>NC_138517.1:88110750-88819083 GCF_000230855.2 Cajanus cajan
TCATGATTATATTTTTTATTTATTAGACTTAAACTTAATATTTTATTTTAAAAAATAGCGTGGGATAAATAATTTAAAAATTAATTCTATTTAGACCAATAAATATATTGTTTTATACACACATTTCAATATAAAATATTTATAATTAGCATCAATTTAAATACATATATTAATCATGTTGGACGGTTTAAAATTAATAACAAACACTTATTTTCATGTGGATGAATATTCAAACATGCACTTACATCACATCACATTATGTGCAAAATGCAATTTTTGCTTTATTTCCAATAATTGACACCTTGGAAGACTAGAAATGCCCGCCTTAATACAAAAGTAGATGGTTCCTAGTGCCTTAAAAAGGAATCGACTAGGTTCGACTTAAAATATCTATATTACCAAGCAAGTTGTGCATCCGATTATCATGTATTTATATACTACTAAATATAGTTTTTTTTTTCATAATTAGGTGGTATAACTCTCTATTACTGAATCAGCTCATATTAGGACTAAAATGATATTTTCAATTGCGATTTCATATTTAAGGCGAAGATCAAATTTTAACTCTTAGTTAAGGAGTACACATGTCAAATTATTTATGCTAACAATTTTTTGTTACTAAACATATCATATAAAAGAAGTTTAAATTTATATTATTTATATACTATAAATTTCCAAATATATCTTAGAAGATACATCTTTTATACATTACAAAATACAAATCTACAATATTTTCTTACAACATATCACATTTTCCTCTCATTTAATGATCAATTTTTAATTTATGATTTTACTTAATTTTTTGTTGTTGTCACAATCTACTCTACGATTATTTATCTTTTAAATCTTTATCCTTTAATTATTATTGACACTTTAATTTAAATTTAAATCGATGATAATAATAATGGTAATGAATTTGTATTAGTTGATTTTTTCACTTACCACAGCCACTCTTTTATTGTGTATTTTCTTTTAATACTTTCTAATTATGTTTTAATATTTTAATTATTTTAATTGATTATTTTCTTCTACTCACTACAATCTCTTTTTATATATATTTTTGATTATTTATCCTTTAAATTCATTGGTCTTTAATTATTATTAATCTTATAATTTGAATTTAAATTGGTGACTATTGGTTTTCTCTTTATTTTAATTTCTTTTAATTATCTGTACCAAAAAAAATATTTTAATTATTTACTTTTAATTTTAATTATTTTGTCTTGGTTGATATCTTTTATTTACACCGATTTCTCATCATTTAGGTATGTTTATGTTTCTATACCCATTTCTATCAAATTTTGGACCCAATTTTCGACACATCCTCCACATCATAGGATTTAAGAAAGAAGACTAAAAATGATTTTAAAAAATTAAAATAAATGAGAAACCAAAAAAAATCTATATTTTCAAACTACAATTATGCTTTAATTATACAAATATGAAAACTTAAAGATAAGGAATTAAATAGAGACCTAATAATAACCTTTTCAAACTAAGAAAAATAAAATTAAAAATAAAAAAAAAAAAAAGGTGAAAGAAGATAATGAGTTTACATGAGAAGAAAAAAAAAAAGAACATCAATGAAAACCCCAAAAAATTAGGATTTATTGCATAAGAACAAAAATGCTATTTCCTAAGTGAAAAAAATGGGGGGGGGGGGGGGGGGGGAAACAATCAAATGGATCAAATGTTGAAAAATAATGTTTTTATGATCACATGATGATCGTAATGCTATTACATAGGAAAAAAATAAATAGAACATACCTTGTGTATCTATAGAAGTCGTTAACTCAAAATGATTTAACAGTCTACTTTAACTATAAACTAGACTTCAACCTATCCTTTTGAAAAGAAAAAACAAATACAGAGAAAAAGTAATTTGGCGGTGTATTTTAACTATGAACTAGACTTCAATCTATTTCGTGTGCATAGAGTTATGTTTCCTTATGAAAAAATAAAGTAGATATTATAGAAAGACAATACCTTCACTTTCAGTTTCAACCTGGATCGTAATAAACCCGATAATTTTTATTTTTTTTTGAGTAACCAGGATCATAATTTGTTGTATGACTTGTATCCATATTTGACATGTTGAATTAGAGGAAGAATCCTCGGGCGAATGCTTATAATCTGATTGCAATGGAATATGAAAAGTTGAGGATGATGAAGATTAAAGCGGAAACAAATACTCTTCCTATCGATTGATTTTCGATTGCAGTTACAGAGTAGCTTCTTACCTTCTTACACTTCAATATAAATGAATATTAATTGAAAGAGTAAAAGATGTTCCTACACTCTGATACCATGTTAAGAGTAATAATTCTGAAGAATGCAGACAAGATTAAACTGTATATTAGGGTAATTTTGCAGAATGAAGAGAAGGTAAAATTGTTGAGTCTGAATCATTGCATTCAACACATTGCAGAAAGAAGTTCCGAATTTTTCTCTTGTTTCTCTTTCTGTTCCCTTGTGGTAGTAATAGTATAACTGATAATGGAATCAGAACAGAAAACAATATTCGTGGTTATTTGCAGAGAAATAAAACTGTTTATAAAGGTTTCATACATTACATAGTACAAAGAATGTTGGGATATACAATCCACCCAACCTTTTAAACTTCAAATATTTATTTATCCAATAAAACCTATAACAAGATTTTTCCTACAACTGATAAAGAATCTATTGATATACAACCGTGAAACAAAACAAAATATTTTGAGAGATTATAAGATTGAATACATGCAATAACTTACAGTTTATAGAAAACAAAACTATTCATTTCAACAGTTGTTTAAATACACTTTACCATGCGACTTATAAAATCTGAATCCACATTGAACTGACAAGGCTTGCTAAATTCCCCTGACCTTGGCAGAACTGATTCTGTTGGTCTCTTTTATGAGTTGAGTCTTATTCTTGTCACTCTTAGCAGAAATCCTTGTTGTTTTACCTTCTATTTGGTCTTTCCTGGGCGCAGCTCGAGCAAGACCAGAGGATGCAGTTCTTTCGGCAATTCTCCTTTGACGTTCAATCCGCAATTCTTCCATCTTCTTCCTCATCTCATCTTCCTGTTTACCATCATAAACACCATTAGGAGTTATGATTAATACAGGCTATGTGAAATGCTTGCACAAAGCCTCTTCAAAATATAACAATGCAACTGAAAAATTGAAAGATCAGTGTACCTGTTCCCTTTTGCTCTTCTGAACTATAGGCCTACTTGGGATAGATGGCTTTCTGGCCCTAGACATGATTTCAGGTTTGCCCTTTCCAGAAGTTCCACGCAAGGCTTTTGACTTTTCTTCCTTTTCAGAAGTTGTTCGAGAAACTTTGCTTTTGCTCACATTGGTTTTCACAGGACTAACCGGAAGGTTGTTATTCACATTGTCACGTGAATCATCAATTGAGGATCTTCTACCAGTTTCTGAGAAGGAAAAATCAATTACATAGTCCATTGACCGCGAGGCCTCAACAGAATCCAATCCAGAATCCCGTTGTAGAACTACAAAGAGGTCATTTGGCTCTTGGTATTTCGATAATGCATGGTTCTCGTTTGAAGCAACTGCATCCTCACTTTCAAGCTTGTTGGCAGCAGTTAGATCTGCAACCATACTTATGTCCGTCTTCCATTGTGAGTCAGAAAGATCATTATCTAACAATTGACCCTGAATCATGAAGGAATCATCAATGAGAGTTCCTTCACTTCTTTTTTCAACGTGACCATTCACTGATGATGAAGTGTAATCACCATCAAAAACTGCAGGCACAATTGGGGGGTCAGAGCTCCTCATCTTTTCCAAATTATCAACAATAAACCAATCATCTGATGTTCTGCCCTTCGTTTCTAACGAGTCAGCAACAAAAGTAGATAATGGATCATCAAGTTCATTCCCTGGTTCTTTTGATCTATGTGATAAAAGCATTTCTTCACCTATATTTTGCCTGCTCTTTGTAACTGGACCACTGTTGTCTACATACTCATCCAGCTTGGATCCACCTTCATTTCCTCCATCTCTTTGATTCACAATAAACGAGTCGTTTGGAACTTTAGGATTCTTCAGAACTTCTTTGAAATCCAAGTTTGGAGATGAACTAGTAGCGTATGGCATTCTTTCTTCAGAGCTTCTCACCACAAAATGTTCATCCTGGACATCAATTGACTGCATCCTTTCTGGTTCATCAGTTCCAGTCCCCTCATCTATCTTCAAGAGATTTTGAAATGCATCCCAGTTGTCATTTTTGTTTCCTCCTTCGGATGCATTACTCAAGTTTTCAGCGAGATCCTCTTCAGTCTCCTCACTTGATTTAGTTGCATTGCGCCTGGTCACTGATTTTTTACCATTAGCACGTTTTTCACCTTTGTGAACCTTCTGCAAAGATTCAAGTGCAACACCAACCTTTTGTTTGATGGTTTCTTCATCAATGACATCATCATCTTCTGAAGATTCATCAGACACTCCACCCTCATTTCCATTTCTCCTTTTTGGAGTGATGTAGTTGATATTACGAATCACAACTGTTCCAGATGACTTTCTTCGGTCCTTTTTCCTCTTCAGATCATCTTTCAAAGAATGATTGGAGTGGTTTTGTGTATCTGAATTAGATTCACTCTCAGAATCAGGATCACTGGACTCTGTCTGCTGGTCTTCATATTCTTCCGATCGTTTCTTATAAGGAGATTTCTCTTTTTTGGTTGCTGATGGTTTCTGATTCACTCCCAGATCAGAAGGCCATTGCATATTTCTTAGAAGATGAGGAGGAACAGACTGCATATTAGTCAAAGGATATCCTTGGTATGAAGGCATATACATATATGGAGGTACATTGTAAGGCCAGGGCATTGGCATAGGCATGTTCACATCTGCGCATGACATTCCTTGATATTAAATAAACATCGTACGGCTTATAGAAGCAAAACTGATATCTATACTATCTCTTTAATATAGCTTTAATTACATCAAACAGACATCATTAAGGTATGCAGATTTCTGATTTTCTAAACAACAATGTTATTAAGTATGAAAACAAACATGCAAAAAATTTATGCACAATTAAGCTGGCTTTATTTTGAGAAAGTGTAATGAGATTTTGACTAGAAATTTGAACTGCTCTATTAAATTTGTTCATAGACAAACCAATTTAGTCGCTTTAGCTAGAGAGTGTAGATTTTATTCAAGTCTGTTTGTTCATGAGTTTATACCATCTTATCCTGAATCTATTATTATGAATGAATGCATATGATTTGCTTTGTCCTCAAAAAAAAAAAAAGTAGCACAAAACACATCAATTTTAAATACTGACCAATGATATTTTTTTAAGTAAATATTAATAAAAAATTATGAAAATATATAAATAGATTTTAATGAAAATCAACCCAGTCTTCCTTTAATATGAAAACACTTTTGTACCAAATAGTATTTTCCTTTAAAAGTGCTGATTTATACTGCATTTTGAATGTTGTTTAATGTAACACCCAAATTATTATTATTATTGTTAATGGCATTTTCGTAATTTTAATAAAGTTATAGGGATATTTTGGGTTTCGGAACGGGCCGTTCCGGAAGGAGAACGGGCCGTTCTTCTGAGATTGAGAACGGGCCGTTCTGGTTTCAGAACGGGCCGTTCTGGTTTTTTGGGAACGGGCCGTTTCGATTTTGGAACGGGCCGTTCCAGTTACAAATTTTGCCCAGATTTGAAGGATCCGGAACGGGCCGTTCCGAAATCAGTACGGGCCGTTCCGGGTGCGTCAGATTGCCTATAAATAGGGGAGGGGGGGTGAAATTTTTTATACAGAGGAAGAAAGTGAAATTTTAGAGAGAGAAAGAGAAGAGAGAGAGAGAGAGAGAGAAAGAAAGAGAAAGAAAGAGAGAGAGAAAGGAAGAGGGAATCCAGAGGAGGAGGCTCTGCCTAAGTTCAGCTCCGCTTATCCAGGTAAGGGGGGGAGTGAGAACCTCGCTCAGGGGTGTAGGGATAATTGTTGGATAGTTGTTTGTCGGATTGGCCCCCAATCCTTTGTCGTTATTCTGTTTAATTTCTATTTACTCTACTTTGCTTTTTTGTTGGAGGTGCCGTTGTTCTGTCTAAATTTCTATTTACTCTACTTTGCTTTTTGTTGAAGGTGCCGTTGTTCTGTCCGATTTTCTATTTATTCTACTTTGTTTTTGTTGAAAGTGCCGTTGTTCTGTCTGATTTTCTATTTACTCTACCTTGTTCTTTGTTGAAAGTAATAAATGAATATGAAATTAATGTTAATAATAAATGAGTTTTAATATGAATAAGAATGCTCTCTGGATCTCTGTGAATACCTATGCGGACCTTAAGAGGAGTATTGATGACATGACCATGTGAAATATGGACAAATGACATGAGAACTAAGAATTGACTATTGAGACAAACTATGATTATGAGACTATGACAAATGAGGACATGATGTACTAAATGAAATCATGTAAAAAGTTAAATATTGAGTCAATGAGATTATGATGGTATGACATGCATCATATGCATATATTATTCCAGGTGTGCCGCTGAGGCCGCATACCAGTGATGTAACATGCTAACAAGGTGTATCTTAGGGTCACCAGTGATGTAACTTGTAACCAGGTGTACCTTAGGGTCACCAGTGATGTAACCAGGTGTACCTTTGGGTCACCAGTGATGTAACCAGGTGTGCCTTAGGGTCACCAGTGATGATATGTGAAACTTCCTTATGGCGCCACATGCATGCATTTATAAGTCAAGATCATGACATCATTGCATGATAAATGAATATATATGTGATATTGATGATGTATGTGTATTATTTATAAGTGACTTATATTTGTTGTGTGTGTGAGTGCTATCTAGCCTTTATTTCTGCACCTGAAACTGAGTGAGATGTTTCTCACTCCCTTGTTGTTTTTGTATATGTTTAAATTATGTTGCAGGTGATCAGCATCATGAGGATGTTGGTGATGAGGCTTAAAGGCTTCAATTGGGCATGCTCTGATAGGATGTGACATCGGGGCATAGTTATTTTAGTTTAATATGTTATTGTTTTTATAACTTTAGTTTCTCTTCTTTTGTAATTTCTAACGAAGAAATAACGTAGATAACATATATAATTCAAGGAAAATATATGTTAAGAATTGTAATTTGAACGTTCCTGATAAAAGACCAAGATGTACATTTTTGTTATATTTTTATTATATGATTTGGGAGTATAAATTAATTCCTAACCAGGAGGCACTGCCACCTTTACTGGAGTTAATTTATATTTCCTTTATTATTATTTGTATATATATGATTTCTTGTTTTACACTAAATTGTATTGAAAATCTTAACTTCTTTTCTTTTATAATTTTTACACTGGAGTTATGATTTATGAGTTACGAATGTGAATCTTCTACCTTGTTATATTTGAAATATTTGTCAACTATGAAAGATTTTATTTACCCAAAAAGAAGATAAGAAATATTTTATTGTTACATTTGTTGTATATTAATAACGGGGTAGAGGGTGTCACATTTAGTGGTATCAGAGCAGGTCGATCTAATCGACCGTGAGTTATGAGTTTACTATGCTTATTTGGTTTACTATGTTTATTTGGTACATGAATGATGGACTGAATTGATTGTAAAACTTGTTGGTATGATAGTATGATGATTGATTATGTTTATTGATTGTATTATTTTCTTAGACTATGGCTGGTAGAAATGATCGTGCGATTGCCGATGCTCTTCAAGCATTAGCACAAGCTATGAATAATAACAATAGGACTGAGGTCGCTCCTAACTGGTTGGAGCAATTTCAACGAAATCACCCACCTACCTTTAAAGGAGGATATGACCCAGATGCTGCTATGAATTGGCTAACAGAAATAGAAAAAAATTTTCAATGTTATGGATTGTCCCATCGCTCAGAAGGTGAAGTTGGCCACATTCATGTTGACTGCTGATGCTCACTTTTGGTGGGAAGGAGCACTTCGGAGGATGATTGATGGAGGGGTGCACTTGAATTGGGACAACTTCAAGAAGGTCTTTCTTGAGAAGTATTTCCCGGATGATGTGAGAAGTCGGAAAGAAATGGAATTCCTTGAGCTGAATCAAGGGAACGACACAGTGGCTGTGTATGCTGCCAAATTTGATGCTTTGGTTCGTTATTGCACACACTACCATGGTGAGGGTGGTGAAAGAGCTAAATGCATAAAATTTGTAAATGGTCTGCGTCCTGAAGTGAAAACTGCAATTAACTATCAGGAGATATATCACTTTCCCACTCTGGTCAATAAGTGCAGCATTTATGATCATGACAACCGTGCTCGTGCTGCTTTTTATAAAGGAGTTGGAGGTCCTATCCGTGCTGTGAGTTCTAGTACTTCGGGAAGGAGTAAGCCTTACTTCGCTTCTAATAGATTTCAAGGGAGTAAAGCTGCTGCTAATAAAAGTAAGTTGCTTACTAGAGGATCCACTGTTAGTGCTACTGGAAGTGTTGGAGGGTCTGTGTCCACTCCTTCAGTAAGATGCTGGAAGTGTGGACTTGTTGGTCATAATCAGTCTGAGTGTCGTGACAGGGAAGTTACCTGCTTCAACTGCAATGGTAAAGGTCACATCAGTACCCAATGTCCTGAATCACAAAGAACACGTGTTATGGGATCGGGTTCGCAAACTGAGCGTCCAAAGACTGTGGGGAGAGTATTTGCTCTTAGTGGTGCTGAAGCTTCTCGGTCAGAAAATTTGATACAAGGTACTTGTTTCATAGCTGAGACTCCTTTTGTTGTACTATTTGATTCTGGTGCAACTCATTCCTTTATTTCTGTCTCTTGTGTCCAAAAATTGAATTTGCCTGTGTCTTTGTTAGATTTTGATCTAGTTGTTGAAACCCCTACTAATGGTCCTGTGACTACATCCCTAGTGTGTTTGAAATGTCCTTTGACAGTTTCTGATAAGCAGTTTCTAGTTGACTTAATTTGTTTGCCTCTTAGTCAATTAGATGTAATTCTTGGTATGGATTGGTTATCTTCTCACCATGTCCTTTTAAACTGCTTTGAGAAATCTATTTCCTTTGGTGAATGTAAGAGTACGGAATTTCTTAGTGCTGCTGACATTAAAACTTGTTTAAAAGACAATGAAAAAGTGTACATGATCTTAGCTTCTTTAACACTTGAGACTGATAGTAAGCTAGATGAGATTCCCTTAGTGAGAGAATTTCCAGAAGTATTTCCTAAGGATGTGTCTAGTTTACCACCTGAGAGAGAGATTGAGTTTAGCATAGACTTAGTACCAGGTACCCCACCTATATCTATAGCACCCTATAGGATGTCCCCTACAGAGTTAGTTGAGCTTAAGAAACAAATAGAGGAATTACAAGGAAAACAATTCATTAGGCCTAGTGTCTCGCCTTGGGGAGCGCCTGTTTTGTTGGTTAAGAAGAAAGATGGGAGCATGAGGTTGTGCGTAGACTATAGGCAACTGAATAAAGTGACCATTAAGAATAAGTATCCTTTGCCTAGGATAGATGACCTTATGGATCAACTAGTTGGAGCTTGTGTGTTCAGTAAGATAGATTTAAGGTCAGGATACCATCAGATTAGAGTGAGAGCTGAGGATGTTCCTAAGACTGCCTTTAGAACCCGCTATGGGCACTATGAGTATTTAGTTATGCCTTTTGGTGTGACTAATGCACCTGGTGTTTTTATGGACTACATGAATAGGATCTTTCACCCTTACTTGGATAGATCTGTAGTGGTCTTCATAGATGATATCCTAGTGTATTCCAAGACTAGGGAGGAGCATGTTGAGCACCTTAGGATCGTTCTTCAAACCCTTAAGGAGAGGCAGTTGTATGCAAAATTGTCAAAATGTGAATTTTGGTTGGATAGTGTGAACTTTCTAGGACATGTGATATCCAAGGGTGGAATAGCTGTAGATTCTGCTAAGGTAGAAGCTGTGTTAGAGTGGAGAACACCTAAATCAGTATTTGAGATTAGGAGTTTTCTAGGACTAGCTGGTTATTACAGAAGGTTTATAGAGAATTTCTCTAGGCTAGCTCTTCCTTTGACTAAGCTGACGAAGAAAGACCAACCTTTTGTGTGGGATTCTAAGTGTGAGGAAAGTTTTCAAGAACTTAAGAGGAGATTAACTAGTGCTCCTGTGTTAGTATTACTTGATCCTAGTAAGACTTTTGAGGTATTTTGTGATGCTTCTAAATTGGGTTTAGGAGGAGTGCTTATGCAGGAGGGTAAGGTAGTAGCCTATGCTTCAAGACAACTTAAAATTCATGAGCAAAACTATCCTACCCATGACCTTGAGTTAGCTGCAATAGTTTTTGTGCTCAAGTTGTGGAGACATTACTTGTTTGGGTCTAGATTTGAGGTTTTAGTGACCATAAAAGCCTTAAGTACTTGTTTGACCAAAAGGAATTGAATATGAGGCAGAGGAGATGGTTAGAGTTTCTTAAGGATTATGACTTTCAATTAAATTATCACCCTGGCAAGGCTAATGTTGTAGCTGATGCTTTGAGTAGAAAATCTTTGAGAATGTCTTCCTTGATGATTAGGGAAATGCAAATGATTGAGGAGTTTAGGGATATGAGCTTAGGGTGTGAGTTGACCTCTAAGAGTATTAAGTTGGGAGCTTTAAGAGTGACTAATAGCTTGATAGATGAGATTAGAGAAGGTCAGAAGATGGATCCTTTCTTATTGAGTCGGGTAGAGAAGTTGAATCAAGCTGTGAAAAGTGAGTTTAGAATTGGAGTGGATGGAGTTTTAAGATTTAAGGATAGGTTGTGCATTCCTAGTGTGCCAGAACTTAAGAGAGCAATCCTGGAAGAAGGTCATAAGAGTATCCTTAGTATCCATCCAGGAGCCACTAAGATGTACCAAGACCTTAAGAAGATGTTTTGGTGGCCTAAGATGAAGAGGGAAGTGGAGGAATTTGTGTATGCTTGCTTAGTATGTCAGAAAGCTAAGGTAGAACACCAAAAACCTTCAGGTTTGATGCAACCTTTAGATGTGCCTGTGTGGAAGTGGGATAGCATCTCTATGGATTTTGTAGTTGGGTTACCTAAGACTGTGAAGAACTTGGATGCTATATGGGTCATTGTGGATAGATTGACTAAGTCTGCCCATTTTATTCCCATTAATATTAGGTACTCTTTGGAGAGGTTAACCAAGTTGTACATCAGTGAGATCGTGAGGTTGCATGGAGTTCCTACTAGTATTGTGTCTGATAGAGATCCTAGGTTCACCTCTAGATTTTGGGAGAGTTTGCATAAGGCTTTAGGCACTAAGCTTAGATTGAGTTCAGCTTACCATCCCCAAACAGATGGCCAAACTGAGAGAACCATACAATCTTTGGAAGACTTGTTGAGGGCTTGCATCTTAGAACGTGGGGGTAGTTGGGATAGTTTCCTACCTTTGGTAGAATTTACCTACAATAATAGCTACCATTCTAGTATTGGGATGGCACCATATGAGGCTCTGTATGGTAGGAGATGTAGAACACCTTTATGTTGGACAGAACCTGGAGAGAATGTCATGTTAGGACCTGAGATAGTTCAACAAACTACTGAACAGGTTAAGATGATCCAAGAGAAGATGAGAGCAACCCAGAGTAGGCAAAAGAGTTATAATGACAAGAGGAGAAAAGACCTTAAGTTTAAAGAAGGTGATCATGTATTCCTTAAAGTCACTCCTTGGACAGGAGTAGGCAGAGCACTGAAATCCCGTAAGCTTACTCCACGTTTCATTGGTCCTTATCAAATTCTTAAAAGAATCGGTGAAGTGGCCTATCAAATTGCTTTGCCTCCATCTCTTTCAAATCTCCATAGTGTCTTTCATGTTTCCCAACTCAGAAAGTATGTCCATGATCCTTCCCATATCATTGAGTCTGACAACATTCAGTTGAAGGATAATCTTACTTATGAAACGGTTCCTCTAAGGATTGATGACAAGAGAGTGAAACAACTAAGAGGAAAGGAAATCCCTTTGGTTAAGGTCGTTTGGGGAGGAAATATTGAAGAAAGTGCTACATGGGAATTAGAAAGCAAGATGCGAGAAGCTCATCCATTTCTGTTTTCAGGTAAATTTCGGGGACGAAATTTCTAAAAGGAGGGGAGAATTGTAACACCCAAATTATTATTATTTTTGTTAATGGCATTTTCGTAATTTTAATAAAGTTATAGGGATATTTTGGGTTTCGGAACGGGCCGTTCCAAAAGTGGAACGGGCCGTTCCAAATGTTGAAAATGTGAGGTTTTTGTAGTCCCAGAACGGGCCTGGAACGGGCCGTTCTGGTATGGAGAACGGGCCGTTCCGGAAGGAGAACGGGCCGTTCTTCTGAGATTGAGAACGGGCCGTTCTGGTTTCAGAATGGGCCGTTCTGGTTTCAGAACGGGCCGTTCTGGTTTTTTGGGAACGGGCCGTTTCAATTTTGGAACGGGCCGTTCCAGTTACAAATTTTGCCCAGATTTGAAGGATCCGGAACGGGCCGTTCCGAAATCAGTACGGGCCGTTCCGGGTGCGTCAGATTGCCTATAAATAGGGGCAGGGGGGTGAAATTTTTTATACAGAGGAAGAAAGTGAAATTTTAGAGAGAGAAAGAGAAGAGAGAGAGAGAGAGAGAGAGAAAGAAAGAGAAAGAAAGAGAGAGAGAAAGGAAGAGGGAATCCAGAGGAGGAGGCTCTGCCTAAGTTCAGCTCCGCTTATCCAGGTAAGGGGGGGAGTGAGAACCTCGCTCAGGGGTGTAGGGATAATTGTTGGATAGTTGTTTGTCGGATTGGCCCCCAATCCTTTGTCGTTATTCTGTTTAATTTCTATTTACTCTACTTTGCTTTTTTGTTGGAGGTGTCGTTGTTCTGTCTAAATTTCTATTTACTCTACTTTGCTTTTTGTTGAAGGTGCCGTTGTTCTGTCCGATTTTCTATTTATTCTACTTTGTTTTTGTTGAAAGTGCCGTTGTTCTGTCTGATTTTCTATTTACTCTACCTTGTTCTTTGTTGAAAGTAATAAATGAATATGAAATTAATGTTAATAATAAATGAGTTTTAATATGAATAAGAATGCTCTCTGGATCTCTGTGAATACCTATGCGGACCTTAAGAGGAGTATTGATGACATGACCATGTGAAATATGGACAAATGACATGAGACCTAAGAATTGACTATTGAGACAAACTATGATTATGAGACTATGACAAATGAGGACATGATGTACTAAATGAAATCATGTAAAAAGTTAAATATTGAGTCAATGAGATTATGATGGTATGACATGCATCATATGCATATATTATTCCAGGTGTGCCGCTGAGGCCGCATACCAGTGATGTAACATGCTAACAAGGTGTATCTTAGGGTCACCAGTGATGTAACTTGTAACCAGGTGTACCTTAGGGTCACCAGTGATGTAACCAGGTGTACCTTTGGGTCACCAGTGATGTAACCAGGTGTGCCTTAGGGTCACCAGTGATGATATGTGAAACTTCCTTATGGCGCCACATGCATGCATTTATAAGTCAAGATCATGACATCATTGCATGATAAATGAATATATATGTGATATTGATGATGTATGTGTATTATTTATAAGTGACTTATATTTGTTGTGTGTGTGAGTGCTATCTAGCCTTTATTTCTGCACCTGAAACTGAGTGAGATGTTTCTCACTCCCTTGTTGTTTTTGTATATGTTTAAATTATGTTGCAGGTGATCAGCATCATGAGGATGTTGGTGATGAGGCTTAAAGGCTTCAATTGGGCATGCTCTGATAGGATGTGACATCGGGGCATAGTTATTTTAGTTTAATATGTTATTGTTTTTATAACTTTAGTTTCTCTTCTTTTGTAATTTCTAACGAAGAAATAACGTAGATAACATATATAATTCAAGGAAAATATATGTTAAGAATTGTAATTTGAACGTTCCTGATAAAAGACCAAGATGTACATTTTTGTTATATTTTTATTATATGATTTGGGAGTATAAATTAATTCCTAACCAGGAGGCACTGCCACCTTTACTGGAGTTAATTTATATTTCCTTTATTATTATTTGTATATATATGATTTCTTGTTTTACACTAAATTGTATTGAAAATCTTAACTTCTTTTCTTTTATAATTTTTACACTGGAGTTATGATTTATGAGTTACGAATGTGAATCTTCTACCTTGTTATATTTGAAATATTTGTCAACTATGAAAGATTTTATTTACCCAAAAAGAAGATAAGAAATATTTTATTGTTACATTTGTTGTATATTAATAACGGGGTAGAGGGTGTCACATTTAGTGGTATCAGAGCAGGTCGATCTAATCGACCGTGAGTTATGAGTTTACTATGCTTATTTGGTTTACTATGTTTATTTGGTACATGAATGATGGACTGAATTGATTGTAAAACTTGTTGGTATGATAGTATGATGATTGATTATGTTTATTGATTGTATTATTTTCTTAGACTATGGCTGGTAGAAATGATCGTGCGATTGCCGATGCTCTTCAAGCATTAGCACAAGCTATGAATAATAACAATAGGACTGAGGTCGCTCCTAACTGGTTGGAGCAATTTCAACGAAATCACCCACCTACCTTTAAAGGAGGATATGACCCAGATGCTGCTATGAATTGGCTAACAGAAATAGAAAAAAATTTTCAATGTTATGGATTGTCCCATCGCTCAGAAGGTGAAGTTGGCCACATTCATGTTGACTGCTGATGCTCACTTTTGGTGGGAAGGAGCACTTCGGAGGATGATTGATGGAGGGGTGCACTTGAATTGGGACAACTTCAAGAAGGTCTTTCTTGAGAAGTATTTCCCGGATGATGTGAGAAGTCGGAAAGAAATGGAATTCCTTGAGCTGAATCAAGGGAACGACACAGTGGCTGTGTATGCTGCCAAATTTGATGCTTTGGTTCGTTATTGCACACACTACCATGGTGAGGGTGGTGAAAGAGCTAAATGCATAAAATTTGTAAATGGTCTGCGTCCTGAAGTGAAAACTGCAATTAACTATCAGGAGATATATCACTTTCCCACTCTGGTCAATAAGTGCAGCATTTATGATCATGACAACCGTGCTCGTGCTGCTTTTTATAAAGGAGTTGGAGGTCCTATCCGTGCTGTGAGTTCTAGTACTTCGGGAAGGAGTAAGCCTTACTTCGCTTCTAATAGATTTCAAGGGAGTAAAGCTGCTGCTAATAAAAGTAAGTTGCTTACTAGAGGATCCACTGTTAGTGCTACTGGAAGTGTTGGAGGGTCTGTGTCCACTCCTTCAGTAAGATGCTGGAAGTGTGGACTTGTTGGTCATAATCAGTCTGAGTGTCGTGACAGGGAAGTTACCTGCTTCAACTGCAATGGTAAAGGTCACATCAGTACCCAATGTCCTGAATCACAAAGAACACGTGTTATGGGATCGGGTTCGCAAACTGAGCGTCCAAAGACTGTGGGGAGAGTATTTGCTCTTAGTGGTGCTGAAGCTTCTCGGTCAGAAAATTTGATACAAGGTACTTGTTTCATAGCTGAGACTCCTTTTGTTGTACTATTTGATTCTGGTGCAACTCATTCCTTTATTTCTGTCTCTTGTGTCCAAAAATTGAATTTGCCTGTGTCTTTGTTAGATTTTGATCTAGTTGTTGAAACCCCTACTAATGGTCCTGTGACTACATCCCTAGTGTGTTTGAAATGTCCTTTGACAGTTTCTGATAAGCAGTTTCTAGTTGACTTAATTTGTTTGCCTCTTAGTCAATTAGATGTAATTCTTGGTATGGATTGGTTATCTTCTCACCATGTCCTTTTAAACTGCTTTGAGAAATCTATTTCCTTTGGTGAATGTAAGAGTACGGAATTTCTTAGTGCTGCTGACATTAAAACTTGTTTAAAAGACAATGAAAAAGTGTACATGATCTTAGCTTCTTTAACACTTGAGACTGATAGTAAGCTAGATGAGATTCCCTTAGTGAGAGAATTTCCAGAAGTATTTCCTAAGGATGTGTCTAGTTTACCACCTGAGAGAGAGATTGAGTTTAGCATAGACTTAGTACCAGGTACCCCACCTATATCTATAGCACCCTATAGGATGTCCCCTACAGAGTTAGTTGAGCTTAAGAAACAAATAGAGGAATTACAAGGAAAACAATTCATTAGGCCTAGTGTCTCGCCTTGGGGAGCGCCTGTTTTGTTGGTTAAGAAGAAAGATGGGAGCATGAGGTTGTGCGTAGACTATAGGCAACTGAATAAAGTGACCATTAAGAATAAGTATCCTTTGCCTAGGATAGATGACCTTATGGATCAACTAGTTGGAGCTTGTGTGTTCAGTAAGATAGATTTAAGGTCAGGATACCATCAGATTAGAGTGAGAGCTGAGGATGTTCCTAAGACTGCCTTTAGAACCCGCTATGGGCACTATGAGTATTTAGTTATGCCTTTTGGTGTGACTAATGCACCTGGTGTTTTTATGGACTACATGAATAGGATCTTTCACCCTTACTTGGATAGATCTGTAGTGGTCTTCATAGATGATATCCTAGTGTATTCCAAGACTAGGGAGGAGCATGTTGAGCACCTTAGGATCGTTCTTCAAACCCTTAAGGAGAGGCAGTTGTATGCAAAATTGTCAAAATGTGAATTTTGGTTGGATAGTGTGAACTTTCTAGGACATGTGATATCCAAGGGTGGAATAGCTGTAGATTCTGCTAAGGTAGAAGCTGTGTTAGAGTGGAGAACACCTAAATCAGTATTTGAGATTAGGAGTTTTCTAGGACTAGCTGGTTATTACAGAAGGTTTATAGAGAATTTCTCTAGGCTAGCTCTTCCTTTGACTAAGCTGACGAAGAAAGACCAACCTTTTGTGTGGGATTCTAAGTGTGAGGAAAGTTTTCAAGAACTTAAGAGGAGATTAACTAGTGCTCCTGTGTTAGTATTACTTGATCCTAGTAAGACTTTTGAGGTATTTTGTGATGCTTCTAAATTGGGTTTAGGAGGAGTGCTTATGCAGGAGGGTAAGGTAGTAGCCTATGCTTCAAGACAACTTAAAATTCATGAGCAAAACTATCCTACCCATGACCTTGAGTTAGCTGCAATAGTTTTTGTGCTCAAGTTGTGGAGACATTACTTGTTTGGGTCTAGATTTGAGGTTTTAGTGACCATAAAAGCCTTAAGTACTTGTTTGACCAAAAGGAATTGAATATGAGGCAGAGGAGATGGTTAGAGTTTCTTAAGGATTATGACTTTCAATTAAATTATCACCCTGGCAAGGCTAATGTTGTAGCTGATGCTTTGAGTAGAAAATCTTTGAGAATGTCTTCCTTGATGATTAGGGAAATGCAAATGATTGAGGAGTTTAGGGATATGAGCTTAGGGTGTGAGTTGACCTCTAAGAGTATTAAGTTGGGAGCTTTAAGAGTGACTAATAGCTTGATAGATGAGATTAGAGAAGGTCAGAAGATGGATCCTTTCTTATTGAGTCGGGTAGAGAAGTTGAATCAAGCTGTGAAAAGTGAGTTTAGAATTGGAGTGGATGGAGTTTTAAGATTTAAGGATAGGTTGTGCATTCCTAGTGTGCCAGAACTTAAGAGAGCAATCCTGGAAGAAGGTCATAAGAGTATCCTTAGTATCCATCCAGGAGCCACTAAGATGTACCAAGACCTTAAGAAGATGTTTTGGTGGCCTAAGATGAAGAGGGAAGTGGAGGAATTTGTGTATGCTTGCTTAGTATGTCAGAAAGCTAAGGTAGAACACCAAAAACCTTCAGGTTTGATGCAACCTTTAGATGTGCCTGTGTGGAAGTGGGATAGCATCTCTATGGATTTTGTAGTTGGGTTACCTAAGACTGTGAAGAACTTGGATGCTATATGGGTCATTGTGGATAGATTGACTAAGTCTGCCCATTTTATTCCCATTAATATTAGGTACTCTTTGGAGAGGTTAACCAAGTTGTACATCAGTGAGATCGTGAGGTTGCATGGAGTTCCTACTAGTATTGTGTCTGATAGAGATCCTAGGTTCACCTCTAGATTTTGGGAGAGTTTGCATAAGGCTTTAGGCACTAAGCTTAGATTGAGTTCAGCTTACCATCCCCAAACAGATGGCCAAACTGAGAGAACCATACAATCTTTGGAAGACTTGTTGAGGGCTTGCATCTTAGAACGTGGGGGTAGTTGGGATAGTTTCCTACCTTTGGTAGAATTTACCTACAATAATAGCTACCATTCTAGTATTGGGATGGCACCATATGAGGCTCTGTATGGTAGGAGATGTAGAACACCTTTATGTTGGACAGAACCTGGAGAGAATGTCATGTTAGGACCTGAGATAGTTCAACAAACTACTGAACAGGTTAAGATGATCCAAGAGAAGATGAGAGCAACCCAGAGTAGGCAAAAGAGTTATAATGACAAGAGGAGAAAAGACCTTAAGTTTAAAGAAGGTGATCATGTATTCCTTAAAGTCACTCCTTGGACAGGAGTAGGCAGAGCACTGAAATCCCGTAAGCTTACTCCACGTTTCATTGGTCCTTATCAAATTCTTAAAAGAATCGGTGAAGTGGCCTATCAAATTGCTTTGCCTCCATCTCTTTCAAATCTCCATAGTGTCTTTCATGTTTCCCAACTCAGAAAGTATGTCCATGATCCTTCCCATATCATTGAGTCTGACAACATTCAGTTGAAGGATAATCTTACTTATGAAACGGTTCCTCTAAGGATTGATGACAAGAGAGTGAAACAACTAAGAGGAAAGGAAATCCCTTTGGTTAAGGTCGTTTGGGGAGGAAATATTGAAGAAAGTGCTACATGGGAATTAGAAAGCAAGATGCGAGAAGCTCATCCATTTCTGTTTTCAGGTAAATTTCGGGGACGAAATTTCTAAAAGGAGGGGAGAATTGTAACACCCAAATTATTATTATTTTTGTTAATGGCATTTTCGTAATTTTAATAAAGTTATAGGGATATTTTGGGTTTCGGAACGGGCCGTTCCAAAAGTGGAACGGGCCGTTCCAAATGTTGAAAATGTGAGGTTTTTGTAGTCCCAGAACGGGCCTGGAACGGGCCGTTCTGGTATGGAGAACGGGCCGTTCCGGAAGGAGAACGGGCCGTTCTTCTGAGATTGAGAACGGGCCGTTCTGGTTTCAGAACGGGCCGTTCTGGTTTTTTGGGAACGGGCCGTTTCGATTTTGGAACGGGCCGTTCCAGTTACAAATTTTGCCCAGATTTGAAGGATCCGGAACGGGCCGTTCCGAAATCAGTACGGGCCGTTCCGGGTGCGTCAGATTGCCTATAAATAGGGGCAGGGGGGTGAAATTTTTTATACAGAGGAAGAAAGTGAAATTTTAGAGAGAGAAAGAGAAGAGAGAGAGAGAGAGAGAGAGAAAGAAAGAGAAAGAAAGAGAGAGAGAAAGGAAGAGGGAATCCAGAGGAGGAGGCTCTGCCTAAGTTCAGCTCCGCTTATCCAGGTAAGGGGGGGAGTGAGAACCTCGCTCAGGGGTGTAGGGATAATTGTTGGATAGTTGTTTGTCGGATTGGCCCCCAATCCTTTGTCGTTATTCTGTTTAATTTCTATTTACTCTACTTTGCTTTTTTGTTGGAGGTGCCGTTGTTCTGTCTAAATTTCTATTTACTCTACTTTGCTTTTTGTTGAAGGTGCCGTTGTTCTGTCCGATTTTCTATTTATTCTACTTTGTTTTTGTTGAAAGTGCCGTTGTTCTGTCTGATTTTCTATTTACTCTACCTTGTTCTTTGTTGAAAGTAATAAATGAATATGAAATTAATGTTAATAATAAATGAGTTTTAATATGAATAAGAATGCTCTCTGGATCTCTGTGAATACCTATGCGGACCTTAAGAGGAGTATTGATGACATGACCATGTGAAATATGGACAAATGACATGAGACCTAAGAATTGACTATTGAGACAAACTATGATTATGAGACTATGACAAATGAGGACATGATGTACTAAATGAAATCATGTAAAAAGTTAAATATTGAGTCAATGAGATTATGATGGTATGACATGCATCATATGCATATATTATTCCAGGTGTGCCGCTGAGGCCGCATACCAGTGATGTAACATGCTAACAAGGTGTATCTTAGGGTCACCAGTGATGTAACTTGTAACCAGGTGTACCTTAGGGTCACCAGTGATGTAACCAGGTGTACCTTTGGGTCACCAGTGATGTAACCAGGTGTGCCTTAGGGTCACCAGTGATGATATGTGAAACTTCCTTATGGCGCCACATGCATGCATTTATAAGTCAAGATCATGACATCATTGCATGATAAATGAATATATATGTGATATTGATGATGTATGTGTATTATTTATAAGTGACTTATATTTGTTGTGTGTGTGAGTGCTATCTAGCCTTTATTTCTGCACCTGAAACTGAGTGAGATGTTTCTCACTCCCTTGTTGTTTTTGTATATGTTTAAATTATGTTGCAGGTGATCAGCATCATGAGGATGTTGGTGATGAGGCTTAAAGGCTTCAATTGGGCATGCTCTGATAAGATGTGACATCGGGGCATAGTTATTTTAGTTTAATATGTTATTGTTTTTATAACTTTAGTTTCTCTTCTTTTGTAATTTCTAACGAAGAAATAACGTAGATAACATATATAATTCAAGGAAAATATATGTTAAGAATTGTAATTTGAACGTTCCTGATAAAAGACCAAGATGTACATTTTTGTTATATTTTTATTATATGATTTGGGAGTATAAATTAATTCCTAACCAGGAGGCACTGCCACCTTTACTGGAGTTAATTTATATTTCCTTTATTATTATTTGTATATATATGATTTCTTGTTTTACACTAAATTGTATTGAAAATCTTAACTTCTTTTCTTTTATAATTTTTACACTGGAGTTATGATTTATGAGTTACGAATGTGAATCTTCTACCTTGTTATATTTGAAATATTTGTCAACTATGAAAGATTTTATTTACCCAAAAAGAAGATAAGAAATATTTTATTGTTACATTTGTTGTATATTAATAACGGGGTAGAGGGTGTCACATTTAAGACCATAATCATTCATTTTTTATGCCTTTTGTGAAAAAGGAGTTGCATCCAAGCTCCAAGCCTCAAACTCTTTCACCCAATAGGTGGAAGGGGGGGCTAGGGCTAGAAATTAAAAAACAATAATATGCAATCATCTAATAGTTTAAACTTCAGTATGAAAATTGTTCCTTGAAATTAACTAGATACAGTGTTGCAAGGTCTTTTCTGATTTCAATCACTCTAAACTGGAAGATCCACAAAACCATTCTTATCATTTCTTATTTTTGTTCTCTTTACTTCCCGGACTTCTATTTCCCTGACATTAACTCATTTGAATTATTCAAGCAATTTTTAGCCATTTAACAGGTTGATTTAGCCTAAAGTTTGTAGGTTGTGGGTCAAACCACAGTTTACAGAATAAAAATATAGAAATAGAAATAAAAAAAAATAAAAATGTTTGTTGCTTAACCCATGAAAAGATAACAGACAAGAAAAAGAAGCATAGAATAGCATATAATTGATTATTTGGTACCGTTATGATGTCTTTCTTTAAGATCCCAAAGAAAGTGATAGCAAAGATCATATCAATTCAAAGAAGATTCTTATGGGGAAATGAAGGAGAATCTAAGAAGATTGCTTGGGTGAATTGGGAAAATGTCTGCAAATCGAAAGAACAAGGAGGTTTGGGAGTGAAGAACATTAAGATTTTTAATGAAGCTTTGTTGGAAAAATGGGGTTGGAACCTTTTCCATCAAAAAGATATGCTTTGGACTTCATTATTAGAGTCCAAATATGGTGGGTGGAGAGATCTGAAAAAAGTTTGTGGTTCGAATGGTGATCAAGTTTGGTTCAAAAATTTGATTCTTTGGAAAATAGGAGATGGGAAAAGCTTCAAAATGTGGGAAGACGCTTGGTGTAGAGGAGAGAGTCTTAAATTGAAATATCCGAGACTGTTTCTAAATTCTATAAACAAAGACCTGACTATCTCAGAGTGTGGCTTTTGGAGGGACATGACTTGGCACTGGAACTTTCTTGGAGGATAGATTGGTTCATGTGGGAAAAGGAGATGTTTGAAGAACTTCAAAAAGACTTGGAGGAAGTGGTTGTCAGTAGAACAATGGAAGATACTTGGTTTTGGCTTGGTGGTGTGTCGGACAATTTCTCAGTTAAATTGGCTTACTCAGAGCTTCTTAGTTTGACCTTTAGGTCGCAACATCTAGATCTTTTTGTGGATATGTGGAACACTAAGGTACCTATGAAAGTATCTATTTGCATTTGGAGGATCCTCTTAAACAGGATGTCATCTCGAGACAACCTTATGAAGAGGAATATCCAACTTGTGGAAGAGGATGCTTTGTATCTTGCTTGTAGAGTTGAGGCAAAATCTATAGCTCACGTCCTATTTAGGTATAAAGAAGCTCAAAAGGTATGGAAAAGTTGTTTTTGGTAGTTCGACGTCGTGTCTGTTCTCCCAGGTACACCGAGCTTACACTTTTATCATTACCCTATGCTATCTTGGAACACTACTTGTAGAGAGAGATGGAAAGTACTTTGGTGTGCTGTGGTCTGGTATATTTGGAGACACAGGAATGCATCTTTACATAAAAATCAAGTTTTTGACTCCAACAAAGTGATACAGGACATTATGTATTTCTCTTGGTCTTGGCTAAAAGAACTGACAAAGGACTTCTCATACTCTTTCAGTCAATGGCAAAACTTACCTAGAACTTGTTTTTGTAATTGATTTATATTTTATTAGGCTTGGTTGGGTTTATTGACATTTCTTATTTATCACTTGTTAAAGTGTGGTAATTACCTTTGTATTTCTAAGTACTTCTAGTGCCTAAGTATTAATAAATTTCTTTTGTTGACCAAAAAAAAACATGATGATTATCGACTTTAATATTCAGTAATCTGATTTGGATGCCATAGGTTTCTATAATTTTCTGAAGACATGATATAATCGAGGTAAATGAAAAGGAAGAAAGGGTAAAAAAAATACCTTCTTTTTTGTTTAAAGTGGCAGAATTTGATGTTTCCAGAGATACATTTTCATCACCCGAAGCAATGCTGTCCTTAGAGCTATTGTTTTTGTTATTCTGGTCATGGGTGGTTATATCATTTGCCAGTATAATTCCTGATGATCCAGACAATGAGAGTGCTGGTGGTAAGCTTGACTGCATAGCAGCTACTTCTTTTATCCAAAGATCATCTGCATGCTTTTTGTTCCATAATTCCCTAAAATTAATGCAGGCTTCCCTACATACATTGAATATCAAGACTTAGAATTGGTTTAAAAGCTAAAGGTTTTATGTCAATGAGACAAGATCCACCGGTCCACAACTATAGAATGCAAGTTTTTAATGATGTAGCAGATCTCATTGTGAAAAGCAGTTATGTTCTGTAGAAAATTCTCCCTAATATGATAAGCTGATGTCTGGCAAAGTAAGTTTGAGATGCAGGATGACATCAGAGTTTAAAGGAAACTACAAAAACCACAAGAATAGTTTCTCGTTTCTCAATGATCCTTAGAATAGCAAGGAATGAGAGAACTGACATCAAAAGGCAGTTGAACCTCCATAGCAAAAAGAGGGATCCCCTTAGACAGTGAAATTTCACGATCTACAAAGTAGGGTGAATTGTCAAAATAATTTGAAGTCAGGAAAAGCAAGGGAAAGTTTTTCTGAGGAAAATAAATTTATTTTCCAAAAACTGGCCATATAGAATCATTTTTTTTCTCTCTATTTTAAATTCATGATGTTTGGATTAAATAGTATTGACATGAGTAAGAATTGACGACAGTTTCCATTTTACTGTTTACAATTAGTGAGTTGTATCTTTCCAGTTCATACCTTAAACGGACTGCTCCAAATGCATTTGCAAAGTATATGAGATCATCGATGCTATCAATTTCGAATCCAGCAACAAGACCACGTGTATAAGCCATTGCTTGCTCCTTCCGGAGTAGTGCTATTCGAGATTCCAACAGTCTGTGCAGGGAAACCCTTATGATTACAGCAATTGAAAGTGTTAGGAAATGTTTTTAATGAACTAGCAAAACAAAATAGATTACATTTCATCAAAAGCAACCATTGAAGAGGGAGAAAGTTACTTTGAGTTTTCCTCTTCTTTATTGTCAACACCTTCAAGTGCATCATTTAACTGAAGCAAACACAATGTAAATTAAGAAAAAATGGAAAGATTATTAAGTAATTCTAACATTTCTTTTAAGAAATTAAATACCTTCGCATAATCACTTAACCTCCTTGTGTTGCCATTGGTTTGTGGCATGATTCCTGATACACAACGGAATTTTAGTAGAAAACTAGCTTTACTTGAGCAACTCATGATTAGGTGAAGAAATAACATGCACAATATCACTTCTTTGAATCATGGTTGTATCATTGTATGACTTAATAAGTACTCCTATATTGGTACTTAATTCTAGCACCTAACACTAAGTAACTTATATAGCAATATCCATAAAACGTGTTTCAATTCAGCTCCTAACAGTACCTTCATCCGGACTTGCAATGGACAATGATAAAGTATTAGCTTGAAAGGAACTTTCGATCTGACGAATTTCGTTTTCAATGGTTACAAACCTCTCCAGAATAGCCGGTGTGCTGACAAAGCGCACAAATCTGTAGAATTTACCCACACCCCAAAATCAAAAGAGAAGAGAGAAGACAAAAAATGAAGAGAGCAAAATCAGCTTCATAAATCTTAAATTGGATGAATGTTGGAGCAGGGGAAAAAATTACAGAAGATCCTAAGTTTTTGATAACTTCCACAGCTTCCTTCTTCTGTTCTCAGTTCTCACCTTTAATGGAATCCTAGTTTTCAACCACCCCCACCCCCACAAAAAACCATTATTCTCTAAATCTATAAAACCACGTAAACTAAATCCATAATTAAATCATGAGCTATCATTCAAGTGCAGGAATTTGTGAATCAATCCACAGATTTGGCACTGCCATGTACTTTAATTAAAGAAATTGATGGGCTATAAAATAATCATTAGTAGGGACAAAAAAAAATAGCAATCTCCAAAGCAATGTCTTTGGATGTAAGAACTACTACTCAAATAATTGTCATCACACACCCTAAGACATGATTAAAAAAAAGTCACATGCTTTATACCAATTGTGTGAAAAAATTTAGAAAGTTCTTTAGATACCATTCCCATTACAATATCTACGCATCATATGCTTTAATTATCGAGGTTATTGATTCACTGGGTCTCCAAATCTGATTGGAAAACATTAAGAAAGTTCTTGAGATGGAAGAATAACCATTAAGATGCCAAAAGGAAAAGGTAAAATTGGGCAAAAGTAGCAATGAATGACCTCTCAAACGTGGCTTTGGTGAACCAGAAGGAAGCGTTGGTTGGAGGCAGAAGCTTAATTGAGTATCCACCTTTGGAGATCTCATCTTTGACGAATTTGAGATGAGAAAGGAAAGGCTCAAACAACCCAGAAGCTATTTTCTGATGAACACCCCCACGAAAGACTAAAAGCTCACATCTTCAAAAGCAAAACCATGAACCACATAGTTAAAACAAAGCAAAAGATTGTAACCCATCAAAGAGTTTTTCAGCGAAGGGTAAAGAGAAAGACTCTCACTCACCTTGTCCTGGTTGGAGTGAGTTGAAACAAAGCATAATCCAAAACTGCCTTGGAATCCATGTCAACCGAGGAGAGGGTCTGTCAGAGAATAAGGGAATGCTTATAATTGCTTGGTGAAGTGAAGTAGTTAATGTGGCGGTGAAATAAGTGAAAGTGAATATGATGTTATGTGAGAGAAAAAAAGAGCCAGCATGGAAATGCAGCATCGCACATGGAGTGTGAAGTGGGGAATTATTATTTTAGGATTTCAACGCCCTGGCCACATGCAATAGCGACACCTTCTGCTTTGTCTGCGTATCTATTATCTAACATCTTCTTTACACTTTTCACTCACATCAAATGTGAGTAAGATCTCGTGTTAATGACGGCAGGTGAAACACTGATTATGGGGTTGCTTTTGCAGTTTTGCTCGTGTGTTTCTTTATTATACTATTACTGTGGATGTCAAGTGTTGTGTTGTTTAACATTAATCTTGGTATCCTATTTGAGGTATTGTTGTTGATTGGACTATCACAGTTTTTTCTTAAGAAAAGAGGGTGTTTTTTTTTTACGCATCGAACTCGATTAAAATTTTACGTAATAATTGGAGTCTAGTTTTCATGGATTTATCAACAGTGCCTTTGTTTTGGCTTGTAAAATTTGGGAGACACATAGATCCGCGAGTAAGTTAGTAAAAGATTATGATTGGATAAAAGACATTATTGGAAGCTTTCTCCGCTGTTTGAGGTGGGTCACGTTTGGTCTTGCAAAAGAGGGTCATTAATTATCGAGTTGGAGAAAGAATCTGTTCATTAGAGGAGTTCCAATATGAAATGGATTTCTCCGCTAAGCCATTGGTGTCTGCATTTAGTATTTTAAGGGGACAATTGATTGATTCAGTTGAGATTTTTATATGATTGAGCTAATAAACTAACACTTGCCAAAGGACCATTGAAAGTAATATACAACACTACAATTTATTTTATCTTGTAAAGAGAGAACAAGAGATTGAATGAATAAAAAAAAGAAAGTTTTATTTTATATTTTTTCAGTACAAGTGGTGCTAATTGCTAGTTACTATAGCTCTATCATTCAATAATTTCTTATTGATTTGATGAGTTGATTTAACTTAATTAGTTTTTAAATAGTCTCCTCTCACCTTAAATCTTTTTCCTTGTTAAAAAAAACATTACAATATCATTATATTTATGGAAGATTATTTATAGTACTATGTCATGTAACTGGAAGAAAAAAAATAACATGATAGTTATTATATATATATATATATATATAGGGAGCATATCAAGTGAGAGAAAATTTATTATGAGAGATGAGAGGGTTAAAGTATAACCGTTAGATTAATTTCCTCTCATTTGATTAAATCCCAAATTTTCTCTCACTTGATTAATCTAAGGGTTATATTTTAACTCTCTCATCTCTCATAATAAATTCTTTCTCACTTGATATGTTCCCTATATATATATATAATTAGCATGTCTATGGGCTTATATAAAATAGGGTTAATTTTTCAAGCCGATCGAATTATGACTCAATTATAGCTTAACTAATGATGATCAAATCAAAATGAAATTAAGTCGAAATGTGTAATTTAGGGTAATCAGTATAGTTAAGTTAAACATAATAAGAATAAAAAATAAAATGAAGTATTTGGAGTTTTACTGAATGGTGTGGAATATAATAAAGAGTTTAGTTGAATAGAATAAAGAGATGGATCTGAAGTCAACTATGAAATAGCTATAAGATTCACTTTAGCTAGAAAAACTAACAGCTTCTAAAACAAGGCGACAAAAATGTTTTATGCAACTTTACCATGTTCTTCATGTTTTTTCGATACTTATCTATCATTCTTATCTACATTAATATTTATAAAGAATGCAATTAATAAATTATAGTAGAATCTTTACTCATGATTATTATTATTTATTTATTAGACCTAAACTTAATATTTTATTTTTAAAAATAGTGTGGAACCAATAATTTAAAAATTTATTCTATTTCGACCAATAAATATATTGTTCTATTTATACACACATTTCAATATAAAATATTTATAATTAACATCAATTTAAATACATATATTAATCATGTTGGACGGTTTAAAATTATTAACAACCTCTTATTTTTATGTGGATGAATATTGAAACGTGCACTTACATACGCACATTACATTATGCGCAAAATGCAATTTTTGCTTTATTTCCAATAATTAGACTAGAAATGCCCGTCTTAATACAAAAGTAGATGGTTCCAGAAAATTGTACTGACTAATGAAAGAAAACCAGCAAAATGACAAAAAAAAAAAAAAAAAAAAGGGGGGCCATGTAATTTTTAAAAATTTAATAAATGTTAGTATTTTCCGGTGAGAAGATGTTCTCTTATTATAAAACGAATATTCTTGTGTATTTGCCAAACTTGTTTGGTTGGATATGGAGTTTTAACTTTTTTAAATTCTTACCCAATATTAATGAATTAGAAGATAGCGGAAGATAGAGGATTTACTGTGGTATATATCACCCCAATTTTTTATCCCATAGACCAAAAAAAAATGTCCAATTTTTTATCGATCAATAAGTAACATAGTAGAAACATTAAAAAAAATTTTTTTTTTTAAAGTGTGTAATGACACTCACATAATAGTAATATAATATTATTAAAAATTATTTTTATCTATTTTATAAGTATAATGTGTATTAGAATATCGTTAAAATATATATATAAATTATAATTACACATAATATATGTTATTAAATTTCATTCAAAATTAATATTAAAATTATGTGTAATTATATGTCAAATATATTTATATTTATATATATTATATCTATAGTGACATTTTTATATATCATTATATCTATCATTTCTTATAATAAAAGTATGATTGTCATTTTAACATTATTTGGTTGGCTATTTAGTATTTATTAATAAGTATTAATTAAATGAATTAATTGTTGATAAGATTAATGTTACAAATTAGAAAGTTAAGGACCAAAAATCGGAAGTTCAAATGGTTCACTGTACTCTTTAGCCAATGATTAATGTTCGATTTCTGGCTTAAGCATAAAATCATAACAAGAAGTATCATTTTGCTTTGATAAAAATGATTCGATGGGAAAAAAGTTATATTTCCTTAATAGGTAAAAAAAATAGAAAGTTAGGAAAAAAAAAACTTAACTATTAAATAACACAAAGATTCGATAATGAAATAAGATTTAGATGAAAAAGTAGTTCAATATTTTTCAACACTTAAAGTTTATTTGGATACAAACTAGAAGCATTTTTGAAAACTTCTTTACTAAAAAAATAATATTTTCAATAAAAAAATTCTCAAAAATATTTTTAAACTTGAATCCAAACATGCCTTTAAAATCTTTTGAAATAAATACACTAATGTAAACTAGCCTCTCTTCCTTGGTAATTAGTTCTTTATTCGTTAAACAATAACCTAAATTTTTTATACCCGTTTACTTAACAACCATGCATTTGGTTTGAGATTCACGAAGATACAGACAACATGCTTCTATTATTTTAATCATTGAATTATATTGAATAATTATTCCAATTTAAATTTATTATTAACTAAATTTTATTAGAAGTTGTAAAATGATGCGGATATTATTTTCATTTAATGAGTAATTCTTCATACTTTGATATTTTTTTAATAAACTATAATTAATAGTAATAAAAAAAATATTGTAGAATGTAGTTAAAGATGAATTATTTTCGAAACAAGAAAAGAAATTTAAACAAGGAATTATTGTCGAATAAATATATCACTCACATTTCTTGTAGACTGTAGTTACAGAATTAACACCCAAAAGGGGCATAAATTGTAATTCATATTCTGGACACTAATGCAAAGAACTTCAACTCAGCCCATTGAGCAACTGAAATGGGCTTCCAAATTGTCCACTTAAATTATTGTGGACCTTTAAATATATGTTGCATAGTGGACTCAAAAGAAAAAGTGTTGAATGGGCTCGTATAACTGGGAGCGTGAAGGAATTTAAAAGAAGGGGATTTTGTGGATAAAAAAAGGGGGGAAAAGCTAGAAGTAAATTGTTTATTATGATTTATGATAAGGGCGGTCAACACATAGTTAAGTTTAAAGTAAATCTTAAAATAATATATTTAAAAATAAATTAATAATAATATATTTTGATAAAAAAATAAAAATATTTTAGAGACAAGTCTTGAAAAATTAATTATATTTATATACTTTTTAAAGATACTCCTTTTAAAATGAGCTTTTAAAAATATAAAAAGTGATTGTTAAATTATAAATCTCAAAAAATTATAAATATGAATATAAATATTTTTTTAAAAAAAATTAAAATAAGAGCTTTTGTATTGTTTTTGCTTGAACCAAACCTGATTATGATGGTCTTCTCGAGAATAGCTTTCAAGGAAGTTATTTGCTTATAGTAAAATTAAGCTTCTTGATTATGGGTATTGTATTTTTTTTAAAGAAAAAAAAAGTTAATGTGTGGTTCACCTAATCAAGCAAGACTTTCAAGAAGTACGATTTGGTATGGAGAGTTTAAGGTGAAGTTAGGGGAGATTTAGCCTAAGGAAAGTTATTAGCAAATTGGGATCGATCTTTTAGGGTCACTTGTAGTTTGAACAATGAAGTATATAAGTTTAAATACCTGTCCAGTCAATAGATCTTATGGACTTGGAATGTGTCTCGTCTTAAATTTAATTATAGTTAATATACTCCATGTTGTCATGAGATGTATATTCTTTCCTACCATCGATCTTTTTTTCATAAAAAGGAAAAGTTTTAGTTAGGGAGGTTTTCACAAGACACACTAGCATTATTAATAAAACATTCATTACTTTCATATTATGTTCAAGTTCATTCAAAAGCTATTAGAGAGGTGGAGAAAATTCAAATATAAAATCTTGATACTAAAAACCTTGGTCGAGCACAAATTTTTGATCAAGTAATCTAAAACTTAAATATAAAATTTTGGTTCTAAAAACCTTGACCTAACGCAAGTTTTTAGTCAAGTAATTTAAAACCCAACTATAAAATACAGGTAGTAAAATTCTTGGTTAAGCATGAGTTATTGGTCAAGTAATCTAAAACTCAAATATAAAATCTTAGTATTAAAAATCTTGATTAAGCATGAATTCTCAACTGAATAATCTAAAATCTAAGGCCTTGGTACTAAATTCCTTTACTAATATACACTAACTTAGAAAAATTGATTTGATGAAAGAAAAAACTTTCTAAAATCTTAAGCCTAACTTTAACTTTTTTGAGCACAACCATTTTGACCGGAAAAACCATGTAATCTATCAAGAATAATTATGAAGAGGAGTAACAATCGTTAAATAAAGGTATATGTAAGAAATATTAATTAATATTGTTTAGAACGGTAAATATCAAACATTTTAGGAAAATAAAACTTAAAACATAAAAAAATGATATAATTTATCACATGTGACGAATATATTAACTTTTTAGTAATTGTCTTAAAAATTATATTTATAACAAAAGAAATTCAATTACAATGAAAATACGTGATCATTGAATCCTTAATTATAGTATTTAAAATGTATGATTCATGGTAACCAATGGCAGTGGGGACTAGGTTTGCAGCTTGGTTTTTGATGCAGAATCTAGAATCTGAATTAATGATCCCTTTCTTTGTTAATTCAAGAGAGTCCCTTCTATCCTATGTGGTCAATCTTGATGGCAATAAAGGCATTCCTTTCCAATTCGCTTTTTCATGAATTCCCTACACGTTTTGTCTTTTGAACTTTGTTTAGACTATTGTGTTAATCATTCATTCTCGCAGGGGTGTACGCACCCAATACTACAAATTCAAGTTTAAGTTTATTAATAAAAAAAAAAGTTTTTTTTTTATTAATACTTACAAAAAATAACTTTCCACATTTTAAATAATAAAAAATTCTTAAAATTTACTTTAACTATTTAAGTTGACACTATCATTCTTCTAGAAATTTGATTAGGACAACTATTGAGAACAACTCACATGTTGTTTATTACATCTAAAAGTGTCGTTAGTGATTTTTACTTTCCCATATCATCCGTAAGTAACTTAATTATACCTAATTTTGTTCTGGTGGAAGAAATTATAAGGAACTTTAAGAAACTCATAATCTTATATTTTTAAAATTTTGACTTGATTATATAATAACTGTTTGGAGGTTTCCAGTGAGTTCAAAATACTGTTTTTTAATGGTAAAGAATGGTTGTTTATTGAAAGAACAAAAAAATAAATTAAAACAACACTTTCGTCGTCACGTAAGATTCCAAAGAGTTGCTTCAAACAACTGAAATTTTATTGAAGGACCTCAGCAAACAAGATGCTATTATGTTAATGATAAGTTAAGATTTCGAAAGATGGACACTTAAAATTTATTTCGAATAGTTTCGGTCTTTTTTTGTTTTATCCGATAGTTTCAATATTTTTATGTTCTATACTTTTTTAAAATAAAATTATAAATTTTTCAACATCCACTACAAGAAATATTATATATAGTAACATACAAAAAAATGTTATTATAAATATAATATATGTAGGTATATATTTATTTCACGTATAGTTACTGTAACATTCTATTTTTTTAAAATAATAATATTATTATATTATAGTCAGAATTGTTATTTAGTTTTACACGTGGGAAATTATTTTATTATATTTTTTTTTTAAATTAAGGAGAGAAAGTAAACGGGTCGGGTTGACCCGATTCAGTGAATTTTTAAGAGAGGGATTAGACAAAGTTTTCCCTAATTTGCTCATTTGTATTCTGAAGGACTCAGAGAGAGAAACAAGAGAATGAAAGAGCTCTAGGGAGGAGTGCTCAAAATTGTTTCAAACTACATTGGAATGTTCTTGTCATTACAATAAGGTAGGGGAGGAAAATGAATTCATTCATATGTGGGATTACGAGAGAGAATGGGTAGGAGAGAAAATTCCTAAATTCCTAAAATTTCTCGTTTTCTGTTTTGACTCTGAAATTGATGATTGAATTGGGTTTTATATTGATTTATAAATGTAGTTGTTATATTGTTTGGTAAATTTGATGATTTAGATGATAATTGAATTCATTGGGATGTGCTTTGCAAGCTAGGGTTCTTGTAAATTGGTGAATACCCTTAATTATATGAATTAATAAGTGATTGAGATTTTACTTATGGATGTACCTTAATATTTTGTAATATCTTTTTGTGTGATTAATCAAATCAATTTTTGTTTGTTGGGTTAGAAATTAGACACTTGGGATTATAATTTAGATTTTAGAATCGTCTAAAAACGTTAAAAATAATCGAGTTATGTGAGTTATAAGTCCAGTCTCCATTTTAGTGCGCAAAATATTAAGTTTTTTGTTGTCATCCATACGAGGTGACCTTAAAGACATTTTTAGGCTTCATGGTCTTCACAAAAATTGTAGCCTTTGATGTTATCTTTTCAATGGCTTTGGAATCACTCAAAAAGGATGTGTATAACTCAAGTTATGGTTAAAATAGTAAGTACAAGTCAAGTTGTTAGGATTTATGGTGCCCGACATGGGTGTTTTGTTTCAGTTTGTGTTTTTTACATTTTGGAACCCCTTTTTGGCATGTATGTGATACTTTATGATTTCTTAGTGATGCTGTTTACGGTGGAATATGTTTTATGAGTTCTTGTTATTTAGACTAGCACACAATGTGTTTCAATTTAGGTACTTCACTGTGTTATTGCGGTATTGAGAACAAAAAGTAAAGTAAGAAGTCTCAGTAATTACTTGTTTCGAAATGTTCTTCTATTAATACTAACAAGCAATGTTCATGCACGCAAATAATAATGTGAACAGAATGGACAATACATATATTAGCAATGCAAATCATAGTTCATTTCGTACAATGATCAAATTACGTTACACATGAGAACATATTGATCCAAGTATATGAATACACTACGTGATTAAACAAAGAACAAGAAGACTATTCTACTTCTACTCCTAAAAAGAGAAAAGAAAAGTGGCCGAGAGTCAGTCATACCCAAAAACGATCTTGTGCACGAAAGCCATATGTGTGTGTAGGCAGAGAATGCTTCAGAGTTCAATTCTAGTATGAGTTTTTCGACCTCTGTGAAGGTCCGTAATCCTTGTATTTATAAAGCACTCAAGAGCGGTTAATTCTGTGCATGTACGCCTCTAACTCATAACCGCTGTCCACTATATTTGCTACGTGGTCTTGAATTATAACTTCCTTTAACCGTTCTTCCCACGTTTCTTGTTTCTTCGATTGATTTTTTGGCGACCGTTTTGGCTTAACTTCCATGTTCTGAGAGTTTCAACTTTTCAATTATTCTCGAGTAACACTTGTTTGTTCGATTCTATTTCGAGTGCTCCCACGTCCCACGTGAGATTTGTCATAAGTACTCAGCATGTGTTGATTTTACTTCTCGAGCAGCGCTATCAATCTTTTTCGAGTCCCATAATTTCGAGTGGATCCAACAAATGCCCCCCTAGGAATTCGATCGCGTTATGTGTATCGATATAAAGAGAGTCGAATTCCTATATATTGACTCGAAGCATGTTTGCCTGAAGCGCCTATCTCGAGGTTACCCTATTTCTGGATTCGTATTAAATGTATATGATCGTTGCAGCGATATTAATGGCAACAACGGCGCATGCTTCTTGTTTTTACTGTTACCAAAGTGTTTTTGGTGGCTGTTACATTTATCCAACGATCATTTCATTTTAAAAAAATTTCCTGTGGGTTTAGTTACCTTAGGCCCATAAAAACTCTTTTTTACCTCGCGTGAAATTCATTTTACCATTATTTTCCTTCGCGCCCAAGTTTCTTCTGCTTTCCCTCTGGCTTGTCTTCTCCGGTGACTCCTACGTTCCTTGATTCTCCATCCTTCCTTCCTCTTTGCTTGAATGGCTTCTTCTGCTGCATCCACCTCCGCTGCCGTGGCTTCTACTACCTCTTTCATTGTTACTTCTACCTCATCGCCAACCTTGGCTGTCCCTACCGCGACGCCCTCTACCATGACGACTGCACCACAGACCACCATGGCTACGGCCACCACTACTCAGAGCACTCCTCTGTTCATCACTAATGCCCCAGTCTGTAAGGTTAAAGATGGCGACGATACTTTTATCCCTATTCCTGGCATGGAAGAGGCCAGTTTAAAGATATACCAATCTCAGGTACTTCTTCCTTTCTCTTTAGAGGATGGTTCTATTCATGCTTTTCTTGGTCCATTTGCTGGTCAAAACACTAAAAAATTTGGTAATACCCTTCTTCCTGAAGATGCCTCCACCATTCCCTTTATTTACTCACCCCAGATAGACTTGAGCCTTTTTACAGATACCACAAAGATTTTTAGAGCCTTTCCCCCCGTTAAAGAACGACATCTATCTTGGGTAGCTCGCGTAGAATCTTCTATGTCCTCCGTGTGGAAAGAAAAGGGTATTTTTGAATTTATCCAATTAGCCAAGTATGACCTTCATCTTTTCGATCCTCAAATGATTCTTTCTGCTATTTTCTTCTGGAATCGAGAGACTAGGGCCTTCGAGTTTCCTTGTGGTTTTGTTTGCCCTACCTTACTTGATGTTGCTGCTATAACCGGGTTAATGCCTCTTGGGGAGAGGTTTTACCCTGATGCATTTGAGGAAGATATTTCGATCAAAGATGTTTCGATCTCCTGGGACAAAAAAACTTATTTGGCCTTCATTACTGCACACATGGGTCAGCCTGGTACAACAGTTTCCCCTTCTGAGCATATTGCTTTTTTAATGTATTGGTTATCAGCCTGTGTTTTTTGTACTCCTTCCCTTCAAGTTCCTAAATATTACTATGCCTTGGCTCAAGCTCTTCACTCGAAGAAAAAGATATGTTTGAGCAAGTTGCTTCTAGCTTCTCTATATACGTGTCTGGATGAAGCTTCTGAAAGTTTTACCCGAGAGACGGGGCCTCGAAATCTCTCCGGTCCATTATGGTTATTGCAACTATGGCTTAATGCTATCCTCGAGAAGAAACTTCGCCTACCTGCCAACCCAATTCCGCTTTGTGAACTCGAAGGCGCTCGTTTGACTACCCTTACTCCTCGGAAGCGTCTAGTGGATAATTTTGAAAAATATATTCGAGCAATTCTTAGCTTCACAGAGTTCACCGAAGATTTGGCTCCTTTTCTTCGATCAAATCTAATAGGCCCGGTTTGGTTGCGTCAGAACAATCAAGTTGGGAATATTAATCCTTCTTCGACTGATATTTGGTTTAGATTCTTAGCGTGGGATGTCATTTTCTCGGGTATGAGACAGAAGGATGTGAGATTATATCCTTATCAACCTCAACTCTTTGCTCGTCAGTTTGGTCTTTGCCAGATGAAACCCCTCCCTCTTCGACGTAAGGAAGGCATTGATGCAGATATTTGTGTCGAAGCAGGGAATTATGAGGAAATCCTCAACTTCATTCTTCGGCCTGACAAAAAACTCCAACTTACGCCTTCCACTTTTTCTCCTTCTTTTCTGGCTTCAAAATGCTACCTTCGATGGTGGTGTTACTATATTGTAGATAAACTCATCGATTTTGATGGCTTTCTGAAAAAGCTGATTAATTCTCCTCTTTCTTGTTCGCAGGGGCCTAAGCAACCAGGTACTTTCAAGAACCAACTTATCATTTATCAATTCGAACAGTTTTTTAAGGTTTGTTATCGACCTGACAATGTGCACCGAACCATTTTTGACGCTTCGGTCTCATTATCGAAAATGGTACAACGGAACATTCGCTCAAAAAAGGTAATAAACCCTCAAGGTAAAACTGATTTCGAAAAATTTTGTCCAAAGCATATACCTCCTCTTCCAAATGCCCTTTTTGGTCTAGTTAAACATGTATCTCATCCTCCTTGGGTGAAAACACTCGACCCGTTTTACCTTGAGCGCAAAGAAGTTCCTGTAAAGAATAAAGTTACCTACGCGAGATGTTCCGTGTACGATTTTCCTCGAAACAAATGGTGGCCATTATGTTGGGTCAATAACATTAACCCTCCTCCTGGTAAATATTTTTCACTTACTTCTTCTTCGAGTATACCTTAAACTTGTCTCACTTTTTTGCTCGAACCTTGTAGCTGCCATCCCTCAGCGTGTTCCTCGACATGCTGATCCAACTCCTGATTGGGAGAGTGACGATGACGAAGACAAAGAATCTTCAAAGAAAAGCCGAAAAAGAAAGACTGCAGCTGAGAAGGTTTCTCTTCGTTCTAAGGTATATTTCTTTTCGACTTTCATCTTCCTTACAATCAAAGTATTTTACCTTGCGTTCATTTATTGCTGATTCTTACCTTGCAGAGCATTGAAACCTCGAAAAAGCAAAAAGTAGGCTCAGACAGTACTAAAACTGTAAGTGAATTATCAATTTTGAGGTTATTTACTTACTCGAATTTTATAATCACATTCATTATTTCCAATATCAGGTCTCAACTACAAAAAAGCAGGATAAAGGGAAGGCAAAGATGGTCATTCCCCTTTCCAAGAAACCTAACAAACCTTCTAACGAGAAACTGCTTAAAGATGCCATGAAGTCTGTTCCCAAGTTCGATTCTTACTCTTGTCTATCTCGTCTAATACTTCTCTTATGCTTCTAACTCTTCTAGCATTACCTTAATAGGATGTTGAAATTATCCATCTTGATTCCTCTCGAGAGCTGTCTCGAGAAGTGCAAAAAGACACGTTCCCTGTTATTGAGGCAACCCAACAGGTTTACCATCTTATCGTCTCTTTAGATTCCTCCTTCCTTATCTTCTTTTTTGATGCTCAGCTTTACTTCTATTTCGTTTAGTTGTCTGCTCCGCAAGTAGATGCTACGATGCTTGCTTCTGTTATGGCTTCAATAGAAATTCCCCCTCAGGTCGAAGAGGATAGGGTTCTTCAATCAGGCCATTTGATTAACGCGGAGACGCGACAAAATTCTGCTCAAGGTGAACCCTCTTTTGAGCTACAACCTCCTTCGAGTCAGAACAAGGGTATATTTCTTTCGACCTGACTATTTGTATGATGGCCTCTTATTGAAATCTTACAAATCTTCCATTGTGCAGGTTCGACTGAATCCCCTCGACCCTTTGCAACTTCCCCTTCGACTCAAGGCGGAGTCACTTCTTCTGTCCAAGGTCTTTCATCAATCCCTTCTCCGGACCTTGACTTGATGAGCTTTTTCGACGACGAAGATGAAGATATCAATAGTATCTTCGAGGTCTTGGATAACTGGACAAGTGGTCCTTCTGGGTCGGAGAAGGAGAAGGAAAAAACCGTCGAGCACATCTCTGAGGTTCCTTCATATCAACCTTTGCTTGATTCCTTTCGAGCAAAGGCATATGTTGATGATCTTGATCAGGCCTTCCTTATTCCTGAGTTCAAGACAGAAGTTGAACAAATGATGGACGATCTCTTATCCTACTCGAGTCTTCCTCCTGAGGTCCATTCTGAGTTACAAGAATTTGTCAAACCTTTTAGCCTCGCATGGGACCTTCGATCTCAATGGTCTACTTCCTTTCAAGAGGTGACCCATATCGAGGTTGAAAGCGAAGAAGGCCGTGCTAAACTCGAAAAGCTCCGAACTGACTTGCTTATGATCAAAGACTCAACGGCGGAAATGGTGTCTTCTTTGCAAAAATTACAACAAGACGAGAAAGATATAGAAACCACCATCAAGTCTCTCCAACATGAGTTAGAGAAGGTTCGCTCGAAGAAAGATGCTATTAAGGTTCAAAGTCAAGAGATCAAGCAACGTCAAACGGGTCTTAAAGAGGAAGGCAAGGTCATATCGTCTCGACTTGCGAAGACCTTAGAGCAGAAAAAGCATTTGGAAGCTCAATGTTCCTCTCGAAGGAAACGTTTAGACGAGGCTTACAAGGCTTTCGATGTTTTTAAATCGAAATTTTGTAATGATTAAATTTCTCTTCTTTTTATTTACCTTTGGCTTGTATCACAACTATTCTTTGACTTGTGTCGAACAATTAATATTCTACCCTCTTATGAAAATGTTTCAAGTGTTTTCCATTCATTACTTTCGTCACATTTGAATTTATCTCTTTAATGACGTATGCATTTTTAGAATATGCTTGTTCGACTATGAAGGGGCCTTCCCAGTTATAAGACCACTTACCTAGATATCGAGATTTTTGGTCCATGGGAAGAATTACTTTTAACACCAGATCTCCAACTTGGAAACGTTGGGCTTTAGCCTTCTTATTATATGTTTTCTCGACTTTTTCTTTTTGTTGCACAAGATTTTGCAACGCAATTAACCTTTCTTCCTCTAAAGAAATCAACTCATCATACATTAAATCCCAATAATCCTCAACAGGTAATTCATTTTGTTTCTGTATGTGAATTGATTGTAAGTTAATGTCAATAGGAAGAATAGCTTCATGGCCATATACTAATTTATATGGAGTAGTTTTCTTGGCATCTCGAGGTGAATTCCTATAAGCCCATAGTACTTGAACAAGAGTCTCGTGCCAACTTCGAGGTCTGTTTGATGTATGTCTTTTGATTAAATTAATCACAACTTTATTAGCAGCCTCGACTTGACCGTTTGCTTGAGCATAATATGGTGTTGAAGTTATTAACTTAATCCCCCTCGACTCTGCATATCGAGCCATGTTTCGACCCGTAAAAACTGTGCCTTGATCAGTAGTGATTGTTTGAGGAATCCCAAACCTTGTAATAATATGATCCTCGATAAAATCAATTATGTCCTTTTGCTCGACTTCTTTTAAAGGAATAGTTTCAACCCATTTTGTAAAGTAATCTATGGCCACCAATATATATTTGTGATTTTTTGAAGAAGGTGGGTGTATTTGTCCAATTAAATCCATTGCCCATCCTCGAAATGGCCAAGGTTTGATGATCGAATGCAACTCACTCGCTGGTGCTTTTTGTATGGGTCCATGTTTCTGGCATTCTTCACAGCTTTTTGCGAATTCGATACAATCCTTAATCATGGTTGGCCAATATAAACCTTTCCTCGATAAAACCCATCTCATTTTCTTCCCAGCCTGATGTGCTCCACATATACCTTCATGTATCTCTGCCATAGCTATATAACTCTCATGACTTCCAAGACACTTAAACAGAATTCCATCAAAACCTCTTCTATATAATTCGTTATCTAGCAGCACATAATTGAGGGCTTGGAATTTAATTTTTCTTTCAACTTTTATATTGGGATTCTGTAAATACTCAATCAACTTGTTCCTCCAATCTGGTTGACTCGAAGACGGAGAACCCACATTCAATGTTTCTCGATGATCTGCCCATACACTTTGTACGTGTGATAGTTTCTCCAAACACTTCTTACTTACCCTATATCCTGAAGCGATTTGAGCTAACTTGTTGGCAATAGTATTCGAGTCTCGAGAAATATGTTGTAATTCGACTTCGTCAAAGTTGTTAAGTAATCGTTCAACTCGATTTTTTAATTCAATTAACCTTTCATTCAGGCACTTATATTCTTGTGTTAATTGTTTGATGACTAATTGTGAATCACCTCGGATCAATATATTTCGAGCGCCCAAATCCATTAATATTTCGAGTCCAGTTATCAACGCTTGGTACTCAATTTCATTGTTCGAGTACCTTTTGTCCATTTCAAGTGACACCTTAGTTGGCAATCCTTGGGGGTTTATGATTAGAAGACCTATTCCAGCACCTGACTCATGCTTGGACCCATCAAAATATAGCTGCCAAGGTTTTATGGTTAAGTATTGTCGCCACCGGCCCGAAACGGGCTTTCGGCATTCGCGAAGGATGGTTGGACTCGTTTTATTTGTTTGAAAATGTGGATTGCTAGAATGACTTATTCTCAAACTGAGACCTCGTCAAACGAGCAATTTTATTAAAAGACTCACCAATCCATATTAATCCCAAGCGGGACCCTCCATGGATTAGTGGTTTTCGTAAAAGGAGGGTTCGTGGAGTCGCCACCAATGTTTTACTCAAAACATTGAAAAAAGGGATAAGGCAATTGATTTAAAAATCAACTTTGGCCATTACAACCAGAGTTGGGTAAGGGAGTCGGTTACGCGTGGGGAAGGTGTTAGCACCCCACGGCGCCCCTTTCGGGTTCCCTATGACAGATTATTTTCTAAAATAACAGTGTAAAATTACTAAATTACCCCTATTTATTATAAGCAATTATAAATTAACTATCTACATGATGACAGTTTAAATATGCACACAGAAAGCAGTAAAAGGAAGGATTGAAGGGAAACCTCTTGAAGCGTGCTTTTATATATTGCAAAGAACTGGGAAGCGTTTTGGCGTTCCCTCGCTCTACAAGCCCGCTCCTCGCTCTCCTAGAACAAAATTTTAACTAAGGGAATCAAAAAGATTTCCCCTCGACTAGGTTCGATCCTCAAGCAAAATGGCTCGGGGCTCAAGAACTTCGTCGGATCAACTCTCCGAGTGATTTCTAGGGCAGAACACTGCTCAAAAACCCCAGAATACTCAAGGAGAGGGTTGAAACTATCTAAAAAAGTGTGGAATGACGTCCAATTGACGTCATATTTATAGGGAATAGGCGCAATACGGCCTACAGGGGCAATACGGCCGTATTGAAATTTTTGAACTTCAATACGGTCGTATTGAAGTTCAATACGGTCGTATTGAAGTTCAGAAATTTCAATACGCCCGTATTGAGTTCGCTGCGGTTGTATTGAAGTGTCAATACGGTCGTACTGACTTCAGTATGGCCGTATTGAAGCTTCAATACGGCCGTATTAAGTTCAGTACGGCCGTATTGGGCTTTTTCCCTCCACTTCTTTATTTTGAGCTATTCTAAGACCTCTGGACCTACAGAGAACCCTCCTAGGGCCTTCGAGGAGTCCTTCTGGCTGATTATCCTTCAGTCTTCGAGAGTCTTCAAGCTTTATTTCCGACCCGGACAATTTTAGGGGTCTACAGCTGCCCCCCCTTTACTTAGTCGGACGTCCTTTTGGTGTATCGGCTGACAAGTAAAGGAGTTGACCCAATTGTCCGGGTATTGTGCCGACCTTCTGACTTGTAGCGTCTTCCGGTGGAAAAATGTTGAGTAGCCTCTCCAGGTGGGTGCATACCTCGGCGCTTCTGACATCCTTGGTAGCTGAGTTTACCTTCTCCAAGGTCAACTTCACTCGACGCCCGAGCCGGAAGTTGGACATCAACGCGCCTCTGATGACGCTGATGGTTGAGTACCGCCTCTCCAGGCTTAGCTTCACTCTTTGTTTGAGCCGGAAGCTAAGTACCCTTGTGACAACGGTAAGCAGTGTGAGTTTTGCCTCTCCAGGCCTTGCTTTGCTTGCTGCCCAAGCTGGAAGCTGTGAGTACCGCCTTTCCAGGCTTAGCTTCACTCTTTGTTCGAGCCGGAAGCTAAGTACCTTTATGACAACGGTAAGCAGTGTGAGTTTTGCCTCTCCAGGCCTAGTCTCGCTCTTTGTTCGAGCCGGAAACCAAGCACCTTTGTGACGACGGTGAGCGGTGTGAGTTTTGCCTCTCCAGGCCTTGCTTTGCTTGTTGCCCAAGCTGGAAGCTGTAAGTACCATCTCTCCCGGCTTAGCTTCACTCTTTGTTCGAGCCGGAAGCTAAGTACCCTTGTGAAAACGGTAGCGGTGAGTATCCCTTTTCCAGAGATAGCTTCGCTCATTGCCCGAGCCGGAAGCTGCATACCTCCGTGTTTGTGACGACGGGGGTAGCGTGAATATCTCCTTTCCAGGGATTCGTGATGATTTTGTCTCCACAGTCCACGATGCTGCTTCGACGGTTGTTTTTTTGATTTTGTGCCACTAAGGGCTGGATAACGCAGGGATCCGTCTAGGGGATGTGCAGTTACTCATAGGTTCTTGTGTCCCAACTTTCCATTGCGTAGTTGGTTCCCACTGGGGAATTTCTGATTCCTTTGGGTGCAGACACAAAGATGCTCTTTCTGATGTGAGCGGTGCCTTATGATTGGCTGACGTCCTTTCGACGTTGGTGGAGTATCCCGGTTATCCTTGTTCGGGTGTCTCTTTTTGATTTTCTGATTTTTTGCTGCCTCTGTGTAGGCTGTTATCCGCTGGGGATTCTGGATGTTGATTTTGTCTCCACAGTCCACGATGCTGCTTCGACGATTATTTTTGATTTTTGTGCCACTGAGGGCTGGATAACGCAGGGATCCGTCTAGGGGATGTGCAGTCATTCACAGGTTCCTGTGCCCCAACTTGCATTGCATTGTTGGTACCCTTGGGGAATTTCTGACTCCTTGGGGTATAGACACAGATGCTCTTTCTCTCTGAGTTGAGCGATGCCTTATGTTTGGCTGACGTCCTTTGACGTTGGTGGAGTATCCCGGTTTATCCTTATTCGGGTAACTCTTTTTGATTTTCTGATTTTGCTGCCTCTGTGTAGGCTGTTATCCACTGGGGATGTTGACATGTTGATTTTTTGACTGGCCTCTTCTGTTAGGCAGATAGTCTTGATGTTCGATGTTTTGGCGGGATGCCAAATTCCACTTGGGGAATTTTATTAATCTTTTTGATTTTCTTCCCCTTTTGTGGGGATGCCTCTTGGATAGGCGATCATCCACTGGGGATTGATGTTGATTGGCCTCTTTTGTTAGGCAGATCATCTTGACGTTCATTTGTTAGGCTGAGAGCCAAATTCCACTTGGGGAATAGTTTATTGGTCTTCCTTTTGAAGAGATGCCTCTTTAGTAGGCGATTGGGGATTTGAAGTTTTTATTCATCCCAGAGTATTATTTAGAAAGCCTCTTCAGGCTTAGCTTCACTCATCGCTTTTGAGTTGGAAAGCTATCCTCCATTGGGGAAGTTTAAAGTCCTTAGACATTTTTCTTGGATGATCAGGCCTCCTTTGGGGATTTCGCTGATCGCATTCTGATAGCTTTCACTGGGGAATTTGGCCCGTGAGTGTAAGCTTGAGATATCTCTGGGGAATCGAGCCTTTCTAGGCTCAACTATTCTGAAGGAAGAGTATTGTTTCTGCGAGCCTCTCCAGGCTCAATTATTCTGAGGGAGTATTCTTTCTGCGAGCCTCTCCAGGCTCAGTTATTCTGAAGGAGTATTATTTCTGCGAGCCTCTCCAGGCTCAATTATTCTGAAGGGAGTATTCTTTCTGCGAGCCTCTCCAGGCTCAATTATTCTGAGGGAGTATTCTTTCTGCGAGCCTCTCCAGGCTCAGTTATTCTGAAGGGAGTATTCTTTCTGCGAGCCTCTCCAGGCTTGATTATTCTGAAGGAGTATTATTTCTGCGAGCCTCTCCAGGCTCAGTTATTCTGCGGGAGTATTATTTAGGCAAGCCTCTCCAGGCTTTAGTTATGATGAAAGAGTATTATTTCGGCGAGCCTCTCCAGGCTCAATTATTCTGAAGGAGTATTATTTCGGCAAGCCTCTCCAGGCTCAATTATTCTGCGTGATTTGTTGAATTTTCTGTATTTTGCCTTTTTTTCGATTTTGGCTTTTTCTGTGTTTTTGCCTTTTTTGTTGATTTTGGCTTTTTCTGTACAGAAATGTCTCAGTTATCCTGAGAGAGTATTATTTCGGCGAGCCTCTCCAGGCTCAATTATTCTGAGAGAGTATTATTTCGGCGAGCCTCTCCAGGCTCAGTTATTTTGAGAGAGTATTATTTCGGCGAGCCTCTCCAGGCTCAGTTATTTTGAGAGTATTCTTTCGGCAAGCCTCTCCAGGCTCAGTTATTTTGTATGACGCTGTTGATTTTCTGAATCTTTGCATTTTGTTTGCTGCTGTCATACACAAGCAATTTTTCCTATTTTTTCTAATTTATGTAGTTGCCTCATGACGAGGTCTTTGCAAATTTCTTTATGGCCAATACGGCCGCATCCATTTCAGTATGCCCGTATTGAATTGAAAATTTGTTCATAACCCTAATTTTGGTACGGGCGTACTGAACATGATACGGGCGTATTGCTTTTTCTGAAGTTTATATATTTTTTGTTTTTTCAATAAACAGAGAATAAGTGATCTTCCAGTACACCTATCATCTGTATGCATGTATGCAGTATGATGCACCTAATTCTATTTGATTCTTTTTTTTCAAAAGAATTAACCGATGCGTTTTTGTGTTTGGATTTTGCCATTCCTCCAGACGGACTGTGCTCTGCCGATTTCTGTTACCGAGGAATGATGCATATTTGATTTTGGTGTCATCAACCAAATGATTCTTCCCTTTCTTTAGAAGATGTGTCAACCCTCCTATTGACCATTATATCTCCATGTTTCCACTAGATTATTCAAAAATCGTTGGGACAAGAGAGAAAAGAAGGAAAGGATATATATTTTCAAAAGTTTGTGTTTTAGAGGGGATTATTTTATTTTTGAAAAATGGATTTTGTAAGAATGGCTGGCCATGGTAGGCTTATGTGTTTAGGCTTGTTCGATTAAACACTTATGAGGTTAAGCACATCTTTGTTATTAATGATTGTGCTTTGACAACTTGGATAGCTTTTCTTGAGCCCCTTGTTGAATTCAATTGATGGTACCATCATGGATTTATTCTGTTTTTTCCTTTTTTGATGGCTCTTACTTTTGCCTAAAACACCCATTTGTGGTGTCTTAGCGGGCTTTTGTTTTTATTCATTATTTTGTAACCCTAATTTTTGCCTAGGTCACCCTTTTGTGGGATTCCTAGCGGGTCTTTTGCTCTTATTTTATAACCCTAACTTTTGCCTAGGTCACCCTTTTGTGGGATTCCTAGCGGGTCTTTTGCTCTTATTTTGTAACCCTAACTTTTGCCTAGGTCACCCTTTTGTGGGATTCCTAGCGGGTCTTTTGCTCTTTAGGATTTCTTTATCCATGATGGCACTTATTGAGGCCAAGAAAAGGTGCTCCAAGTTGACACACACACTTCCACATAAAAATGATGTGGGTTTATTATCATTAAGATGATTTTAACCTCATTCATGTTTATTCAAACAGGGTTAAAATAATGTGGTCTAGAATTTTATTGCAAGCGAGAAAAGAAGCAATTAATGAATTAATGAAGAATGATTTTATTATAATCATAATGGAAACATGTGCCCTATCGAGGCTCGGGGGTCGGGCTGTCCCCGAGGAGTGATCTCTAATAGTCACTGAGTCTATACATCCCTATCGGAAGGAGAAGGACACTTGATGACAACAGCTGGCCTTGACGTTTGTGAACCAGCCTTCCTAAAGATCTGGCTTAAAGAACGTCGAGAAGGATCTTGGTTTCTCTTCGTCCTTTGATCTTTGTTAGGGTTGTATCTTAACCCTTGTTTCCCCGGATTGTCTTTGATAATGGGTAGTTCCGGGATTCCTTGGGAGTCCTTGCCTAATTCTTGTCTTGGCAAGTATCCGTTCTTTGTGAGCATATGAGCTACCTTCTTCATTTCTCGGGGAAACGTTTCAACATTGGCAATCTCCAATGCTTGGAAGGCGGTTTCTAGAGCTTCCTCCACTGCATCCACATAAGGTATGGTGGATGGCTTGCTGATGAGTATGTCGTCTTCAGCTTGTACAGTCACCAGCTTGTCACCCACAATGAATTTGACTTTCTGGTGAAGCGTAGAAGGAATAGCTTTTGCATCATGAATCCAAGGTCGGCCGAGGAGACAGCTGTATGTTGGAGTAATGTCCATCACTTGGAATTCGACATTTAAAGATAGTGGGTCCAATTTGGATTGGAAGATTGATCTCTCCCACCACTTCTCTGTTAGAACCATCGAAGGCTCGAACGATCATGTTGCTCGGGCGCATTTGGACTCCCTTGATTGCCAATTGCTTGAGCGTTCTTTTTGGCATCACATTCAAGGAAGACCCATTATCTACCAAGACTTTAGCGATGTGATACTCCTTGCACTTTATAGAGATGTGCAAGGGCTTGTCGTGATTAGATCCCTCGGCGGGGATTTCTTCATCGGTGAAAGTGAGGTGATCATTAGCCGTGATGTGGCTAACAATTCCCTCAAACTTGTCTTGGGAGATAGTATGCGACACATATGCCTCGTTCAAGACCTTCAACAGAGTTTGCCGATGCGGTTCGGAGCTTAGGATCAACGACAACAAAGTAATCTTTGCTGGTGTCTTGTGAAGTTGATCCACGATGGAGTACTCGCTTTGTTTGATGAATTTTAACAACTCATCAGTCTCCTCCTCGGATTCTCTATCTTCCTCGGTTTTCTCCTTTTCTTTTCCTTTATTCTTGGGAGCTTTATCGTGCAGATCTTCGGGAGTGTAGATCCTGCCACTCCTAGTCATGCCCCCAAGTCCAGCGATGTTGGAAATATCGCTGTCGGCAGAAGAGTGGATGTCGTATATCCACGGCACAGCCTTATTTGTTTTGTAGGGGAAAGGCCTCGGGGCGATGATCCTTAACGGTGTCGGACCTTCCCTTTCGTCTGTTTTGATTACCAACAACGGCGTCGTCGTGTGTTCGCTTTGCGCAGTTGTTGGTTTGCATTTAATGACCAATGGCGTGCGATCCATTCTGAACATACGCATCGATTATTTCTTTCTTTTTATTAACATTTATTATTATTAAATTACCGGGAGAGATAAATGCAAATGAATGACTATGAGATGCAAAGGCGATAAATCTCAAGAATTCGATTTTATTCATTGAAGAAAGTGTACAACTTTTTATACAATGCTTTGAAGCAATTTTTTACAATAAGAGAAAAGCCGGTAAAAACCCACAGGCGGGTTCATACGTCGTTGCCATTCTTCTTCGGCTTCCTCAACATGGCGTGCCATTGCTTCAACTTGCATATGGACGGCTTGGCTCATATCATCACTACTTTTCTGAGCATCCTTCGCCTTTTGAGTGTAATAGTTGATCATGGCCTGCAGCTCGTTAAGCTCGTCTTCGGCTCGATCCTTCTCCTCTTGGAGTTTGGCCATTCGTGCCAATCCTTCCCTTTCCTTTTTGCGGAAGTCGGAAAGGTTTGCGGCTTGTCGTTGAGCGACTTCCCGCCATTTCTGTGCGTCGGATCGAGTCGATAGCAAGTCCTCTTGCATGTCCCTGATCAACTGTGCCTGTTTTGCATGCTCGGCTTCAAGGCGTGCTATCTTAACATTGACTTCTTGGAGTTGACTACTCGGTTCAACCTTTGGCATTTTGGATACCCGCGTAGTCTCCTCGTTGAGGTTAGCACACTCATCCTTGAGCCGCTCTATCTCGTGGTCTTTCTTCTTGCATTGCCTTTGAAGACCATCAATAGAAAAACTGGATTCTTCATTTTTTTCTTCAAGAAACCTCATTTGAGCTTCCATACTTTCCAGCTTTTTGGTCAAGGCGTCGACTTGTTCTTGCATTAACCTCCTTGTGGTTGTGGTTGCGCAAGAGGTGGATGGTTGAGACACCCCTCTCTCGTTCCTCCATATCTCGTAGTCGGTGGAGGCGGATACCCGAGGCTTTCCAAGCTCTCGATCTCCCTCATAGATTGGTTTCTCCCACGCTCTAATGACAGCGTGCATGTCCCTCTGATGTTCGGAATCAAAGGAGAAACACAACCCTCCAAGCTCCTCTTTGGTAAGAACAATTTGAGTCCTCATGAGTTGCCTCATAGCCAATCTAGGTGAATAAGCTATGCAACCTCGGAGGCCCATTAATGGTATGCTTGGATAATTGCCGCATCTTGTTAATACATTGCTTGGACGGAACCAAGGACAAACCCACGTGAAGTGCTCAATACTCCACTGTTCCATCTCTTCCTTCCACTCGGAAGCATACCGGCGGCGTACGGGGATCTTCGAAAAACTTCTCAAAGGGTCGGGCAAAGTCCCCATATGACTAGAGGCATAAAAGTGTGTGATGCCCCACACATACAACAAGGAGGTACAGCATCGGATAGTTTTCCCTTGCTTCTGTTGAGATAAGTTGACAGAAAGCAAAGTGTCGGCAAGAATGGCAGGCACGGGACTCTTCATATGTACGTCCCAAGCGAAGAAGGCGTCCATGGCGGCATGGTCCACTGTGTTAGCGTGAAAGGGGAATAAGATCATCCCAAACACGGCTAACGCTAGAGTCTTGTTGAAAGCTAACCAATCTCCCTCATCAGCCAAAGAAGAAAGGTGGTTTTCAATCATAGCAAGCTTCCAACCCTTGATACTGCCGTTCCCCACTAAAGCAGATAATCGTGGTGGTAGTTTGACTTGAGTGGCAACTCTCTCTACGGCCACATGATTTCCATGGAAAATATAGACCCCTGTTGATTTGGGCCATCGAAGCATGAGCTCGTACTCCTCGAGAGTAGGAACTAGGTCAAACTGGGGGAACTCGAAACAATGTAGATCGAGACTCCAAAAGTGGACCAATGCTCTCAGAAAGGATGGATCTACACAAATCTTCATCAAGTCGAGAACTCGTCCATAGGATTTTTCAAACTCCAAACGAGCCTCTCGTGGCATCAAGGTACAGAGGTGATCCAACCTCTCGGCACGGTATAATAAGAAGTCCACTTTCTTCAATTGCCTTTGCACTCCCCTAGATCCCTCCATGATCTACAATAAAATGCATGATATGAGATGATGGAGATGAATATGCATGCATAGTGTTTATTTAACTAAGCATTATCATGTTTTCAGGATTTTCCTAATATGATGTATGATATTGCTTGGTTTGGGATAAATATATATATTTTTCTTTCGAATATTTTATATATTTTTGTATTTTTTTTGGGTGAAAAGGGAAACTACCTATATGAATGCAAATGAAGGTAGATGTTAACACCATGTACTAGAAGATCTTTATTTCTATTTATTCTTTTTATTTAAATAGAATAGGGATGTTGTTTGTTTAACAAATGCAAATGTATGCTCATACAATGTCACATAGTCAATGCACAAACAATTCACTCATCCACGAGCAGTCACGAGCAAATTACGAGGTAGGGGTATCCTGCAGAAATGGTGCATATTCAAGGTAGGTTCTAACTGTTCTCACCAGTCCAAGGCCCCCAAGGTGCCCCCATTATAGGGACCCAATTCCTCTCGTCGTAGGTCGATGGAAAGTTCCAACGCACCGTCGGACTCAAGTTCATGGTTATCACCTTGAGTGATGTTTTCCGACAACGGTCTACGGGCACCTATAGACCCATTCGACAACCGGCCGTACTAACATCCACTCCCTATGGTTAATCACTCATGCCCCCGGGTATAGAGGGAACTGTTGTGTGCAAAGGTTTGTGTACAGTTTGTATTTCAAACAATTGCGGAATTTAAACATACAACAGTTATTTAAAGCCATATAATAAATCATGTTATTATACAAGCAAGGGGTAATAAAGTAATTTTAACTATTATTTGTTAAAAATAGTCTGTCACTAAATGGGACTGACTCTCGAAGCTTCCCCAGTGGAGTCGCCATCTGTCGCCACCGGCCCGAAACGGGCTTTCGGCATTCGCGAAGGATGGTTGGACTCGTTTTATTTGTTTGAAAATGTGGATTGCTAGAATGACTTATTCTCAAACTGAGACCTCGTCAAACGAGCAATTTTATTAAAAGACTCACCAATCCATATTAATCCCAAGCGGGACCCTCCATGGATTAGTGGTTTTCGTAAAAGGAGGGTTCGTGGAGTCGCCACCAATGTTTTACTCAAAACATTGAAAAAAGGGATAAGGCAATTGATTTAAAAATCAACTTTGGCCATTACAACCAGAGTTGGGTAAGGGAGTCGGTTACGCGTGGGGAAGGTGTTAGCACCCCACGGCGCCCCTTTCGGGTTCCCTATGACAGATTATTTTCTAAAATAACAGTGTAAAATTACTAAATTACCCCTATTTATTATAAGCAATTATAAATTAACTATCTACATGATGACAGTTTAAATATGCACACAGAAAGCAGTAAAAGGAAGGATTGAAGGGAAACCTCTTGAAGCGTGCTTTTATATATTGCAAAGAACTGGGAAGCGTTTTGGCGTTCCCTCGCTCTACAAGCCCGCTCCTCGCTCTCCTAGAACAAAATTTTAACTAAGGGAATCAAAAAGATTTCCCCTCGACTAGGTTCGATCCTCAAGCAAAATGGCTCGGGGCTCAAGAACTTCGTCGGATCAACTCTCCGAGTGATTTCTAGGGCAGAACACTGCTCAAAAACCCCAGAATACTCAAGGAGAGGGTTGAAACTATCTAAAAAAGTGTGGAATGACGTCCAATTGACGTCATATTTATAGGGAATAGGCGCAATACGGCCTACAGGGGCAATACGGCCGTATTGAAATTTTTGAACTTCAATACGGTCGTATTGAAGTTCAATACGGTCGTATTGAAGTTCAGAAATTTCAATACGCCCGTATTGAGTTCGCTGCGGTTGTATTGAAGTGTCAATACGGTCGTACTGACTTCAGTATGGCCGTATTGAAGCTTCAATACGGCCGTATTAAGTTCAGTACGGCCGTATTGGGCTTTTTCCCTCCACTTCTTTATTTTGAGCTATTCTAAGACCTCTGGACCTACAGAGAACCCTCCTAGGGCCTTCGAGGAGTCCTTCTGGCTGATTATCCTTCAGTCTTCGAGAGTCTTCAAGCTTTATTTCCGACCCGGACAATTTTAGGGGTCTACAAGTATAAATTATCTTTTGTTTCTTTCGAGTGATCAGCAAGAAAATCCGCAAGTATCTGACCTTTAATTGCTTTTAGTGGTTCGAAAGTGAGCGAATATTCAGTTAATGCAAGTGCCCATTTACCAACTCAAGAATGTAAAACAGGTTTACACAACATATACTTAAACACATTACTTTGACAAAATATTACAACATCACGAGTCCTAATATAGTACTTCAACTTTATACAAGCAACATATAAACTTAAACATAATTTCTCTAAAGAAGAATATCGGATTTCTGCTCCTACTAACATTCGACTTAGATAATAGATGACCCTCTCAATGCCATTATCATCATCTTGCGCCAGCATGCCCGCAATAGTCGAATCGCTAGCTGAGATATACAACTTGAGTTGCTTCTCTTTAGAGATTGGTGCAAGTACTGGAGGATGAGCCAAGTAAGCTTTAATTTCCTCGAATGCTCTCTGGTGCTATTCATTCCATCGAAATTCTTGCTCCTTTCTTAAACGCAACAAAGGAGAGAATACTTTAGTTTTACCAGACACATTCGAAATAAATCTCCTCAGAAAGTTTACCTTACCTAAGAGAGATTGAAGCTCTTTCTTGTTCGATGGAGGCTTGGTCTCCATGATAGCCTTGGTTTTGTTCTTATCTACCTCGATCCCCTTCTGGTGTATAATAAATCCCAGAAATTCACCTGCTATGACACCAAAAGCACATTTCACATTTCAGTGGATTCATTTTCAAACCATATTTCCTCATTCTCTCGAAGGCTAGTTTCAAATGACATAAATGGTCTTTCTTTTGTTTTGAGCCAACAATTATGTCATCAATATAAACCTGCACGAACTTACCAATCAAATCATGAAAGATTAAGTTCATTTCTCTTTGATAAGTCGCACCAACGTTTTTAAGTCCAAATGGCATCATCACCCATTCGTAGACGCCTAAGGCACCTGGGCATCGAAAGGCAGTTTTCGACACGTCATTAGCTGCAATATAAATTTGATTATATCCAGAATAACCATCCAACAAACTCATAATTTCATTACCTGCAGCGACATCTATCATATTTTCAGCAATGGGCATAGGGTACTCATCCTTGGGAGTTGCCATGTTGAGATCTCGAAAGTCAATGCAAACTCTGAGTTTCCCATTTTTCTTTATAACCGGCACTATATTCGAGATCCAGACAGGGTATCTCGAAGTTCTGATGAACTTTGCCTTCAGCAATCTCTCAATTTCCCCCTTGATTTTCTCGATCACTTCAGGAGCAAATCTTCGAGGACTTTGTTTCACGGGTTTCCTTCCTGGGATCATTGGTAGCCTATGTTCCACCAATTCTCGATCTAGACCTGGCATTTCATCATAATCCCATGCGAAGCAATCTTTGTATTCATGCAAAACTTGAATTATCTCCTCTTTCAGCTCCCCTTGCAAGAACTTGCTAATGTAAGTGATTCGCTTATTTTTGATAGTTCCCAGATTAACCTCTTCGAGCGGATCTTGGGATTCTAACTTATGCTCTTCATTAGTAGCCCTCTCGAACCCTAAAAGTGAATCATCGAAAACGCAGTCCAGTTTGAGCTCTAGCTCTTGCTTACCTTCTTTTGTCCTTTCGATCTTTAGGTCTGTTTTTTCCTTTTGCTTTTCATTTTTATCTGAGACTCTATGGTCCCTTTGATTTTCTGTTTTTTGTTTTTCTTCATTCTTCTTTTCGATTTCGAAGTCCTTTTCTTTTTTTTGTTTTTCTTTTTTCTTTATTGACTCGAAATCCATCTCTTTTTTTTTTCTTCGGCCAATATGGCCGTGCTAACCTCATTGTCAAATTGATCTTTATCGGCCAAGTTGGCCGTTTGATCGGCCACGTAGGCCGATATTCGAGCTAAGAAGCTCAAGTAAGGATCTTCGTCCTTCATGCATCCAGTGGAGCCGAATTCTTTTCGGCTCAAATCACGAATCCTCTCTTTACATCCCAACAAAAGGTTTTCTTGACACCTTCCTCTTCATCCATCACCCCAGAATTGTAGGCGTCGAAAGGTTTGGTCTTGGCAAATGCTGTCAGTTGTTGATCAGCAAAATACATGCCAACTTCATAAGTCTTCTGATCAGCTTCGAGGACCTCTAACCCTTCATCATCGTTCCAGAAGAAAACCTTCTGGTGTATGGTCGAAGGAACAGCACCTACACCATGGATCCACTCTCGACCTAGCAACACGTTGAAGTTTGCCTTGGAAGGCGTCACTATAAACATGGTAGTCCTCTTCACACTTCCGATCTGTACATCGAGCAAAATCATACCCTCAGGATGTGAAGACTTGCCTGCATAGTCGGAGATCATGATTTTGTGGGGTTTCAAATCAGCCAAGGATTTCCCAAACCTTTTTAGCATTGTCTTAGGCAAGATATTCACAGCTGCGCCTCCGTCGATCAGCACCTTGTTCACCTCTTGTCCTTCGATCATCAAGGTCAGCAAGAGGGGTTTAAGGTGCCCTTTCATTTCTTCTGTGGGAGAGTCGAACACCGCCGAGTTGAACTTGGGGAGGACCCTTGAGATTTGATTCACCCATATAACTTTCGACTCATAGTTAGGATCCTCAAAATAATCTTCTCGATGACTGTCCTCTTGTTCATTGACGAACTCCATAGCCCCAGCGTACTCGGAAGGCAAAATGGAAACTACCCCACAAATGTCTTCCAGAGAATCCTCGAACCCGCTCTCAAAGAAATCAGTAATCATGTCCTCATCATCCTCGATATATTTTTGGGATGATTCTCCTCTTTGAGGTACTTGGACTGAAAAACAATTTCCCCCAACACCTTCGAAAGTAGCCTTTCGCATCCTCTGTTGTCTCCTCCACTGAGTCTTACTTAAATTATTAAATGGTTGTCGAAAACCCCATCCATATCTCCAGTCGAAATTTTGCCAGGTCCTGGGGACAAATTCAAGAATCTCCCAGCATTTCCCTGCATTGGGTTCTTAGGGTGAGTTACTATCTGTTTCCCTCGACCCATTCCACCAACCATGGACCTCGGAGGTGCATTCCACTTTCCAATCGGAACATTTGCATTTGGCACAAAAGTATTGCCAAACTTTGCAGAGTTGTACATCTCCATTTTCCCTACGAGAGCATTGTACTGAGGCATATGGACCTGCCTCATCATCACCCTAGTGTTTGATCCAGCGTTAAGCTTAGATTTCTCTCGAAGACTTCCTGCCTTATAACTTCTCATCATATCTGATTCTTCGAAGGCTTTGGCGGCAGCTCTGTCGAAGACGACACTACATCGGGGGCACAACATTACCTCCCTATCAGTCTCCTTCTTTTTCGACAGAAAGTCAACCAAGCTGTCCCCCTCTTTAGGATAGATGGATTCTTGCTCTTTGGAAAAATCCTCCATCAGTTCTTCGAGCTTTTCATCAGAAATGGGCTCGATGTTCTCCTCTTCTTCAACAGTAACGTCTACCATATTGATCCCCATTGTCACAGGTTCCACATATCCAGTATGGGCAGCGAATGGATCAGTATCCACTTTCATTTCCTTCTCTTCAAACGCCAGGCGACCATCAGTAATCGCCTTCTCGATGAAATCCCTGAAACGCACACAACTGTTAGTCCAATGCCCATACATGTTATGATACTTACAAAAAAAATTTCCTTTCCTTTGCTCGAATGGTGGAATTTTATGGTTTTCTGGAAGTATAATTTGTTTATCTTTTAGTAAGATATCAAATATCTTTTCTGCTTTAGTTACGTCGAAACTATACTTCTTAGTTGAGGTTCCGTCTACATTCTCTCCTGGTTTTAACATTTGACATTGATAAGTAGGGCCAGGACGTAGTTCTGCTAAGTTAATCTCAAAATCTTCATTCGAAGCCTCACCGTTAGGATTTTCACTCGATTCGGGATTTTCTAAATAAGCAACCCTTTCTTTTCGAACAAACTTATCAAATTTTCTTAATCTTTCCTTTTCAATTTTGATCTGTTCGATCCTCCTCACTTTTTTGGCCAGTTGAGCCATATCCCTCAATTGTTCGTTTACTAATTTCTTGCGTATCGAGAAATCTAACCGTGTCGCCGCAATCCTAACTAATTCATGCTCAAGTATATTGGTATAGCATCGAGATTTTAATTGTCTGAATCTATTTAAATAGACATCCAACGTTTCATTATCTTGTCTTTTAATATTCATCAGATCGACTATACTAACTTTCGTTTCTTCTCTAAAGAAGTGTTCATGGAAATTACCCTCTAACTGTACCCAGGTGTGTATCGAATTAGGAGGTAAGGTAGTGAACCAAGTAAAAGCATGTTTAGTCAATGAACTAGGGAAATATTTCATTTTTAAATATTCATTATTTGCTAAATCCCCACATTCGACTCCATACCTAGCTATGTGTTCGACTGTTGACTCAGTCAATTCTCCTGCAAATTTCGAGAACTTGGGTACTTTTACCCCTCGGGGTAGTTCTGCTTGGGTAATATAATCAGGAAAGGCTGACACGAAATATGGGCGTTCGTTTCGACCTACATCGAATCCATGCCTATTTAATATTCTTTCCACCATCTGGTCTAAATGATCATTGGGATTCCCATTAGGTCGAATTACATTCTGAAAATTTTCATGCCCCCCAAGGTTTTCTCTGTCATTCAAGTTCGCACTCATGGCTCTCGAAGGTGTTCCCTCACCTAGTTTATCCCCTATTTTGTTTATCAATTCATACAGGGGAGTCATAATGTTATGCATTTGGGTCGACAACAAATTGACCATGTCATGATTACTATGGTCCATTTGCTGTCTAAGAGCCATCATAGCCTGGTTACTAATTCCAGTGGGTACGTAACTGCCTTGTCGAATTAATGAACCTTCCTGACTCGTTCCTATATGCTGATAAGGGTCTTGCATAACAAACCCCATGCCGTTTGGTCCAGGATTATATCCCTGTGGGGATATATGCATTTGGGGATTAGGCCCTATCAAGGGTACTGGCATATCAGCATGTAAAGGTTGGGTACTTCGCCAATTAGGTGGCATACCCCAAGGATACTCCCTCGTGACATCTACCAATTCCTGAGTTGCATTATTTGGCCTTGCTGTGTTTTCGAGTAACACAGGAGGAGACCTTGCCCCCCGGTCACATTAGTAGCACTATCAGGATTGGGGTTAGGCTGTTCTACATTTGCATTATTATGGCTTGCATTCGGATTATTAGACGTAGACATAGTTCTCCCACTCCTTAATCTCATGCAATTCACACACCTAAACTAGTCCAATTATGTTCTGAATTAAACGGGTCCCATCGGGCGTGCCAATTTGTTTACGGTGGAATATGTTTTATGAGTTCTTGTTATTTAGACTAGCACACAATGTGTTTCAATTTAGGTACTTCACTGTGTTATTGCGGTATTGAGAACAAAAAGTAGAGTAAGAAGTCTCAGTAATTACTTGTTTCGAAATGTTCTTCTATTAATACTAACAAGCAATGTTCATGCACGCAAATAATAATGTGAACAGAATGGACAATACATATATTAGCAATGCAAATCATAGTTCATTTCGTACAATGATCAAATTACGTTACACATGAGAACATATTGATCCAAGTATATGAATACACTACGTGATTAAACAAAGAACAAGAAGACTATTCTACTTCTACTCCTAAAAAGAGAAAAGAAAAGTGGCCGAGAGTCAGTCATACCCAAAAACGATCTTGTGCACGAAAGCCATATGTGTGTGTAGGCAGAGAGTGCTTCAGAGTTCAATTCTAGTATGAGTTTTTCGACCTCTGTGAAGGTCCGTAATCCTTGTATTTATAAAGCACTCAAGAGCGGTTAATTCTGTGCATGTACGCCTCTAACTCATAACCGCTGTCCACTATATTTGCTACGTGGTCTTGAATTATAACTTCCTTTAACCGTTCTTCCCACGTTTCTTGTTTCTTCGATTGATTTTTTGGCGACCGTTTTGGCTTAACTTCCATGTTCTGAGAGTTTCAACTTTTCAATTATTCTCGAGTAACACTTGTTTGTTCGATTCTATTTCGAGTGCTCCCACGTCCCACGTGAGATTTGTCATAAGTACTCAGCATGTGTTGATTTTACTTCTCGAGCAGCGCTATCAATCTTTTTCGAGTCCCATAATTTCGAGTGGATCCAACAGATGCCTTATAATATTTATGATATGATTTAATGAGTTTGATGTGAAATTGTGAAATATGATATTATATTGATGAATTTTGATGATGGATGTGAATTGTATGATGTCTAGTAATGATTATTATATGAATGAGTATGAATGGTGTGTGTCTCAATGAATTAATATATAAATGTGGTTGGATGTGGCTTATTATTAATTGTGCATTAGCATGGATAGAAAGAATGTAAGTATGAGGTGACATGGCATGAGCATTGATGCATGTTGCATATACATTTATCCTGACCATAAGTGGTGATTAACAGTGTGATACCGGTTATAAGTGATGTAAATGGTGTGGGATGCATTATTTATACACCAACCATAAGTAATGATTAACAATGAGAAATATTGATCATAAATAATGTAAACGGTGTGACCATGCATGGTGGTACTTGAGGAGATTGACAAACTTCAGCCATTATGCGACATTATAAGTTGATGCTTCTTAGGAGTTTGCAATTCATATGCATTGATGTGAACATGAGCATGATGCATGAATTGTATGATGATGTGATTGTAGTGATTTTAGTTAGTGGATATATGTAATGATAATATTATTGTGATTGGTTATTATTGTGAATTGCATGAGGAGTTGATTATATGTTTGGATGGAATTTTTTTATATTAACTAATATTATTTATTTAAAAATAATAGTGAAATATATTTCAATATAAGTTATGTATTTATTTTATTATATTATTTAACTATATATTAAAATCAATTAATAAAAAATTTGTTAGGGTAAATTTTTTTGAAAATATTTCTAAGAAAAAAATAGAAAGAAAAATGATTAAGTTTTTTTTTATAAGCTAAAATTAGTTTATGTTTTGGCTAATTTGTAGAATTTTTTTCTATTAACTTCTCTAAAATCTTATTTTTAATTTATTCACCAAGTTAATTTAATCATATAGAAATTTACCTTCTTTTTTTTCTTTTTTTAATTTTCCTATAACTAGTTCGGAAGAAATTTTATCTAACCTAACAAATATTGCATTAACAAATTAAGTTTTTGATTAAATTACATTTTAATCTATCAATTTTTATCTATTCGCAATTTTAGTTCTTCTAATTTAAAATTAGAGATATTTAATTCATCTAATTTTAAAAATGCAAACTTTTGATCCTCTTATAAAATTGATATTTACTAATCGTTATATTTTAACGTTAACTCTTTCTTAAGTGATATGATATTTCGTAACATAACATTTATAAGTAAAAAAAGATTAAAAAAAATATGCAAATATATAGTATTTTCAATAATATATATATATATATATATATATATATATATATATATAATCAAATATAATATATATTCATGGGGATTGCTAATATACTTTCACTTATTTTTTAGTTGGAGTATATATTAACAACTTACACCAAAATTTTAGGACAAGAAAATCACTCATTTCTTTTTATTTGATTAATTTGTATAAAAGATATTATAGTAATTTAATTCAATTTTAAAAGAAAATAAAATATTTTCTCTCTCTCATTAATTTTATTCTTTAACTCATTTTTCTTTTTCTATTAATTAATTTTTACTTACTCAAAGAGATAGGGGGATATCATGAAAGATGAGAAATGAGAGATAAATGAGTTACAGAAGGAATTTAGTATGAGAAACATAAATGAGTTAGAGAATGAATTTAATAAGAAAGAGAGAAATGAGTTGGAGAAAAAATTTAATAGGAGAGAGAAATGAGCTAGAGAATGAAGTTAATAAGAGAGAGAGAAACTGTTTTATGTTCTTTTAAAATTAAATTAAATTAAGATAATATCCTTTATACAAATTAATCAAATAAAAGGAAATGAATGATTTTCTTATCCTAAAATTTTAGTATAATACTCTAACTAAAAAATAGTTAAAAATATATATTTGAATATATATATATATAGAGAGAGAGAGAGAGAGAAATAGATAAATAGATAAATATATACATACATACATACATCCATACATAATTTAGTATAAATAAGTTTTTAGTCCCTCAAAATAATTAATTTCTTTTTTGAAGAATAAATTAAGTTGATTTGGTCTTATATATGTCGAATATTAACTATGATTCTATGAATACAAATTTAAATAAATAACCCTACGAAAATTCAGGTCTAGTGAGGATTTACACGAACCTTCCGACCATTCTAACGGTGAGGTAGTTGTCAAAGCAAAGAGCTGACGGAACTCGTCCATCAATGCGTTATGATTCTTCTCAAATCATTATTTTTTATTATTATTTAAATGATATCTAACAAACATGCAAGTGCGTATAATGTGATATGCTGCTTGACTTTGTTAAACTTTAGTGTAAAAATAAAAGGTGCCGATGAGACTGAATCAATTAAAAATACAAGTTGTTTTAATTGAAAAATATATAAATTTTCACGTTTATAGTTTTCAGACACGTACGTTATAAATTGGGTTCTTTCTTTTCTTTGAGGTGCATACCTTAAAAATATTTGGTGTTTAAAGAGGCTTGGATATTCCATATATGTACATTTTGAGATTTGCCAAATTAACATCCTAAAGCGAAAATTTCAACGGATCCGTGTGTCCCCTCATAATGCAGTCCTTCTAGACGAAAGTGAGGTATCTGACTATCTTGCTGTTTGGGGTCTTTCTTTATACAATAATTAATTAAAGATCAATGTTCTTCCACTTCAACATATATATTTATGCACTTGCATGCATGCCCTAACACGTTGGACTTATAGGAAGAATCGAAACAGAAAAACCAAATTAAGACAAACCATATGAAGCAGTTTAGAGGCAAGCAGTGCCATAAGATTGCACAGCCTATGTACGATGTTTTCATAAACTACCGTAAGGCTGATAGTGGGAGAGCATTCGTTCCTTTGCTCTATGATCATCTTATGAACAAGGGAATCAGACCCTTCTTAGACACCAAAAGCATGAAACCTGGCAATAAGTTGTTTCACCAAATTAACAATGCCATACACAGCAGTAAGGTTGGTGTTTCTGTCCTCACACGTCGTTTTTGCGATTCTCACTTCTGTCTCCACGAGCTTCGCCTTCTCAACGAATCCAACAAAAGGCTCATCCCTATCTTTTATGACATCAAGCCCTCGCAACTTCAGCTCAAGGCCAATGCACGTTATCCACCTCAACTGCTCCAAAAGTTCGTCGCAGCTCTTGAGGAAACTAAATACACTGTAGGAATCGCCTTTGATTCGTTAAATGGGTACACTGCTGCTTTCTTTTTTCCCTATAAATTGCTTGCATGCAATATATTTTCTACTGATCATAAGAGGTTCAACTAGTATAAATAGAGTTTTAATTTCTAATATTGTCATCATAGTTTTTAACTAAGGGGATTATGATGGATTAAAAAAATATTAATTTTTCTTTTATTCATCACATCAAGATTTAAACTTAGAACTCTAACTACATTGCCTATACACCTATTATATTTAGGTTCTTCCTAGTGGTTGTTATATATATTGTTTAATATATATACTATGATTGACGCCAGAACCATAACCTATATATATGTAACTTTGATTTTGATTTGTTTAGGGACTGGATGGAGCTGCAAAGAAAGATTTCTGATGCTGTGATCATGAACTTGCTTGAGTTAGAGGACGAGGAGAACCGCAACACGCCAGCGTGTTAATGCCATTAATCTCATTCGCACTATAACATGTTTGATGATCGAGTTCATTATATTCCACAATTTTCTCACTTTGCTTTTTCCAAAGATATTTAGTCTCCACAATTTACCATGTTTTCTGAACCCCTTCTACTCCACAATTTTCTGAACCCCTTCTGATCAATTCCAAAAAATTTAGTTTTTGTCCATGATGGTTCAATAGCAGTTTAATTGAGTAGGAGTGTGTCTATTTTCTTATAGCGTTTTGGTTCGATCTTGTATTCAAAAGTATATTACTTGAAGAGCAACCATTTTTAAACACCTCACTTTTCTAAATATTTAATTTAACAATCGTAATATCTTTTTTTTTTTTTTTACTATCACATTCACATCATGCATCACCTATCATATTTATTTTTCTCTCCTCTTTTAGGTGTCAAATAAGTTTGAGTGCTCAAAAATCATTTTTCATGCTGCGAAATGGAATGAATTAACATTGTTCAAGCTTCAATTATATGATGCATAAATTTAAAACATCATTTCTTTTCGACTACTTATGAAATTTTTGTTTCAACATTTTCTCCTGCATTCATCCCAATTTTCGCATCCAAATTTCTTAAGCAACATTCGTTATCCATAAAAAATAAGGTTAATCAATTTCTTAAGTATGTGTTAAGTTTTATTTAATCCATGACAAATATAAAAGAAAAAATTTAACTATTTTCATTCCTTTTATATAAAATCCTTTTTAACTTTATGATTTATTCTTTTTTGCAAGATTTTTTTTATATATATACATGTCCTAATTAAAGTTTGTTACTTACCATCTACGACAAAAAGGAAGGCACAAAATGTTTTTTTTTCACTAATGATATATAATGGATCTTAAGAATTTATAACCTTGAGTTATAAAAAAAAATTATAACCTTAACCTTAGTATTGTACAGCGAAAAGTGTGTTAGTTATCATTTCTGAATATAAATTAGAATAACTAGCTTCAATAAGAATGTGACTTACTATTCAATGAGAACTTTTAAAAAAAAATTCTTCGAAGATAGTATTTTTAAATTTTTTTTTTCTTAATTTTGTTTATCACTTTATATTTATATTTTTTATTTTATTTATAAATTAAACTTCAATATTTTTTATAAGAAAATATTGATAATTAAAAACAATCTTATATTACAATATAAATTATTTGTTATAAATTTAAATATAATTTATATTAAAAATGTTATTTTTATAAATTTTAATTATAGCATAATTTATATACTTAAAAAATATTTATCCTATATATTGTGAAGGTTGAAATACTAATACTAATTTATTAAATGACAAAATCAACATCTACATTATAAAAAATCAGCACATGAAAAAAATGTTAGACAATTTATATATATATATATATATATATATATATAATGTAGATTTTTTGAGCATATTTTGTTAAAGAAAATGTCATTAGTTTAAACATGAAGCACTAATAACTTTATTAAAACATTTTTTACGCTTTTTTTTTATAAAGGTTCAATATACTTGATTATTCTCTCATCTATTATAATTAAATTGCATATTAATCGGAATATAAGGTGATTAGTTTGAATTTGAAGCACTAATAATTTTATTAATATATATATATATATATATATATATATATATATATATATATTTGTAACTTATTTTTTATTTCTCAACATTTTTGTATTTAGGTTTGGCATCCCTAGTGTCTCTTTAATACATTTCTTTTAGCTAATAAAAATAACGGATGATTTTCTCATTTATCATAAACTATAATATTTTAACATATGCACTACATAAGATATGTTTTTAGTAGATAGAACTAAAATTTAAAATAAATTATGTATAAATAAATACTATGTTTGAATATATAAATTATATTTAAAATTTATATAAATACATATTTTTAAATTAGATTTGATTTTATAATAAATAATTTATTTATATCATAAAATTATTTTTTATTTATTGATAATTTATTTTAAAATATTAAAATTTAATTCATAAATAATTATGATAAATATATATAATTAGATATAAAATTTAAAAAAAACCCTAAAAAATTTCTTATCAAAAATAAATTCTTAAAAATGTTCAACATAGTTGTTCATATTTTATATATAAAAATTGTTTGCTTATTATTAACTACAATTTTCAAATTTGAACTATGTTATGTAATCTATACTACAAGTATGATTTTGTTGTACATATTATATTTATTTTTCCCGTTTTATGCTTATAATTATCTTAAATTACTTATATTCTCTAATTAAGAAATATTTACTATTATTTAAGTTTTATTATTTTAAATTTAAATTATTTTATTTTATTTTAAAATAAATTATATAGAAGTGCGAAGTATCTCTCTAATTTTATAAAGGGAAGTTATTTTTCTATTGAAAAATATTATTTATTATAACTAGACATGATAGTTGAACTCTAAAATTATTTGAGATTAACTTTTGGATCATAAATGAATTATTTTGGAGTTTGGGCCTTTATGGGTCGCCAGTAGCGCTTCTTATTGGGTACAGATGATATAGTCCAAGCACATCGAAGCTTCTATTTTGGGTAGCAAGTAATATGTTTGCCTCATGATATATATACCTCCTTTTTTTTATAAGTACATCTCTTTTTTTAAAAAAAAAATTATAAAATATTATTATTTTTTTTTAAAAAAAATTAATTTTATACTTTCAACTTTCAATTTGCTACTTTCTTCTTCTTATTCACACACTTTTTTTTTTCTCTTTCAATTTTCACATGTTACCAAAATAGGTGGGGTGAAGGAAAAATAAGGAAGTGCATGTAAAAATTGAAAAAAAAAAAAAAAGATGTGTGAGAAAAAGGTACTAAATTAAACGTTGTAAATATAAAATTAAAAATTTAAAACAAAAAACTAAAAATATTTTAAAATTTTAATTATTTTTTTAAAAGAAGGTGTGCTTATAGAAAAAAGGAGGTGTATATATCATGAACCAATATGTTTTGGGCACAAGTTTTATCATGGGTTATAGGTATGACTTGGTCCTTGAAAGAAAACTTAGCAAATTAAACCATCATATGATAAATGAACTCAAAAACAAAATCACTTGATACGTTTAGGCAGTCCTTCACGTTGGACTAAATGGTCCCTAGGACTTGGGACTTAGGACTTAGGAGAAGGATTATTAATTCTTCATTTTCCTTTCCGTAAATAGTAAACAAATTAAGCAGGGTGGAATGGTTCTTTATTATGTATGACTTGCTTACTCTCAATCTTCCTTCTCTTTGATTTTGAACCCTTCAAAATGTTGGTACTTTCTGTGTTATCGCCAAAGAATGGTCTGAACAGTGGCTTCATTTTTGAGTTAATTTCAACAGCTACCATTGATCCAAGTTAAGGCAGAAGAACCCAAAATAGGGGCGTGAACGAGTCCATGAATTCAAAACCATATTAGAGTCACATATACTCATTATTATAAACATAAAATTATTGCCAAATGGTTTATATTATTATTTATTAAAAGACTAGAAGATAAGAATAAATAAATAATGTATCACTTTCAGAAAACATATGAGATCTGTCATGAACATGCCAAATTGAAATTCTTTATGCAGTACAATATGTAACCAGAAATCAACGTGACTTGAAGACTTGAACACTTAACTTTCAAAATCAATTATATTGACTAATGCTTTTTCCTTGTTCTTTGTCGGAAAAATGAATATTGAAGCCGCTAGAGCTTCAAACTAAAAATAAATCAATACCAAATTCAAGTTTGTCTTACCCCTTGCTCTTTAATTTCTACCCAACCTTTCATGTATTTCTTTTTTATATAAATCATATTAATATTAAGACAAAATTTTGATGATTTTTTTTTTTGTATCTTTGCCATTAAGGTCTGAGATTAGTTAATGGTTCAAATTTTATATAACTTCATAATTTATTGTTCGCGTGTATATCTTTTAGCCGGCACAATCAATCTTAATCGTTAAAATAGTTATTATTTATAAATAAGGAAAAAAATAGAATATATATATATATATATATATATATATATAATTATCCTATTAGAGTAGAATATGGAAAATGTATTATAATTACAATTTTATTTTGTAACCACCTTTTATAAAATTATTTTAATTTTTTTAATTATAATTATCTCACTTAATTTACATGTTATAATTTATTTTATATTATTTATAAACAAAATACATAAAAAAAATAAAGTATCTCAGTTTCATTAGTTATTTATAATATTATAAAACTTGACTAATTATAGATTTAATCATTATACCATGTTATTGATTTGACTAATAATCATTTATTATATATTAAACACAAATATCTATTTTGTATAAATTAATTTTATTAAAAAATTATAATTTTTTAAAATTAATTTTTTATCTAATTTAATTTTATTTATCATAATTATTTATAAATTAAATTTTAATATTTTAAAATAATATTTATTTATAAAAATTTAAAATATATTTATATATATTTAAATATGATATTTATTTATATAGAATTTGTTATAAGTTTTAATTATATATAATAACTATTTACCAACTTTTATTTATTAAATAAAAATTTCTATCATCCACAAAATTTAAAAGGTTACATCCGATTAGTGTTGGCTGGTAACATGCATGGTGTCATCTTGCTCAGTGATAAATTGGAATTGTATTAGATATACAATTTATGGGAGACTTAGCTTTTCAAATAAGTATTCGTTTACTTTATTCGTGTATTTTATCAGTAAGACTAATAAAATTTAGTTTATCAAATAATTTATATTTTATATCAAATTTCAACGATCTAACTGTATAATTTAAGTTGACACACACACACACACACACACACACATATATATATATATATATATATATATATATATATATATATATATATATATATATATATATATATATATATATAGATTCGTTTACTCTAAAAATAAGTCTATTTGGACTTACTTCATTCAATAATTTATGTTTTACATCAAATTTCAACAGTTTAGCAATTGAATTTAAAATTATTAATACATAGATCAAGTTTGTAAATTTTTAAAGAATTTAAAAACTATTTGATACTTCATTTCATTAATTTAAATCAATATATAAAATAATTTTATGATTATCTATCAATTTGAATTAATAAAATGAAGTATCAACTATTTTTTAAATTTTTTCAAAGTTTGCAGATTTATCTATCTATTTTAAAATTCAACAATTGGATCATTAAAATTTGATGTAAAATATAAATTATTAAATTGGGTAAGTATATGTAAATTTATCCCTAATTTATTAAACTGTGTACAGGAACAGGGATGAGTGTGTGTGTATATATATATATAGAGAGATCCGTTTACTTCAAGAATAAGTCTACCTAGATTTACTCTGTTTAATAATTTATTTTTTACATCAAATTTTAACAATCCAACAATTGAATTTAAAGTTCTTAATACATAGATCAAATATACAAATTTTTAAAAAATTTGAAAATATTTGATACTTCGTTTCATTATTTCAAATCAATGTATAAAATGATTTTATGATTATTCATCAATTTGAATTAACGAAATGAAGTATCAGATGATTTTCAAATTTTCTAAAAATTTGCAGACTTGATTTATACATTAAAAACTTTAAATTCAACGGTTGAATCGTTGAAATTTAATATAGACCATGAATTATTGAATGTAGTAAGTCTATAGACTTACCCCTAGAGTAAATGAATCTCTCTTTATCTATATATATATATATATATATATATATATGTCCCTACCCATTTTAAATTTATAAATATTTAATTTTTTTAGAATTTATTTAAAAAAAATTATAATTTCTTACTCTATTTTAAGTTTTTGTCAAATAAAGTTTAATTAATATAATTTTATAATTACTATTTCATGTTAAAGTTCTTATTTTTTTTATATTTTTTTGCAAAAAAATAATAATTAATTTTTAGATGAGTATAGGTATGTCCTATGCGAAAATGAGAACATAAATTTCATATCCGTCAAACATGGAAATGGGATAAGTATAAGGTACGCGAATGGGGGCAGGTACATAAAAACATATACCCACCCTATCTCGTTGTCATCCCTATTACCAACCCATTCATTCCTTCCCAATCTTGAAAATGTAAGACTTCAATAGCATAATTATAGAGTAAATGGTCAAATCAATTCTTGAAATTATATATTACTCTCAATTTAGTCCATGATTCAAATGAAACTCAAAAATAGCTTCTGAAAACGTAATATGTTACTTATTTAGGTCATTTTATTAAACAATTATTTTTTTAAAACAAAAGCAACTACGTGATACGATAATGTCCTATGTGTCACACTCACACATATCACTACTAGAATTTTTCTTATTACATGCGACTTTTCCTGTGAATTTTTCATAAAAATTCGCAGGAAACGTTGTTCCTACAAATTTTTCTGCGAAATTTTATCTGCAGGTAATACCTTCGTGGATAATATATTTTTGCGAATTTTAAAATTCGCAGGAAGTTTTCATGCGAAATTTCTTGTGAAAAAAATTCGCAGGAAAGTTTCCTGCGAATTTTTTCGCAATAAATTTTGCAGGAATATTTTTTACGAAAAAAATTAAAGAAATTACTATAAATTCTATCATTTCAACTTTCAAATGCTCACAATGAATTCATCGGAAGCATTTGTTTTCATGCCTCCAACATGTGATACATAATCTTTTAAATTCTAAGATTGTAGATTATATAAGCCTAACACTCAACCATACAAATCAACTTGTAAGGTAAGTGTTGCCCCAACTTATATACTCTTTAATTATTTTATTTTTAATCGATGTCAAACTTGAAGTTTTTTTTAAATATTAAACGTATAAATTTAATTTTTTTTTAATTTTTCCTGCGGATTAAAATTTGCAGGAAAATCCGCAGGAAAAGTTACCTGCAAAATTTTTCTACCATTTAGTAAACATTACTTGCGAATTTATTTTTGCAAGAAAATCTACAAGAAACAAAATAAAATTCTTACAATATTTTCTGCAAATTTTTACCATGGGAAAAAATTTCTATAATTATTAAAATTGTAGCAAAATTTGTAAGAAATATATATAAATTATTTTTCGCAAATAAATTCGCAAAAAACTTCTGCGAATATTTTTTTGCAGGAAAATTCGTAAAAAAAATTTGCGAATATTTTTTTGCAGGAAAATGACATTTTTCTAGTAGTGTATACATATGCGGAGTGATACATGACATATATGTTTCATCTGACAAATAATTATAAAATACAATATCATTTTAATCCCTAGAACTATAACATTGTGTTACTTTAGACCCTGAAATTATAATTCAATATCATTTTAGTTCCTAAAGTTTTTAAGTTGATGTCACTTTAATTATTCCTCAAACATTATCATAATTTTATTTTAGTTAAATAATTATGAATTTAATATTTTCACAATAAAATAGTTAATTAAATTAATATTATAAATAGAATAATAAATATATTCAAATCATATTAAAAATTTTGTATTTAACATTGTATTAACCCCTATGCATAAAACACCAACAATTATATAACACAATAACACTTTTAGGAGTTTTTTCTTTGACAAAAAGATTTTTAGAGATTATTTTAATTTCATACATAATTTGATTTTTATTTATCATAAATATTTATGGATTAAATATTAATTTTTAAAATAAATTATCATTAAATAAAAATATTATGCTATAATATAAAATATTTATCATAAATCTAAAATACACTTTATATATTTAAAATGAATATTTATTCAATTTTATATGTATTTTATATACTCAAACATAATATCTATTCATATACATAATTTATTTTTAATTTAGTTATATATATTAAGGATTTAACATGTACATTGCACATACTAAGATACTAGTTTTTTTTTAATTTTAAATATATTATATCTCTTCTTCTGACAATTTTCCTCTTCTTTTATCCATTTTATTTTTTAAAATACATAAATAAAAAAAGTTTTATAATTTTCCTATAGTTTTATTTTATTTTCATAATTGATTCTCTTATATAAATTATTTCTTAATTTTATATTGTGAAAAATATTTACTACTTTCATTTACCAAAAAATAACTTTTTATATCTTTTATATTCTATTTTTATTTTAATAATAATATATATATATAGGAATTTTTTTATTCATGTATAAAATAAATTGAAATAAAAAGAATAAAAATTTGACGATTGAAGGATATTATCATTGTAGTTACGATATTAACTTAATTAATTTATTTTATTTTGTAAATATTAAATTCATAATTATTTGATTAGAATAAAATTATGATAACGTTTGATAATTAAAGTGACATAAAATTAGAATTTTAAAGACTAAAATAATATCAAGTTACAATTTTAGGGACTAAAGTCACAATATTATAATTTTAAGAATTAAAATGATATTGTATTTTATAGTCATATGCTACATAAAACACACACACACATATATATATATATATATATATATATATATATATATATATATATATATATATATGTGTGTGTGTGATTGTGTCGCATGACATGACATGTTTTACTCCATATATGTAGTACGTATATTACTTGACACTATCATGTCATGTAAATAATTTCATTTAAAAAAATGAAATTTATTTAATAAAAAAATTTAAATAAAAGACATATTATATTTTTAATAACTTTTTAAAAATTTCATTAGAATTATAGAATAAATTAACAGTGTCATAATTTCAGGAATTAATTTCATCATTTATTTTATAATTAATTATGTGTGCAGCTTTTTGATAAAACTTCAATATCATATGTGTATCTTTTTAGCATACAGATATAGTAGTAGCTCTTAAATTCAAACTTAAAATCATATATATATATATATATATATATATATATATATATATATATATATTATCATAACTAATATTATTATATCAATTTTAATAATTTTATATATAATTACAAGCATATGAATGTGATTTTTTTTTTTTTTTTTTTATCTTGATTAAAGCGTTGCAGTACAACTTGCTATATAGAACTTTTCCGTGAAATTCTTTAGCACTCTGAACATCGTCGCAAATGTTCATACCTTAGTTCCCAAGTGTAAAGGGACATTAAAAACTTCTAACTAAATTTCCACATGACCAATGCATCGAAAGGGGGAAACTGATCATGTTTATATTAAGTAGCGACCCAGAAATTTTAGGTATAATGGGAACAAGATGATATCTCATACTTTGTATGATAAAATTTTAAACAATAAAACTCAAATGACAGCTTGATATTTAGTATTGTTAAAAAAAATGATACATTGTCGTCATAAAAGAAAAAACGATGGTCCCCATACCACCCTTTATAGGTCCGTCCCTACGTATGTTCACATATATTAGAAAAGTCATAAAAAAAAATAATAAGATGAGAAAAATAATACATTATCCTCTTTTGTATCTCTTAATTTTTATTAAGTGATTTTGTTGGTGATTATTGCTTGCTGGGTATATGATTCTGACTTAATTTTGGCAATACTTTTGATAATGATGATTGATTTCATTTTGTAGTTGATAATTTTTTTTGGGATTGCTAGTTTAGTTGTTCTACCTATTAATTTTAAGTTTTTTATTGTATGATGATTGTAAATTGATTTTAAGAGATATGTAGTTATTGTGTTATTTTCATTAAATATCTTTTGATGTCAAAAATCTATTACTTACTTTGATTATGCCGTATATATGAGTTGGAGTACCCCTTATAATATAAGGTATCCTCAATTAATTAGTGATTACACATTACACCATTTGGGTGTGAGATTAATTAATCCACCTATCAATTTGGCTCCACACGCAAGGGTATTTCTAATGAATTTCAAACTTCAATAAATGTAAGCAACAATTGAGTCATATATACGTACCACGGAAAATTTTAAAGTTGAGACCTCTTCTTAATTCAACACTTATCAAGGATGGAAAATTTTTTAAGACTTACAATCGGAATTCTTCATTACTACAGTACCACAGAGAGAAATAATTAATGCAAAGTACTGCAGTATTTATGCTATTAATTATGAGGTGTAATCACAAGTTCGGCGTCCAAAGTTATAAGAAAATACTCAATTTAATATTATAAGTTGTCAAATACTACTGTATTTGAAAATCACCAATTTTTTAACCTTTTCCTTAGCATCTGTAGGTGGTATAAGCCTTATCATTTATTAAACACTTTATTAATAGCAAGTTACATTTAATTATTTTAGCATTGTGCATGTTTAGATTATTTATTTACAGCTATTTTAAATTGTATACAATTAGTTTATAATAAATTATATATAAATAAATATCATATTTAAATATATAAATTATATTTTGAATTTGTGATAAAAAATTTGATATTGTAGTATAATATTTATTATCTATTGATAATTTATTTTGAAAATATTAAAAATTAACTAATAAATAATTATATTAAATACAAATCAAATTAGATAAAAAGTTAAAAAAAAAATCTGAAAAAAAGAATTCATTAAAGGGTCCTTGAGGAAACAACCCTTAAACTTCCCGCAAAATTAAGGTAAAAGAATGACCATGTCAGCGGATTTGTAAACCCAATCTCTCCCATGTAACAACACGCGCGTATCTGTGCACCAAAAAGAGAGAGAAGCCAGGATCACACATACGTGTTTGAAGGAGAAGTGTGGTTCCAAATCTTGAACCATGATGTTCAGAAAATTCAAACGCTTTTACTCTTTTCGTTCTACGTGTTCACGCTTCAAATACCAAGTATTTTCTTGACTTCACCCTAAGCCCTTAATTAATTTCAGAAAGTTTATTTAATGAAAGCCCTTTTCTCCCAAATTTAACAAAGTTGTATACTCACACATCTTTGTACCACATATCTCACTGACATTAAAAACTCTCCCCCACCCGGAAAGAAAACACAACTACAAACAACAAAACAAAGTTTGGTTTGAAAACAAATAAATTAGGTAGAAATTAAGTTAGCTTGTGGAAGGAGCCATGCAGCGTTTGCCCACCAAAGTGTGCAAAATAATGGGTCGTTCAGCATGCGACGTGTTCATAAACCACCGTGGGATTGACACGAAGAGAAACGTTGCGGGTTTGTTGTACGATAATCTTACGAGAATGAGAGTGAGGTCGTTTTTGGACAGCATGAACATGAAACCCGGGGACAGGCTCTTCGACCACATTGACAAGGCCATCCTCAGTTGCAAGGTTGGTGTTGCTGTCTTCTCTCCTCGTTACTGTGACTCCTATTTCTGTCTCCACGAACTCGCTCTTCTCATGGAGTCCAACAAAAGGGTCGTTCCTATCTTCTTTGACGTCAAACCGTCGCAGCTAATGGTCAAGGACAACGGAACCTGCCCTCCTGAGGAGCTCAAAAGGTTCACTTTCGCACTCCAGGAAGCTAAAAACACCGTCGGATTGACCTTCGATTCTTCCGATGGGTAAATATACATATTCATACACATTTTTATTTATTTATTAGTTATAACGATAATTAATTTTGTAAAAGAAAATTTGACCAATCACTTTTAACAATATCTATTTTTTTATATACAATATTTAAATTAAAAAATATTCAAAATCTTAATGTAGTGTGATGTTGGATTTTGATTTTGATGTGATGGGTTTTGTATTTTCAGGGACTGGTCGAAGCTGCTGAAGAATGCTTCAGATGCGGTGATCGTGAACTTGCTTGAGGTAGAGGAAGAAAGGAAGTACGCGAGGAAGAAACGTTGAATGCTTCAATGTTCATATCGTTGGGTATAGAATTCGTTTATTTTTTCCGTATATAATATGGGATCTTAATTAGGAAAGAGACCGTATGCATTCCTTTGACTTCATTCACTCTGGCCTGAATTCGCTTAATAATTGGTTTAGGCTTTCAATTCATTTGTATTACAAAATTCTTTGATTCCTTTCCTCTTTTTTTTTTTCTCCTTCTAGTTTTGTAGTCCTTTGCCTAATTAATTGTATAATTTGTAGATCTTTGTAATCCATTTTACGCTGTATCTTTTGTATTCCATCCCATAATTCGGGATTTATATAGGACATTGTAACAATTACAAGCTTCAAAAACAATAAATTGTAGTTTATTTATATTTATATTCTTCGGCTTATATTATTAATATATTTGTATGTTGAAATCACTGTGTTGAATCCATGATCGGATTATTAAGACAATGTTCTAGTTTCATCTTTAACCAGATTTTATTTATCTTTCGACTAAACTAGAACACTGGTAAAAAAAAATTTTGTTATATGCAAAATGTAATAAAAATTACTATCTTTATTTCTATATAATAGTTGTTTAGATTTTTTCTATACAAACTAAAAAATAAATAAATATTCTTATTTTTTAATAGAATACTTTAAATATTTCTTATTATATCATGTTTCATGATAAATGCATATTAGTTGTTATGTATAAATTAATTAAAAGTTAAATGAGATATAAATATATAATTGATAACACAGTATTATTTTAAAATTTGAAAATAACAAATAAATATAAATAAAATTTATTAAAAAAATGACAAGTAAAAAAAATGAAGGGAGTACAATAAGAAGAAAAATAAACATAGAAAAAAGAGAAGTGTAAAATAATGTAATTAACATGATAAATAAAACAGAAAACAATATTATGAGAATTTTAGATGAAAATACTTGTCATGTCCTTATTATAAACCACAAGTTAAAAAAAAGTGATTATTTTTATAAAACAATTTATAATTTCTAACTTTTTATAAAGCATGAATATATATATATATATATATATATAGAGGAGGGATCCTTTTACTCCAGGAGTAAATTTACCTAAATTTACTTTGTTCAATAAGTCATGTTTTATATCAAATTTTAACGATCCAACCGTTCAAGTTAAAGTTCTTAATACATAGATCAAATCTGCAAATTTTTAAAAAATTTAAAAATCATTTGATACTTCATTTCATTTATATTCTTCGTCTTATATTATTAATATATTTGTATGAAATGAATGTATTGAATTCATGATCGAATCGATCAGAAAGTATTTGAATTTAATCTTTGACGGAAATAACTTTTGATCATATTTTATTTATTTTTTAACTAAATTAGATTAGTTTAAGATGAAACCTTAAAACACTAATAAAAAAAACAATGTTATATGCAAAATGCAATCAAAATTACTATCTTTATACAAACCAAAAAACAAATAAATATTCTTATTTTTTAATAGAATACTTTTAATATTTCTTATTATACCATATTTCATGATAAATGCATATTAGTTGTTATGTATAAATTAATTAAAAGTTAAGTGGGATATAAATATATAATTGACAACACAACAATTAATGTTGTTTTAAAATTTAAAAATAACAAATAAATATAAATAAAAATTTATTAAAAAACTGACAAGTAAAAAAAACGATGGGAGTACAATAAGAAGAAAAATAAACATAGAAAAAAGAGAAGTGTAAAATAATGTAATTAACATGATAAATAAAACAGAAAACAATATTATGAGAATTTTAGGTCGATGAAAATACTTTTCATGTCCTTGTTATAAACCACAAGTTAAAAAAAAACTGTGATTCTTTTTATAAAACAATTTATAATTTCTAACTTTTTTTATAAAGCATGAATTTTTTTTATCCCTATTGTGAATATAAGTATTTTTGTTGTTGTTGAATAATAAGAAGAGAATTTGGAAGAATAAATATTCTCTCTTACCTTTTACTCCTTTTGTCTCGTAATAAGCATGGTCATCCTAGATTATTTTATATAGACAAAAAAAATTAATAAATAGATGGAAAATAATACTGATTTTACAAAATTATATATCCTTATAATTAATTTTTTTTATTAGAAATGATGCAAAACAAAAAATAATTTCTACATAATATTATTATGGATATAAATGAAAAAGAGATAATTAATACTGTATTGAACACTTATTTTGATACTTGTTTTTTTCTTTTAATGCAACACTTGGTATAGGAAAGGAGTATCAATTTTAGTGGTATTTGTGCATAAATTTTGATATGAAATAATATTTTTCATGTCTTCCATAAAAAGTTAATAATAATAAGAAAGATAAAATTGACATATATATCATTATTTTATTTTATAAAATCAATTAAAAAAATTAACTAAAATAACTGTTTATATTATTTTGTATGATTCTATTATACAAGGATCTTATAATAAAAATCACATTAGAAGACTAATGGGAGAGAGTATTTCATTTCAGTATATAACATTATTGTATATTATATTTACTCTTTCATCGGATGTTTTTGAAGTGAACAGATATATTTAGACAGCCAAAATGCTATTCAATACTTATGCGAAGAGAAAAAAAATTGGGAAGAAAGGAGAAAAAAAGAGCTGAAATTAAAATGTTTTGTCTGATTGATGCAAGGGAGAGATACAAGCAGAGAAATTAGAGGGAGTTGCATGTGGTTTATTTTTGCCGCTGAAGGGCATAGATAATGCGTCAAAATAGCGTTGTCCGTAATTTTAGCCTTGATCATGGTTTTTTTTTCGTTTCTGAAATATCCACTACTAATAGCAATGACTAATTTTTTCGCTATGTTAGAGGCACCTTAAAAGGTGAGATAGCCTCAATCATGGTTTAACATTTAACAAATGCATGAGTACATATAGTTGTCCGCTACAATTAAAACATGTTTGGTTAAATACCTTTTTTCGTCCCTGATAATAATTTTTTGTTTCAATTTAGTCCCACTTTAATTTTAGGTCTCAATTTGGTCCCCAATAATTTAAATCATTGCAATTTGGGACTTCCGTCTAAATGATTTAAACGGAGTTAACTGGTGGCCACGTGGATGCCAGGTGGATGTCATGTAGGTGGATCCCAAAATAGTTGAAGACAGCTGGATCCAGAACGGCCCGTTCTGGTTACATTGTTGGTGTGTAAATTTTGTACCTGGAACGGGCCGTTCCAGGTGCAAATTTAACACATCAACAGTGTAACCAGAACGGACCATTCTGGTTTCAGAACGGGCCGTTCTGGTTCCAGAATTTCGTGCAAAAAAAAAATCACTGTACAAAGCATTTCAAACACTAGATTTGGTAATATTGTTAACGGGGATTGATAATTTCAATTGCTAAAATTTGGACTATACAGTGTATCGTTAAGGATGATGCAGTCACTAAGGACAATGGTAACAAATTTTATTTCATTGTTAGTCAAATTAGAGTAAAATAATTTCTTTAAACTTTTTTAGTATATGTTATGTTCTGAATTTTTGTTTTCAGTTTCTGAACCATGTTTCTGTCTTTGAATTTATGATATATTATGAATTTTTATTTTCAAAATTTGAATCACATTGCGGCATTTTAGTCAAGATTTTGAACTGGATAAGTTCAAATCAAAGAAGGATTTTGGAAAGTCTTATCTTATTTGATTTTTTTTTATAGTTTTATTCATAAATGAATATTAATTTATTGTATTTTTTGTTTATTACATTTTTATTAATATAGATATAATAAAAATATATATAATAAAAGCATGAAGTTAGCATTATGGAACGGGCCGTTCTGAATTCAAAACGACCCGTTCTAAAAGCAGAACGGCCCGTGCTGAATTCAGAACGGCCCATTCTAAAAACAGAACGGCCCCGTTCGGGTTTCAGAACAGCCCGTTCTGCTGCACTCTTGTTGTGTTAAATTTGCATTTGGAACGGCTCGTTCCATTTGCAAAATTAACACATAACTTATGCATGCAGAACGGGCCGTTCAGAACGGCCCGTTCTGGTTCCATGTGTATTCATGTCATTTGACATCCACCTATGCATCTACGTGACATTTACCTGGTATCCACGCCAGTAGGTGTTAACCCCATTTAAATCATTTGGACGGAAGTCTCAAATTGTAATGATTTAAATTATTGGGAACCAAATTGAGACCTAAAATTAAAGTGGAACTAAATTGAAACAAAAAATTGTTATCAAGGATGAAAAGAGATATTTAACCAACATGTTTCGTAAAATAATGTTGCATACAAATTCTCGTCTTTTACATAGTCTCCCTTTCCTATAATGACTTTACTTTTAACATTTTAAAAGTCTCAAAATAGTTCATGTTTTTATTTTCTAATATAATATTATTTTATTTTATTTTATTTTTATAATTTATCATCATTTAAAATGTTCAATCACTGCAATGCAAAAATAATACATTCATTAAAAGGATTAGTTATTTTAATAAAATTATATAAATAAAAAAGTTTAATATTTATTATTTTTAATCTGCATGTAAAAATTTCAAACTATAATCATTCTAGAACGAAGAGGTAACTAGTATCTTTTCAATTTTTCAATGTATGCTCGTTGAATTTTATATGAAAAATTAAATATTAAAATATATTTTTTAAATTTTTATAGTTTCACTTAGTTTTTATAATTTAAAATAAATAATTCTTTTTAGTCCATGTAATTTTATAAATTTTTTAGTCTTTTTTACTTATGATTTTTTTTTTAATTTTCTTAGTACTTATTGTTATTTTTTTATAACGTTGTGTGTTTCGTATTGATGTGATAAATGTTTTTAATTTTTTTTTTATAAAAAAAATGTCTTAATAATGAATATTGTATATGAGAATACAAAAGAGACACAAAATGTCAAGATGTCTAATTTAGTGTAACTACAACAAAATAATTCAAAATAAGACACAAAGTTTAATTAATATTTTTGCATTTTAATACAAAAGAGATAATGTACAAAAAAAATAATTAATGATAAAAATTAAAATATTAAAAAAATTATAAATATAGAAACTTAAAAGATTCATCTTAAATTGTAAAGAATAAAAATGATTGAAAAATATAATTATAAAGACAAAAACGATGTATTTTAAACTATAAAGATTAAAAGAAAAATAATTATAGAAAAAATATTTTAACGAAAATAAAATAAATATCTCCCCCTCTTTAATTATTAAGTTTAGGGAAATTTTTACGTTCCAAATTTTTATTAACAATCAAATTTAAATAAAGCATTTACAGTCGGTAATAAAATAATTTCAATATTACATTAAACTAACTTTTATTATCACTAAAATAATTTTTATCAATTAATTTTTCATTAAATATTTTATATTTTCTTAACATTTCAAATACATTTAAAAATGGATTTCATTTTCATACACTACCAACAGTACAAAATAATTAAATGGTCAATAATAAAAAATTTAAAATATAACTTTACAAATAATTGCTACTTCTAGTACTTTTTATAAGAAATAAGTTATAATGTATTTTAACTTATTTTAAAAAATCGGATGTAGCATTATAAAAATTAATAAATTTACTGTATAAGACAATAATAATTAAACAACCATGTAAAGATTATTTATAGTATTAATACATTGTTAGTGTATTTGTACACTATCAATTAATAAAAAAATTATCTATAATTATAATTTTTAGGATAATCATTATAAAAAATTAACAAAATTATGGTATATGATAGTATAATTGGATATTATAAAATAAAAAATTTACTTTAATTTTGAATATAAACAACATAAAATAATATACGTTAACTAAGAAAAATAGTTAATATTATTTAATTGTAATAATTTTATTTAAAAAATAAAAAATTCTTAAATAACATTTTTTTTTCAAAGAGAGGTGTAAATGAAAATTTCACACTTTGAAATGTTTCTAAATGGTTTCCATTAAAATAAAAGATTGATACATAAATAAAATAAATAAATAAAAACTAGAATATGCAAATTTAAAATACCTTAATTAACATCAATGCGTAAATCAATTCATCTAACATTCACTTCATGAATGATAAATGTCGTTATTATTTACTTGAGAGTTGACGGGATAACTCGATAATTACGGAAGAAACCATATCATATGTTTGGAGCCGAATAAAAAAAATATAAAAAAAAAATCATTCATTTCATATATGAAAGAAGAATAGAAATCTTAACACATTTTCTCTTCGTACGACATAACATTAATTATAAGCATATTATCATATCCATAATCAATTTGAAAGAATTTAAATTTTTTGAAATTTAAATTTCTTCAATTTTAATATTTATATATATTTTAAATATTTTATTTGAATAATCTAATTTAAATTTTAAAATTTTAAACTTTTAATTTGGGTATGATAAGTTGTTTTCATAGGTAAAATTGATTATATATATATATTGAGATTTTAAGATTAAATTTATAAAAATAAACATTAGTTAATAATTAAAAATAATATTGAATATTCAATTATTAAAAAATATTTATATATTTATATTAATTTTGAAAAAAATATGAGAGAAGTAGGAGAAGAAAGAGAAAGAAAAAGAGGGAGAAAATACATAATAGAAAGAGAGATGAAGAAAAAAGAGATAGGAGAAAGAAAGAAATAGTGAGAGAGAAAGAGAGTGACGACTGAGAGGGAAGTGAAAAGAGAGAGAGTTGAAATAGAATATGAGAAATGAAAGAAAAAAAAAAATATAAGAGATAAGAGAAAAAAAAAAGATAAACTTATGTATGATGTCAAATATATATATAAAATATTTATTATTAATTTTAATTTAATTTTAATTATTTTAATAGTGATAAAAGGTGAACTTTTTATTTGTGCAAAATATTAATATATATTGAAAAAAAAATACTGTGAACTTTTTATTTACTATAATAATTATAAAGGAGCATTAAATAGATTTTATTATAATTACTATTTATTAATATTTATATTGTATTGCACTTTTAATATAAATTTTTATTTCTTTTTATCATAAATAACAATTAATATATAGTTTAGCTTAAATATTATTAAATACTAATTGTAATATTATTTATTTAATACTAAATCATAATTAACATTAAAATTTTAGTAATTAATAAATGAACATCTAATGATAAGATTAATATAAAATTAGAGCATAATTAGAGTCTCACTTTTTTAATATAAAACATGTAAGAGCTTTAGAGAAAATGTTTTAGCGTAATAAAAGTGTTTTGATAATGTAAAAGCGAAAATGAATTGTTATATTATTTTTGACGCAAACGAAAATAAGGGGAAAAATAAATGTTTGAATCGGAGACAGAAAAAAAAGCTTATAGGACGGCTATAAAAGTGTTTGTAAAGGTAAAAGGTTCATTTCCCTTCTTCTTCACTCCAATTAGATTAACACTAACACTTTTTTTCTTTTAGTTGGAGACTAATTATTAATTGGATAAATGTAAATAATCTTAATTTCCATGATTTTTCGTAATAAAATAAAGTGTGGGAGGTACGCGCATAGAGGAAGTGTACGTGCAAGTGCAAGTGCAATAACCATAACCCATTAACCCCTATGTTGTAATTGCTGGTTGACATTTTGTTATGATTAGTGAATCGCATGTCAACAAATTAAATTTCGTGCTCTTTTCGCTCTAATTACTCATACCACTTCAACCCACTCAGAAAGTCGTTATTTCTCAACCAAGTTTTCTTCAATACACAGATACAGCTTTCATGCATTATATTTGAATGAATGGTCAGCATTGATTATCAATGAAGGGAATAGAAGATTTTGCTAATCTTATTTTTATGAATTTTAAAACATTCCATTCCTCAAATGAAATAGATATGTTTATATTTGGAAAATTTTCATAGGTTTTATGTGTAATATCCCAAAATTTTATTCAAATGAAAAGAGTTATTTATTATGTGAATAAGTATTTTATTTCCGTATTTTACTATTCATGTATATGTATTTTACTATTTACATATACGTATTTTACTATTTATGTATACGTATTTATGAATAGTGTTTTACTATGTATGCATAGTGAAAGGCTGCGTTTTCGGGGGCTGCGGACGTTTGAAGTTTCAAAATTATAATTAATTTGAATATAATAATGAATAGTGCATAGTGCATAGTAACTTATAATATTATTTTAATGAATAGTGCATAGTGCATAGTAACTTCATAAATTCTATAAATAGGGACCTAAGGATTTTAAATGTAATATCCCAAAATTTTATTCAAATGAAAAGAGTTATTTATTATGTGAATAAGTATTTTATTTCCGTATTTTACTATTCATGTATATGTATTTTACTATTTACATATACGTATTTTACTATTTATGTATACGTATTTTACTATTTATGTATACGTATTTTACTATTTACGTATACGTATTTATGAATAGTGTTTTACTATGTATGCATAGTGAAAGGCTGCGTTTTCGGGGGCTGCGGACGTTTGAAGTTTCAAATTAATTATAATTTTGAAACTTCAAACGTCCGCAGCCCCCGAAAACGCAGCCTTTCACTATGCATACATAGTAAAACACTATTCATAAATACGTATACGTAAATAGTAAAATACGTATACATAAATAGTAAAATACGTATATGTAAATAGTAAAATACATATACATGAATAGTAAAATACGGAAATAAAATACTTATTCACATAATAAATAACTCTTTTCATTTGAATAAAATTTTGGGATATTACATTTCTAAATGTGACACCCTCTACCCCAACACATTAATAAACATAAACTATATTTATAAAAGATTTTCATAAAATGATATAAAATAATAAGTATCATAAGGTAGAAGATGCACATTCATAATTCATACACATAAATATTAAACTCAAGAAGTTATTATAAAACAAAGATTATAAATTAATCCCAGTAAAGGTGGCAGTGCCTCCTAGTTAGGAATCAATTTATAATTTATTAAATTACACAAGAAAAGAAAATATTTTTAGAACAAGAAAGACATAAGAGAAATCCTAGCTAAACCCGATGTCACATCCTATCAGAGCATGCCCCAAGAAGCCTTTAGGCCTCATCACCAACATCCTCATGATGATGATCACCTGCAACAAAAATTTAAACATATACAAAAAAAATAACAAGGGAGTGAGAAACATCTCACTCAGTTGTAGATGAAGAAATAAAAGTTAAATAGCACACACACATAATCATTATCATATATAATAATTATTTATCATACAATGATGTCATAGACTCAACTCATAAATATATGCATGTGGCGCCATACGGAAGTTCACATATCATCATTGGTGACCCTAAGGCACACCTAGTTAGCATATCGTGGGTGACTCAAAGGTACACCTTGTTAGTCGTGGGTATGCGGCCTCAGCGGCACACCTGGAGTATATATGCATATGATGCATGTCATACAATCATAAACTTAACATTTAACATGTTACAGAATTTCCTATAATATACCATATCATAAGCATAATTCATACTTATATTATATTTTATTAATCCAATAGTCCAAAAGTCCAATAATTCAATAGTCCCATAGTCCAAAGGTTCAATAGTCCAATAGTCCATTGTCCAACAGTCCAACAGTTCAACAGTCCAAAGGTCATTAAGTCAAGGGTCCAATAGTTCAAAGGTCTTTAGGGATCATATAATTTATATTTCATGGTATAATTAAATCCTTAAGTAAAATAGGAAGCTTAATGAAAATAAGGAGGCTCGGCCTTCCATTTAGATAATAAAGTCTAAATTTATAAGTTAATAGGAGGCTTAGTCTTCTATTCAATGAATATTTTAGAATAGTAAAAGTGAAGTTATCCATTAATTATAATTATTAATTACCGCAACAAGAAAATCAAGTAGTACAAATAAAACACAGTAATAATGTATATTCAAATAATCAAACAACAAACAAGGGATCGGGAGCCAATCCAACAAACAGACTATTTAACAATTATTTCTACACCCCCAAGCAAGGTTTCCCACTCCCCCCTTACCTGGATAAATAGGAATTTGGGCAGAATCTACTCTCTTTCTCCTTAAACCGGAACCGGAACTAGAGCAGAACCTTCTCTATTCTCCTCCTCTTTTCACAACCTAGGCAGAACCTTCTCTCTTATTTTCTCTTTCTATCTCTCTAGAATTCCTTCTCTCTAAACTTTTCTTCTCCCTAGTTATGAATTTTCAAAATCCTTAGGTCCCTATTTATAGAATTTATGAAGTTACTATGCACTATGCACTATTCATTAAAATAATATTATAAGTTACTATGCACTATGCACTATTCATTATTATATTCAAATTAATTATAATTTTGAAACTTCAAACGTCCGCAGCCCCCGAAAACGCAGCCTTTCACTATGCATACATAGTAAAACACTATTCATAAATACGTATACGTAAATAGTAAAATACGTATACATAAATAGTAAAATACGTATATGTAAATAGTAAAATACATATACATGAATAGTAAAATACAGAAATAAAATACTTATTCACATAATAAATAACTCTTTTCATTTGAATAAAATTTTGGGATATTACATTATGCACCACAATTTTCATCATAAACTTACCCCCTTGTAAAAAGAAAGGAAGAGATATCAGTAAAGTGATCCTAGGTACAATCATTAGTTGGAGTTGGATCCAATTTAGGACCAACAAGTAATCAGCAAAGGACTTAAATTAAATAATAATATAATTTAAAAATAAAATATTAAAAGTTGTTACGGTCTACAATAACCTGTAAGTTTCCTCGCATATATTATATAAGTTTTCAAAGCTGTGTATAATTTTTTTTTTTGTTTGCACTGAAGATATTTTTAATTAATAGTCAAAGACTAATTTTATTTGAAGTAGAAAATTTATTTTTCTTTATAAAGTTTTTTTTTGCATATAAATGATAAAAGTCAAACCCTTAACAACATATTTAAATAATTCACCTATCTAACAATGGTCCTTCTTTCACTGTTGGGCATGCGTTTCAAGAATTGCGAGATTCGTTCTCCCATGTTTATTTTTAGCTCGGGTCCACATTTCATTGGAGCTTGGTTTAGATGGTCCAGACACACTATGGGCTTAAACCTACAAGTGAATGGTTTTAAGATGGTTTTGGGCCTAGATGTTTATTTTTTAATTTGATTTTTTTTTAAAAAAATTGTTAGATATCTGATGATCTAAATTAAACTAATCCAATCAGAATCAAATTAATTCGATTGGATTAAAAAAAAAAAGGTTATAAAATTTTTACAAGCCGTGAACAGTCCTAATTATGCATTATGGCAAATGAATTGCTTGACGAAGCAGAGAGCGAGTGTCTTAGATGGATGAGCCCTACTTTTGAAGGTTTGGTTTGTTACAAGGCATGCTAGCTTACAGAGTGAAATGCAGAAGCACATGCCATATATATTTTTTATTTGATTTCGCACCCATGTCTGAATCACATGCTTATAAGCACGCGTGCAATATAATTCTCTTTTGATTCTGCATACTATTCACATCCGATCCTTTTTATGATTTTTTTATCGCGGGGTTCAAACACAAGTGAAAATGGCTGTGCATGCTCATACTGGTATATATTTTGCATGTGAGATAGCTATATCTTATATGACATTAAATTTTTTTGGATACTCTCGTATAGTTCACTAACAAACTTCAATAAAATTAATAGATAACCGAAATTCTTAAATACATTGTTATGAATTTAATTTCTATTTTTAATTATTTGTAAAAAAAACTTTGTTAAGAAACGCAATACTTATTTGGATGATCTTTATATTTTGAAATAATTTTTATTATCGTTTAAAAAAATTCTTGATGTCAATTAAAATAATATATAAAAATATACAATTTTAATTAAATAAAAGTCCACTATATAGAACTGTATTTATATTTAATAATATTGTCTCTTTCTCTTTAACATGAACATATATCATGTTATTCAACACAATCCATTTTCATTCTTATTAATTTTTGTAGCTCATTTTTCTTTCCATTTCTCACATTATATTCATCTTGTTTTACAAATTTTCTTTTCTCTTTCTATTTTTCTCTTACTTGTAGAAAAATTATTAAGAAAAAGCACACAAATAAAAATAGAAATTCAATGTGCGTCCAAACCTCTAAAGAATGAAAATGAAAAGATAAGAGATGATAAAGAAATTTTGGATAATTGGAAATATGTTTGTTTGAAATAATAAATAAATTGTTGCACTACCAAAATCATTATTCTGAGAGTAAATTTTTGGCAAACCTATCTATAAGTCACAACTGGCCCCCCATATAACTGGACTTCTGCACCTTGAACATGTTTGAAACTCACAACTCTTGCTCAGAAGGACAAAAAGAGAACAGGAAAAGAAGAAGAAAAGTTTGAACCATAGGAATTGAAAGTACCAAAAAATTAAAAGGGAAAAAAAAAAGTCTGCACCCACACTTAATTGGGCGATCACAAAGCCAACCAGATTGTGGCATTTGTGACTAGAACCACTGTCCTAAAAGCAACTTTAATTGTGTCACACCATTGATGTAATCTATGTGCCATAACTACATCCCATTTCCCAATATTATCGCAGCATCATGGTTGCAATTGTGCACAAGTCTTGCTTAAAAAGACAAAAAGAGAGGAGGAAAAATTAATTTAGACCATAAAAGCACCGAAAAAATTATAAAAGTAAGAATATAACACACCCTAAGCTAGCTAGGGTTCAAAAATCCCACCAAAGCTCTCATTGATAATAATCCAATTAAGTATGCACTACTAAATATATTCCCACTTGTAATAAGATGGTTAAAATCAAATCAAACATTATCAAAACTTTAAATCCCAATAAAACCTGAAATTTATTTAACCCAATTTTATAAGTTCATAATATATATATATATATATATATATATATATATATATATATATATATATATATATATATAAAAGATAATTAACACTACAAGAAATGTTGCATCTAGTGACATACAAAAAGTGTCACTATAAATACAATATATGTAAGTATATGTCTATTTTACATATAGTTACACACAATTTTAGTGTTGATTTTGAATGAGATTTAACAACATATTTTGTGTGTCACTATAGTCTATACCCACACTTTTTAATAAGATACCAACATATATTGTAGTTATTATGTGGATAAAAGTAATTTTTAGTGACATGTATAGTATCACTATAGGGTGTGTGTCACTATATGACAATTTTATTGTAGTGTAAGTTTGCATAATTAATTCATTAATTAACATGATGTGGCTTTGCTACCATGATATTATTCAAAATTAATTATATTAAAATCTAAATCAAACTTAGAGCATGCTGTAGTGTTCGATTGACGGCATAGACATTTCCAGTGCCCAAGTTGCACTGCTATGTTAGAAATTTTATTTCTAATAATTATTGTGGGTTGCATATATTATTTGTAGTATTTATATTAGTTATTTACATTTAGTTGGACTCAATAAAAGTGATTTAATTTTAGTGAGCCTTTAGACTGTCAACAGGAAAAAATGATATGGGCCCATATAAGTGGAAACTAGAGTTGGCCTGTTAGGGGTTAATGGGAACCCTAATAGGTTTAAAATCATAAAGATGGTCATGGTCCCCAATATGCCAAATCAGAAACACACGTCTCTCTATCTCCCCATCAGAAGAGTAACATCAAGTCTCATCAAGGAATCTAGTGATTTGGCTAAGGAAGATCATTGCACCAAAAGACTATTCTGCTGCAACCTTTTGATCAACGTTAATAGATACAGGTATGTATTATTAACATTAACTCTGTAATCTGAGACAACGGTTCTTAATATTGACTAATGGAAAATTTCTATTTGGCTTAAGAAATTTTATCCCAACATACTAAACATAAGACTAAGGCCTAAGGGGTCAGATGAGGAGCACCAACTAATTATACTTCCTTTTGTTTCTCTTTTTTATTTCTAATGGCTATAGTTTAGTGATGAGGCATCTATCAAAAGTTTGAAAACACATCATGAAACTAGAGTTCTAATCTTTCATAAACTCTCAGTTTTTCTAGGTTTGTCATATGCATATAGAATACGTGTTAGTTTAAGATTTCATAATATCCTGAAACAGGATGTACACATTTAGTTTAAAATTGCATAATCTCTTACCCCTTTTAGATAAGTGTGGAATACCATCGTTGACATTTTCCAGAGAAGTAATTAAAGATTCCTCAAGGCTTTGAACTTGTTTCGTCTGCATCCCCGTGTTCTGTATGGTTTTTTTTTTTTTTAGCATGAAATTTGTGTTTCCGGAAATTTTCTGTGGCAGGTAGTGATTTTATGCCCTGATTTTATTTCCACGTTTTGGTTCAAATAATTTGCACTTTTATTTTTTTCCCGAATCAAACACTCATATATTCAATTGAGAACAATCTTGTTTGAGTTGTATAACTATTATAGACAATAAAACTCTCTCTTTAAGCATTTAATTTAACTGTATACTCTCAGAACTAAAATTTAAAACTACTAGCTAATTAAAATAACTTCAAACTAGTTGATCACGTCTCAAATCATAAATCGATTTCCTTGCGTTAACAAATTATAGGTATTCATCTAATATTTGTAGTTTAGCGTTTAATTTAGAATTCATCTTAATATTATAAAATTGTTACTGTTCTTACCGGAAATCTGCTATAGAGGTGATTCGCCAGGTAAGATCAGTGAGCCTCCTTCACTGGTATGCTGGTGCTCCAAGATAGGGGTGGTACCTGCAAAAGAGACTCCGATGCTAAAGTTAGTGTTTGTGTGAGTATTAGTCTCGTATAAGTAATGCACGTATCTAGGTGTGAATTAGGGTTGCTTTGGGCCTTGGCCTGAGATGAGGTGTAATATGATTAGATAACGGACCTCGTCCGGGGCGAGATCCTCGGGGATCAGTTATGATTCGCTTAAGTACCGAGCTGATGTCACGCGGTGCGTGTCCGAGGTCGGCTTGCGTTATGGTGCCGAGCTCGGAGCTCGGTTACGCAGTACGGATAGTACACTAGCCCCTCGAGCTCCGAAGACTGTAGGTCGAGGAGTTAAGACCGAGCTCGTCAGGGAGCAGTGACCTTTCGCGCATGCTTGCCTGTCAAGATGCCATGTGTTGAAACTGTCGCCTCGTTCTCGAGAACGTGCAGGCGGCATGGTAAAAAAATTGTATTTTTATCTGTTTGATGACGTGACCTCTTTGGGCCGATGTCGCATTCCGATGTCCATATTTCATGGCCGAGCTAAGGGACTCGACAATGATGAGTTTACTGCTTGGTCAGGCTGGTAAACCTTTGATTGAGTCAATAGATTGGTGAAGGACAAGTCGGCAACTTGGCTGGCCAGTACACTTGCCCCCCAAGCACCGAGTGATGTCAGAGCGAAGGGGCTTCTGAGGAGCTCCCACATTTGTTGTTTGAAGGTTCAAGCTCGACCTTGGTTAAGAAAATGTGATCTTAAGGTTCGGACTCGACCTTGGCATATCAAGGTTCGAACTCGACCTTGGTTAAGAAAATGTGATCTCAAGGTTCGGACTCGACCTTGGTATATCAAGGTTCGGATAGTACACTAGCCCCCTGAGCTCCGAAAACCGTAGGTCGAGGAGTTAAGGTCGAGCTCGCTGGGAGGAGGTGACCTCTCGCGTACGTTTGCTCGTTGTGGTGACACGTGTCACGACTGTTCATTTTCCGAAAACGTGCGAGTGGCGTGTCATGGGAAATGACGGTTATGCAATGATGAATTTGTGATTAATTGCGTTGTCAGGCGTTCCCTTAGGTTGACACGTGGCACGACCGTTTTGAATTTTGGGAGAAAACTTTCTTTTCTCTCATATGCGCCTCTTCGCCTCTCACTTTGCTCGCTTTTCGCTTTTTCAGCTTCTTGCGTACGCTGTTCCTCTCGTTTTTCTGCTCATCTTCCGTCTCCGTTTCTGCCGTCGTTTCCGGTAACCCAGTCACTGTTAGGGTTAATTTCTGAGGGAGAGTACGAGGTACTTCCTTTCTACAGTATTCTTTTTTCTTCTTCCCCAACCTTCTTCAAGTCTTTCTTGTCTTTTTCATGGCTGGGGGAAGTAGTGCCGGTTCTTCTGCGCCTTCTCGGGGCAAGGAGAGTGGTAAGACGGTGGCTACTGGAAAATCTGCCGCCGAAAAGAAGGATCCGCCCCGGGGCCCGGAGCCAGGCATTCCTGGCTATGATTGGGTCAAGTGCGAGGTGGGGGGCATCCAAAGTGTCTTTCGGACCTTTCTTGAGGTCAATAGGATCGCCAGGTCGTGCAGGGTTTGCGACCCTTCTATCTCCCGAATGATCCGGCTTGAACCCTGTCAGGCTGGTGAGGGTGTGTACATGGGGAAGTCTACCGATTCTCCCCATTTCTATATGTACTATTGTTTCTTTAGGGATTTAGGTGTCTGTCTTCCTCTCACTCAGTTTGAGTGTGATTTTTTGAACCATGTCAACGCGGCTCCTTACCAGTTGCACCCCAATAGTTGGGGTTTCTTGAGGGCTTTTCAAGTCCTGTGTACAGTTTTAGGAATAGAGGTATCCCTTCCCGTCTTTCTTCATTTTTATCAGTTGAAGTTAGGCGTTCCGCCATATGGCATTCTGTCCTTGAATGGGAGTAGGGATGGAGGTTTGTTTACCCTCTACTCCCAGTCATATAAAAATTTCCAGCAAGAGTTTTTCTGGGTTGCTCTTGTGAATGTTGACCCTTTGGAGGATGGGGCGTTTTATTTCGACGGGCTGCCGAAATTCCCTTTCTACTAGTGCCCCAAACCGTCTAGGTTTCATGGGGTAGGCCAGGTGAAACTGACGGTCTCGGAGGTGGCCGCTATCGACAACCTCGCTGCACTTCCTCGCCCACTGGATTGCAAGCTCGTTCTGTCACTTGCGAACTCGGCATACAGGGAGAAGGATTTGGAGAGTGAGTATTTTGTTTTTCGGTGGCTTGGGGTTTGTGTAGCTTTCTTTTGCTGATGTGTTTTGCTTCTTGTCTGTAGGTATCATGGGGAAGAATTTGTGGCGCGAGCTCTAACATCGCTACAATGTCACAGAACTCGAGGTCCCCGAGCCTCAAGAGGAGGATGTTCCCCTTCTAAAGGTCAGCCGAAAGAGGAAAAGGGGAGCGAAGGAGGTCGGGGGGACCTCTGCCCCTGCGGATGCCGAGGAGGTGACCTCGACGGCCGCTGATGCGAGTGTAGTGGACCTTACTGAGAGTCCAGCGCCCAAGGAGGCCCCTCAGGTGGCTTTTGAGGAGGTGGTTCAGGCTGCCAAGGTGGCGATTCCGGCCACTAAGTAGGTCCCCCAGGCTGCCAAGGTGGTGAGAACCCTGTTACTGTTACTTTTGTAACGTCACTTATTGTGTTTTTCTGTGTTCTGACCTGGGGCCGTCTGTCGCAGGAGGGAGATACCGCCAAGGCGGCGACGCAGGCTGCTGGGCGGGTCGCCCAGGCTGCCGAGGTGGCGGTTCCGGCCACCGAGCAGGTTCCCCCTGCTGCTGAGGTAAGTCGTATTCCCTGACTTTCGTGGTTTCCTGTTTGTCATCTTATCCCTTTTTTTGACATGGGGCTGGTTTCCGCAGGCGAGGTCGGAGGTTCCCTCGTCCCCCGCTGCAGCTTCGGCACCGCCGTTTGGCTCGTCACAGGTGGTTTCCCGGAGCCGGTACTTGGCCCATCGCTTCGGGGGGCCTCTCAAAGGTGCGGCTGGACCATATGAGCGCTTCGGCTGCCCTGGAGTCCCTGTGGAGCGCGGGGGTGACCGCTGAGAAGTTCTTCCCTCAGGGTTCGTTGAGCTCCGAGGACCAGGGGCTGATAGAGGAGGTCGGCCCCGAGGATAGTTTCGATGCTGCTCAGGTCCTGTTGCAGAGGGCTATGGGCATCCTAGGCCACTGGAAGCCGAGGTGGGTCAAGCAGCAGGAGGGTCTGGCCAAGCAGTAAGAGGAGCTGCCTAAGCTGAGGGGCCGACTTCAACCCTGGAAGGATGCAAATAAGATCCTGAGGAAGGAGAACAAGGCTCTCAATGTTGCTGTTGGTGAGGCGAGGCGACAGGAGGTGGAGCTTCGGTCTGTGCGGGGCGATCTTGCAAGGGTGCAGAAGTCTCTTGAGATCGCTTTACGATCCAACGAGGCTTATGCTTCCCAGGTGGGGGAGTTGCAAGAGCTCGTCGCCTTCTCTCGGGGTCGCGCTCGCTCTTTGGAGGATGAGGTGACGTCTTCTCGCAGCCAAGTGCGGGCTCTGGAGGACGTTGTGACCTCTCTTAAGGGAGAGTTGGCGGCGACGACTGAGGAGCGCCTCCGTAGCGAGGTCATTCTTGGTGGCCGTGAGGACGAGATTGCCACCTTGAAGGCGGAGCTCGCGGAGCTCGCGGCGGGGAAAGCGGCCACGGAGAAGAGGCTCGCGGAGGTCGAACGCTCCGTTCTGATGGAGCACAAGAGGGGCTTTCAAAAGGCTACTTGTCAGGCACGTCTCCTGGCTCCCAGGTTCGACTTCTCCTCCTTGCATGTGGAAAAGGTCGTCCGCTTTGGGGGGCTGGTCAGGGAGGATGATGTCGATGACAGTTCGAGTGGAAATGCCTCAACCTAGGCCGTTCTTGTTCTCTTTTTTGCTTTATGTTTTCCTTTTCTTGACTTAATGTATTGAACCTTGGAAACTTTGCCTCTATGGATATATGTGTTTTTCTTCGTCTGCGACTTCGTCTGTTTTTCGACACTTGCGTGCTTTGAGACATATGTTTGATGCCCCTGGTGTGCTTTGGATTCGGCCTAAGTTTGAGTGACCCATTGAGAGTTCGCACTCGTCGTTAGATTAATATGTTAGGTTTTGTATCCGATCATAGGTGAGGGTGTTAGGGTTCGAACTCGACCTCAACTTTGAGGGAAAACGATTGAGTTGCGCTTGTGCTCGATTTCCGTTGTGTATGCATTCTGATGTCTGTTTTCTGAAAATTTCATGAGGGTGCGGATTTGACCTTGATAGCGCGAGGTTCGGACTCGACTTTAGGTTTTCGTGGAGGTTCAAGTTTGACCTCCAATTTGAAACGATTGAGCTGAGGTTCGTACTGGACCTAAATTTTGAGTGAAACGATTTGATTAAGGTTCGAACTCGACCGTTAACGAGAGTGCCTAGATTCGTATTCGACCTCGGATTATGTGGTTCGAATTCGACCTTAGATTTTCGTGAAGGTTCAGACTTGACCTTAGTAAACCGAGGTTCGAATTCGACCTTAGATTTTAATGAAGGTTCAGACTTGACCTTAATAAACCGAGGTTCGAATTCGACCTTAGATTTTCGTGAAGGTTCAGACTTGACCTTAATAAGCCGAGGTTCGAATTCGACCTTAGATTTTCGTGAAGGTTCAGACTTGACCTTAATAAACCGAGGTTCGAATTCGACCTTAGATTTTAATGAAGGTTCAGACTTGGCCTTAATAAACCGAGGTTCGAATTCGACCTTAGATTTTCGTGAAGGTTCAGACTTGACCTTAATAAGTCGAGGTTCGAATTCGACCTTAGATTTTCGTGAAGGTTCAGACTTGACCTTAATAAACCGAGGTTCAAATTCGACCTTAGATTTTCGTGAAGGTTCAGACTTGACCTTAATAAACCGAGGTTCGAATTCGACCTTAGATTTTAATGAAGGTTGACCTTAATAAACCGAGGTTCGAATTCGACCTTAGATTTTCGTGAAGGTTTAGACTTGACCTTAATAAACCGAGGTTCGAATTCAACCTTAGATTTTAATGAAGGTGGACCTTGATAAACTGAGGTTCGAATTCGACCTTAGATTTTCGTGAAGGTTCAGACTTGACCTTAGTAAACCGAGGTTCAAATTCGACCTTAGATTTTAATGAAGGTTGACCATAATAAACCGATGTTCGAATTCGACCTTAGATTTTCGTGAAGGTTCAGACTTGACCTTAATAAACTGAGGTTCGAATTCGACCTTAGATTTTAATGAAGGTTGAACTTAATAAACCGAGGTTCGAATTCGACCTTAGATTTTCGTGAAAGTTCAGACTTGACCTTAGTAAACTGAGGTTCGAATTCGACCTTAGATTTTAATGAAGGTTCAGACTTGACCTTAATAAACCTAGGTTCGAATTCGACCTTAGATTTTAATGAAGGTTGACCTTAATAAACCGAGGTTCGAATTCGACCTTAGATTTTCGTGAAGGTTCAGACTTGACCTTAATAAACCGAGGTTCGAATTCGACCTTAGATTTTAATGAAGGTTGACCTTAATAAACCGAGGTTCGAATTCGACCTTAGATTTTCGTGAAGGTTCAGACTTGACCTTAGTAAACCGAGGTTCGAATTCGACCTTAGATTTTAATGAAGGTTCAGACTTGACCTTAATAAACCGAGGTTCGAATTCGACCTTAGATTTTAATGAAGGTTCAGACTTGACCTTAATAAACCGAGGTTCGAATTCGACCTTAGAATTTAGATGGACTATTTAATTAAGGGTCGAACTCGACCTTTAGCGGGAGTGTTGAGGTTCGTATTCGACCTCGGAATTTGCATTTGCGCGTTTAAGGTTCGTTTTCGTCCTTTATATAAGCAGAAAGATAAGAGTATGGATTGAGCAAAGTGAGTAATTTTATTTATTATGCCTGTGTGCCTCGTTAAAAACCCTCACAGTCAAAGACTGGGGCGGGAAAAGAGTGCACAACTTTGTTCAATACTGAAAAAAGAAATGAAACTTAAGAAGCTGCGGTGGGCGGATCCTCCTTGCTTTGCTTGCTGGACGAGGAGACCTTCAGACTCTCGGCATAGCATTGTCGAGCCGTTTTCTGATTAGCCTTGACGGAGATGATTTTACCGTCCTTGCCTGGGAACTTCATGGTGAGGTGTGGGGTTGACACTACCGCTCCGAGTTGGTTTAAGGTGGGCCTTCCGATAATGATGTTGTAGGAAGTGTTGGCTTCCACGAGGAGGTATCGGACCATGACCCGCCTTGTATCCGATGGTGTTCCGAAAGTTGTCAGTAAGTCCACGTACCCTCGAGTGTGAACTCGCTCTCCTGCGAAGCCGACTAGGGGCTCAGTTTGAGGTTGTATGAGAGAGTGGGGGACGTCTAGTTTTAGGAACGTTGGCCAGTACAGGACGTCGGCCGAGCTCCCTTGGTCAATGAGTGCTTTCTGCACCTCCCAGTTGGCTATTTCTACGACGATGACCATGGGGTCATCTTGGTTAGGGCTGACGCCAGCATAGTCCTCGTCAGAAAAAGAGATCGGCGGTGAGATTTGATGCGGGGCCGAGGTGGTAGAGTGGACGCAGTTGATGCTTCGCAGATGTCTTCTTCGGGCCGAGCTGCTGACGCCTCCTCCCGCAATCGTGTTGATTACTCCCCGTAAGGGAACCGACTCTGTCTCTTGGCTTATCTCGGCTTGCACTGCGCCGCTAGTATTTTGTTGGGGACCCGGGTGTGGGTCAGTGCGAGCTCCCGAATTACGGCCTCTGCCTCGTCCCCGACCGCTGTAGCCGCCTCGGTTACCCTACTGTCACTGGACGTATTGGCCGAGGTGGCCTGCCTGAATGAGTTCTTCGATACGATCCCTGAGTGTGCGACACTCCTCCGTGGTGTGACCATGGTTCCTGTGGTACCGGCAATGCTTGGACTTGTCGGCGCTGTTGGGGGTGTGGCCTGGTGGTGGAAGGGCGAGCAGGTTGCTGTTGCTGGCTTCCTCCAGGATGTGGACTCTAGGTGCGTTTAGGGGAGTGTAGAAGTCGTATCTCCCTCCTCTGTTTTCCCTAGTTGACTTCTTGAACTGGCTGTCGTTGTTGACTTTTATTTTGTCCTTATGCCCTTGTTCTGACTTTGCTGGACCTTTTCCGCGAACATGGTCACGGAAAGCGGAGTGTTCCTCCGTCTGGATGTACCCGGCCGCGCGAGCGCGGAGCTCGTCCATATCACGAGGGGGGTTTCGGCATAGGCTTTCGACGAAGTGGCCGGCTTTTAGGGCCATGAGCATGGAGTGCAGGGCGACCTCAGGGTTCAAGTTCCGAATCCGCACCGAGATGCTGGAGAAGCGTTCCATGAAGGTTCGTAGAGGTTCATCGTCATTCTGCCTGAGGTTGGCCAAAGCGGTCGAGGTTGTGTGATGAGGTCGGCTTGTGGCGTATTGTGCCATGAATCGCCGGACCAGGGTGCTGAAACTGTCGATGGATCCGGCGGGTAGCTGGGTGTACCAGTGGAGTGCGGCTCCTTTGAGCGAGGTCGGAAAAACCCTACACAAGATGGCGTCACTGTTAGTGTAGAGGTTTACCTGGGTTGTGTACAGGTCAATGTGCTCATCGGGGTCCGTCGTGCCGTCATAGCGGTCGAGGTGGAGAGGTTTCCATCCACGAGGGAGTGGGGTCTCCATGATGCCGTCCACAAAAGGATGTCGGCGAAAGGTTTCTTGGCCTTCTGTGGCATGAGTGGGTGCTCTGCTGGCGTCTGGGCCCGACTTGTGCGTCGATACATGAGATCGGTGCGTGGCGGGTCGTGAAGTCGGTGCCCTAGTCGCGGTCCGGGATTGAGAGGCCGAGTGTGCCTCGTCTTCATGGATGTTGTTCTCGTGAGGAGAGTGATAAGAGGGGCGTTGAGGGAGTTGGGCGCGAATGCGCTCGTTCTCGGCGCGTAATGCCGCTAGGTCCGCTTCATTGGCGATTCTCATCGTCGCTAGGTCGGTTTCGTGCTGAGCACGCATATTGCGCAGGTCAGCATCGTGCTGTTGTCGCATCTGTTCGACCTGATCGATTAGTCTCCTCAACGCTGCTTCGTTATCCATGGTGGTTGCGTGGTTTGCGTTGTCTGTTGTGCGTCTACTATGGCTTCTGGTGAAAACCATACAGGTGGCCGATAAGAGCTGTCTTGATCGGCCCCACGGTGGGCGCCAAATGTTCTTACCGAAAATCTGCCGTGGAGGTGATTTGCCAGGTAAGATCGGTGAGCCTCCTTCACTGGTATGTTGGTGCTCCAAGATAGGGGTAGTACCTGCAAAAGAGACTCCGATGCTAAAGTTAGTGTTTGTGTGAGTATTAGTCTCGTATAAGTAATGCACGTACCTAGGTGTGAATTAGGGTTGCTTTGGGCCTTGGGCCTGAGATGAGGTGTAATATGATTAGATAACGGACCTCGTCCGGGGCGAGATCCTCGGGGATCAGTTATGATTCGCTTAAGTACCGAGCTGATGTCACGCGGTGCGTGTCCGATGTCGGCTTGCGTTATGGTGCCAAGTTCGGAACTCGGTTACGCAGTACGGATATTACAAATAGTATTAGAATAAAAGAAAGATTCATTGATGTGCGTTTTTATCCAAACATGATGTATTGATGTAAATCAAAATTATATTGCGGATTTGTGTTTATTAAATTTCTGTCGATGATATATACACACAATGAACTGAAATTGGTGCTTAATTGCTTATTTTATACCCACGGGCCACGATCGAGCTGACCAACAAATTAAAGATTATGGATTTACAATATAAGATATTGACCTTTTTAAGTGTATAAAATGCGAAAATAAAATATATTCATCATTACTTTAAATTAAATGATGAATAAACTATTTCTTTTTTATTTAATTTTTTTCACTACGGTCTAGAGAAATGAAATATTCTCCGAGTAGTAGAAATTTTGATGAGTTTATATAACGGTAATACGGAGTAAATATTATACACAATTAAAAATTTCAATTTAAATGATTTTTAAAATAAATAAATAAAAGCCAAAAAACTTAATTATTATTTGTGTAAATTTTGATTGGCTGATAGTATAAAATTATTTTACATTTTTAAGTGAATATATTATTGTACCGTCCCGGTTAGAATCCGATCTAACCTCTCTATATGGGTCTACTTGATTAGAAGTCGGTCTAATCTCCCTACATACGTGTTGATCCGATGCATGGTCAACTAAGTCCTCTCGCCTTACAAGCTCAGGACTGGAAGACAAGTGTACCGTCCTAGTTAGGGATGGCAACGGGGCGGGGCGGGTACGGGTTTCATGATACCCGTCCCCGTCCCCGCGAGCCAAGCCCATACCCGTCCCCGTATCCGTACCCGTCGGGTATGTGATTTTCATCCCTATCCCCGTCCCCGTCGGGTATCTGGTATACCCGTACCCGTACCCGTACCCGTCAAATTTTTTATTTTATTATTATTTTTTAAAAATATAATATTTTTAAATTATTTTTTTAATTATATTATAATTATAATTAGATTATTTCTCTATCTCATATTATAATAAATAATTACACATAAAAAATACTAAAATTCTTTAATATAATTTAATTAAAAGTGGGTATTTAATTAAAAATGGGAACGGGGACGGGTATGGGTACGGGTATGTGGCGGGTAAGTATATACCCGTACCCGTACCCGATTTAATATATCGGGTTTTACCCGTACCCGTACCCATACCCGGTCAAACCGAGTATTCCCCGTCAAAGTCGGGACGGGTTCGGGTATTACCCGCGGGTACGGGTATATTTGCCATCCCTAGTCCCGGTTAGAATCTGATCTAACCTCTCTATATGGGTCCACTCGGTTAGAAGCCAGTCTGATCTCCCTACATAGGTGTTGATCCGATGCTTGGTCAACTAAGCCCTCTCGCCTTACAGGCTCAAGGCTGGAAGGCAAGTGTGTTGTCCCGGTTAGATTCTGACCTAACCTCTCTACATGGGACAAGTCGGTCATAATCCGAGCCGACCCTAACCTCTCTACATGGGACAGGTCGATCATAATCCGAGCCGACCCCTCTATAGGGGTCAACTCGATCAAAGTTTGATTTGATTTCTCTTCATGGGTTCGCTTGGTTACAATCCGATCAGACCTCTCTGTATGGGTTCGATCAGTCTCAATCTAACCTGCCCTCTCTATATGGGTTACTCAGTCAGAATCCGACCTGACCTTCCCACACAGAAGTTATCTGATGTCAAGGACAAAATCCCGCCTTTAATTACCAAATATCTTTTAAATAAAAATGGTTAGAGAAATCTCCGCGTTCACGGGGCCCATGAGGCCCATGAACAAGAAAGTATAAGACCTAAAACTCTAGAGCTTGAGAGGGCAGATTACACTCTTGAATGCTCTGGCTCGGATGCTTGACCTAGGAAGAAATCCTAGTCCACTCTTTGGCCAGAACAATTACCATTAACATTAAATTCATAGATATGTTTGTATATATATATATATATATATATATATATAGTCCCGTAATTTTCAAACACTTGTTAGGAAATACTATGTGTACTATCCGTACTGCGAAGCCGAGCTCACAGCTCGGCATCACAGCGCAAGACAACCTCGGATAGGTGCTGTGTGACGTCAGCTCGTCACTTAATCAGATTGTAACTGATCTCAGGCTCAAAGCCCAACGCAACCCTAATTCACACTAAGGTACGTGCATTACTTATACAAGACTCATACTCATACAAACTCTAACTTTGGTATCGGAATCTCTTTTGCAGGTACCACCCCCATCTTGGAGCACAACACGTACCAGTGAAAGAGGCTCACCGATCTTACTTGATAGATCATCTCTACCGCAGATCTCCGATAAGAAAACTATGTATTTTTTGTGATGCAAGTGAGTTATCGATCAGGCTACGCAAAAATTAGATGAGCTTGAATTCGTTTTAGGTTTGGATCAGACTGTTCTCATTATTTGTTAATTAGATCAACATATTAAAAATTTGTGGGTTTGTGCTCAAAATTTGTCCGTGGAAATAAATTTTACATGGTCGCTATCATGGCATTATCTCTTATTTACGCACACACGCTGTAAATAATAAATAATCCTAGTGTTTCTGCAGATATATCGGATAAACCAAACACCGACAACGAAAGGCACCAAAGAACATGTTGACATCATACAGTTCGTACTTGTATAAAAATACGAGGGTTTTATGGCGCCCACATTAATTTCTTCATTAAGTAACAGTAAACCAAATTTTAATAATTAATATTTATTTATACACTTAAAATATAATTATATTTTAATTATCTATTAATTATTAAAAAAGTTGAAGAAATTTCCTATAAATATATGGTGTTAAAGAATAATATTGATAGTGATGGAAGGAAGATTATCTTAAACACCCTCGAGAGACTAGCCATTCATTTTATGGCGAAATCAGAACCCCACCACACCAAAGATTAGATGAACAAATGAAGACGGCGCGCGTAGGCAGTGACATTACGATGTAGTAATGAAAGTAGAAGAGCACGTGCGCACGTGACATCTCTCTCATGAATTTTGGTTGGGGAGTGTGTTTGATTGTGTGAGCAGTGTGGGCCATGGGTGGCTTGGGCTTTGTCTGCATAAGAAAAGCATGACAGCATAAGTGTATTGGCAGTTCCAAACTCCCTCCACACAGAACCATCCTCATTCTCCCTTGTACACGTGTTGAACCGTCCACCCTCGGTTCCCACGTGTCACAAATCACGCGCACCCGTTTGGCACATTTATCTCACCAAACCCCTATTCTCTCAAAATCTCACAAGGCCCAAATATTCCTCCTCATGCCACTTCTCTCATGTTCTCATTCATTCCCTCGTAACAAAGCAAAGCAAATAAGAGAATCAAAAGAATAAAGCTATATATTTGTATGCTTAATTTGTGATCATCATATCATGGATTCATCTTCAGGGTCTGAGTCTCAGCAGCACCCACAGCTCCCTCCAGGGTTTCGGTTCCACCCCACAGATGAGGAACTAGTGGTTCACTACCTCAAGAGAAAAGCAAACTCCGTTCCTCTTCCTGTTGCCATCATCGCTGACGTTGATCTCTACAAGTTCGACCCATGGGAACTGCCAAGTACTTAACCACCTTTTCTTTTCCTCTTTCCATCATTAATTGTTTACATCGTCAATATTTTATTTTGGTGTACGTTTTTCTATGTTTTTAGGTAAAGCAACGTTTGGTGAACAAGAATGGTACTTTTTCAGCCCAAGGGATAGGAAATACCCGAATGGGGCAAGGCCTAACAGGGCTGCTTCTTCTGGGTATTGGAAAGCCACCGGAACTGACAAGCCCATACTTACATCTAATGGTCATCACAAAGTTGGTGTTAAGAAAGCCCTTGTTTTCTATGGCGGAAAGCCTCCAAAAGGGGTCAAAACCAGTTGGATCATGCACGAGTACAGGCTTCTTGGCAATTCCTCAAACCCATCTTCTCTCCTGCCTTCAGATCATGCACATAGCAACAAGAAGACTTCCTTGAGAGTATGCATGCCATCTATATCACTCATATATATATATCCTCTAACTCTTTCTATATATTAATTATTTTTGCTTGTTCAATTCCTTTTAGCAAAACTAAATTGATTCATACATTTTTTTTTTATTATGCACCGAAATTTATTCAAAATTATAAGTATTCCTAATCTCTATTCTTATTACTTAATAAACTTTTCTTACAATTTTGTAATTATTTTTTAATAAATTTTGCTGTTGAATTTCTATTTAAAATTGATAATTTTGTTTGATAGCTTGACGATTGGGTGTTGTGCCGAATATACAAGAAAAGTAACAGTACCATCCTGCCAAGGTTACCTTCGATGATAGAGCAGAATAAGGAAGCTTCTACGGAGAGTACTATGCTACCAATGATGTCAACTTTGTCGATGGCTAATAACAATACTCCTCAGAACTCCAACCCCACATCTTCGAGAAGCGCAAGTTATGGACACCAGCTGGCACTAGATCAAAACGATGATAACTTCTTCGATGGAATCTTAGGAGTTGACCAGAGCATGCAGCAACATGTTTCTGATGCAAAGGGAAACTTCCCTGTGAAACGAGCACATGAGTTTTGGAATGACACTGGGTCATCCTCTTCAAGCAGGCTCAGGCGATTCCATTGTGATCTCAACACTGTTGAGGAAAACAGTTCCTTCGTTTCTCTGCTTAGCCACCTCCCACAGAACACAACGTTTCATCCAAACGCGCTTCTTGGCCCTGTTGGTACTGGTGTATTGAGGCAACAGCAGTTTCAACTTCCAAGCATGAATTGGAATTAATGCATAGGGTAGAAACTTACCACCTTCGATATATAATGTAGCTGCAATTGTAGGTCTCTATTAAGTTTTACCTTTGCCTTTATATATTATTTTTCTCTTCCAACTGTAGCCATATAAAACAAGAGAGAGAGAGATCATGACTGTACGTAAGCCTGTATTTGTGAGTTTTGTCTTTGAAGCTTATATTAAACTATATAGTAGAATACTACTGTTATGCATCATCCACAACACTAGCACTCCTATTAACTAATGAATCTTTAACTACATTGATTGGGATATTATTACTAACAAGCTGGCCGTTGTCGTCATGGTGCATGTTAGAGAAACAATACAAGTCGACCAAATAATTATATAAACCATAATCTTTAGTTATTAGATAGAAAATAGCTTTGTCGCACTTCATATAATATATAAACAACAATCCGCTTATGTAAAAGAACATTTTATAAGATTAGATGGACGGAGGCGGAGAAGAAAGAGAAAAAGGAGAATAGGTTGAATAGTTTATTAGCTTATTTTAAATAGAGTAACAATACATGTGTAATAATATAGTATATAATAATTTTATGATAATATATTTTTGTATCTATTTTTTTATTGTACGATATTATTTTTTTACTTCCCTTTATCATTAATAAATATAATAAATAAAAATAGTCTCAAAATACAATACTATGTAAATTACTATATGAATTTATTATCCAAAAGAATACTTTCTTTCGGATGAGGAAGACTGGGTGACCACCGTGACTATAGGCTGTAGGTAGTGTCATGCAGCTTTGTTTGTTTATATGTAACTTCTAATCAATCAATCACATGAATTTGCAACGGAAAAAAAATTATGTGTAGTCATATGATATCTGATTAGAAGGGAACCGCCTTATTTCGTCATCTTCTCGATATTGATAAAAAAATATAAAAGAGAAGAAATATAAAAGAGGGACTTGCTACTGTATCCCTGAAAAATGAGGGGTTTTGGTACTGTAGCTAATGTGTATATGTACACATCATCTAAATACCATGTCAAATGTCATGTCAACCTTTTAAATAAAAATTCTTTTATATTTAAATTTTTACATTATTTATTTTTAAGTTTTTATTAATATTTTTATAATTATACGATCTCCTCTCCCCTCCCTCCGTCTCCCACCTCTCCCTCTCCCCTCCGTCTCCCACTCCCCTCCCCTCCCCTCCGCCTCAACCCCTCTCCCTACTTCTTGAACTCCCTCGCCACAGCCATTTACCACTCCTCCCTCCCCTCCTCCTCCGCCCTCCACTATTCCCTCCTCTCCACCGTCGACCATGACTCCTCCAAGGTTACTTTTGTCTCTGACGAAATCCTCGTCCTCCGCGGCACCATCGACGTCAACCTCGGCTCCTCCGACGCCGACGCCGTCAACCAGAATCTCGTGGAGGAGACCAACCGCATCCTGGCCGAGATCTGCTCTGACGCCGACCCCAACGACCCCGACGAGCAAGCCCCCTTGAACCCTAACGTGACCTACAGCCTAGGCCCCAAGATCCGCAATTGGGACGAAGAACGCAAGGCTTGGCTCCTCCAAAACCCCGAATACCCTAATTTCGTGAGAGGTAAACCCCGCATCTTGCTCCTCACTGGTTCCCCTCCCAAGCCCTGTGATAACCCTATTGGGGACCATTACCGCTGAGAGGAAGAAACACGAAGCAAACATTTCGAAAAAAAAAAGAGGAAGAAACACGAAGCAAACACTCCGAAAAAATATTTAAAAACGTGAATTTCATTATAATTGACGTGGATATTAAATTATAAATAATTATAAAATTATAAGTGATTTGAATCACACATCATCGACACGTCATCGACAGTACCGGTACCCTTCTTTTACAGAGGGTACCGTAGAAATTCTCTATAAAAGATCCTTATAATTAAACTTCCTACGTACACGTTGATCCCTGATAGCATGCATGTCCAAAAGTAAAATGTCAACTGCTTAAAGTTCCTGGGATTTGACAATAGAATTCCAAAATTCTCCTTGATTTTCCTCCTACTAAATTTTGTATTTACTAGGAAAGACCCCAAAATAATTATGCGATGCATAAATTGAATACCAGATCAGGTTTGCCACTTGACAAAACAAAAATAAGTCATCAATATCCATCTTAAGAAAATAACACCAGATCCATCTTAAGAAAATAACACCAGGACACAACGCACAACTTGAGGTAAAACTCATCTCTTACTTAGGTTAACTCAAGTTGGCAACATATATTCAAATTGAACTACCAAGATAATGCAAACAATTTGAGTGGAACAATTTTTTCCCAAAATAAAATAAGGATTTGTAACTAGATGGCAACAACTAAGCCTGCAGAAAATTATAAGTTGATTAACTATTAAAAAAAAGTCGGAGAAATCCCTTTCCATGCCATTGATTCAACAAACATCTACACAAGGCATTTAACAATTTTATTTTTTTTTTGACAGCAAAGAAGTCATGAACTATTACAAAAGAGTGTTGGATAGTATCCTCTCCCCCATAAAGATTAAGAAAACTCCTCTACCATACCAAATCTGAAACAGAAAATATACTTGCGAGACTACTATATATGCTAGACTCCATACAACACACCATGGCATTTAACAAATCTACCAACAACTTTTCCCCACATAAAGAGAGCACTCCTCCACCCCCATACTCAACACCAATAATTATCATATCATTCTCCTTGCCATTTTTACAACAAAAACATCCCTATTAAGTGAGACTTGGTAAAAAGTGATTCAAACATCAAACTAGCTATTGTCACTATAAGAAAATTGGCACATAATGACACATTTTATAGTGACACAATAAGTGTCACTAAAAGCTATTTTTACCTATACAATAAATATAATATATGTTGGTATATTATTAAAAAGTATGGATATAAGCTATAGTGACATACAAAATATGTTGTTAAATCTTATTCAAAATCAACACTAAAATTGTGTGTAGTTATATGCCAAATAGATATATATATCTACATATATTATACTTATAGTGACACTTTTTGTATGTCACTATATGTAACATTTATTATAGTGTGTCATATCCATATATATTGTAATACCCATTTTTTTTATTATTATTTATTAATGACATTTCACAATTTTATTAAAGTTTGGGGGTAAATGGGTAACTTGGAACGGGCTATTCCAAAATTGGAACGTGCCGTTCCAAGCAATAAAAAAACACTGAATTTTTTAAGTTGAGAACGGGCCGAGAACTGGTCGTTCCAAAAGGAGAACGGGCCGTTCTGGTTTTGGAACGGGACGTTCCAGAATGAAAACGAGCCGTTCTGGATGAGTCCCAGAACGGGCCGTTCTGGTTTCGGAACGGGCCATTCCAGTTCAAAAATTTGCGTAGATTTTTCGTGCCCAGAACGGGCGTTCCGCTTTCAGAACGGGCCGTTCCGGGTAGATGAGGCAGACTTCTATAAATAGGGGGTTGGGGGTTGGAAAATGGAGAGTTGGAGAAGAGGAGATCTTAGAGAGAGAAAGAGGAGAGAGAGAGAAAGAAAGAAAGAGGAGGGGAAAGAAAAGAGGAGAGAGAGGAAGAGAAATCCAGAGAAGGAGGTTCTACCCTAGTTTTGGTTCCTGTTTAAGAAAGAGAGGAGGAGGTTCTGCCCTAGTTTCGATTCCTGTTTATCCAAGTAAGGGTAGTACTTATAAGACTTAATCTAGTATGTATGAGCATGATAGGGGTAGTATAATTTTTAATATGCTATTTTGTTTATATGAAGATTGTCATGTGTTTAAGTTAATGGTTGTTTTAGGTGTTTAATTATTTATGTTATTATATTGAATGATTTGGCATGGTTATGGAAAAGTTTGTATGTAATTATGGAATATGCTATATGTGTGTGGTTTGGAAAGCTAATAGAACTTAGAGGAGTAAGGTTATGGTATGGATTAGATCTCTTGGTGAGATCAGGATATAATCTTTGGAAAAATATGGAATTAGGAGTCCCATGGTGAGGATTTCAATATGGAACTTTTCCAAAGGTTATATAATAAACCACTTCAGATGTTAGGTGGATTCTGAAGTACTCCTCTAAGTATTCTATTTGCTACCGGTATGGGTCCAGGCCGAGTCATACCGATGGATGAGGTGGCCACGATCACCAGGGTTACGTAACGACGTAATTCAACTGTATATTTTCCATGAGAGGTTAGGCATGAGACATGGGTTGATGACATGTTTCACTGTATCAACACTTGGTTTGGATGTGTTGAGGCCAACATTTGATTTGGATGTGTTGGTTACATCATGGATTATACAGTGGTGTGACTTTGTTTTGGATGTGGAATATGTATACATATGGTATGGATTGTATACATTGGTTATGGATTCTTTATTATCATAAAATATGTATGCATTGGCATGGATGTGTATACATTATATTTTGGATTGGTCTATATTTAGCTTCGAAATGACTTGTTGGTCTGGATAAATATTGTGGATAAATATCTGTTTAATGATATTTTATTATAATGTACTATGATTGGTTTTATATGTGCTAATCCTTATATTTCCATGATGGACTGTGATGATATCACTATGTGGGGGAGCAGATCAGGTGTGAGGCCTTGGGATAGCAAGGAGTCTTTTGGATAGCTGCTTTGAGAAGTAGCTAGGTTTAGAGCTTGACCAGCACCTAGGGTGTCTTATTTTGATGTCTTCATGACGTTGTTATGCTAAGGAAGCTAAGTTTTTGAGACTACAGCAAGGAAATATGTCACTACAAGAGTATGTGGTCAAGTTTGAACACTTGGCTAGATACTATTCTCAAGCTATCTCTGAAGCATGGAGATGCAGAAAGTTCAGTGACGGTTTAAGGTACGAGCTGAAGAAGACTATTGTTTCTATGGGGATTGTGGAGTTCCCAGTTCTAGTTGAAAAAGCAAAAATAGTTGAGAGATTTGAAGGAGGAAATAGAGTGACAAAGGGTACAGAGGGATCATCTGGACTTGGGAGGGGGAAACATCCTCAAAAGAGACCATCTCAGTTTCAAATTGGAAATGCTAATAAGAAACCAATGGGGACTACTACTACAGGAGCTGTTCAGAGTATTAGATGTTACACATGTGGAGGCCCACATATGATGAGGGACTGTCCTACAAAGAGCTATACGTGTTTTAAATGTGGTAAGGTGGGTCACATGGCTAAAGATTGCAATGTCAGAAATACTTCTGCTAGAGAGAACCAGAAAATGGATCGGCCTACTGCAACAGGTTGTGTTTTTGCTTTGACAGGTGCTGAAGCTGAAACGTCATCTGAGCTGGTAAAGGGAAAGGGCAAAGCTGATGGTAATGATATTTTTATTCTATTTGATTCTGGTGCATCACATTCTTTTATTTCTTATGAATGTGTGACAAGGTTAAATTTGGTTGTGAGTTCCTTGTGTGTGGATCTAGTTGTTTCTACTCCAGCTTCAGGTTCTGTTTTGACTTCTGAGGTTTGTTTAAGATGTCCAGTGGAGGTGGAAGGGCATTGTTATAAAGTGAATTTGTTTTGTTTACCTTTATCTGATTTGGATATAATTTTAGGGATGGATTGGCTTTCTGCCAATAGGATTTTGATAGATTGTTCAGAGAAGAGATTAATCTTTCCTACTGTTGAACAGGAGAGATTTATTTTTAGTGGACAGGTGGATGGGTTGTTGAAGGGTGGAGCTCTTGGGTTTATGATCCTATCTTTTATCAGTGTAGAGAATGAAAAGTTGTTAAATAGTATCGATGTTGTCAGAGATTTCCCAGAGGTTTTTTCGGATGATGTTCCGGGGTTACCACCAAAGCGAGAGTTGGAGTTTAGTATTGATCTTATACCAGGGGTGGGACCAGTGTCTATTTCTCCTTATAGAATGGCACCAGTGGAGTTGTCTGGATTGAAGAAGCAGGTTGAAAAGCTTTTGGAGAAGCAAATGATCAGACCTAGTGTATCTCCGTGGGGAGCACCAGTGTTATTGGTAAAAAAGAAGGATGGTGGTTTGAGGTTATGTGTGGATTACAGGCAGTTAAATAAATTGACAATCAAGAATAAGTATCTATTGCCAAGAATAGATGATTTGATGGATCTGTTGAGGGGAGCTTCTATTTTCTCCAAGATTGATTTGAGGTCTGGGTATCACCAGATTCGGGTAAAGGAGGAGGACATACCAAAGACTGCTTTCAGGACTCGGTATGGCCATTATGAGTATGTTGTCATGCCTTTTGGAGTGACGAATGCTCCAACTGTTTTCATGGATTATATGAACAGGATTTTCAGACCCTTTCTGGATAAGTTTGTGGTGGTGTTCATTGATGATATTCTGGTTTATTCTAGATCTATGGAAGAACATAAAGAACATTTGAGGATAGTTTTGCAGGTATTGAAGGAGAAACAGTTATTTGTAAAGTTGTCAAAATGTGAGTTTTGGCTATCTGAAGTTAAGTTCTTGGGTCATGTGATTTCTGCACAAGGAATTGCAGTTGATCCTACTAAGGTGGAAGCGATTTTGAGGTGAGAGCATCCAAAATTAGTTACTGAAGTTAGAAGTTTTGTGGGATTGGCTAGCTATTATAGAAGATTCATAGAAGGATTTTCTAGAATAGTTATGCCTTTGACACAGCTGACCAGGAAGGATCATGCTTTTATATGGACGGAGGAGTGTGAAAGGAGTTTTTAAGAGTTAAAGGAAAAATTGACGTCGTCTCCAGTGTTGATTCTGCCAGATCCTAATAAATCTTTTGAGGTTTATTGTGATGCATCTTATCAAGGTTTAGGATGTGCTCTTATGCAAGATAGACAGGTTGTGGCCTATGCATCTAGGTAGTTAAAGACTCATGAACGGAATTATCCTACGCATGATCTAGAGTTGGCTGCGGTGGTTTTTGCTTTGAAGATTTGGAGGCATTATCTCTGTGGAGCAAAGTTTGATGTGTTCAATGATCATAAGAGTCTGAAATACTTGTTTGATCAGAAAGAGTTAAATATGAGGCAAAGGAGGTGGATTGAGTTTTTGAAAGATTATGACTTTTAGTTAATGTACCATCTAGGTAAAGCGAATGTGGTGGCAGATGCTTTGAGTAGAAAATCTCTTCATATGTCTTACATGATAGTTAAAGAGATGGAGTTGGTAGAGAAATTCAGGGATATGAATCTTAATGTTGTAATTGCCCCAGATTTTATTAGTTGTGGTATGACTACCATTACTAGTGATTTCTTAGAGATGGTGAAACAAAGACAAGTTCAGGATACTGGATTGAATAAGGTTAGAGAGTTGTTGAGTTCTGAGAAAGCTGAAGGATTTGAACAAGATATGGATGGAGTTTTGAGGTACAAGGGTAGAGTTTGTATTCCACAAGATAAAGAGTTGAAGAAATTGATACTTGAGGAAGGTCATAAGAGCAAGTTGAGTGTACATCCGGGTATGACAAAAATGTATCAAGATTTGAAGAAAATGTTTTGGTGGAATGGTATGAAGAGGGAGGTAGCCGAGTATGTTGCATCTTGCATAGTGTGTCAGAAAGCTAAAGTGGAACATCAAAAACCAAGAGGTTTGTTACAAATGATGGAAGTACCAGAATGGAAATGGGATAGTATAACTTTGGATTTTAAAGTTGTTGGATTACCAAGGTCTGCTAAGAATTGTGATTCTATTTGGGTGATCGTGGATAGATTAACTAAGTGTGCTCATTTTCTTCTAGTGAATATAAAGTGGTCCTTGGAAAAGTTAACTCAGTTGTATATTAAGGAGATAGTTAGATTACATGGTGTGCCCTCCAGTATCATCTCTGATAGGGATCCTCGTTTTACTTCTCGATTTTGGCAGAGTTTGCATCAGGCGTTAGGGACTAAGTTGAGACTCAGTTCTGCTTATCACCCACAAACTGATGGGAAGTCTGAGAGGACTATCCAATCTTTGGAGGACTTGTTGAGGGCTTGTATTTTGGATCATCTAGGGAGTTGGGAAGAAATGTTACCTTTGGTCGAGTTCACTTATAATAACAGTTTTCATGCAAGTATAGGAATGACACCATTTGAGGCTCTGTATAGGAAGAAGTGTCAAACACCTTTGTGTTGGTTTAAAGAGGGAGAATCAATGATGGTGGGGCCAGAGATCATTTTACAGACTATTGAAAAGGTGAAACAAATTCAGGAAAGAATGAAGACTGCTCAGAGTCGGCAAAAGTCTTATGCAGACAAAAGGAGGAAACCTTTGGAGTTTTCAGAGGGAGAACATGTGTTTTTGAAGGTAACTCCTACCACAGGTGTGGGAAGAGCTATCAAAGCTAAGAAGTTGAATTCTAAGTTTATTGGGCCGTATCAAATTCTCAAGAGGATTGGACCAGTGGCATATCAGATTGCATTACCTCCATTCCTGTCTAATTTGCATGATGTGTTCCATGTTTCACAACTGAGGAAGTATATTCACAATCCGAGTCATGGCTTGGAATTAGAGGCAATGCAAGTTAAGGAGAATTTAACTTTTGAGAAACAGCCAGTTTCAGTGGCAGATAAGAAAGTTAAACAATTGCGGGGTAAATCTATCAATATGGTGAAGGTTATTTGGGATGAGGTTATTAATGAAGCCACTTGGGAGTTGGAGGATAGGATGAAGGATCAATACCCATATCTCTTTTTAAGTAAGTGAATTTTTGAGGATGAAAATTTTTGTTGTTGGGGAGAATTGTAATACCCATTTTTTTATTATTATTTATTAATGGCATTTTCGCAATTTTATTAAAGTTTGGGGGTAAATGGGTAACTTGGAACGGGCTGTTTCAAAATTGGAACGGGCTGTTCCAAGCAATAAAAAGACACTAAATTTTTTAGGTTAAGAACGGGCCGAGAACAGGCCGTTCCAAAAGGAGAACGGGCCGTTCTGGTTTTGGAACGGGCCGTTCTGGAATGAAAACGGGCCGTTCTGGATGAGTCCCAGAACGGGCCGTTTTGGTTTCGGAACGGGCTGTTCTAGTTCAAAAATTTGCGTAGATTTTTCGTGCCCAGAACGGGCGTTCCGCTTTCGGAACGGGCTGTTCCGGGTAGATGAGGCAGACTTCTATAAATAGCGGGTTGGGGTTGGAAAATGGAGAATTGGAGAAGAGGAGATCTTAGAGAGAGAAAGAGGAGAGAGAGAGAAAGAAAGAAAGAGGAGGGGAAAGAAAAGAGGAGAGAGAGGAAGAGAAATCCAGAGAAGGAGGTTCTACCCTAGTTTTGGTTCCTGTTTAAGAAAGAGAGGAGGAGGTTCTGGCCTAGTTTCGATTCCTGTTTATCCAAGTAAGGGTAGTACTTATAAGACTTAATCTAGTATGTATGAGCATGATAGGGGTAGTATAATTTTTAATATGCTATTTTGTTTATATGAAGATTGTCATGTGTTTAAGTTAATGGTTGTTTTAGGTGTTTAATTATTTATGTTATTATATTGAATGATTTGGCTTGGTTATGGAAAAGTTTGTATGTAATTATGGAATATGCTATATGTGTGTGGTTTGGAAAGCTAATAGAACTTAGAAGAGTAAGGTTATGGTATGGATTAGATCTCTTGGTGAGATCAGGATATAATCTTTGGAAAAATATGGAATTAGGAGTCCCATGGTGAGGATTCCAATATGGAACTTTTTCAAAGTTATATAATAAACCACTTTAGATGTTAGGTGGATTCTGAAGTACTCCTCTAAGTATTCTATTTGCTACCGGTATGGGTCCAGGCTGAGTCATACCGATGGATGAAGTGGCCACGATCACCAGGGTTACGTGACGACGTAATCCAACTATATATTTTCCATGAGAGGTTAGGCGTGAGACATGGGTTGATGACATGTTTCACCGTATCAAAACTTGGTTTGGATGTGTTGAGGCCAACATTTGGTTTGGATGTGTTGGTTACATCATGGATTAAACAGTGGTGTGACTTTGTTTTGGATGTGAAATATGTATACATATGGTATGAATTGTATACATTGGTTATGGATTCTTTATTATCATAAAATATGTATGCATTGGCATGAATGTGTATACATTATATTATGGATTGGTCTATATTTAGCTTGGAAATGTCTTGTTGGTCTGGATAAATACTGTGGATAAATATCTATTTAATGATATTTTATTATTATGTACTATGATTGGTTTTATATGTGCTAATCCTTATATTTCCATGATGGACTGTGATGATCTCACTATGTGGGGGAGCAGATCAGGTGTGAGGCCTTGGGATAGCAAGGAGTCTTTTGGATAGCTGCTTTGAGAAGTAGCTAGGTTTAGAGCTTGACCAGCACCTAGGGTGTCTTATTTTGATGTCTTCATGACGTTGTAATTATATTACCTTTTTGTATTACTGTATAACCTTACTGAGGATAATGACTTTATTATAAAAATATGTTATATATTTTGAAAACAATTTTATATGTTATGTATATTTACACTCTAGTGTAGTTGGCCCTTATTCTATTTTTTTAATATATATTATTTATCTTTAGTTAATTCTAGATGTGACGACCTAGGGTGGGTCATTACATATATCATGCATTATCGTACTTGATTCCCATTTCTAATATGTTGTTACTCGTATTGAATAAACCAAAGTCGTGGGCACACAATAAACATCTATATCAAACATAAATCCTCTATCAGACTAAACTAGTTGTCCTAGCACACTTTGTATGTAGACAAACTAAATTTCCACACTTATATAAGATAATAGCAGAAACCAGATAACTTTAGAAGCTACAAGAAATCGCCACCTCTATTTAGTTAATAAGTTTAAATTAAACAGTTCTAAGTTATTTACCCTAAATCATCACAAGATTTTCGCATACAAATTTTGTCCGTGTTAACTCGTGTAATTTTGCGAGACATCCTTACTAAACCATGAAAAGGTTATTTGCAATTGTTTTTGTTGGGTATCAGAAAGAATGAGCGGAATGCGGAAGCACCGGATCAAGTTAATTAGAGATAGAGAGAAGTAAGTAGAGAGACAAGAAAAATAAATACACACCAAGTTTACGTGGAAACTCCAAAGACGGAGAAAAAACCACGGGCGATCAAGAGCAAGATAATTCCACTATGTAGAAATAGGAGAGTACAAAAAGTTCTCTAATATCATGAGAACAAAGATAATCTCTCAAATATAGACTAAAAATACTCTCTTGAATCTTTCCTCTCTATGTATGATTTTTCTCAAGTGTGTAGATTGCTGAATCAATTGCAATTTGCTCCAAATGCTTGATGCCTTATATAGGCATTGAGAAGAAGCGTATGCACCCAGAATAAGGAAACCTGGAACAAAACAAGGAGCAAAAAAGAGGAAACCATGCATAGAATCATGGCCTAAAATCAAGGAAACGTGTTTTCCTTAAAACAGGAAATATGGAAGAAATTTGTGCCATAACTTTACAATCTCCACCTTGGCTCAAATTTAATAAGTTGCTCATCGCCAGATAAAGCCCCAGAGGGGCAATCATTTGTTGTAGAGACCAACCAAGCCCAAACAATGCTGAAACTTGGCATTCGGAAGTGGCTTAGTAAGCATATCTGCTGGATTCTCAGATGTATGTACCTTTTGTAGTAGAACTTCACCAATAGTAACAATATCTCGGATAAAGTGATGTTTAACATCTATGTGTTTGGTCTTGTCGTGGTAACGACTATTCTTAGTCAAATGAATGGCACTCTGACTATCACAAAATACAGTAAGAACATCTTGTGTGAGACCAAGTTCTTTGACCAAACCTCGGATCCAGAGAGCCTCTTTCACACCCTCTGTTGCTGAAACATATTCTGCTTCTGTTGTAGATAATGCTGCAATAGATTGAAGTGAAGCTTTCCAACTGATAGCAGAATTACAGAGAGTAAAAATGTAGCCAGAAAGAGATCTTCTTCTATCAAGATCACCACCATAATCCGAATCAACAAAACCTGCAACATTATTAGTTGTAGCTTTGTTTCTGTCAAACACCAAGCCAATATTACTAGTACCTTTAAGATACCGAAAAATCCATTTTACAGCACTCCAGTGATCCTTTCCAGGATTATGCATGTATCGGCTCACCATGCTAACAGCATATGCTAAATCAGGTCTAGTGCACACCATAGCATACATTAAACTGCCAACTGCACTAGCATATGGAACGTGTGACATACGCTCCATCTCTTCTTTTGTTTGTGGGCAAAGGTCTGAAGATAACTTGAAATGTGCAGCAAGTGGAGTAGAAACAGGTTTACAATTATTCATATTAAATCTGTCAAGTAATCTCTCAATATATTTTTGTTGAGATAAGAATAATTTACCAACTTGTCGATCTCTATGAATCTCCATGCCAAGAATTTTCTTAGCTGCACCTAATTCCTTCATCTCAAACTCATTATTGAGTTGAGCTTTCAATTTGCTGATCAAAGACTTGTCACGTGATGCAATCAACATATCATCAACATAAAGTAACAAGTATATGAAAGTTCCATCAGGAAATTGTTGAAAATAAATACAATCATCATATTTACTCCTGGAATAACCTTGCCCAATCATAAAGGAATCAAATTTTTTATACCATTGTCTGGGTGCTTGCTTGAGGCCATATAAAGATTTCTTTAATTGACAAACAAGATGCTCCTTACTAGGAACAACAAATCCCTCAGGCTGATCCATATAAATTTCTTCTTCCAGCTCTCCATGTAGAAAAGCTGTCTTTACATCAAGTTGCTCTAATTCTAAATCAAACAGAGCAACAAAAGCAAGCAAAATACGAATGGAAGTATGACGAACAACAGGTGAGAAAATCTCATTAAAGTCAATACCTTCCTTTTGATAAAAGCCTTTAACGACTAATCGCGCCTTGCATCTAGGATCTTCAACCCCTGGAATGCCATCTTTCTTCTTATAGATCCATTTACACCTTAGAGGTCGTTTGCCTTTGGGGAGCTTTGTCAAATTCCAAGTGTTGTTCTTGTTAAGACTTTCAATTTCTTCATTCATAGCCACTAGCCACTTAGCAGAATCAACACAAGAAACAGCTTCACTATAGCTGGCAGGTTCAACATCATCATTTACCTCTTGTGCAATTGACAATGCATAAGCAGTCAAATTGTCATCAGTGTATCTAGCTGGCAATTTTATCTGTCTTCTTGTCCTATCTCGTGCAATATTATATTCTTCCTGTTGCTGAATAGGATGATCATCACCATGATCATCAATGCTAGACTCAGTGGTAGAGGAAGATGGAACATCAACATTAGGAGCTACAGATTTTAACTCTAACTCCACCTTCTCACTAGTACCTTGCAGATTATTAGTACTGGAAGAAGACACAGATGATTGTTTTCCAGAAGATAATAATGCATCCTCATTAAAAGTCACATCTCTACTAAGAATTAATTTTCGTGACTTAAACTCAGAACACCATAAACGATAACCTTTAGATTCAGATGCATAACCAAGAAATATGCACTTAATAGCTCTAGGAGCTAATTTTCCATCATTAACATGTGCATATGCAGGACATCCAAAAATTCTTAAATTAGAATAATCAATAGGATTACCTGACCAAATTTCTTCTGGAATCTTGAAATTAAGTGAAGAGTGTGGAGATCGGTTGATCAAGTAGCAAGCTGTAGATGCTGCCTCGACCCACAACTCACGTTGATGCCATAACCCAGCATTTGAGAGCATACAACGAGCTCTCTCAAGGATAGTTCTGTTTAAACGTTCTGCAACACCATTCTGCTGGGGTTTACCTGGAATGGTTTTGTGTCTAGCAATACCATGATTTGCGCAGAACTCATTAAAGTCACCTTCACAGAACTCCAATCCATTATCCGTTCTGAGCTTCTTGACTTTCTTTCCTGTCTGAGTTTCAACAAGAATTTTCCACTTCTTAAAAGTGGGGAATGTTTCATTTTTGTGCCTTAGAAAATAGACCCAGACTTTACGAGAAAAATCATCAATAATAGTCATCATATAACGGCATCCTCCATAAGATGGAACTTTAGAAGGACCCCAAAGATCAGAATGAATGTAATCAAGGGTACCTTTTGTGCGATGAGTTGCAGTGGAGAAGCTAACTCTTTTCTGCTTCCCAAAGACACAATGTTCACAAAACTCCAACTTACCGATGCCTTGATTACCAAGGAGACCTTGCTTGCTCAGAAGGTGCATGCCTTTTTCACTCATATGGCCCAGGCGCATGTGCCATAATTTGGTGGCATCTTTATCAGACATAGAAGATGAGACAGCTGCTGATCCTGTCACTATAGATCCTTGCAAGATATACAAACTACCAATACGGTTAGCTTTTAATAAAACAATAGCACCTTTTGATACCTTTAGAACTCCACCTTCAGCTGAATACTTGCACCCAAGAGACTCTAGGGTGCCAAGAGAAATTAGATTTCGCTTCAAGTCAGGAATAAAGCGAACATTGGAAAGAGTCTTGATAGTGCCATCATGAGTCTTCATCTGAATAGTACCTATTCCTGCAATCTTGCATTGGGTGTCATTACCCATCAAGACAACACCACTATCAACAGGTTCAAGAGTGGTGAATAAGTCCTTATAAGGACACATATGAAATGTACATCCAGAATCAAGAATCCATTCAGTTTTGCTCCTCTTATCAGAAGAGACAGATATCATAACATCACCATCAGAATCAGTTTCAACATTAGCAGCTTCAGCAGGATTTTTACCTTTTTCTTGCCTTTCTTGTTTCTTTTTCAAGATAAAGCAGTCGGAGATATCATGCCCAAATTTCTTGCAATAACGACAGGTTTTGTTGGATTTACGCCCTCTGGATTTGGATCTACTTTTCTTGTTACTGGTACTCCCTTTTTCTTGAGTTCTACCCCTGACACTTAAACCCTCACCCTTGTCCTCAGAGTGGATATCAAGATCAAACTTTTCTTTGGACAACAAATTAGATTTAACATCTTCAAAGGATAAGGTATCATTGTTGTTATACAACATAATTTCTTTAAAGTGTTTATAGGTAGAAGGTAATGAGACAATCAACAAAACAGCTTTATCTTCATCATCAATTTTAATTTCAATATTTTCCAAATCCATGATAATAGAATTAAACTCATTAAGATGAGATTGAATAGGAGTACCTTCGACCATACGAATCGTATATAGTCTTTCTTTGAGACGAAGCTTGTTTGCGAGACTTTTGGTCATATAAAGAGATTCCAATTTCAGCCACAAAGCAGCAGCGGTTGTTTCATTTGCTACTTCACGAAGAACCTCCTTGGACAAGCATAGTTGGATTGCTGAAAGCGCCTTTTCATCCAACTCGTCCCATTGCTCATCAGTCATGTTGACCGGCTTTTTGGCTTTTCCATCTAAAGCTTTCTTCAATCCATTCTGTGTAAGAACGGCTTTCATTTGGACTTTCCAAATAGAAAAACAAATCTTGCCATCAAACTTCTCAATGTCAAATTTAGTGACGGTAGACATATTGAATCTCTAATTAAACAAGTAGCTCTGATACCACTTGTTGGGTATCAGAAAGAATGAGCGGAATGCGGAAGCACCGGATCAAGTTAATTAGAGATAGAGAGAAGTAAGTAGAGAGACAAGAAAAATAAATACACACCAAGTTTACGTGGAAACTCCAAAGACGGAGAAAAAACCACGGGCGATCAAGAGCAAGATAATTCCACTATGTAGAAATAGGAGAGTACAAAAAGTTCTCTAATATCATGAGAACAAAGATAATCTCTCAAATATAGACTAAAAATACTCTCTTGAATCTTTCCTCTCTATGTATGATTTTTCTCAAGTGTGTAGATTGCTGAATCAATTGCAATTTGCTCCAAATGCTTGATGCCTTATATAGGCATTGAGAAGAAGCGTATGCACCCAGAATAAGGAAACCTGGAACAAAACAAGGAGCAAAAAAGAGGAAACCATGCATAGAATCATGGCCTAAAATCAAGGAAACGTGTTTTCCTTAAAACAGGAAATATGGAAGAAATTTGTGCCATAACTTTACAGTTTTAAAATGCTCAAAACTTTTTTTTAGGCATTTTGAGAAATGAGTACGTAGTACATAAAAAAAAAAAAAAAGGTTAGATAACACAAAATTGCCAACACAATGTAACTACATGAAGATATTTTATTTCCTTTCCATATGTATAAAAATAGTATACGAGAGAAGCAAAACATTAGATACATTTATTTTATTTCTATATTCAATATTTTATTTATGAAATACTAAGAAAAATAGTAAGGTATACAGTATACTATATAAGGATGTGTCTGTAGAAATACTGAAATAATTATTTATTGACACGAAAGCGTTAATTTTTAAGATATTTTATAATTAAACTTTTTATGTTATGACGTGAAAATACTTGAATCACAACATCATGTTACATTTAAACCGAATCATAACCCCAAGTGTGTGGTTCAGGGGTTGATCCACACTTAAGTAAGGTCAGAGGTTCGAATCATGCCTTGTGTATTCAGCCACGTTAAAATCTTGGGGCCAACTATCCCACCCTTTGAGGCGCTTCCAACCTAGCCAAGAGATTAGTCACTACTATCGGGCCTGGATACTCCAGGCACGAACAAAAAAAAAAGAAAAATTTAAACCGAATCATATTATGCTAAATTATATTATATATTATGTATAAAGTGAATTAATATGCTTTAATCTCTATTTCTTATTATTTTTATAAATATTTTTGTGCTATTAATTAGTTAATAATTGAAAATTCACTTTAAGTATAATTTTTAAAAGTAATTATTATAAAAAAAATAGACAACTTTACCATATATATTTTTAATTATCATAAAATGACTAAGTTTTGAATTTAATTTTTAAAAATGATCAAATTTTGATTGTAGTTCCTATAAAATATTTTTTTTTATTTTCATCCTTTTAAAATTTAAAGTCAGTATTTTTTGTGTTTAATTTTCATTTTAATTAAGGTAGATAAATAATATTGTTTTACGGATTTATAAATTTTTTTAGAGATATCATCACATATTAACATGTTATTAAATACAGTTGTGAGTATTACTAGGGATAACCACTTTTTTTTTTATTACCAAAGAGTTCCTCTCCGTCGAATATAGAGTAATTTCCTTCAAGAGTTTAATATGCGCTAAGCTGATGAGAATCTCCTTTTAATTTAAGTTTTCTACATTCATAAAAGACTCAAGATTTCATCACTAACCACTTAATTAAGTAGCGAGCGAGTCTTACACCACTCACTTCAACTCAAGTTGGTCTAGGGATGACCACTTAACCATATTATAAATACAAATGTAGCTAAAAATAAACATATAATATACTAAAGACTAAAAATAACAATTTCAGTTTTAAAAGAATAAAACAAATTACAAAAGACCAAAGTCAAAAACTAACTTATTTTACAAAACTAAAACATATTTAACCTTACAACAATATATATTTAATAAAAATGTATTACATTATCAATGCATTAAATGAAGAATTACAGTAAAATGAATCATGTATATTTAATAAAAATGTATTTAACGACTAGAATAATTGAAGAATTAAAGTAAAATGAATCATATTCCTGTTACTAGTCTTAAACAAATCATGTCAGATACGACATTACATGAGAATTCAAATCTTGACGAAACTCTTCATTAAATTGAATTTGATGTGCGTACATATTATGCCTCGCGTTTGTGTCCCTAAGAATGCTTATAATTAGCTAGTAAAATGTCAGTTTTTTCTCTCCAAGGAATCGAGAAAGAAATTTAAAAATGTGAGTTCCCAGTGCAAATAACAAAGCTTTTCTTTCGGTATTTATTTTTGTTTGTATAGTGAATTATCATTAGAATGTTTAAATTTTTCTTAATTATATGAATTAAAAGGCAGTAATGTTAATTAAACCAAAATGATAAGCCAGGAAAAGTTAAGAGGTGACTGTGTTGAATCGATATTCGATGTAGACTAATTTGTTATCTTTACATATTTACTTTTTTTTTATAATTATTATTGGTTATATAAGTATTTTTTTTTATCACATGTCTGAGCATTAATAATTTACTGTTGTCAGAGTCAAAGTGGAATATTACTGGAGAGTGGAGACTGAGTAAGTCAATCCACACACTACTACTCAATCACAAGTTCACAACACGATAAAAATAAAAATAAAAATAAAAACTTTTGTAATTTAAAAAAAATAAAGAAAACAAAATATGTGGACAGTATGAGGGCAAATATGCAAAATGTTGAGCGAAAGATTTGCCCGTTACTTTTCTATCTAATGATGTATCATTATTCCGAGTCATAATCACGTATTTGATTTAATTGATTGTACGCAAAGATTAGATAATTGGATTAAAGCTAAACCTTCACCAGGAAATGATGTACATCATTTTTCCTTATGTATCGCCATGGCATTGGCTGCTCAGAAAGCACCAAACTTAGTTATCGTGTTATCTCTTTCATTGAAATTCAAGTGTGTCTCTAATGTATCGCCATGTTATTGGCTATTAAGAACATATTCATATTTAATGGAGCAGTAACTCAATTCAGCAAAACTTAAGATAGTTGTTTTAATATCCAAATTCAATTAGATATGTATTTATAGAGTACTAATTAATAGTAAAATAATGAAAATATTTGTTGGTTTTTCCGTTATTGTGTTAAATATCTTATATCACATTTTCACCTTGTATATTCCTTGATTTTTTTAGACACAATCTTCATGTGTTTTTGTTTTTATTTTTTATTTTATATTATTTATTACTATTAATTTGAGTATTAATTACTTTAACACCCAATATTACTTTAACAGCGTTTTTCTAGTTCCAATTATGAAAGTTTTCTTCATGTTAATGTATTAATAAATAAACTCTACTTTTTCTATGGATTTTACGATAAACTCTAATAAATAAATTCAATAATTTATAATATACATTACAAATTAATATATTTAATACTTTATTATATAAATTCAAATTAATTTATATCTTAATTTAAATTTTGAATAGAATGTTTAGTTTTTTTCTCTAAAAAAACTTGTGTTTTTCTATGAGAAATAATTAGGGATGAGAATAAATTATACCTTAAATAAATGTCTGTTTAAAATTTAGTTTAACTTAATCTATTTAATAAAAAGATCAGATTTAAGTTTTTAAAAAAGTCTATTTATTTAATAAAAAAAATTAGACTTAAACTTATAAAAAAATTTATGTTAAATTTGATAGGTCAACCTATTTATTTATATGATAATATATATATATACATATATATATATATATATACATATATATATATACTAAATCATTAACAATATAATTAAATAAAAACTTTGTATACAAGAAAAAAATTATTAATAAGATTATTTTATTTCATTATAACTCCATGTACATGTATATGCATGAATTATCCCTAAATTAATTTTTTTATTTTATTTTAAATTATAACTTTAATAATAATATAGTAAACTATTTTTTTATCATGCAAATTAAAAAAGACTTATCGTACAAATAAAAAAAAAGACTCACACGTGAATCTAAAAATTAATTATTAATTTATTTAAAATTAAATTTATTTGTCTATTTAACGTTATTAATGTAAAATAAAATTTTAAATGAGTTAATAGCTCAAGTCAAACTTTTAAAAAATTCAAGTCAAATCTATAAAAGAAGTTTATGATAGATAATAGGTTAGGTTTAGACTTTAATTTTATAAAACAGGTTCAACCTATATATTTAAAATTTGGTCTGACCTAACTTAGGGATGTCAAAAAATTCTGTTCTCACGAGTATCTACAGATAAAATCTGCAACAAATATAAAATGAATATTGTAAACGAATACCCGTTGATAATGGGTACGAATATTTTTATACTCGCATGTTAATGAAAAAAGTACAAGTATCATAGTATTCATACCCGTGAATACACGTACTTGTTAATATTTAATCTATTTAAACTTGTATGAATTCAATTATATTTAAACTTGTATAAATTTGATTTTATTTTAACTTTGTTTAGACTTATAATAATTAATTATTGTACTTTATTATCTTTCATTTTGGTTTATGTGTAATTAAACTATTTTTATTTTAATAATTATTATTTTAACTTTAAACTTATATGATTGAACGTTTAAAATTTAGTTTTTAAATCTACTTATTATTATTAGTATAATTGTGAAGAATATTTGAATTTTAATTTTATAATCTTCAAACTTTTTTATGTAGATTTTTATAACTTTTAAAAGAAAAAAAAAAACTATTACAAATAACTAAAATGTATGGTTAAAATATTTTGTTGAATATTTTTAAGATATTTTATTTAGTAAATACTTGTGGTATCTGTGGATATCCACAAATAATGAAAAAATATGTGGATAGTCGCTCAACAGATATTCACACAAATATGAAAATAGGTATAAAACGAATATTTATCTAATAAGAAAGGTGGCAGGGAACTATTACCCTTACCAATTTCGTCCTGTTGACATCCTTAATCTAACCTATTCTCACCCTTACAAGTAGCTCATGAATCTCTATCGACAAACTCAAAAGATTTCAATGTCACTTATCTTTAATAGGTGGTTGTCCCCTGTGCTATAATCCTTGTAAGAGTGGTTTGCATGTTATATGTGACAAAAAAAGTTTAGATTAGGCAAGATACAACTTCATGTAAAACCAAAGACAACTATTAATCCCTTTGAGAATTTATAGAAAAATTATGGATCACTTTCTTCATCTCCAATGCAAGTCCACATGAAAGGAAAATTAGATTTGACATACGCATGTGTGTGTAAGAATAACTTTTGGTATGACCCGAGATCGAATTTAATTTTCCTTGTTTTTTTAAATTCTTCCATATATATATGTTATTAATTTTTTTTATTATTTTCTTAGTAATCTTTTATTTACTAAAAATATTTTTATATTTAAAATATATTAAATTTTCTCATATTCATTTAATATTATTAAGAAGATAAATAAAAAAGTATTGTAATATACTTCTTCCTCACTATAATTTTTTTATATTTAAAATTTTTACACACTTCTTAAGAAATATTTAATGTTAGTATATTAAATTTGAAATACCCTCATTTAATATCTTAAAATATGTAGAGTAAGAATAATTATAAAAAAAGAATAATAATTGTCAAATAAGGATATATAAGAAAAAAATTAATATTATTTAAAATGTGTAAAACATTAAAATAAAATTATAATAAAAAATTATGGTATGCATGCCGTATATTTTTTTGATGGTCCACATGGAATATATAATATGTATTACTTTGATAGATTTAATTAATCATTTAAGTTAATTAAGAGATTAGAGTCGAATCAAATGTAACTGCGTTATTAGAAGAATCCAGAATTTCAGATCCAAGTCTAAAAATTCAATAAATAAAAATATTGATGCATTTTTTATATCTAAAAATGCATTTTATCCGAAAGATGTACGACTGTAAATGGACAATGAACTTTAGTTTTCTATTTATTTTTTTGTCAACACATGAACTTTGAGTTAAAAGTATGGACTTCATATAAGGCTTGGTTAGCCATATGTATTGTAAATTGTGGACAAGGCCCAAGAAATATGAATAACCGTAAACTTGTAAACTTCAAAACCATGAATAAAAGGAAAGTTCGACACAAGAAAGAAAAAACAGTAAATAAATGGATATCAGGAACTAGGAAGACGATTCAACACTGTTTGAATGTCATTTAATTTGAAACAAATTACAGTCATTTGAATATAACCTTTCATTTACGAATTAAGATATATTCGGTTTGGATTGTCATAAAATAAAAATAAAAAAAGCATAGTTGGGTAAATAAAAAACAACTGTTTGAATCTCATTTAATTTGAAACATTCTATTGAATATAACCTCTCATTCGAAAATTAGATGGATATGAAAAAATTACATGAGGAGGAGAGCAATACATAAGTATTAATTATTAAATTTTATTATAAATGATCATATCTTAAGTATAGAAGTTATATAGGTTTTGTAAAAAGTTACATGATTTTTTAAGTGAGTGAGGGCCATGTTTAGAAACTTTGAGGCGTAAAGTAAAATTTTTAAACAAACTTATTAATTATTAATTTTTATATTAATTTTCTAATTTTTTGAGCAGTAAAATTATTTATTAATATTTTATAATCAAGTAATTTTAATATTTTACCCTTAATAAATATGATGACTAATCTAATTAATCTATCTTATAACATTATTGATCTTAAATAAGATTTAAATAATTTTAATTTAAAAAAATTTCTTTCAATAGTAACAACCTTTACGAATATTGTTAATAATATTCTATAAGTAATACATGTATTTGGAAAAGAATTATATCTTATTATTATTAATAATTATATTCTATAAGTAATAGATATATAATTTTACTATTTTTTCTGGTAGATAAAGGAAATTAACAAACACTAGAAAGAAAAAAAACAAAAAAAGGTCAATCAACCTCGACTAGATCATATTAAAAAGCTTCCAAAGCAAAGGGAGGAGGAACTACAAACTCCTCAAAAGAACCTTGGAATCTTGTTCCTCTTACAACTTGTATATCTATCAACCCATTAACATTATAATTGATATGGTCAAAAGTAACTTTCCATGTGCGTTGGAAAAGATGTTTTAATCCAACAATATCCTTATGCAAGTGCAACTCCATATCAAGGCTATTAATATTATTAATCATTTTCAACAAATCCAGACAATCAACTTCACAATGGACATATTTATATCCCAGTAGCCATAATGCATGTTGAAGGCCATCCTTGAATGCCAACATCTTGACTCGAAGAGTATCTCCAAGGGCCATATACTTTAGAAAATCCAAATATTCATTCACTTTGGGTTTCATGGATTATGCCTCCTCCTCCCATGACATTTGAAACTATCCAAGATTCATCCACACTCAGCTTTATGAAAGGATGATTAGGTGCAGTTCATGATACTATTGTTACTTTAGGCGGCCTATTGCAATACAATTAAAGTTCAACAATTATGTGGTGTATCAGGCTACACACATAATTAACATTCCATTTCTTTTTTGAGAATACAACATTATTCCTCCACTTCCAAAGCCACCATAGAATCGACAAAATGAAAGAGGAAGCTTCATAAGCAATAACTCCAAGTATCCGGTGCCAGATATTTTGACATATCATTATGTTAGATGAAACAATTCCTATGCGGAGCCAAACCTCTTTAGAATTCAGACAGACCCTTAAAGCATGTAGAATAGTTTCCTCCATTGCAAAACATCTAGCACACTCTGCATTAGTGGCAAGATGACTAGCATAATGTTTGTTATTAATAGGCAAGACAACATGAAATATCTGCCAGGAGCTCAGGAACAATAATTCTCCAAATTCTCTTCCAAACTTGATTGGAAGATGGTGGGTGTGGTTAAGATACCAAGCATATGTTGAAGATGTTATGTAAGTCCCACGATTATTACTCAGCCAAGGAATAACATCAACATCAAAGAGAGTAGAAGGAATAGGTACCTCAAGAATAAAATTTACTACGCTTAAAGGAAGGAACACGTAAAATCCTTGCAAATTTCAATTCCCATTATTCCATAAATCTACTATAGTAAGTGAGAATCATGGATGTGGACAAACAAAACCTCTAGGCATAATGGGCCTGCTCCTAGTCAATTAGAAAACGAAAGACCAAAGAGAACTCCACCAAAAAGTGGTCCAAACCTTATTTGGAGAGCAGTCACAACTTTGACAATACTCTTCCAAACATATGAACTGCCCTGAGGAATAATAGGCCGAAAGATGGAGCCATTATCAAGATATTTGTAAGAAAGAAATATAATTTTATTGTTAATAATAATTTATAAACAATACATATATTAATTAATAATTAGATTTGAGTTTTGAGGCCTCGTGTACATCAGTCCTTATACTTTCCGAATGTTAATTTAAAAGACAAAAGCCTTTTAATATGCTTCCTATTCCCATACCTTTTTTTATTATTTTTTATTTTACATGATATAGGTATTAAAAAATTTAGAGCCTAAAACCTTTCCTTAATGATTTTGCTTCTCACTCGGCCTTGAAGTGAATGTATGATTTTAAAAATAATTTTTCATTGATCATTCTTAAATAATTTTATGATTCAAATTTACTCAACTGACTTTTATATATATATATATATATATATAATATAATATAATATAATATAATATAATATACCTAGATAATATATGACCCCTACAAATGTATAGATGATCATTAGAAATATAGATTATTTATAGTGAGAGTGTAAAAGATTAAAAAAAAAATTTAGTTATATAATTATTTAGGTATAGTCAAAATTACGTTTTGTTTTTTAGACGAAAGATGGACAAGATTACTTAGAGGTGGTTTGATTCTAACAGTATATACATCATCTTAAGTTTAAATATTGGTTTCATCACTATAATTATAACGGATAAAATTAAAATGATAATTTAATGTTAATAATTACTTTTAATGCTATTATTAATTCTTACTGTCATTATTACCACTATCACAGTTATCATCTCTCGCATTCTTTTCCTAAATCATAAACCCTCAGTTTTATGTATGGTTTTATTTTTTGCTAAATTATATTTGGTCTAATTTGATTTTTGTATTACTATGACACCCTATATTTTTGCAATTAGATTAATAATATATATTTTATTATAAAATTTAAAAGTTGATGTTAGAAAGCATTTTAAGGTTAAAATTATATTTTATGTATTTATTTTGAGTAAATTATATGAGGATTATGTTTTATTATAATATTTTATTATTGTTGTTGTTATTATTATTATTATTATTATAAAGTGAAGGAAGGAATATATAGGTAACCAGAGTTATGGATAAATAACTAAGGATATATAGGTTAGAGAGAGGATGAGTTAAGTTTAAATTTAAAAAGAAAGACACGTTAACTTTTTGTTAACACCTTCATTTTTCTTTTACGCTCTGAAGAACCAGGAGGAGAGGAGATCATCCCGGAGATTCACATTCTTCGATGTTTGCTAATAGAGGCAAGAGAGGAGTGAGAATTCTCGCTTTGGGGCATGGAATAATTGTATGTTATATGCATTGTATAAAGAGGAAAAGTCTAATTATTCTCTATTGTTATTGATTGTTTTCCACATTATTCTATTACTCCTGAATTTGTTATAAATCATGCTTATATATAATTAATTTCATGCATTGAGCCTTTTAAGTAAGAATTGAGTTGTTTGTAGTTCTTATGGAAACCCTAAGGACATGCGTTGAATAGTTATTTTGTGAAGGATTAATAAAGTTGAGTAATTGTATGACATTCATGCCTTATGGATGTGTTGTATGAATAAATTAGGGTGTTTTATGGATTGAATCATTTTTGCAAGCTATGGTTTGCAAATCGCATATTTCAAAAATTTTGTAGGTTTTTGATGTTTTGATAAGGTGTTGGGCACCACTTGTGTCTCGTTGGGCACTAGGGTGATCAAGAGTAGGGTTCACTCCCTGTTCTATCTACGTCGGGCATGAGACATGCCTTACCGAGCATTATCGAGGCCACAAGTCTCTACGATACTCACGTCATGCATGGGTTGAGGCTCGCTGAGCGTGGGACTCCGTGGGAATCCTTGTTGCTTTCTTATTGGCGTGACACGGGTCTTGTTGGGTGTGAGTCACCCTGAGAGTTATGAGTGCTCTCTAGATGAGCTTCACTAAGCGTAGATGGATTTCTTCCAAGCGCTAACTATATATGAGATTCATTTAAATACATGAGCTGAAGAGATTGCTGAGTAATTTGAATATTAATAAGTGTGACATGAATATGTATGTTTGATAGATTGCTTAAATGAAATACTTGATTCTTGTTGGTAAATTGTGTATATGGTAAAGTTTATGTGTCATTAATAACAATTGAGAGCATGACAAATCGTATGCGTGGCAAATCGTTGACATATGTGTATATATATTGATTTCATGTTATGAAAGAATCTATGTGATATGTATCATATGCACGCAAATCGATAAATTGATAAATTGTTTCATATGCACTGTGCATATATTGAGATTGGTATCACATGCATGCAAATCAAGAGTGTGTGTCCATTGCATCCCATATTCACATGTGATTGAATGACTTATGATCGTTATATTGTTAACAAGTGATTGTGTTGATGATTGAATGATCGTGATAGTTAATTGTTATTATCATGTTATTGTTTAAATAATGTATGGAGTTTGTTTGGTCATCTATTTCTTATTCCATGCCATGAACTAGAGTGAGAAGTTTTCTCACTCCCCTTTATTTCCATGTCTTGACTATATATATGTTGTTGCAGGTAATGTTCATCAGGATCTTGATGATTCTGGTGATGAGGCATACTCCTTGTCTTGGGAATGCTCTGATAGGATATGTGACACTGAAACTTATATTAGCGATATTTTTACTCAATTTCTAAGTGTAAGAATTATGTTTAGTATTATATTTATGCATTTGTATGAAGTTTGTTTTAAAACTTGTTTTATGAGATTCTCTATCCCATATTGGAGGTTTCATTTTGACTATTTATGCACGAGTTTGGATTATCTTTGTATACATTTGGAGGTTTTAAATATTTTAAATTATCTACGTATAATTACAAATTTATTTATTTAATTATATTATTAATATTTATATATAATAAATTATTTATACTATATATAAAAGGGATATCTCCTTGTAATTTTCACATTATTTATACTTCTTTATTATACATTAATTATATTTTTCCACCATCATATTTGTCAAATGTAAAATAAAAGAAAAAAATATGCCTACAAAAAACTAATTACTCATTTTATAACAACTTTTGATCTTTATTTTTATTTAATATTATTTTAACTTTATATTATACATTGTTTCACTTGATTTACATGTTATAATTTTTATTATTTATATTTTTTAAACAAAATTCATAGAGAAAGGGGCAGGGGGAGGGGAGCCTGCAGCGGTCATAGTTCCCCCGCCTCCCAAAAGAGACAATTTATCTTGTCGAACCTTCAACCCACTATGACCATGTGAAATAGGTTAAATGAGAAATTTTTTTTTATCACCCATGACCATGTTAATACGTTAAATGAGGCAAGATGAATTTAGCTATCTACTTTTTTTTTAGAGTTAATCACCTATATACTGTTAATGTAAAGTTTTTTTATAATAACAACTAATTAGATCTTTTAATTGTACCATGTCACTGTTAAAAGTACGTACTTATAGTGACATGATACAATTAAAAGATCTAATTGATTGCTAGTGTAAAATTTTTTTACACGAACAGTGTATAGGTGATTAACTTTTTTTCTTTCTAAATGCTGCCATTTTTTTTCAAAGTGATTTCACAATTACAACTCGAGATGTCACATTATGAGTTAATGTCATATTTAATTCAATAAATTTTTCAACCAATTAAATAAAGTTATGATAGAGATAGGAAAAGTAGGAGTTTAACTCCCCGAATGTATTAAAAAAAAGGAAAAAAAGAGAGAGAATATTTACAACATTAATTATAATTAATTAGTAGGATTGAAGCATTCTTTGTCACTATTAAAAATAAAATAAAAATAAAAATTAAATAATTAAAATATGTTAATCTAATTGATATTATAATTAATTTATTAATTTCAAGTTTTTAAATTTAATTAAAAAATATTATTCTTTTATAATTTTTTAAAATAAAAAAATATAATAATCAACTAAATATAAAGACCAAAATAATTACTAAAAAGGTATTTACTTTATATATTAATATTGAATTCCAATTATTAACTAGCATACATTTAAATTGTTAAAAAAATTATTTATTATATATTATTTAAAATCATAAAACTTTGGAGTGTATAAGGCTATTTACAACTTTTTTCTTATTTGTTTTGGCTGATAAAAAAAAATTATTTAAAAGGGCGAAAACTATGAGAATCCAATTGATTAATTACTGAATCTAGACAACACACAATAAGATAGAAGAAAAATGTGCAGCCTGGAGAAGCGCGGTAACGTGTGGGTACTGAGCATCGCCGGCGACGGCCAAAACCGGCTGAGTCCAACCCTAATCGATTCCCTCCTCTCAGCCCTAACCCGCCTCACCACCCAAGCCACTCCGGGGTCCGTCCTCCTCACCACCGCCCACGGCAAGTTCTTCTCCAACGGCTTCGACCTCGCCTGGGCCCAATCCGCCGCCTCCCCCTCCGCCGCCCTCCTTCGCCTAGAGTCCATGGTCGCCTCCCTCAAGCCCGTCGTCGCCGCCCTCATCGCCCTCCCCATGCCCACCATCGCCGCCGTCAACGGCCACGCCTCCGCCGCCGGCCTCTTGCTCGCGCTCAGCCACGACTACGTCCTCATGAGGAGCGATTACGGCGTGCTCTACATGCCGGAGGTCAACATCGGCCTGCCCATGCCGGACTACTTCGCCGCCGTCATGAGGTCCAAGATCAGGTCGGCCGCGGCGCTGCGAGACCTGATGCTGGGCGGCGCCAAGGTGAGGGCGGCGGAGGCGGTGAAGATGGGGATGGTGGAGTCGGCGCACGATAGCGCGGAGAGCACGGTGGAGGCTGCGATGCGCCTGGGGGAACGATTGGCGCAGAGGAAGTGGTTGGGTGAGGTTTACGCTGAGATAAGGAAGAGTTTGTATCCAGATGCGTGTATCGTTCTGGGATTGACTCAGAAACCCATCGTTTCCAAGATCTGAATCTCTATCTCATTTGTAAGCTTTTTTTTTTTTTTTTTTTCTCTTTGATTCAATACAATAAGAATGATTTTAGTATTATTACTGTATTAAATTTATTATAATGTTTTTTTTTAATATTCGATGAGTTGTTATAATAGTTTATTTTCATAAAATACATCTTTGTTGGCCAGTTATTCCATGTAACTTATATATCTTTTAACATAAAATACATCTTAAATAAACTAACAATCCAAATCAGATTTTAAAATAGGATAGGTCAAATTCAAAAATAAAAGGTTAAAAGCCTAATTTGGTCTCTTATAATAATTTTTTGTTTCAATTTAGTCCTATTTTTATTTTTTGTTTCAATTTGGTCCCAAACTAATTAATTGGTTTCAATTTAGTCCCTAATAAATTAATTGGTTTCAATGTGGTCATTCCGTCCAAATTATTTAAACGGAGTTAATTTCTAGCCACGTAGATGCATACGTGGATGCCACGTGGATGAAATTTTTTTTAAAACACCTGGACCCAGAATGGCCCGTTCTGAAACCGGAACGGGCCGTTCTGGTTACACTTTTGGTGTGTTAATTTTGCATCCGAAACGACCCGTTTCAGGTGCAAAATTAACACACCAAAAGTGTAACCAGAACGGCCGGTTCCGATTTCAGAACGGATTGTTCCAGTTTCATTTTTTTTATATATAAAATATTAATAATTTTATAAAATATATATTATTAATTATATTTTAATTATGTTATTATATCTAATAAAATAAATATATTAATATTTTTTTATATTTTATTTTATTATGTTTATCTTATTAATTTTTATCATTTTATTCCTCTAATTTTAAATAAGTTGCAAAAAAATTATAAACTGATACTTAAATATTTCTTCAAACAGAAAAAGAAAAAGAAAAAAATTATTACTCTATTTATAAGACAATTGTTTTTATAAAAATAAGTAATTTTAACATTTTACCATAAAAAAATATTTTTCAAAATTATTATTTTTTTAATAAAATTAATAAAGAATATTGGTTTAATTGCTTTTTTTATCCCTTAAATATTATAATTGTGCAGTTTTGACCCCAAGATTTTAATTGGGTAATTTTAGTCCTTAAAGAATTGTAATTGCGCGATTTTGGTCCTTCAATTTTTAATTGAACAATTTTAATCCCTCGAATATCATAATAGTACAATTTTAGTTTCTCCCATTAAAAATTAATAATTTTAATATATATATATATATATATATATATATAATGTAAATATATATCATTTGATACATTAAAAAAATTTATAATATACGTTAATTTAAATAAGCAAATAATTATATAATTTAAAACATTATATATATATATATATAATAAAATTTTAAAATTATTAAATTTTTAATGAGAAATACTAAAATTGCACAATTATGATATTTGAGAGATTAAAATTGTTCAATTAAAAATTGTGAGACTAAAATTACATAACTGTAATCTTTTAAGGACTGAAATTACTCAATTAAAACCTTAGGGATCAAAATTGCATAATTATAATACTTGAGCGATCAAAAATACAACTAAGCAAGAATATTCTATTTTCAGTTTTGGAACGGCCCGTTCTGGAACCAGAACGGCCCGTTCTGGTTTCAAAACGGCCCGTTCTGCTGCACTGGTGGTGTATTAATTTTTGAATCTGGTACGGCCCACGTTGGAAATCCACGTCAGCATTAATTACAATTATCACATTTTAATTTTTTGCCACGTGGAAAAAATCCAAACGCCGTTAAAGAAATTTTAACGGAAGGACCACATTGAAACTAAATTTATTAGGGACTAAATTGAAACCAATTAATTAGTTTGGGACTAAATTGAAACCAATTAATTAGTTTTGGACCAAATTGAAACCAATTATAAAAATGGGACTAAATTAAAACAAAAAATTATTATAAGAGATCAAATTAGGTTTTTAGTCAAAATAAAAATAAAATATATGACCAACGATAGTTTAACTTTTTGCAACTATTCTCCTGTCTACTCCTATTTAAAGACGTTTGATAAGCATTAACAAATCATTACCTCAAGTAACCATAAGTTATATATCAACTTAATTTTAAGATTATTGTTTTTACCCAACTCAATCCAAACTCAATTATAGATCCAACAAATCTAAGGTATGAATATCAATCATTTACTATGATGATATCAAAACATCAATTGTTCATATTAAGTATCTAATAGAACTTTAACACTTCATTTTGATAAGAAGTGAAATTAAGAGGAAAGAATTAGGAAAGAAAGAAATAGATAAAATATTTATTGAAGTGATTTTTAGTTGAAATTTTGAATTGTTTGGGTCGATGGAATTGGAAAAAAGAAAAGTGATTTATTTTTCTTTGTTAGTTTTGTTATATGAAAAAGTAAGGAAAAGAAATGAAAAATATTATGATAAAACAATTTTACTCATATACTATAATTAATTTTAATTTTAAATCAAATGAAATTTTAAATATTTTAATTTAATGATTTGATAATTAATTAAGATTATTAATTTTTAATATGTTCAACATGCACGAAATAGATAAAAATAAATAATGACTTCATCTATTTTAATATTAAAATGGGATGAAGTTTTTCACCAATAATTATGGTCATCGAGGTCACTAATTAGGGATAGAGATGTTCACGGGTTTGAATTTAGATGAAAATTTAATTTGAATAAATTAAATTTAATTGGTTTAAATTTTATAATTTTTTGTGATTAATTCAAATCAAGTTAATTTAATGTTGATTTGTTTGGTTCAGTTCGAATCATTGGATTTTTAATAATTTTTTTAAAATTAAATTATAAAATATTTTTCTCAAAGTAAATAGATTTTTTAACATTAACTAAATTGATATATTGTAAAAAAATTAACTAAATTGATAGATTTATAATATAGTCATTTTAATTTCTTTTCTTAATCTATTTAAGGATTTCAAATGCAATACAATGTGTGAAAACGACACTTAATATATTGTAAAATAGTTTTTCTTGGTTTCTTCAAGTATTTGAAAAAAGGAATGAAAAAAATTTACATATTGTAACATAAAAACATTTTCAAAATTATCAAAATGATACATACATATTAATTGTTAACAAAATAGAAAAAATAATATATAAATTAATTAATTAATTTGGTTAGGGTTGGTTCAATTTATAAATGTGTAAATTCAATACCCGAATCAATCAATATTCAATTTAATTGATTTGGTTTTGAGTTGGACTGGGAAAAAAAATTGAAACAATTTAATTGATTCGACTTGGATTGTCAAATTCGTCAAATTGATTCGATTCAATGAACATCCCTACCAAGGGGTGAAAATTCATCATCACATCAACCACAACTCCTAGTTCAAACTCCATATTCTCTATTTCATTAACAAACACGGAACTAACTAATTATAACTAACTAATCTATCAATTTTCTATTCTAATGGAAATTATGGAATTGTGATCTTTAACCACTACAATAAAAAGAGATTTTAGTAACATTTAAAAAATGTTATATAATTATGTATAAATGTTAATTTATTTTTGTCATATTATCAAATGTTATATATAATTCATGTCTTTAAAATCTTTTAATAACATTTTTTTACATAATTAGATAACATTTTTCAAATATTATTAAAGTGGTATTTTTGTAACATTTTAATAATGTTAAGTTTTAGTTAACTTTATAAAATAATAATTAGTTTTAATATAGACATTACTATCAATTATACTATATGATTCTTAGCCTCTTAAGAGTTTTTTAAGGTTGAAAACATTCTTAGCTACTCACTACTAAATTTATATTAAATATCAAAATTTATTTATCTTAAGTATAATTTTATGATGATAATAATCTTAAGTGTCATTTATTTATTCGATGTGAGACTTCAATTTTGAAAAATAATTAGAGATTAGGAAAACATACTCTTTATGTAACACTTTTTTATTTGACGTAAAATTTTAATTTTGAAAATAATTAAAAAGAATAATATTAAGATAAAAATGTTATTCTATTTATAGTAACATTTTGCAAAAAACTGTTATAAAATAATTTATTTACTCAATTTATAATAATATTTTAATAAATACAAGTAAATAAATGTTACTAAACAAAGTAAAATGTAATTGTGGAATGAAAATAAATGAAAGATAAGGAAATATAATAAAGAGAGAGACTTTGTTTTTGCTACAAATGCTCACAATCAAATATAATACAAAACAATCTAACTGCCATATCACTTGACCACTATAAACTACTTATTCAACATGGTCACATTATACTTCATCTTAAAATCAATGCACAACATTTATCCAGGTTATAAAAATAAAAAAAAATAAAAAAATTCTTCGATGACCGTTTTCTGTTAAAAATCATGCCTCGAGCAATGAAATGAAATCCTGTGGGGCCAACTAATTTTCACTGTTTCCTTCCTAAGTTTCTATCAAACAAACAAAGAAAATATTTAATATCCTTCACCCTAAACAAATGAAGATATGTAAAGAGGGGCAATTGAGATTCAAGAACAATTAATTTTTTTATAGATAAATAATAAATAAAATAAAAAATCAAATCAATACATAAATCCCTTTAGGCTTTATTTGGACCTTAAATTACTGTAATCATATTATTGCTATTTTGATATTTTTATTTTCAATAATACCTTTTTATATGAAAACAATATAAATTCTATTTTTTACTCTCATATTTGTCTTTCTTTAAACTCTTTACATCTACTTTCTCTCCTCCCATTTTTTTTAAATAATAAAACTTCACCATAATGTTCATTCCTTATATTGAATATGTTTAACTTAAATTTCACTCTTTAAAAAGTGATAGAGATTATAGGGAAGAAGTTGAATGCTCGTTTAAAAGAACTATCTAAGACTTAACAAAGACAGGAAAGAATTGAATTTGAGTAGTTTTATATTTAAGTCACTTTATACATGATACTTGGACTATGCCCTTTTTATTAGTACAATTTTGTTATATTTATCAAATTCCTAAAAATATCTAATTCAACCCAATCTAGACACTTTTGTTTTAGATTTTTTTTATTCGGGTTGAAACTAATCCAACCCAAAAAATATTAGTATTGAGTGGCACTACTTAAAATTAATTAGCCATGTATGTTGGCTTCCATGTAAGGAATAACAATATTTTTTACTATAAAAATATTATCTTTTTAATTTGAATTAATATTTATATTACATCAAAACAATTTTTAAATATTATTATTTTGTTATGCGACTAATTACGGGTAATATCACTCGGGGATACTTGTCAGTATTTTTCATTGAATTTTAAATTACATGTTAACTGTATACCAATATTACTTAATTTTAAAAACTAAGAAATCAAATATGTAATAAAAAAAATTTCAAGAACCAATATTACATATTTGTAAAAGACTTATATATAATTCTTGTCCATATAATTTAACTTTTTTCTCTTTAACTTGGTGATTCTTTTTTATTTCATGTTTAATTTTTTTTATAACATTTCGAAAATACTTTTTATACTCAAATCTTGCTATAAAAAAAATCTAAGTAACTAACAAAATACATATTATATTTCTTATATTTCATGTCAGCATTATCATATAAATAAATATTTTTTATTAACTCAAAAAGTACAAAACGCACATTTTGTTTTTAAGTAAAAGAAAGTGAATGAAGGGCTTTATTATCACATGTCTTGTGTCGTCCTTTGGTTTGTCTTTTGTGTTGTCCCTCTCGTTGGAGAGCTTCAAAACGCACCTTCCTTCAATGACTTCCAATCGAACTTCGTTGCTCCCTTCAATGTCTGTCAACCAAGCTTCGTCTCATGGCTCCTAATCGATTTGCCAAACAGTGGTGTCAATCTTTGAGTGTGGAAACACAATATTGCGGATGTACTTGTCGAAGACCACAAACAATCATCGAAGATGATTTTGGAGATGCAGAAATTAGAATGTGAATATAACAATGGCGATAATTCTATTATTATTTTTTTTAACACCTTATGATTTTTGACCTTTTATATGCAGAGAGAAAGAGGTTATAAACTTTTTGTTTTGACCCACGATGGTGAAGAGGAGATTGGTGCTAGTGAAAATACTCAAAATGGTTGTGCATGCTTGTCTTATCAATGGATCTAACATCAAAGAAGATAGAAAAGTTGAAAATAAAAATAAAAATGAAATAAAAGCTTGAGTCAAAAGTAGAAGCTTCCATAATACCTATGAAATTAGTTTTAATTTATCCCCACCAAAAGTGATCACCTTACTCTTGTCAAACTTGTCATTCTCTATACCATATAGTCAAAATATCATTGTTGGAACCATAATGGATCGGAGCAATTTTCAACCCCCATCACCCTCTTACATTTTTTATCTTTCTATTTTCTCCATCTACCACTCCTTCCTCATTCTCATTTTTTGTCCTAATGTTTCTTTCTTCCTCGCTTCTCCTTGAGTACTCCCTCTACTTATGACTTCAGTAAACCACTGCAAAGGCAACTTTTCGTTTTCCCCCTCTCATCCACTTTCGGCTATAGTGGGTCTCTGCAAATGGTGGTGCGCAACTTCTCCTCAACTCCCTCGTTCTTTGTTATTGCTTCCTCTCTCTCAGATGACCGTATTCTTTCTCTCCCTCATTGGATTTGGTTTTTGATTTATTTTTGTTAGAAACAATCAGAGAAGAGAAAGAAGATTGAAGAAGAATCTGTAAAACTGATCTGTGTAATAATTGTATTAGAAAGGAATACAAGAGTTATATATATATACACCTAAGAAGGGAAGTTAACAGAAAACTACTAAGCCAACTCAGCTAACAAACTGTATCTATTTTTACAAGATAATGACTTAATATCCTTTTTATCCCCCTTCAAACTCAATGTGGAGTATCTGTCTACGGTGAGTTTGTCTCGAAGATCTAAAAATATTGTTGAACTGGGAGACTTGGTTAAGAGATCTGCAACTTGAAATCTTCCTGGAATATGTTTAACTTGAATTTGACCACGGGCCACTCTTTCTCTAACAAACCATAAATCTAACTCAAAGTGTTTCGTTTTGGTATGCATAACCGGATTGGCAGAGAGAAGAACAGCTCCTTGATTATCACACCAGATTAAAGGTGGTTGTTTACTGTTGATATGAAGCTCAGAAAGAAGATTTTGAATATACTGAATTTCAGTAACCAAGCTTGCCAAACTACGAAATTCAGCCTCTGTGCTGGATCTTGAGACCACTCTTTGTTTCTTTGCCATCCAAGACACTATATTTGAACCCAGATACACACAATTTCCTGATGTGGATCGCATATCATCTTGATCACTCGCCCAATCCGAATCACAGTAAGCAATTATGTTTGTATCACTAGAGGCCTTATAGTGTAAACCATGGTGAAGAGTGCCCTTGAGATATCGAAGAAGACGCTTTGTCGCTTTCCAATGAACTTCAAGAGGATTATGCATGAATTGACACAACTTGTTTACTGTGTAGGCAATGTCTGGTCTAGTGATTGTAAGATATTGAAGAGATCCAATTACTGACCTATAAAGACTAGGATCATGACAAGTTTGAGTACTATCACTTATAAGTTTCAAGGAAGGAGCCATTGGAGTTTTAATTGACTTGGCCGTAGACATGTTCAGTTTATCAAGTATATCTGTAAGATACTTGGTTTGAGAAAGATGAATGCCGCCTGCATTATCAGAATTAACTTCGATGCCTAGAAAATGATGAAGTTTGCCAAGATCCTTAAGAGAAAAGGATTGATGAAGAGTCTGAATCAGATTTTGTATGGCAAGAGAGGAATTGCTGGTGATGATGATATCATCAACATATATGAGAATGTAGATGGCAGTGGTGCTGGAGGTAGAGATGAATAAAGAGTGGTCTGATCGTGCTTGAGTAAAACCCAACTGAAGTAAAGTGACAGTCAGTTTTTGAAACCAAGCTCGAGGAGCTTGCTTGAGACCATAAATGGCTTTACGCAATTTGCAAACAAGATCTGAATTCCCTTGGTGAAATCCTTGTGGCTGATGCATGTATATCTCTTCTTTTAGATCACCATTAAGAAAAGCATTGTCCACATCTATTTGGTGAATTGGCCATCCTTTAGAGACAGCAAGAGCAAGAACCACACGTATACTGACAGGTTTGATGACAGGACTGAAGGTATCTGTATAATCCACCCCCTGTTGTTGATTGAAACCTCTTGCCACTAATCGAGCTTTATGTTTGAGGATGGAGCCATCTGGTTTGTATTTGTTCTTGAAAACCCATTTGCACGTGATTGCTTTCCTTCCTGGAGGTAAAACAACTAAATCCCAGGTATGATTCTTCATTAGAGCATTGTACTCATTTTGCATAGCTTGTTTCCAGTGTTTGGTTTCAAGAGCTTGGACAGTAGTTGTTGGTTCAGAGGTGGCCAAAAGTACTTTAGGCTTAAAAATGCCAGCTTTAGCTCTAGTGGTCATAGGGTGACAATTTTGGGCAGGAGAAGCTGATTGGGGTTGAGTGTGAGATTCAAGTTGTAATGGAGTTGAGGTGTGTGTATCTGTGAACGAAGAATTTGAGGAAATAATAGGTGTAAGCTGACCAGCAGATTGAGTATTACAAGTAGTAGGAAGTTGGGCAGGTGGGAGGTTAGGTGAAATAGGTAGTTGAGATGGTAAAACGGGTATTGTTGGCACGCCTTGGACTAAAGAAGTGGTTGACTGACCTGCAACGTGGTTAGTACTGAAAACAGAAGTACCAGGGAATGTGACTTCATCAAAAATCACATTCCTGGATATAATGATCTTTCCATCATTTGTAAGACATTTATACCCTTTATGTTGGAAACTATATCCAAGAAAAATGCATTGAGATGATCGAAAATCCATTTTGTGACTGTTAAACGGCCTTAAATGAGGATAGCAAGCACAACCAAATGGTTTTAGCAAAAGATAATTGGGCAGCTTCTTAAAAAGAATTTCATACGAAGATTTCATTTTAAGGGTAGATGTTGGAAGTCTATTTATGACATGAACAGCAGTACTAAAAGCATCTGTCCAAAATAAGTGAGGGAGACTAGCTGAGGATAGAAGAGTTAGACCAACTTCTGTGATGTGTCTATGTTTTCTTTCAGCTGTCCCATTTTGTTGGTGAGTATGAGGACAACTGATTCTATGGATTATGCCATTTTCATTAAACATACGTGTAAGACATGTGAATTCTTTTCCCCCATCAGATTGAAACATCTTGATTTTTCTCCCAAATTGATTTTCAACCATAGTTTTAAAGTGTCTAAAGTGATGTGCAGTTTCAGACTTATTTTGCATAAAATAAATCCACGTGAACTTGGAATATGCATCAGTAAAGTGAACATAATATCGAAGGCCCTCTCTAGAAGCATAGTGAGAAGGGCCCCAAACATCGCTGTAAATGAGATCAAGGGGAGCATGATATATAGTAGTGGAATCAGGAAAGGGAAGTGCATGAGATTTTCCAATACAGCAGGATTTGCATACAGAGAAATGTTGATTACTATTAACAGGTATAGAAACATTACAGGATTTCATAACAGCCTCAACAATTTTCCTAGAGGCATGAGCCAGCCTAGTATGCCATATATCATAAGATTTGTCAAATCTTTGAACATTTAGAACAGTAGGATTAGTAGAGACATGAGTAGTATTATTCACACAAGTATCAGGTTGCAGAAAATTGACTTCATCAAAGACATACAGGCCATTTTTAAGAGTCCCTTGCAGAAGAGTTTCCTTCGAATCTTGAGATTTAACAAGACAATGATTGGTGTGAAACTCAACAAATACCTCATTATCTCTACAGAGCTTTGAAACACTTAGCAAGTTTTTGGTTATTTGAGGTACATGTAGTAAATCCTTTAAGGTGAACACTTTAGAGGACATAGGAGTGTGAAAGAAAGAAGTACCTGTATGATGAATATCTATTGCTTGACCGTTACCCATATGAATCTTGTCTTGGCCTAAATTTGTGGTTCTTGAACCAAGATTAGTCAAGTTAGGGGTGAGATGATTGGTGGCTCCTGAATCTGGATACCACTGATCATCATAGGCCATGGTTTGGGAACCAGCAAACATAGCTTGCATCTGTTGTTGATTTCCTGGGTTGGAAGAATCAGAAAGGTTATTGAAATTTTGTTCAGTATATTGTTGATCATACCTGTGCCAACAGTGGAAGGCTATATGACCGAACTTGCCACAAACTTGACACTGTGGTCTGTTTCCTCTACCAGAATTCTGATTAGATCTGCCACGACTTCTACCTCGTTGATAACTTCTACCAGTAGGACCATTGTTGGTAAGACCCCCTCTCTGATTGTGAGGCTGTTTTCTGGTTTGGAAATGACCTTGAGCCAAATTGGCTTGAAGCGGGACACTGTCACTTTTTTTGTGCTTTTCCAACCGTTCTTCTTGAGCCATTAACAAGGCTTCAATTTGTTCAACAGAGTAATCATCTGTTCGTGTAAGAACAGAAGTGATGAAGGGATCATATTCTTCTGGCAACCCATCAAAAATAGCATCTATGTGTTCTGCTGTTTGAAGCGGTGACCCAATTGCTGCAAGAGTGTCCACAATTTTCTTGATTTCAAGAAGATATTGATTTATGGCCGTTGATTTCTTTGTTGCTCTCAGTTGAATCTTGAGTTGTTTCACACGAGCCTTGGTTTGAGAAGCAAAATAAGTTTCAAGATTTCTCCAAATCTGATGGCACCACTCGTATCCAACCATCCGGACCTTGAATTGAGGTTCCATGCTTTCTAGTAACCAGGATTTGAGGAGGTTATCTTGCTGATCAAAATTTTCATATTCTGGATTGATGACCCCTTTTTCTTTGTCTTCATCAGTCACATGCGGAGATGGAACATAACTAGCTCCAAGAATATGGTTCTTTAAACGATACCCACGGATGGTGGATTCAGCTTGTTGCCTCCAAGTGAGAAAATTATCCTCACTGAGCTTAGAAGAGATAGGAGTAGAAAAGGCTTGTGGGATGAACTGTGTAGATTTCGCGGAAGCCATGATAGAGCCTGGAAGGAAAAAAAAAAAAAAAAATCAAGTGCTCATGATACCATGTTAGAAACAATCAGAGAAGAGAAAGAAGATTGAAGAAGAATCTGTAAAACTGATCTGTGTAATAATTGTATTAGAAAGGAATACAGGAGTTATATATATATACACCTAAGAAGGGAAGTTAACAGAAAACTACTAAGCCAACTCAGCTAACAAACTGTATCTATTTTTACAAGATAATGACTTAATATCCTTTTTAATTTTTATTGATTGTTTTAATCTGCTGCACATTGAAATATTATTTAGAACCTTTAATGTGCAAATCCTTGCAAAAAAAAAATTGAAAAGGAAATAAGACCAATAAAGACTATTTTGCAATTTCTTAAAACTTTTAAAATACTGTTCAAAACCAGTTGGATGCCTGTTAAACCTTTAATAGTCAATAATTTTGGTGGTTCAAGGATCGACCATATGCGATAGTATTCCACCGACTGCACCGTAATTATAGATTAATTACAATTCCTCGTGAATTACCTATTTCGACTTCTGATTACAATCGGATCACTAGTGTTAGCCAAACAGAAGAAGAATCGACATGATATACACAAAGTTTGAAAAGTTTGAATTTTATGATTTTAATTCCAAAGGATGGAAAAAAAAACCCCTCTAATTAGGATCACATGCATGGTGATCTTTCGGCCTGACCTACACTATATTGTACTTTCATCAAATAAATATTGCCCGGTAACACAAGTTACCTTGGGATAGGAATGGAAATATAATTGATTTAGACTACATTAGCTTCAAGTTTAAGTTAGGCTATTTTTTTTAAACAAATTGTCTAAATTTTTTATTAAAATTTATTTAATTAAAGAAATACAATTTTAGGTCATTTAAAAATATGTTAGATTTAATAGGTTAGTTTGATTAATTAAATATACTCCATTTTTTTAATTATTACTATGTTAAAGTTGTTATAATGTATTTTTTTATTTGAAATGTTGTTGTAATATATTAAAATCACATTAATTTATTTTTAAATATCAAGCATTTTGAAATAGTTAAACTATATATTTATTGAAGAGCGAATTTACTTTATGTTTCCAAACCTAATTCCAAAATACAAGATATCATGAATGTTTGATTAGATATTTATAGACACTTTAGACTCTTGACTCTTACAAACTTAGTTTGTCTATTTTAACCTTTGAAGTCTATCTTTTATGCATCAGTTGTTGGGAACTTGATATATGGCCAAACATGTACCTAGCTAGATATTAGTTTTGTCATACGAATGTTGGGCCAATATCAAAGTAATCCTAGAATAGATCACTAAGAAACTACAAAGAAATTTCTTAGGTATTTACAAGATAAAGGATTACATGCTCATATATAAAAGGTCAAATCATCTAGAAGTGATTGTCTATTCGAATCAGACTATGCTAGATGTGTGGAATCAAGAAAGTCTACATTTTGATACATCTTTCTTTTAATTGGAGGAGCGATGTCATGAAAAAGTGCAAAACAATATGTGATTGCTACTTCTATCCCGAAGCCTAAGTTTGTGGCATGCTTTGATGCCACAATTCAAGCATTATGATTATAGAACTTTACTTCAAGATTTTGTATTATTGAGAGTATAACTAGACCATTGAGGATTTAATATGATTACTCTACAACATTTTTCTTATCTAAGAATGGCAAATACTCTAAAAGAACAAAACATATGAATTTTAAATTTTTGTCAATTAAAGAAGTGCATAAACATAAAGTGTCTATTGAGCATATTGGTATAAAATTAGTGACAATGGATCCGTTAAGTAAAGGCTTATCACCCAAAACATTCATTGGCCATGTTGAAAGCATGAGTGTTATGGATGAGTCCTTGTTAATGATGTAGTGTGATGTGTATATATACATTATAGTTATAATACTCGTATTGCATGTGTAACACCCCGAATTTTTCTACTAATACTACGAATAATTATTATTTATTTTGTATTTATGAAGATTATTTTCTTATAATTATTTTGATTAATTAAATGGGTTTGATTGAATTTTTAAAGGTTTTTAATAATAATCATTTATGAAAATTATTTTTTATAATATTATTAATTATGATATTTTGTTATAATTATTATTTGAAGAAAATCATGTTTTAAATTGTATTGATATTTTATTTTAATTTGATATATATATATATATATATATATATGTTATTTATTTATTTATTGATTAGTAATTATGAATTTTCATAGCCCCGGAACGGGCCGTTCCACTCTGGGAACGGGCCGTTCCAGCTCGAGCATGCATGGGTAAAATTTTAACCCAGAAGGGGCCGTTCCAATTTGGGAACGGGCCGTTTCGAAGGTGGTTTTAAAGAACAAATTGTTGACTCAGAACGGGCCGTTCTGGGAGAGGCTTTTGTACATGTTCTATGTGCCCAGAACGGGCTGTTCCGGATTCAGAACGGGCCGTTCTGGCCAAATCCTGATGCCTATAAATGCGTTCCGGCACTCCAGAAAAATGTAATTATTCACTTTTAACCTTTTTCTTCTACACTTTCTAGAGACCAAGGGGAACCGGAGGAGGAAATCCTGCTTCAGTTTCAACCCCTGTTTATCGAGGTAAGGGGGGAGTGAGAAACCTCGCTCTGGGTGTGGGATTGTATGTTGGGTAGTGGGATTGGCCCTCAATCCTGTATTTGTTGTATGCTTCTTTATGAGGAGTTTCTCCCAATTATATCTGTTTCTTCTATTTGCTCTTTTTATATGTAAATAAATATATGATTTGAGATCTATGTGGGTTCTTATGGGAAACCCTAAGGGAATGCATTAGTGATTGTAAGAGGAGATTGTTTAAAGAGTAATTATATTAGTAAATTATATTATTTTAAATGTTTATTGTATGAATTAGAGTGCTATGTGGGTTCTTGTGGGAACCCTATGAAAAATAGGCAAATTTTAAATGTATTCTGTTTTACCTTTTGAATTTTCTGTTATGTTCTTTATTGTTTATAGAGTGTAAATAAGTGTCTAATTTTGAAAATAAATAAGTTTTGATATGAATTAGTTTGCTCTATGGGTTCCTGTGGGAACCCTATGAGAAATAGACAAATTTTTAATATTTTCTGTTTTACCTTCTGATTGTTCTGTTGTATTCCTCGTTGTACGAGATATATGAATATATGTTTACTTTTGCAAATAGATGAGTTCTGATATGAATAAAAGTGCTCAGTAAAAATTGTGAATATGATGTGATAATGCCAATGTGATGATGAAATGTAATGAGGAGATGTGATGATGAGATGTGTTGAGACATGATAATGTGATATGAGAATGAGACATGAAAATGTGATATGAGAAAAACATGGAGTCTTGATTGACATGCATCATATGCATAAATGTTTTTAAGGGTACGATATGGAATACACCGCCAGAAAAGGCCCCCTAGTGTAAAAGCTTTGGGGATTAGCCCTTGGGGATAACTCGGTTTGGAAGTCTCAGTCTCGCCCATTGTGTGCATGGGATGTATCTTGCGCGGCATAGCTATCCCGACAAGACTCTAGTAGTATATCCTTCTAATGAGAGTGCGCAGAGGGTGTGACCCGGCATGTACTCCTAGACTACTCTTCGTATATTGCTAGCGGCAATATGCCATGTGATGTTTTACTGGCGCCACATGCATGATAATGTGAAGTCTGTGTCCATGCATGTGCATTCTTATTATTGAATGATGATAAATTACTAATTGTATGACTTGGATGATTGGATAAGTTATTGATGTTGATTGATCTATGAGGTAACTATATTGTTTGTGTTTGGCTATCCGGTGTGCGTTCCTACACCGTGAGCCAGAGTGAGATGTTTCTCACTCCCTTCTTTTGTGTTGTTTCTCTTGTTTGATATACAGGAAACCATTAGCAACATGAGGCTGAGGATGTGGACGATGGAGCATAGGCTTCTATGTGAGATTTTGCTCTGATAGGACATGTGACATCAGGACATAGATAGAATTAGAATATGACATTGCTTATGATTTATTAAAGTATATATTTTGGAAATTTCAATTTTTATTCTTTGTAATTTTATTTTCTATTTGGATTAAGGGCATGAATGTGAATTCTCTACTCACATGATTATTGTAATTGTCGTTTCATTTTTAAATATTTTTTTTATCCAATAAGATATTTCTTTTTATTATTATATATATAGGTTGGGGTAGAGGGTGTCACAGCATGACACTTGTGAACTCAATTATAGTTGTTTGTGTTTATCTTGTTATTCACATTATATGGTATACATTATTGTTTTAGTGAGATGATAAAATGTGTCTTAGAATGGTTAATAAAGACACATGTTACAATATTAATTAAAGTTGAATTAAATTGAATGATTTGTGATACATGGAATGAACCAAGTTGCTAAGTTAACTTGTAACCGCCATTTTAATTTAATTAAGGATGGAAAATTGTAATTTTAGTGTATGGTGCACTTTTACAAATTAATGTTGAATCATCAAGTCATCACATAAACTAAGTGGGAGAATATTAAATTTTTTAGTCTAATAATGACTCATATAATTAGATAATGACTTTTAATGAAAAAATGTCTAATGTGATGACAGTTAGACTTCAAATATATTAAGAGTCAATAGGAATTATTTTAAAGTTATTAAAATTAATTTTCTCCCTTCATACTTCATTAAGGGTAATTTTGACAATAAAGAGAAATAATTTAAAAAAAGGTTATGGAAGCTAAGTGTTGGTTTTACAAAAAGACAACTTCTCTCTTTCATGAGCATGAATTGTTGTTGTTCCATTGAGGATTTTGTGACAAATTAAAAAATTGCTAATAACACAAAAAGGTTTCAACAACATCATATAGACCAAGAAAAAGAAGTAAGAGAAGGGAGAACTACTAATATATAATTGCAAATTCTGAATTGCATTATGGATCGGGGTATATCCCCTAAATTTTCTCATAGGAATTACAGAGTATGACGGTAATGAGAAATGTGTTATCTAAAGTCCCTAGAATGCAATTTTCTTAAATAATGAATACTATGAAGTTACATGTGATCATAAAATTTACTAATATCAAAAATGTTGTTTTTAATGATAAGGAACAATTGTTTGCTGAAGGAACTAAAACAAATCAAGCAAATTTTATCGCTACGTCAGATTGATCCAACGAGAAAGTCGCTTCAAGAAATTGGAGTTTCATTGAAACACCTCAAGAAGTATCTTTTATTGGAGATGCTCTTACATGATAATGATGATAATTTATAAATATATTGTTATAGATTTCATATAGAAAGAATAAATTTAACTATTGAGTAAAACAATTAAGGAAACTAAAATTTTGATTAAATTGTGTAACTAGTTAGAAATAAAAATGATTTTATTTGACATATAATTCCAAGTCATGTATTGATCTATCTATATATCTATATCTCTTTTTTTCTTTCTTTATATATATATATATATATATATATATATATATATATATATATATATATATATATATATGTTATAGGTAGAATAGTCTAGTAAAATTTTTCCACTGAACAAACTCATTTTTTTTCTAAAACTTTTCAACCTTTTAAAATTCAAATATTTTTAATTAATTGTAAAATAAATTTATTATCATTTAATAAATTGAATTATACCAATTAAATACATAAATAATATTTCTAGAAAATTTGAAGTATTATAAGAAAAATGATTATAATATTAAATACATATAATATCCTATATCTATATTACATTCTATATATTATTATAGGTAAAATAATCACACAAAATATAGCTTAAAATTACATAGCTTATTTTTTTACTTTTTATTATATATATTCTATATAATATTAAAGGTAGAATAGTTTTTTAAAAGAATTTATTACTCAAAACTACATAGCCCAAGCCCACTTATATATATATATATATATATATATATATATATATATATTTAAATTAATGAAACGAAGTATCAAATAATTTTCAATTTTTTAAAAAATTTGTAGATTTGATCTATACATTAAAAACTTTAAATTCAACGGTTAGATCGTTAAATTTTGATGTAGAACATCAATTATTGAACGAAGTAAGTCTAAGTAAACTTACTCTTAGAGTAAACGGATCCCTCCTCAAATATATATATATATATATATATATATATATATATATATATATATATATATGAGGAGTTATAATAACACTTATGTAACTTTTACCAAGTGTTACATCGCTCAATAACTTTATATTAAATGCGAATTTTGTAAATCCAACCGTTAAATTGAACATATAAAGTGATATGAACTTTCAATCTAACGGTTAAATTTACAAAATTCACATTTAATATAAAGTTATTGAGTGGTGTAACACTTGGTAAAAGTTACACTGGTGTAACTATAACCCCCTCTATATGTATATATATTATTAAAAATAGAATAGTCTCCTAAAAAAAAATTTGCCCAAAAGTACATTGTCTAGGCCTACTTTTTTCTAAAACTTTTAAACCTTTTAAAATCAATAAACACCTAATTTGGTTCTTGAAAGATGGTAGAGGTGATTGATAGCTCCCTAAAATATTTTGTGACATTTAGTTTCCTAAATTTTAACTGTTATGCAAATTAATTTTTTCACGTCATGACACTTATTGTCTCTCCTAATTGACATGTAATAGTTACAAATTAAGTTGATTTAGTCACATGGCAAAGTAAGTTTTAGTTTTGAGTTTAATTTAAAAATAACTAAAGTGACATTTAAATGACTTATTTCTTCTCACTCACTCTAATTCTCACATTCCATTTCACCCATGAAATTGATTTGTGCTAAACATGAAACTCATTTCTACAAGAGATAAGGGTTTGAGACATTGTTAAAGAGGAATGTCAACTAACAAAGCCATATTAACAAATGAAAAGTGAAAAAAAAAATCGAGTTTCTGATTGTTCGTGAAACCCTCAATAAAGACTTGTTTCTATAGTAACAGAGAGTATCATTACCATTAAACTCTTCCTCACTTCTATCATATGAGTTTTGTGATTTATTAAACATAGCAATAACATCTATATTTAATTGACACATCCTTAATTTCTTGAGATCTTTCAAGACAACCACTCATTTTTGCTAAACCTCAAATTCAATAATTTAAGGTTTATAATCCTAAACATGTAAGCAAAATAGGTGAAGAAATTAAGGATGTTTGAGACAAAAAAATTTAACTATAGAAAATCCTACAAAATCCAACAACAACCTTCCATTTTAATTAAAGCATCCATAACCAAAATATTTAAATATGACAAAGTGTCTGTGTTTGATTAAAAAAATACCAAAACACTACATTATTATTCATATTAAATAATTAGGAGAGAGAACAATCATTTGAAAGAGAGAATACGAGTCAACTTGACACATTTAACTGTTGACTGTTGAAGAAATTAATAGAGTTTATAACTAAGTATAACGGAAGGACTAATTTGCATAACAAAGTAAATATTCAGAGATCTATCGACCACCTTTACCATCTTTTGGGAACTGAATTAGGTGTTTACCCTATTAAAATTTAAATGCTTCCTATTAATCGTAAAACAAATTTATTTTTATTTAATAAATTAAATTACGCCAAAAAAAAAGTTACAAAAAAATTGAATTATGCCAATGAAATAAATAATTAATCTTTCATAAAAATTTAAATTTTATAAGAAATGTGATTAATATATTACATTAAAATATATTCATATCTATAATTTATATCTATATATCATTAAAGGTAAAATATGTTCTTAAATTTTTTTTCACTTAAATGTATAAAGTCCGGGCCCACTTCTTTTATTTATTTATATTATTATTATTATTATTATTATATATTATTAAAGGAAGTATTGTTTTCTATAAGTTTTTCCCGAGTCCACTTATTTATTTATATATATATATATATATATAATATTAAAAGTAGAAGTTTACTAAATGATTTTTCTGTTCGAAATTGTAAAATCCGGGCCCATTTTCTTTCATTTTTGTTTATTATTATTATTATTATTATTATTATTATTTATATATTAGTTACAGTAGAATAATCTCCTAAAAAAATCACTAAAAAAATATGTAGTCCAAGTCCACTTTTTTTTTGTTTTTCTTAAAAAGTTTTGAACCTTTTAAAATTCAAATGTTTCTCATTAATTGTAAAAATCATTATTAACATTTAATAAATTAAATTAAGTTTATTAAACATATAAATAATCTTTCATAGAATCTGAAATATTATAAGAAAACTGTTTAATATATTAAATGCAATTAAAATCAGTTTATCTATCTATCTATTTATCTATCTCTCTCTCTATCTCTCTCTCTCTCTCTCTCTCTCTATATATATATATATATATATATATAATAGATTTAGCTACTACTAAAAATAATTTAAAAAATAAATATACAAAAACTGCTACTCAAAATAATTAAAAATATATAAATATATCAAAATAAAATAAAAAATTTTAGATAAAAATAGTTTAATAATTATCAATCATTATTATATTTCCCCAATATTATAAAATAAGCTACCACTGAAAATATTTAAAATAAATAAATATATTACAATAAATTACCAATGATCATTAGATTTACGTAATATTATGAAATAAACTTCTAAAAAAATAATTAAAAAACAAATATTTATTTTTTCTTCACTTTAATAATTTCCTCCAATAAAAAACTGCAATTACAAAGCTTTCTTTCACCATATTTTCATATACAAGTGTTATAAAATAAAATAAATTTTATTGTTTATGTAATTATATAATATAATATATGAGGAGGGTTCAAACGATATCAATGTAACTTTTATTAAGTATTACACTATTCAATAATTTTATATTAAATGTGAATATTTTTGTAAATTCAATTATTAAATTGAAATGTTCATATCACTTTATATGTTTATATCAAATTTTGTTAAAATTGAACAATAACTTGAAGGTAATCAAAATATTCATATTTTATTATATTTTGAAATGTATATATTACGTCAATTTTGTTTTATAAGAATGAATTATCAAATCATCTTAGATTAATATAAAATTTTGTATATATGATTTAAAAGTAAAAAATTTTCAATCTAATAGTTAAATTCATATTTAATATAAAATTATTAAGCGGTGTAATACTTAGTAAAAGTTATACTGATTTCATTTGAACCCTCCTATATATATGTATGTATATATAATTTTAATTTTTTAGAATTAATATAACAAACAATAACTGGTAATAAAATATTAATTATATTAATTTATTAATTATTGACGGTTTTGGGTTCACATAAAAAAAATCAAAATTTATTACAACTTCTAAGATATTAATTTTCTAAAAATTTTCACCATTTTTTATTTATAAAACTTAAATAAATATATAACAATTTTTCGTAAAGATAGGAAATATTACAAAGATGGTCACAATGAGCATTGAAACTACTTCCACATTGCTTTTAGTGGCAATAAATATTGCTACAAAATCTTTTATTGGCAATTCCACATTAGTCACCGTATACAGTGCCTCTAAAACATTTACTGGTAATGGTCGAGAAAAGTGTATAAGTTTTTGTGACATTTTTTTACTGGCATTTAATATTTTTTTGTTGTTGCTGCTAAAATTTAAGATGATTCATAATACTCTTTAATTATCTTATTGCTAGTCAATGTGGAACTTGTAAGATGAGTACGAATACTCTTTAATTATCTTATCTCTAGTCGATGTGAGACTTGTACGATAAGGGTTGTCTTCTATTTATATATTCTTTAATTTTCTTATTTTTTTAATTATCTTATCTTCTAATTAATTATTTTATCTATAGACGATATAAGATTTGAGTTTTTTTCCAATATACTCCCTCAAGTTTAGCACTATTGAGTTTGGTAATAGTTAGTAATATGATACCAACTTAGAATAGTAAGTTATTGGTATAACTCAACCCTACAAAATAAACTTGTAAGGTGAGAGTTATTATCCACTTATATATTCTTTAATTATTTTATCTCTAGTCGATGTGAGATTAAGTTTTTTCCAATAAATAATTGTCGCTAGTAGTAAATTTTGGCATGATGTAAATACATTTTTAGTGGTCATTATATTAGTTATTAATATTTTTATTAGATAATAAAATAAAGATAATTAATTTAATATCGTTAAATAATTATCGGTAATAATAAATTTTGTTGTAATGCTAGGTCTCCATGTTTCTAACTAATTCAATCCTTCCTCACCCAATCATTAGGCTAATCCTAGTGGTCAAATATATAACAATTTATTGATATTAAAAATTGACATGATATAATAAATAATTAGTTATAATAATTATTAATTATGAACAGTTTTAAATTAATGTAAATAATTATGTATATTTTTAAGTTAACTTAAATAAAAAACTTTATGATTTTTTTTTACCAAGTTTACGTAAATAAACTTACATTTAACAATAATATTAGAAACTATAAAGGTATAATAAAATATACAAATTTTTAATGATATTAATTACCAATTTCATCTTTTTTTAAAAAATGTATATAAAAGTATATAGAAATTTTTATTAATAAAATAGTAAAAAAAATATTGTATTTTTATATATTTAAATTTTGATATTTTGGAATATATATATATATATATATATATATATATATTGATGTAATGAAATATTAATTTTATTAATTAATAATTATCAATGGTTTTAAAATAAATTAAAATTATAAAAAAAATTACAAAAATTATCTTAAAAAATTCGTTCTAAAGTGTTATATGCACCAAACGTTTAGATTTAATTGTAATTAATTGTATACATTAAATTTGGATGATAATTATTAATTCATTTAATTGAATTATTAAAATTAATTGTGACACCCTCTAGCCCAACATTAATACACAATAAATGTAAACAATAATAATTTTTTTCCTTTTTGAGTAAATAAAATCTTTCATAGTTTGATAACATCTTTTGTGATAAAACAAGTATCATAAGGTAGAAGATTCACATTCGTAACTCATAAATCATAAAAAGTCAACATATCATTATCAAAACTCAAGAAATCATATAAAGGAAAATATAGATTAATTCCAGCAAAGGTGACAGTCCCTCCTAGTTAGGAATTAAATTATAACTTCCAAATCATGTAATAAAAATAATATCACAAAGATGCATATTTTAGTACAAAAGAAATATTATAAACTTTATTTAGGTTATTTCTTCGCTAGAAATTACAAAAGAAAAGAAACTAAAGTTATTAAAACAATAACATATTAGACTAAGCTAGCTATGCCCCGATGTCACATCGTATCAGAGTATGCCCAACTGAAGTCTTAAGCCTCATCACCAACATTCTCATGATGATGATCACCTGCAACATAATTTAAACATATATAAGAACAACAAGGGAGTGAGAAACATCTCACTCAATTTCAGGTGCATAAATAAAGGTTAAATAGCACACACACACAACAATTATAAGTCACATGTAAACAATACACATACATAATTAATATCACACATACAATCATTTATCATGCAATGATGTCATGGACTCGACTCATAAATGCATGCATGTGGTGCCATACGGAAGTTTCACATTTCTCATAGCTTGTTACATCACTAGTGACCCTAAGGTACACCTTGTTAGCATGTTACGTCGTGGGTGACCCTAAGGTACACCTTGTTAGCATCACTAGTGACCCTAAGGTACACCTGGTTAAGGTACACTTGGTTACATCACTGGTATGCAGCCTCAGCGACACACCTGGAGTTATATGTGCATATGATGCATGTCATACATTCATTATTTCATTTACTCAACATTTAACTTATTACAGAATTTCATTTAGTACATCATGTCATCATTTTTCATATTCTCATAATCATAGCTTGTCTCAATAGTCCATTATTATGTCTCATGTCCTTTGTGCATATTTCACATAGTCATGTCATGATTATTCCTCATCATAAGGTCAACACAGGAATTCACATAGAGCATTCTTATTCATATTAAAACTTATTTATTTTTAACATTAATTACACATTCATTTATTACTTCCAACAAGGAACAAAGTAGAAAAAATAGAAAATAAAACAGAACACATCAATACTTTGCATGTTCCTAGAAGCATGCAACAGGCAAGGCAAGGGATTGGGGGCCAATCCGACAATCAGACTATCCAACAATTATTTCCACACCCCTGAGCGAGGTTTCTCACTCCCCCCTTACCTCGATAAGCAAGAACTGAAACTTGAGCAAGAGGACCTTGTTACTCTCTTCCTCTAGACTCCCTCTTTCTTTCTCACTCTTTCTTTCTCTTTCTCTCTCTAGGATTTTACCCTTCTTAGTTATAATTTTTTCACCCCCTACCTCCTATTTATAGGTATTCTAGCGTACCCGGAACGGTCCGTACTGAATTCGGAACGGGGCGTTCCGGAGCCATGCTTTATAGGCAAATTTTTCAACTGGAACAACCCGTTCTAAAATTAGAACGGCCCGTTTTCAAAAATCAGAACGTCCCGTTCTAAAATCAGAACGACCCGTTCTGAGGTTCATGTTAACACTTATTGACCATAGTTGGAACGGCCCGTTTCCAACTAAGGTTTTTAGGCAATTTTAGAATCTTGGAACGACCCGTTTCACTTTAGGAACGACCCGTTCTGGAATAACCCAAATGGGCCTTTTTAATAATTTGGAACGGTCCGTTCCATTTTTGGAACGACCCATTCTGCTACTTCAAAAATTGTTTATTTTCATTGTTTGGAACGGCTCGTTCCACTTTTGGAACAACCCGTTCCAGCCTAAAGAAATAGAATCATAGTTTTAAAAACCGAACCGGTCATCGAACCGGTTAAGGTACTGGGTCAGTGGGTCAAAGGTTGAAACGGTGGGTCACTAGTTGAACCGCATGACTCGATTTTTATTAAAAAATATTTATATTAAATATATTTTATACTTATAAATTTTAATAAATTCATATCTTATTTTAAATTTCAATTTTTCTATCTTATTTAAAATTATTTTTATTTTTATTTTGTAAAAAAATACATAAAAAAATTACATGTTAAACGGTATATTAATATAAATTAAAAATATAAATAATATGTACATATATAATATGCTTGCAATTAATATCACAAAATAATATATGTAATATTTACATAGATATTGCATTATTAAATATATATTTTAAAATTAATAATATACTATAAAAGTTATTTAAGTTGTATATATTGCAAACAAATATATTAGAACAAGTAGTCATTGTTATATTTAATAAGACTCATTGCTTTTTGATTAAGAGATTCAATTTTCATTATTATTTTTGTGATTTATGGTCCCTTAAAAAAATTTAAAAAAAAATAAGAAAAAAAAGTGGTTGAACCGGTTTGACCCACCGGTTCACCGGTTGAACCGAAAAATTGACCAGTTCAATCCGGTTTGAAACGGGTCGACTGCATAACCAATCCAACTTCAGATTCGAACCGGCTGGACCACCGGTTCCCTGTCCAACCGGTCCGACCGGCCGGGTCGGTCCGGGTTTTAAAACACAGAATAGAATTTATAAAATTTTCATAAATAATTTAAATTAGTACAAACCTTTACAATATTCAATAAAACCCCTTTTAATTAACTAAAATAACTATAAGAAAATAATTTTAATAAATATAAAAATAAATAATAATTATTATTGTATTAGTAGAAAATTCGGGGTGTTACATTAATTATTTTTAATTTTGTTAAAATCATGGTTAGGGATCAATAATAATAATTTTATATTTTAGAGAGTTGAAAATCAAAATAATATTTCATAGGACCAAACTTAAAATTTACACATATTACAAAGACAAAAAATATATTACAAAGACTAAAAATAATGTTTACAAATTTTAGAATAAAGAAAATAAAGAAAAAAATTTAAGAACCAAAATTAAAACTCACTTATTTTATAGAGACTAAAAATATATTTAAAATTTAATTATATTACAAAGACTAAAATATAATGTTTAAAAATTTTAAAAAAATGAAAAATCAAAAACTAAAATTGAAACTCATTTATTTTATAAATATTAAAAATATATTTAATTTTAATATTAAAAATAAATCCGTTCATAAAAATATTCTTAATCACACACATAAATCCGTTCATATCTTGTTGTACTAATATTATTAAAGGTAAAATAGTCTTCTAATTTTTTTTTTCAAAAAATATATAATTCATACCCACTTTTTTATTTTAAACTTTTCAACCTTTTAAAATTCAAACGTTTCATATTAATTGTAAAACATATTTATCAATACTTAATAAATGGAACTATAGTATTTTAGTCTATACAATATTCAGGTTAGTTAATGTTTATAATATAATTAAAAAAAAATTATATATATATATATATATATATATATATATATAAATACTATGTTTGAATGTGTAAATTATATTTAAAATTTGAATAAATAAATATTTCTAAATATATAAATTATATTTTAGATTTATGGAAAATAATTTAAATTTAACATTAAAACTTATTGATAATTTATTTAAAATATTAATATTTAATTCATAAATAGTTACTATAAATAAAAATTAAATTAAATAAAAAAAAGTTAAAAGAATCCTTACAAACAATCTCATTTGAGAAAAATACCTAAAACTACTTTATTTAATATATAACAATTAATTAATTACACCAATTAAAAACACAAAAAATCTTTCATAGAAAATTTGAAATATTATAAGAAATGTGATTAATATATTAAATGCATAGAAAATCTATCCATATTTATATTCTATATCTATATATATATTATTAAATAAGGAATAGTCTCCTAAGAAATTTTTCCACTAAAAACTACATAACTTGAACCCATTTTTTTATTATATATATATGTATTATATATAAATAAATTTTATAATAATATTATGTTTAAATATATAAATAATATTGAAAATTATCATGCATAAATATTTTTAAATATATAAATTATAGTTTAGATTTATGATAAATAATTTATATTGTGAAAAAATATTTTTATTTATTAATGATTTATTTTTAAATATTAATTTTTTAATTCATAAATAATTATAATAAATAAAAATTAAATTAGATAAGAGGTTCTTATTTAATATATAAGAGTTGATATATATTAATAAAGGTAGAAGTCTCTTAAAAATAATTTTCACTCAAAAATACATAATCCAATATCAGTTTTTTTTCCTAAAACTTTTCAACATTTTAAAATTCAAACGTTTCATATTAATATGTAAAAAAAAATTATTAACATTTAATAAATTTAATTACGCTAATTAAACACATAAATTGTAATATCCCAAAATTTTATTAAATAAAACCGGTTATTTTGATTTTAAATATTTATTGAGATTATTAGTGTAACATCCCAAATTTTATACAATATTAATAAAAGGATTATTTTTATGTATTTTAAATATTTATAAAATTATTAAAAAGGGTTATTTTTTTTATATATTTTTAAAAGTTAAAAAAAAAAATGTAACAAATAAGGAGTTCTTCCTTATTTCTTATTGTGAAAAAAATTTAATTTATCATAAGTAGAATTGTGACATTCTAATTATAATATTATTATATTATTATAATAATCAATTTTTTTTATGATATTTTATAATTTTAATTTTATTGTCAAAATTTTCAGAAATTAAAATGTAGATAAATATATATATATATATATATATATATATATATATAGTATTTTTATTTTATTATTTTTATAATAGTGCTATGAATAATATTTTTTTTTTACTATTCACGTAATAGTGAATTATGCTTTCAATCAGTACAGAAATCGGAATTTTTATATATAGTGGGATAGTACCAGGAGATTATTAGAAGGAGGGGGAATAATCATTACATGGGAAGTATTTAGAACCAAATTTTTTGAAAAATATTTTCCTAATGATGTTAGGAGGGCTAAAGAAATAGAATTTATGCAGTTAAAACAAGGGAATATGACAGTGGGAGAATATGCTTCTAAGTTTGAGGAATTGGGAAAATACTCTACTTTCTTTTATCACCCTGATGAGAGGATGAAGTGTATTAAATTCGAGGATGGACTTAGATCAGAATTAAGAAAGGCAGTAGGGATATTGGAAATCTCTGATTTTCCCACATTAATACACAAGTGTCGATTTTTGGAAGGTTTTGATCATAATAAGGATAATAGACCAAAATCTTTTGGCCCTCAATTTAGTAAGAAAAGGGATAATGAAAGAAAACCTTATGTTCGACCACAATGGAAACCCCAATCCTCTCAATTTGCAGGAAATTCCAGTAGGTCCATTAATAATCAAGCCAAGTGTTTTAAGTGTGGACAGGGTCATTATACTAAAGATTGTCATCTCAAAGGACCTGTTTGTTTCAAGTGTGGAAAGCCTGGTCATGTATTTTCTGAGTGTGGACAACCAAAGACGCACGTGAATACTTCCGGATCCAAACCAAGACCTTCTACAACTGGAAGAGTTTACACCATGACCGGAACTGAAGCTGCTCAAAACAATGATCTAATACAAGGTAAATGTTTCATTAAAGGCAAAACTTTAAATGTACTGTATGATTCAGGCGCAACTCATTCTTTTATCTCCAATAATTGTGTTCAATACCTCCAATTACCAATTTCTTCTTTAGAGAATAATTTGATTGTTTCAACCCCTACAAACAAATCTGTAATTGCCAATAAGGTTTGTTCAGACTGTCCTATTTTTATTGGCGATAAAAAATTTCTTGTAAATTTGATCTGCTTACCTTTATCACAATTAGATGTGATTTTAGGTATGAACTGGTTATCTTCCAACCACGTTCTTCTTAATTGTGCAGAAAAGTCTATAATATTTTCTGATCCTAAGGACCTATCGATTTCATTATCTAAACCAATAAACAAGTTTCCTTGGGGTAAAGTTCAAGGATATTTAATCTTATCCTCTATGGAAACTAAAGAGGAAGTCAACTTGAAAGACATAGCTGTCGTTCAAAATTTTCCTGAAGTCTTTCCTAATGATATTCCTGGTTTGCCACCTGACAGAGAGATTGAATTTTCGATTGATTTAATACCTGGAACTGGACCAATTTCAATGGCACCTTATAGGATGTCACCTTCTGAATTAGCTGAGTTGAAGAAACAATTAGAGGAGTTACTTGAAAAACAATTCATACGCCCTAGTGTATCACCTTGGGGGGCTCCTGTTTTGTTAGTCAAAAAGAAAGATGGAAGCTTTAGACTGTGTGTGGACTATCGGCAATTAAATAAGTTTACCATAAAGAATAAATATCCTCTTCCTAGGATAGATGATTTGATGGATCAATTAAGAGGAGCCACTGTATTTTCTAAGATAGATCTAAGATCAGGATACCATCAAATCAAAGTGAAAGCAGAAGACATACAGAAAACTGCATTTAGAACAAGGTATGGTCATTATGAATATCAAGTAATGCCTTTTGGAGTAACCAATGCACCTGCAGTGTTCATGGATTATATGAATAGGATTTTTCGTCCGTATTTAGACCATTTTGTGACACCCTCTACCCCAACATCATTAATAAACATAAACTATATTTATAAAAGATTTTCATAGATTGATATAAAACAATAAGTATCATAAGGTAGAAGATGCACATTCATAAATTCATTAACATATATATATAACTTAAGAAGTCATAATAAAACAAAGATTATAAATCAATCCCAGTAAAGGTGGCAGTGCCTCCTAGTTAGGAATCAACTTATAATTTATTTAAATTACACAAGAAAAGAAAATGTTTTTAGAATAAGAAAAACATGAGATAAATCCTAGCTAAACCCGATGTCACATCCTATCAGAGCATGCCCCAAGAAACCTTTAGGCCTCATCACCAACATCCTCATGATGATGAACACCTGCAACATAAATTTAAACATATACAGAAAAAAAAACAACAAGGGAGTGAGAAACATCTCACTCAGTTGTAGATGAAGAAATAAAAGTTAAATAGCACACACACACGCAATATAATTCACATATATAATCAATCTCACATATATGCTTATGTATAATGATTTTCTTGACTTGACTCACTAATGTATGCATGTGGCGCCATACGGAAGTTTCAGAATTTATCACTGGTGACCCAAAGGTACACCTATCACTGGTGTTCATACACCTCGTTAGCATGTTACATCACTGGTGTCCCGAAGGCACACCTATCACTGGTGATCATACACCTTGTTAGCATCACTGGTATGCGGCCTCAGCGGCACACCTGGAATAATATATGCATATGATGCATGTCATACATTCATAGACTCAACATTTAGCATATTACACATATAAGATTCATATTTCATAATTATGATTTATTTTATTAATCCAACTTTAATAGTCCAATAGTCCAACAGTCCAATAGTCCAACGGTCCAATAGTCCAACGGTCCAATAGTTCAACAGTTCAACGGTCCATTCATGGATCGTAGGTCACAAGTCATGAGTACATATTTCATACAGTCATATCCTCATAGGTCCGCATAGGTCTCATATATACTTCATATACTCAAGTCATAATAAGATCTTCATAAGTTCGCATAGGTATTTTTATTCTAAAACTTATTCTTTTTTTAACATCAATTACATATTTATTAATAATAATATATTAAGATCTTTTAAGTAAAGTAGGAAGCTTAAAAGGTAATATAAGATAATAAGGAGGCTCAGCCTTCCATTTAAATAACAGATTACAAATTTATAAATACTTAGGAGGCTTAGCCTTCCATTCAAATAATAGATTCTAATATGTAAATAAATAGGATATAAAACAAATCACATCAATAATACATATTCAAAGAAATAAATAGCAAGCAAGAGATCGGGAGCCAATCCAACAAACAAACTATTTAACAATTATTCCCACACCCCCAAGCAAGGTTTCCCACTCCCCCCTTACCTGGATAAGTAGGAGTTGGAACTAGCGCAATAACTCTCTAAAAACTTGGGCAGAATCTCCTCTTCTCTTTCCTTAAAAAGGAATCGGAATTAGGGCAGAATCTCTTCCTCTTTCTCCTTAAACACGGCACTGGAGCAGAACCTCCTTTTCTTTCTCCTTCTCTCTCTTACTTTCTCTCTCTATTTCTCCAGAATTTCCTTCTCTCTAGAATTCTAAATTTTCAAAACCTTAGGCCCCTATTTATAGAAATTTTGAAGTTACTATGCACTATGCACTATTCATTAAAATAATATTATAAGTTACTATGCACTATTCATTAAAATATTAAAATTAATTAAAAAATTGAAACTTGCTTCCCTCGTGGTTTCCTTAGCAGCCATTTACTATTCACATATACGTATACGTGAATAGTAAAATACGTATATGTAAATAGTAAAAATACGTATACATAAATAGTAAAATACGTATACGTAAATAGTAAAATACGTATACGTAAATAGTAAAATACGTATAAAAATATGATAATCCTTCTAATAATCCCAATACATAAGAATAAAATTTTTGGGATGTTACATTACTCCCCTCCTTTTAGAAATTTCGTCCTCGAAATTTTTGCAATGATAAACTCTTCGCTTCTTACTTCTAATTCTTATGCAACCTCACTACCTTACTTATACAACTCTATCAATTTCATCAAATGATTTCTAAGGGTAAGACAAATAACCTTGACAAGCCTATCCATATAAACAAAATCAATCTCTTAAGTGTCTCAGACAAATCTATCACTAAAGTCTTATCCATTCACCATTTTACTTCCAACATGGAGCGTCCAAGTGCTACAAAATTCTTAAAGACTTATAGTATGCTAATCACAAGTATACAATTGCTTCACTCCTCTCTTCATCATAGGTCACAATACTTCCGCTGCGCTACTCTGATACATCGTAGTAGTTCTTAAATAAAAGAGTACTCTTATATTCTTCCTCTAAAATCATTTTTCTTAATTCAAAATTACTAAGCGCCCAAATTTATTCTTGCATCTCAAAACAACATCAATTTCTATTTAGAAAATGTTAATCATATTCCTACTAATATTTTCCACTTGGTTCACTAGGAAAGGCTCTAACCCCTGAGCTTCTATAATCTTATTCACTAATTCACTAGTTATTTTCAATCATACTCAATTCAATATTCCTAGAGGTAATCTCACACATCAATCATAAGTCTCTAAATTCTTCAATCAAATCCAATTCTTAAATAATCAAAAATAATATATTAGTGATCATCGTAATCAAGGGATCTATCACAATATTGATATTACTTCTATAATCATCTATAAAGATCAAACACCTAAGCATGTTAACTAGATACACATATCAAATCACTAATTTTACTATTCCATCTACAACCAAGTCAAACCTCTATCCATCACCTTATTCTATATCCTCATATCTTGTTACCAATATGAATCAACTAATTGTATTTCTCCAATTTCTTTCAATGATCCACTTGTTATTCGAGTCATACCTAATTTTTCACCACTAGGAGTAATCTCACAAGTCAGACTTAAATTCTTAAAAAGATCCATCTTTCTAATCATAAGGAAAATATAAAGGTTTTCTAATCAAAACATTAATTACCACAATGGCTTTGGCCAAATAACTAATAAGATCAAAATCTTATTTCTTAAGAAGTTTCTAACTATCTCTTTTGGTCAATAGATATTTAAAACTGAATACCTCAAGCTTAGAATCATATAGGTAATGTCTCCAATTTAAGGTCATGGGTAAGGTAATTCCTCTCATGAATTCTCAATTTTCTAGAAGTATAAGCTATTATTTGATCCATTTTGCATTCACATTCTATCCAAACCTACCTTAGGAACATAAATATATACCACAAAAGACTTACTAAAATCTAGTAGTATTAACATTAGTCAATCTTGCCTTAAGAGTTGGAACTACTCTCATACCTACTATCCCACATAAAGACAATACCCCTCTTAGTGAATATAGTTAAGGGCAATGCTATCTTAAAAATTCCTTTAATAAATCTCCGATAATAATAAACTAATATCATAAAACTCTTATCTTCACTAACTGGATTAGATATCTCCCCACTTAAACACAACTTCTACAAGAGTCATATCCATGTTTACCTCAACTGGAATTTATAGGGACAAGAAAACTTATCTCATATAATAAAAATAAATTAATCAATTAAACAAGCAATCACTCAATCAATAAAAATAAGATAAAATAAAATAATAATACTTTGATAACTCAACATACATCCGTCTTGAATATATCTCCACCCTTAACTACAATATGATCATATCATACCCTAAGATCACTTTTACTAACCACACTACATTCACCAATTGATCCCTAAGGTCATCTATCCACATATCAACCTACCTGCATATTAAATCATATTCGAATACCTACTTTAAACCTTCATATATACCATCCATATGAACAACCTTTACCACATAGCATCATACAACCTTAAACAACCTCTTAATCCATATGATAACGCACCGAAATATTTTAACAAAGTCAATTCTTATCCTTGCATTGCCTACTAACCCAAAAACATTATTATACAGCCTAACTTCTCTTTTAAACAACTACCAAAGAAAACAACACATCCCACGTGATCTCAACCTATCACCAAAGAAAGCTAAGTGATTAAACTACAACTCTTATGAAGACATCAGAATTTAAAAGGATCATCTTCTTAGCTAAAAATTCAAAAATCACCACAGATATATTCAATGCTTACAACTAGACCTTTGCTCATCAAAGTAACTATAACGGGAGTGCAAACATCCCCTACACACTAATGCATCAACATCTAAGCCACAAAATACCTCAATCCTTCCAAACTTACTTCTTACCACCTCAAATTTAAATCAAATTTTCTCACCACAAATTTAAACCAAACGATTCACATATTCGTATAAAAAAAGACTTAGAAAATATGCGGCTATCAAATTCTAGAAATCATCAATTCGTCAATTTCTCCTTAAAAAAAAAATACCAAAACCCCATTTCTCGACATATGTCATCCTTGAATTCAATCGCTACAACTATAGCTTTCAAAAATTTCACTAATCGTAAACTCTTAGTACACTTAAAATAAATCCATGTCTTATTCAAATCTAAGACCTCAATAATTCCTATAATATTAGCACAGTATCTCGTCTATTATTCACACATATGCTTTCAACACAAGCGATATCACTAAACCACTACCTCTTACGTAAGCAAGAAATATCAAACAAATAAGCGATTATCAAAGAAGCAATCAAAAATAGCATTCATCAAAATCTATCATACAAATCCTGAGAACACATTGCACACAAATAACAACATAATCAATCATCACATTAGCACATCAATCAACTCATCACATTATTAATCTACCAAACAAGCATAGTAGACTCATAACTCACGGCCGATTGGATCGGCCTGCTCTGATACCACTAAATGTGACACCCTCTACCCCAACATCATTAATAAACATAAACTATATTTATAAAAGATTTTCATAGATTGATATAAAACAATAAGTATCATAAGGTAGAAGATGCACATTCATAAATTCATTAACATATATATATAACTTAAGAAGTCATAATAAAACAAAGATTATAAATCAATCCCAGTAAAGGTGGCAGTGCCTCCTAGTTAGGAATCAACTTATAATTTATTTAAATTACACAAGAAAAGAAAATGTTTTTAGAATAAGAAAAACATGAGATAAATCCTAGCTAAACCCGATGTCACATCCTATCAGAGCATGCCCCAAGAAACCTTTAGGCCTCATCACCAACATCCTCATGATGATGAACACCTGCAACATAAATTTAAACATATACAGAAAAAAAAACAACAAGGGAGTGAGAAACATCTCACTCAGTTGTAGATGAAGAAATAAAAGTTAAATAGCACACACACACGCAATATAATTCACATATATAATCAATCTCACATATATGCTTATGTATAATGATTTTCTTGACTTGACTCACTAATGTATGCATGTGGCGCCATACGGAAGTTTCAGAATTTATCACTGGTGACCCAAAGGTACACCTATCACTGGTGTTCATACACCTCGTTAGCATGTTACATCACTGGTGTCCCGAAGGCACACCTATCACTGGTGATCATACACCTTGTTAGCATCACTGGTATGCGGCCTCAGCGGCACACCTGGAATAATATATGCATATGATGCATGTCATACATTCATAGACTCAACATTTAGCATATTACACATATAAGATTCATATTTCATAATTATGATTTATTTTATTAATCCAACTTTAATAGTCCAATAGTCCAACAGTCCAATAGTCCAACGGTCCAATAGTCCAACGGTCCAATAGTTCAACAGTTCAACGGTCCATTCATGGATCGTAGGTCACAAGTCATGAGTACATATTTCATACAGTCATATCCTCATAGGTCCGCATAGGTCTCATATATACTTCATATACTCAAGTCATAATAAGATCTTCATAAGTTCGCATAGGTATTTTTATTCTAAAACTTATTCTTTTTTTAACATCAATTACATATTTATTAATAATAATATATTAAGATCTTTTAAGTAAAGTAGGAAGCTTAAAAGGTAATATAAGATAATAAGGAGGCTCAGCCTTCCATTTAAATAACAGATTACAAATTTATAAATACTTAGGAGGCTTAGCCTTCCATTCAAATAATAGATTCTAATATGTAAATAAATAGGATATAAAACAAATCACATCAATAATACATATTCAAAGAAATAAATAGCAAGCAAGAGATCGGGAGCCAATCCAACAAACAAACTATTTAACAATTATTCCCACACCCCCAAGCAAGGTTTCCCACTCCCCCCTTACCTGGATAAGTAGGAGTTGGAACTAGCGCAATAACTCTCTAAAAACTTGGGCAGAATCTCCTCTTCTCTTTCCTTAAAAAGGAATCGGAATTAGGGCAGAATCTCTTCCTCTTTCTCCTTAAACACGGCACTGGAGCAGAACCTCCTTTTCTTTCTCCTTCTCTCTCTTACTTTCTCTCTCTATTTCTCCAGAATTTCCTTCTCTCTAGAATTCTAAATTTTCAAAACCTTAGGCCCCTATTTATAGAAATTTTGAAGTTACTATGCACTATGCACTATTCATTAAAATAATATTATAAGTTACTATGCACTATTCATTAAAATATTAAAATTAATTAAAAAATTGAAACTTGCTTCCCTCGTGGTTTCCTTAGCAGCCATTTACTATTCACATATACGTATACGTGAATAGTAAAATACGTATATGTAAATAGTAAAAATACGTATACATAAATAGTAAAATACGTATACGTAAATAGTAAAATACGTATACGTAAATAGTAAAATACGTATAAAAATATGATAATCCTTCTAATAATCCCAATACATAAGAATAAAATTTTTGGGATGTTACACATTTTGTGGTGGTCTTTATAGATGATATCCTCATATATTCTCGAACTCATGAAGAACATGAAGAACACCTTCAAACTGTTCTCCAAATCCTGAAAGATAAACAACTGTATGCCAAACTTTCTAAGTGTGAATTTTGGTTAGAGGAGGTTAAGTTTTTAGGACATGTGATTTCCAAAGATGGAGTGTCTGTGGATCCATCTAAGGTAGAAGCAGTTCTACTATGGGAACCTCCAAAGACGGTAACAGAAATCCGTAGTTTTTTGGGTTTGGCAGGATATTACAGGAGATTCATTGAGGGATTTTCTAAAATAGCTATGCCTTTAACTCAACTCACCAAGAAAGGACAACCCTTTGAGTGGACAGAAAAATGTGAGAGTAGTTTTCAGGAGCTTAAGAAAAGATTAACTACTGCACCAGTCTTAGCCTTACCCAATCCTAATGGACAATTTGTCATATTTTGTGATGCCTCAAAAATGGGATTAGGGTGTGTTCTTATGCAAGATAGAAGGGTAGTAGCATATGCTTCTAGACAATTGAGAGCTCATGAAAGGAATTACCCAACCCATGATCTAGAACTAGCTGCCATTGTTTTTGCACTCAAAATATGGAGACATTATGTGTATGGTGGTAAGTTTGATGTTTTTAGTGATCATAAAAGTTTAAAATATTTGTTTGATCAAAAGGAACTGAATATGAGACAAAGAAGGTGGATGGAATTTTTGAAAGATTATGATTTTGAATTACATTACCATCCAGGGAAAGCCAATGTTGTGGCTGATGCACTGAGTAGAAAATCCTTACATGTCTCCTCATTAATGATTCAAGAGATGAATTTGATAGAAAAATTTAGAGACATGAGTTTATCAACTACGGTAAGTCAAGATAAAATACAATTGCATGCGGTTCAAATTACTAGTGACTTACATGAACAAATTGGTGAGGCTCAGGTAGTTGATAAATTCATTCAGAAGAAAAAGAGGTTGATAGGTCAAAAGGATGGTGAAAAGTTCGATTTAGATCAAAGAGGAGTTTTGAGATTTAATAATAGGATATGTGTACCAAATGATTCAGAAATTAAGAAAATAATTTTAGGTGAGGCACATAAGAGCAAGCTGAGCATACACCCTGGGGCAACAAAGATGTATCAAGATCTCAAAAGAATGTTTTGGTGGCCCAAAATGAAAAAGGAAATAGCACAATATGTGGCTACATGTTTGATTTGTCAAAAAGCTAAGATAGAACACCAAAAGCCAGCAGGAATGTTACAACCCTTAGATATACCTGAATGGAAATGGGACAGTATAGCAATGGATTTTGTAGTTGGTTTACCACGAACAATTCATAAGTTTGATTCCATATGGGTTATTGTGGATAGACTAACAAAATCTGCTCATTTCTTACCCATCAACATTAGGTATTCTCTAGAAAAATTGACTGAACTGTATATAAGAGAGATTGTAAGGTTGCATGGGGTACCATCTAGCATAATATCTGATAGGGATCCTAGATTCACTTCTAGATTTTGGGAAAGTTTACATCAAGCATTAGGAACTAAGCTTCGTCTTAGCTCTGCATATCATCCTCAAACAGATGGACAATCAGAAAGAACCATACAATCCCTAGAAGATTTATTGAGAGCTTGTGTGCTAGAGAATTCTGGTAGTTGGGACAAATACTTGCCTCTGATTGAATTCACTTATAACAACAGTTTCCATTCTAGCATAGGTATGGCACCCTATGAAGCTTTATATGGAAGAAGGTGTAGAACTCCTTTGTGCTGGTTTGAGACAGGAGAGAATTTAATCTTGGGTCCTGAATTGGTGCAACAAACCACGGAAAAGATCAAAATGATTCAAGAAAAATTGAGAATGACTCAAAGCAGACAAAAAAGTTATGCTGATAAAAGAAGACGACCTCTTGAATTCCAGGAAGGTGATCATGTATTTTTGAAAGTTACACCAACAGCTGGTATTGGTAGGGTAATGAAATCAAAGAAACTCACTCCTCGATTTATTGGTCCTTATCAAATCCTTAGAAAAATAGGTCCTGTTGCTTACCAAATTTCTCTACCACCTTTTCTTTCTAATCTCCATAATGTCTTCCATGTGTCTCAGTTAAGAAAATATATTTCTGACCCTTCTCATATAATAATGCCTGATACAGTACAATTAAAGGATAACCTTACATTTGAAACAATGCCTGTACAGATCGCAGACAGGAGGATCAAACAGTTGAGAGGCAAACAGATTGCACTGGTAAAGGTAATCTGGAATGATGTTACTGGAGATGCTACTTGGGAACTCGAAGAAGAAGTTAAGAAAAATTATCCTTACTTATTTTAAGCAATAAAAATTTCGAGGACGAAATTTCTGTAAGTAGGGGAGAATTGTAATATCCCAAAATTTTATTAAATAAAACCGGTTATTTTGATTTTAAATATTTATTGAGATTATTAGTGTAACATCCCAAATTTTATACAATATTAATAAAAGGATTATTTTTATGTATTTTAAATATTTATAAAATTATTAAAAAGGGTTATTTTTTTATATATTTTTAAAAGTTAAAAAAAAAAATGTAACAAATAAGGAGTTCTTCCTTATTTCTTATTGTGAAAAAAATTTAATTTATCATAAGTAGAATTGTGACATTCTAATTATAATATTATTATATTATTATAATAATCAATTTTTTTTATGATATTTTATAATTTTAATTTTATTGTCAAAATTTTCAGAAATTAAAATGTAGATAAATATATATATATATATATATATATATATATAGTATTTTTATTTTATTATTTTTATAATAGTGCTATGAATAATATTTTTTTTTTACTATTCACGTAATAGTGAATTATGCTTTCAATCAGTACAGAAATCGGAATTTTTATATATAGTGGGATATACAATCAGTACAGCTCTATATAATTGTGGCAATAATGTACAGGAAACCACCTAATTCGATTAAAATATTATTATTATCCTTATCTCAAATAGTAAAGTTTATCACTTAACTTAAAATATAGTTTTCTGACAACCTACTACACAATAAAGAATTAATTTAATGAAAATGCAATCATGACAAATGCTAGTATAAATAGCCGTAGGAGGAGGTCACTTGAAACGGGAAGAAATTGAGAGAAAAGGGTCTACGTAGAAGAAGAAAGCAAAGGTTTAGGAAAAAAAAAATTATTTAGTGAGAAGGAAGTAGAAATTTAGAGATAGAGATAGAGGGAAAGAAAGGGAATCCAAAAGAGGAGGTTCTGCTAAAATTTTAGCTCTTGTTTATCTAGGTAAGGGGGAGGAGAACTTTATCTTTTTAAAATTTTATATACTATTATGTATAATTATTTATGCATTTATTTGATTATATTTATTTAGTGGGGTGCCCCTAACCTCACTATATTTATATATTTATTCAGTGAGGTGTTCCTAACCTCATCTAACTACTTAACTTTTAATTACTATGTTATTGTTATAATTATTCAGTGAGGTGTTCTTAACCTCATTTAACTACTTAACTTTTAATTACAATGTTTATTTATGTTATTATTATATTTATTCAGTGAGTTGTTCTTAACCTCATTTAACTACTTAACTTTTAATTACAATGTTTATTTATGTTATTATTATATTTATTCAGTGAGTTGTTCCTAACCTCATCTAACTACTTAACTTTTAATTGTTATGTTTATTTATTTACGTTATTATTTAGTGGGGTGTTTCTAACCTCATATATTTGTTTAACCTTTAATTACTATTACTTATTCTATGATTATTCTTATCTATAATAATTATTAATATATTCACATTTTATATTGTTTAATTATTTTATAATAATTGTCATTGTCATTTAATTAATTAGTGCTCTTAATATATTTTATTTAAATTTGTGTTATTTAATTAAAGCTTAAATAATGATAAATTCTTAAATCTATTTTGAATAATTTTTTTTATGATTAATATAATTTGTTAAAATGTCTTTTACTCATTTTAAAGATAATTAATACTCTATGGCCATAGACGATAAAGTTTGAATTATTTGTAGCTGGAGGTTTAACCTTGGGGATTTAAATGAGTAAGAAATGGAGGTGGAATATCTTTTGGTTGGTATTATAATGATGCTCATTTATCCTGACTAGTCACTACAAGTATAATTCAAATTTTATTGTATCAAGAAAATCTAATATTTAATCTGTATAAATATATATTTATATATCAATATATGTTAAAATTTTATTTATAAATAATTATGTTTATTCGTTCGAATTATTGTATTTATTGGATATTGTTCTTACTCCTTTCTTTTCTTTGTTTTTTTTAATTAAATATATTATAAATAGATGGATCAACTTGAGATTCCAGATCATTTTGCTGTTATTATTACTGCTGTCCTACGTGGAAGGAAATTGGAATACGGAGGCTATTTGATGGATCTGTTATAACTTTACTTGTCAATCATATTATTTTAATTGTAATTTTCTTTCCGTTATGAATATATATATTGTATTAAAAGAGTAAGGAAAATGAATAATGTGTAAAATAATACGTTATTCTAAATATTTTAGAACGATATGTTTTGTATTAAATTCACAAGATATTCTTTTCTTTACTTTTATTTTATTAAATAAATATATAGATATTGTTAATGATATAATTGCGAAAATATTATAATATTGTATAATTTGGGTATTAGAATTAGGCGTTACATAAATAATATTTCATATAAAATTTTAAATTCCATAAGAAATGCATTTAATATATTAAATGCATATCAAATCTATCCCACATCTATATATCTATATGATATTTATATATTATTAAAAGATAAAATAGTCACTTAAAAAAAATCAAACTCACTTTTTTTATTATATATATAATAAAGATCATAATATATATATATATATATATATATATATATATATATAACTCAATTAGCGCAATATTATACTCAATTCTTTATTGTACTTTAAAGGGTCGTTTCTTAAATAATCTTTATTTAAAAAAAAAAAAGTTTTACTATCAACTCGTATATATTAAACACAATTTTTTTTTCTTGAAAATATTTTTAAGAATTTTTTTTTGACAAAAACACTTTTATAAATTTTTTAAATTTCTTATCTAATTTTAATTTTTATTTATCCTGATCATTTATGAAATAAATTTTAATATTTATCAAATAAATTATCAATAAATACAAAAATATTATGGTGCTACAATATAAGTTATTTTTTTATAAATCTAAAATATAATTTATATATTTAAAATTATTTATTTATAAAAATTTTAAATATCATTTATATATTTAAACATATTTGTATTTAAAATTTATTATAAAATTTAGTTACATATAATAAATATTTAGTCTTTACATTATACAAACTAAAATCCTAGTTATATTATTAATTAAAATACTCTGATTTTTAGCATAACCTATAATTAGAATTAAATTATTAAATCTAATTTTACATAACCTTAGATCTGAACCAATTGCAGGCTGAAACTTGCTGTGGTAGAAGATATTATATCCTACCTATTAGAGTAGTAAAATTAATATCACAAATTAAACAGCTAGAAAAGTGTATAAGCAAGCAGATACGCATCTTTTGTGGATGAATCTATCATAATGCGATTGATTTCTTTCAAGTAAAAGACAAAACCTTTATAATATATATATATATATATATATATATATATATATATATATATATACATGTATATATATATATATGGAAAAAAGGAATTAGCTGCAATATAACTTTGAATTTCATATATTTTTAAAAAAAAATATCAGAATCTAGTATAAATAAATAAAAATTAATCAATTTGGGTTTAATCACTTACATTTAAGTTTGACAAAAATTAAGAACAATTGATTTTTTAAGTATATTATTGGTATAACTATTTGTATTGAAGTCTTTTCTTTTAACCACATTTTTTTCCACAAACAAAAGCAATTACTTTAATCATATTTTTTATTATACATTTATTTGAAAATAATATACAAGAGTTAGTAATTAATTATGTTTCAAAGTTGTAGAAAGAAGTTTTAAAGAGCAAAGTCTCATAAACTCATTCTCAAATAATTCTAGAAAGAAGTTTTATAGAGAAGAGTTCTAGGTCTGTGAGCTCTTTTCTCTCCCAAATTTCTTTGTTTGATTCTTTTTCTCCTTTAGATTACTAATATCTTCTGTCTTTTCTTGGAATTCAAGCTAGGAAGCTTGATTTTGGCTGGTTGAAGTCCGCAGGTCAAGCTTTAGTAATTTTTCCTTCTTCCTTTTCTTGGCTATTTTGGGTCAATCTTCAAGTAAAGGAAACTAGAATGTAAGTTGTTTGGTTGCATGTGAGTTTAGAAACTCAATTGGTACATGATTTTGGGGAATTAATAGCTGAATTGAAAGAACTTCCCAACTTCAAGGTTTCGAGCCATTCACTACAAGAAAATGACGATTTTGCGACGGTTATATGGCCTACATTGCGACGGTTAGAACTGCCGCAAAGACAACATTGCGACGGTTTGGGAACCGTCGCAGAATCGTCCGTCACCAGGCAATTTTGCGACGGTTATCAGAACCGTTGCACAAACCGTCGCAAAATTGGAATTGCGACCGTTTCATCAACTGTCGCACCAAATGCCTCTAAATTAATATTACAACCCTGTTTTTACCCGTCGAAAATTATAATTTTTTTTTTATTTTAATAAATTTATTAATGTAACAATCCTCATATTTGGCCTTTCAAGGATTTTATTTCACGATATTTCACTGTTTAACATGTTTTATCCTTACTTGTGCAATTTCTGGGAAACTTCCCAGAAGGTCACCCATCCTTGTACTACTCCAGGTCAAGCATGCTTAACTGTGAAGTTCTGATGAGTAAGCTACCGAAATGTATATGTATGTTGTCAGTATAACTTGTACAAATTAATTCATTTAAGTCATCCTCAAATATACAATCTCATATTTGTACTATAATAATAATATATAATAATTTTATATTACAAATAATAATAATAATAATAATAATAATATATTTAGTTATTCTTTATTTATATGTACTTACTTTTATAATTAACATCTACTTATTTCGATTTAAAATTATATTTTAAATTATTTAAAATTTTTAATTTATAATGACAATATAATTTATAAAATTATAAATATTTATTTATTACATACTTATAAATTAAATTTTAATATTTTAAATAAATTATTAATTAATTTAATATATTTATTTACCTTAAATCAAACATATAAAATTAAAAAAAATGTATTTATCCTTGTTTTATTTTCTAATTATCAACTATTAATAAAATACTAACTTAAAATCTTATCTAATTATATATAATATTCTCATATCAAATTTAAAACCAGATATTAGTTATACAAAAATATTAAGATCATATAGTAAATTGTCAATAAGATTTTAGTTAAATAATTTAAAATAATTAATGTTTCAATTATATTGTTAATTAGAAAATAATTTATTCCAAAACTAATTAATTTTTTTATATTAATTATTAGTAAAATTTAATAATTTTTAAATTAACAATTAATTGGATCGATGAAATTCAACACACACGATGAGTTATTGAGCGGAATAACTTTACCAAGAGTTATTTTGTAAGTTATCTTAAATCAAACATATAAAATTCAAAAAATGTATTTATCCTTGTTTTATTTTTTAATTATCAACCATTAATAAAATACTAACTTAAAATCTTATCTAATTATATCATAATATTTTCATATCAAATTTAAAACCAGTTCTTACATTTTCAACAAATATAAATTTTTCTGAAATATTCCATCAATAATATAGCTTTTCCTACAAAAATTTTCTCATCGAAAACATAAATTTTTCGACAGATTTAATTTTGTTTTTATAAGAAATCATCTTCGATTAATATAACATTTTGTATATATGATATAACAGTAAAAGATTTTCAATTTAACGGTTAAATTTACAAAATTCACATTTAATATAAAGTTATTGAGTGGTGTAACACTTAGTAAAATTTACACTGATGTAATTATAAACCCCCTCATATATATATATATATATATATATATATATATTAAATGTGACTTTTACTAAGTATTACACCGCTCAATAACTTTATATTAAATGTGAATTTGGTAAATCCAACTGTTAGATTGAAAGTTCATATCTCTCATAGATTATATATACAAAACTTTATATTAACCCAAGATGATTTGATACTTCATTTTTATAAAAAAAAATTGATGTAATATATTCATTTCAAAATACACTAAAATATAAATAATTTGATTACCTTCCAGTTGTTGTTCAATTTTAACAAAATTTGATATACACTTATAAAGTGATATGAACTTTCAATTTAACGGTTGGATTTACAAAATACACATTTAATATAAAGTTATTGAGCAGCATAATACTTAATAAAAGTTACATTGGTATAATTATAACCCCCTATATTATATATATATATATAGGGACGGATGTACGTTTGGAATAGTGGGCACTTGCCCCACTACTATTTGACATATACATAATTTTTTATCTAAAAAAATAATATATTTTAAAAAATAAAAATTGTATTCTAATAAAATAAAAATATATAGATTCAGAAAAAATGTTTATTTATTTTATATTTGTCAAATTTTTGAAAGAAATTAATTCTCATGTAATAAAAAAAAATTCTTAATAATGAATTAATTTTTAAAAAAAGTTTAATTATAATATATATTTGTATATATATATATGTCTTAATATTCACATATATAATGTAATATATTAAAATAAAAAGTTTTTTGATAAAATAAAATTTTTACCATGCATGTTTATTTTTTGTGTTTTTTATTTATTGTATACGTTGATTGAAAAAATGAAAATAGTAAAATTGTATATATTGAAGAAAAAAATCAAAATAAGAAAAATCAGAAGATTTATGTTCATTTAGAATTGTTATTATAAGATATATTTTAAAATAAATTATCATCTAAAAATATATATTAGATATTAAAAACATATTTATATCATAAATAAATTAAACTGGATTTTTATAAAATTTAACATATTGATTTTTATATTTTTAATAGTGTTAAAAAGATGGACATTTAAAATAAAATTTATAAAATTTAACATTATAAATTATTCAATAATATGTGATGTGATAACTCAAAAATTAAGTTATAAAATGATAATTATACTTATTTATATACTCTAACACATCTTACATACAAGATAAATTCATAAGTTTGTTGAAAGATAAATTTATATTCTAGTCACGATTTTGAAATTCTATAAAGAAAAAAAATCGTGTACCTCATGTTAAAGAAAGTATATATAAAATTGTTATTAAAATATAAGTTCATTAAGATAATATACATAATACTTCAAAAAAAAACTTTTAAATTCTAATAAAAAAAAATGCTGAAAATTTTGCGACGGTTTATGACTAACTGTCGCAATGTTAAATTTGCGACGGTTTATGATTAACTGTCGCAATGTTAAACTTGCGACGGTTTATCATAAACCGTCGCAATGTTAAACAAATTTTGCGACAGTTTATGATAAACCGTCGCAATGTTAAACAAATTTTGCGACGGTTTACGATAAACCGTCGCAATGTTGAACAATTTTGCGACGGTTTTGAAAAACTGTCGTATGAAGGGTCGCAATATCAAAGCGACGACGGTTTCTAGATAACCGTCGCAATTTGCCCGTCGCAATTTATCATTTTTCTTGTAGTGATTTTCGGGGTCTTGATGATTTTTTATGTACTGGATGTGTGCATGTTGGATCTAAGTATGTTTCTAGATTGTAGGATTCTTGGATGTCACATTGTATGTGTTGCATGTGGTTGTCTTCTAAAATTTTTAGGTTTTTGATTGAAATGGTGAGGTTGGGGTTGCTGCTGTTCGAGTTTGCACCAAGCACTCCTTCATGGCGCCAGGCGTGCATTCATCAGGGATGACCATTTCACAATCACGTCGGGTGTGAGGTTAGCCTCACCGAGTGTGATTGTAAATGGGGACCTCTAGATGATTGGCGTCGGGCGTGAGGAAAGCCACGCTAGGCGCAATACCAGACATTGGCTCGTGTGGAGATTTTTACTGATATGATGCCGGGCACAAGGTTGATTAGGTTGGGCGTGAATGCCCCAAGGAAATCTTTGACTTCGTGACGTCGAGCACAAGGTAAGTTGCGTTGGGCGTGATTCATTAGGGGAGTCTTGGCCAGACCGACGGTGGGTGTGGTACCCTCACGCTGGGTGTGAGAGAGTCCTGGAACTCACGAGTTGAGCTTAGGTCGGGTGTAAGTTGAGTTGCGCCGGGCGTGAATTGTATTTTGTTGTTGTGGGCGAGTTGAGATGCCTTTGCATGTTTTAATGTTTGATATTGGTTCATATATGTTTGATATATGATGTAAATTGGTGCTTGATTCATATGTATGCTTGGGAATGATATATATGAATGTTTAAACATGATTGGGTATGTATGTTCATATGAGGATGAATTTGATTATAGTGGTGGATTGACCATGTATGATGCATTGATTACATGTAATCCTTATGGCATGTGGCTAGCCTAGAACTTGAGGAGAGGAAAAAATGTTTTTGAATTGAAAGAGCTCACATAGAGTCTCTTGAGAGTGGTGCTTGGATAAGTCACTGGTATGAATGAGAGTAGTGCTTGGATAGGCCACTGATTTGGGCAAGTCTCCTCTAATTTCTTAACTAGTATTGGAGCGATGTATGAGGTCGAGGATTATTTCCTTAACAAAGTACTATGGAAGGTTGTGTGGTTCCTAACGAATAGGCGGTGGACGAAACCATACAAGGTCGTCGTAAGCCTATACCCAGTTGTAGTATTTCAAACGGTGGAACCAAACTTTCAATTATGTAAGTGACACTATCTGAGTAAATACATGGGGGATTTGATATCCCGATTTGCTGTTGACCCAACAGGGCGCTTCGGGCATAAAAATAGTTGGGTGATTTCAGTAGGATGAGATGTCACTTATACTGCTCTATTGTTAGAGAGATCTCCTATGTGAATAAATGATGACGCATTAGATGATAGATATGCATTGATATCTTTCCTGTGTTGCTTGATTGCATGATTGGGTAGCATAAATGTTTATTCTTATGCTTGTATGATTGTTTAATTGAACTCTAACTTACCTTTCTGTTTTCATGTGGATGAACTATAATGATCATACTTAGTATGAGAGTAAGTCAAGGTTAGGTTGGGGTGAAGGTGACTGTTGCTGAGGCGTTGGAGGTTTTTGTCCTATTGTTTGAGTTATTGTTGGAGTGATTGACTAGGTGTGCTTGATCGATAGTATTATTTTGAATTACTATATATAATTTTGTATGTAAACAAGTGGTTTATTATTACATATATATATATATATATATATATATATATATATATATATATATATATATATGCTTTGTTATTCCGTCAATATTCTATTTTGATCTATTAGTGTATTTGTATGATTCATTGAGTGTAAAAGCCATGATGAGTTGTTATAATATAGATTTTTATAACTATAAGAAAAGTATTACATAAATAATTTTTCACTAAAAAAAACTACATAAATAAAAAATATTTGTATAATATAGTTAAAATTATAATTTTTAATTTAGAAAATTTTAAAAATTAAATTAAAATTTAGTTATTAAAAAATTATATGTAGTTTTAATAAGATAAAATTTTATTTGAAAATAATTCATATGTTATTGATCTATAATATATACTAAATATAAAAGATTATTTTGTTTTGTTATTGTAATGTATATTAAGTATTAGATATGATTAAACTCTTATTATATTCTACTTTTTAACTTATCTGATGTATTTTCGCATTATATTTTTTGACTACCAATGAAACTCTATAATTTATATAATTTATGCGGGCGATATTTGGGGAAAAAAAAATAATATTACATTGTAACCGAGAAAATTATCAATTATTTTGATAAAAAAGAAAATTGAAATGCTAAAATTGAGATTATTTCAAGGCAGAAGTGTCATTTTATATAGTTTGTCAATGTAGTACTAATAACATTTTTCATTTATATCCTTACTAATATTCTTTAAAAAAAAAAGTGTTATATTGCATCATTATAAATAAAGAAAACTTATAATAAAATTAATTATGTAAGATTATTATTATTTTAATGTAAAACAACTTAAGACATACTAACGGAAGTGTAAAAATAAACATACTCATGATATTAAATTTGAATATTAATTTTTTTTTAATTCTATAGAATGATATAATTCTTTTTAAGCAGGTCAACCTCTATAAGACTAATGCGGTAAAATTAGTGATTACTATATTAATTAAGTGTTGATGTTTAAGTTTGAGTCTGTTTGACCAGGTACATTAAAATAAGAGAATTGTTATGGTACTCATGAAAATTAAAAGGTTTTGGTACCGTAAATTATGTGAACAAATAATTTTTAAAAAATAAATTTAAAATATATAAATTTTAGATTAAAAATTTATATAAGATGAATCAATAAAAAAGTTAATTAAAAAATAATAATTAAAGGTCAATTTTCATTATAAATTTTATTTATATGTGACAGAATTAAAAAATTAAAAATTAAAAATTATAATAATATTATAAAAACATTAAAATAAAAAAGAAAAATAATAAATAATACAACTGAAAAACTAATTTATATTATAAATTCAAAAAATTAACAAAAAAAACTAAAACATATTAACAAAATATTAATATTAAATTATTTAATTATAATAGATGTTATATTAAGATAAAAATTAAAAAATATAAAAATAATATAAAGATATAAAAAACTTTATAAAGATAAATTATTAAAAATATTAAATTAAAATAAAAATAAAAATAAATAATTATAATAAAAATAAATTAAAAAATTAAGTACCGGTACCCCCGTGGGTACCGTAGAAGTTTCCCTTAAAATAAAGTAAGTTAATAGAGAAATTCTATGGTACCCATCTTATTTGAGAGGGTACCGGTACAGTTTTTTATATTTTATATTTTTAGTAATTTATTTAAATAATATTTATAATATTTTATCCTTTCAATTTTTAAATTATTTAGTCATTTTATTTTTATTTTATATATTCTAATTTATTTGTAATAATATTATTATATATTTAAATAGTTTAATTTTAATAATTTTTTAAGTATATTTTTATCTTTTCACTTAAAATTTTTGAATTTTTATATTTTAATTTTAATAATTTTTTAAGTATATTTTTTGTCTTTTTGTCTTAAATTTTTGAATTTCTATATTGTAATTTTAATAACTTTTTATTTCTACTATTTATTAATTTTTTCTTTTTTTTTAATATTTTATAATATTATTGAAAACTTATAATTTTAATCTCTATAATTTTATCTTACTTTTTATTTTATAAGTATAATTTAGATTATTTATTTTATAATTAAATTAATTTTTTTAAAAAAAGTTTATGAATTTACATAAAAAAATGTATTGAAACCCTTCCATCTTTGAGGGTACCGTAGCAACTCCCAAGTTAATAACTTCAATTTGACTTTGGAAAAAGTAGCGAATCCAGCGTGTAACACAACTGCCACATATATAGTTTGCGTTCAGGTATAATAATATAATCTAAAGCTACAAACCAAACTTGAGCTTTGTAATTCCATACATAGATTCATTCGTGTTTGGTCTCAAATGGCAATTACTTTGTCCTCCATTCAGAGTTGGGTTGAAAAGATTAAGAGAGAGATGTTTTCCATGAAAACTGATGTCTACTCTTTTGTATGTCCTTCTGCTTATGATACTGCATGGTTAGCCATGATACCTGATTCTCGATATCCTTTCCAACCTATGTTCAAGAATTACTTGGACTGGTTACTCAACAACCAGAAACCCCAAGGCTTTTGGGGAGAGACTGACACCTTTGGCAATCCCACCATTGAATCCCTTCCTGCTACCCTTGTTTCCATGCTTGCACTCAAAAGGTGGAACATATATAGGCAAGTCAATGATACAGAAAGGTATATCTATCATGCTGCTACAATATTACAATATTTTATTACTGCCAATAACATAGTATTAGTGAACTTTTCACCCTTATAAAGTTTTTTTTAATAGTTAATATGCTTGTTTTCATGACCTCTCCCTCATAATCCAATAATATATATAAATCTATGTAATTACTTGTTACATTATTCTTTTTTGGTTTATAAATTCATATTTTTAAATCAACTCCAATACGATATGCAAAAGTATAAATATTTTTATTATTTTAGTATTTGTAAATCATTTATTTTGTAATACAATTTTATTATTTTTATTATTATAATAACAATTTCTTATTATGTATAACTTTTTTATTATGTTTATTATTATTATTATTATTATTATTATTATTATTATTATTATAATATCTAAAACATATTTGTAGGACGGTCATTTATTCTTGCAAATGCTGACAAGCTGCTCAATGAAGTGAAAGACGATTTCCCTCGTTGGTTCGTTATTGTTCTCCCTGCCATGCTTGAACTTGCCCACACAAAGGGTTTAGAAGTCAACTTCCCAGAAGCATCCCGGGAAACCATCTCATACATCTTTAGCTGTCGCGAAAGTTTCCTTCAAAGGTAATACTTTTTGTTCGAGTATGTTTGAATATAAATTTATACGAATTTTTTTATTAGATTTGTTTTTTCAGAAGAAAAATTCTTAAGAATATTTTTTAAAATTTATATCTAAACAGACTTGTATATTCATTTGTATTAATTTCAATTTGCTTGTTTAATCTTTTAGATAATTAACAAATGCACTAATAAGACTTATTATATAGGTAGAGGGGATCTTGAAGAATATTATCCTCCATTACTTTCATACTTTGAAGCTTTGCCTTCATCATACGTCACCCAAGAAGATGTACATAGACATTTGAGCAGCGATGGCTCATTGTTCCAATCTCCCTCTGCCACGGCTAAAGCATTCATGGCTTTTCCAAACAAACAATGTTTCTCGTATCTTCAATCCTTAGCACAAAGATGTCCAAACGGAGGTTTATTTTTCATCGTGCCTTTGTGTTCCTTATATATAAAAAGTCATATACATTTGATTATTTTCTTTTATCTTTTGGTCATGAAGTTCCGCAGGCATATCCCATGGACGGGGACCTTACAAAGCTGTGCATGGTCAACCACTTACAGAATTTGGGGTTGGGTGAGTACTTCGTAAGAGAAATTGAAGCATTTCTAGCACGTGTTTATAGGTGCGTATAGAACCCATCTCAAAGAGGACAGTTTCGTTTGGATGAAATTAATCAATAATATACATACGATTTAGCTCAAACTGGATTCGTATGTCACATACTTAAATATTAAGTGTCGTATATTTTGAACAGTCAAGTAAAATTTTATTTCTATCCTAATATCCTATATACGTATGAAAGAAGATTTCCATTAAAAGCTGACTTGACTATGCTGCAGGTTTTCTCGAATCAAACAGAATTAACTCCTTAAATATAAATAATTACATGTATGCATATGTAACTGCCATATTTGCTTGTTACATGATTTTAGGAATTATAAGGAGCAAAATTTAAAGGTTAAAGCATCCGATTTGAGTGCTGCGGAGCTTCACAAAAATTCTCTTGCATTTCAGCTTCTGCGGACGCAGGGTTACAAAGTATCACCATGTATGGCCTTTTTTAAAATTAATGTGATAACATACGTTCGAGCTTTCCCCCCTAATTATTTTTTTACCCATATACCACTCTGACTAAAAATTTATGTTTTATCCATGCAGCAAACTTTTGTTGGTTTCTGCATCACGATGAAATTCGAGACCAAGTTCAGAAAGATTACGAGCACTTCTCAAGTGCAATGTTTCACGTCTTTAGAGCCTCAAACCTTATGTTCTGCGGTGAATTTGAACTCCAGGAAGCTAGAACCTTCTCACGAAAACTACTTGAGAAAATCGTTTCAGCAGAAAATGGAGACCGACCACAGGTCAAAGTCGTTGTCTTACTATTCTTCTGACCACAACATGATTATTTCACCTTAATTGTTTTGTTCTCCTCATACAATTCACTAAAAAAATGTCTTAAAATAACTAGCCTTAGTTTCTCTTTGTTACGTGCGGTTGCTATAATTTATTTATTTATTATGTATTATTAAAAACTATTGTCTTCCATTTGGCTTATAGGTGGTCTGAAAAAAGTTACTTATTGTTACTTTGCCGTAGCTTCTGTGACTTCCCTCCCACATGACTCTTACATAAGAATGGTAGTGGCAAAGAGTGCTATAATAATCACTGTTGCAGATGATTTCTTTGACGTGAAAGGTTCTCTCGCTGAATTGGAAAGCCTCACAGATGCAGTTAGAAGGTACGAAAATTTCCTCTCTCAATAGTAAAAAAAGATACCCAAAAAATATGTTTCAGGACAAGAACAAATATGAATCTCCCCTTTATAAATCACAGATGGAACTCCAAGGGCTTAAGTGGCCACAACAAAGTCATATTTCAAGCCCTTGATATTTTTGTGAGTGAAGTTTGTACCAAGTACCTTGAACAAGTTGGAATTCATGATGACATAACAAACAGCATGCGAGATCTTGTAAGTATAGAATTAATCTCTATTATGTGGTTTTAAATTTTGTTCTCACCAGTATACTATGACAAACTCGCTACCTCTGTGAAGTGGTATGAAACATTCAATTCTTGGCTCATAGAAGCAAAGTGGAGCAGAACGGGACAAGCACCATCATTAGATAACTATCTCAAGACTGGCATGATCTCCATTGCTGCTCATACCTTGGTGCTTCCAGCCTCTTGCTTTCTTAAACATACCTTACCAAATGACAAACTCAGACCACCCCAATATGAAGCCATTACAAAACTACTAATGGTTATTTGTCGCCTGCTAAATGATGTACAGAGTTATCAGGTAAATAAATGACTAAAAACTATTATTTTACCAAATTCAAATACTTTATAGAAATGTGTGACATTTTCTCTGATCAAAATAAATACTAATTAAATATGATGTCGTACTTATAGAATTTATAAGTTTTAATAAATTTTAATTAATAATAAAAAGAGTATTAGAAATTTAATATTTTAACATTTATATGGATCGACTTCCAAATAAAATAAAATTATATATAATCTTATCCTTATCATGGAATCTGTATTTACAGAAGGAACAAAAAAATGGAAAAATAAACTCCGTTTTGTTGAACATGGTAGAGAACCCGGGGTTAAATATGGAAGAGTCGATTGCTATGGTGAGAGAGATGATCGATAAAAAGGAGAAAGAGTTACTTGAACATGCTTTGATTGAAGGACATTCAGATTTGCCAAAGGCTAGCAATCTGCTCCATCTATCATGTCTCAAAGTTTTTCACATGTTCTTCAACTCCTGCAATCGATATGACTCCGACACAGAAATGCTTGAGGATATTAGCAAAGCAATCTACCTTCCTGTGACAGTGAGTAAAAATCCAAAGCAATTTGAGGTTGTTCCTCTCCAACCGATGCCAAACAAAAAAAATCCAACACCAATCTCTTCCAGCATTTCGTGCTTTAAGCATTACAAGAGGACCACTTTTACTGCGCAACAAGTTCCACAGCTTGCCATAACAAAAGAACGTGAAATGGTCTCTTTCCCTTGGACACACAAAGTTGCGCTAGGCTTCTTCTAGCTAGCGTAGTCGTTTTGTTAATGTCTTGTTACAAAGTTAATTAATAGCACTTTAATTATAAGTAAATTAATAGCTAAAATTTAATAATATTTAGATCAACACTCCTTCTTGACCTATTTATAAAAAAATATTTAAATTTTTTTACTTAAATATAAGTAAATTTTAACAAAATTAATTTTATTTAATGTTCTTAATAAAAAATATCTCCCAAGAAAATAAATTAAAAATAATGTGAAACAATGAATATAGATCTTATATATTTACTAATTGAGTGACGCACTTTATCTTTTTTTTTTTTAGAAGTTCATGTAACTTTCCCTCTCCTTCCACTACTAGAAAAGTATCATTTTCTTACGAATTTTTCTACTCGCAGAAATTTTTTGTGAATTTTCTTACAATAATAATTTCACAAATTTTTTCTTACGAATTTATTTGCAAAAAATAATTTACAGATATTTCTTACAAATTTTTTATGAAAAATAATCTGCAAGAAATTTTTGCAAATTTTGCTACAATTTTAATGATCTTAGAAATTTTTTTCCATGATAAAAATTTGTAGAAATATTGTAAGGATTTTATTTTGTTTCTTGCAAAAATAAATTCGCAAGTAATGTTTACTAAATAGTAGAAAAATTTCGTAGGTAACTTTTCCTGCATATTTTCCTGCCAATTTTAATCCACAGTAAAAATAAAAAGAAATATTTAAATTTATAAGTTTAATATTTTAAAAGTATATAAGTTGGGACAACACTTACCTTACAAGTTGATTTGTATGGTTGAATGTTAGACTTATAATTTAAAATCTTAAAGTTTAAAAGATTATGTATCACATATTGAAGACGTTAAAACAAATACTTTGGATGAATTCATTGTGACCATTTAAAAGTTAAAGAATTATTGATAGAATTTGTAGTAATTTCTTTGATTTTTTTTGTAAAAAATATACCTGCAGAATTTCTTGCGAAAAAATTCGCAGGAAACTTTCTTGCAAATTCTTTTTTGCATGAAACTTTCCTGCAAATTTTTTTGAAAGAAATTTCGCAGGAAAATTTCTTACAAATTTTAAAATTCGCAAAAATATATTATCCACGAAAATATTACCTGCAGATAAAATTTCGCAGAAAAATTCATAGAAATAATGTTTGTTCCGAATTTTAAAACAAAATTCGCATGAAAAATCGCATGTAATAAGAAAAATTCTAGTAGTGCTCTGTTTCTTAAACAATTTGTACCTTCTTTAGTAATTTTTGTCTTTTCCAACAACTCTGATATAGAAAAGGGATTCACTTATTTTAGGAACAAATTTACTTAAATTTATTGTACTCAATAATTCATACTTTACGTCAAATTTTAACAATGCAATCATTAAATTAAAAGTTCGTAATATATATAGATCGAGTATGGAAAGTTTTAAAATTTTTGAAAACTATTTAATACCCCATTTCATTAATTTAAATCAACATATAAAATATTTTTATGATTATTTTTTAATTTAAATTAATAGAACAAAGTATCAAATAACTTTCAATTTTTTTAAAAAAATTGTAGATTTAATATATGCATTAAGACCTTTTCATTTAACAATTAGATCATTAAAACTTGACATAAAACATAAATTATTAGATGAAGTCTAGGTAAATTTATTTTTGGAGTATGTTGATCGCTCTTCATATGTGTGTGTAATATTAGAATAGTGATTATCTCATTCTCTACAATCATGCTATCTCATTTTTGGAGTGAATTGCTCGGTTGCCGTATTTGAAATTGATAACTATGATCAGAATAAGTGATGAAAAAGTTGCATTGAAAATTGTAATAGATTCTATTGTATGTACCCAAATTCTTATACTATTTTTAATGATAAGTTAATTATTGAATTAAGTTGTAACTGTGACACCCTTACTACCCCAACACATATATCGAAATATAATAAAAAAAAATTAAGGAAAATAAACTTTTTAAGTTGGTAAAAGGGTTCACATAATACTTCATAACTGTTCTGACTGAAAAATAAAACTTGAAAGATAAAATTCAAGAGTTTACACATTTTTCAAAGAAAATAACATTTATTACAATACCAAATATTCTATCCTAGAGATCCTCTTGCCCCGATGTCACACTATCAGAGCATTTCCCAAATTAACGGATGGCATTCTATATACCACTTGCAGTTGGATCCTCTCCACCTAAAATATCAACAATTTATACGGTGAGAAAAGAAAAATTATCTATATGCAAAATACATTCAATCATATCACAGTATAATTTCATCATAACTCATTATATAGTGTATATATATATATATATATATATATCAATTACTCATCATATTCACATACAACATTCGTGCCAATCCAACAATTAACACTATGCCAAGGCCTCGCCACATCTGACACAAGTGATACAGGTTAATTGCCTCACTCAACCCACACCAGACCAGGGTCACGCCCTCCCTGTAGCATCACTTACCCAGGGGCCGTGCCGTCCCTCGCCATTTTGGTGTGAGGAAACACAATCACATTACAATCAATACAATCTCTTGCAATTAACCCTATGCCAGGGCTGCCATAAGCGACATAAGTGGTGGTGTTAACTGTCCTACTCATCCCACATCATACTAGGGTCACGCCTTCCCTATAGCACCACTTACCCAGGGGTCGTGCCATCCTAGTCATCAATGTGAGACATCACAATCATAATCATACAATATCTCAACTCATAATTCAAGTTCACATCAATATCATCCATCAAATAACATAACAATAACTAATATAATAATCAATAGAATAATTAGTATAAACTATAAACAGCGTATCAGGGGTTATACTACTCCTACCATGCTCATCCTTATTTCATATGAAAGATAAGAAAATTTCCTATAACTCTCATGAAGACATCAAGTCCTAATTCCATCATCTACTTTGTGAAAAATGATAAAAACGCAACAGCTATAGATAAAGCTGACAGCTTGACCCCTCTTCACTAAAACATCCATATCTGGAGTTCTAGACCTCCTTTTTGGGTGATTCCAACGCCATTGGAAAGCTAAAATCCAAGGCTACAACTTTCATTTAGACTACAAAGTCCAGTTCTGAAAACACAAAAGCGCTCAGCGCCTCAAAAGCGCTCAGCGCTTTTCCTCCAGAAACTCTCCTCTAGCTCTCGGCCTCAAAAGCGCTCAGCGCTTTAAAAGCGCTCAGCCGTTTGGCTCCAGAAACCCTCCCCTGTCACGAAAATCCTCAATTTTCACCCCCAAAATCCATTCCAAATGAAATTTATACAAATCCAAACCATTATAAAGTATAAAAACCATCCAAAAACAACATATTAATGGATAAAAACAAGTATTAACCAAATCATGAAGAAATCTAACCAAATCATTTCCATCCCAATCCAGTCTCAATCTTGCATAAAACGTGAAATCAATGTGATATTTCAACTCTATACATACTAGATTAAGTCTTATAAGTACTACACTTGCAATATAGTGAAAAACTAGGAATACATATATATATATATAGATAATAATAAAGAAAATATAAATTAACTCCAGTAAAGGTGGCAGTGCCTCCTAGTTAGGAATCCATTTATATTTTCCAAATCATAAAAAAATATAACAAAGATGTAAATTTTAGTCTTTTATCAAGAACATTTAAATTACAAAATAATAGGAGGCTCAGCCTTCCATTCAGATAAATTCCAAATTATAAATTAATAGGAGGTTCGGCCTTCCATTCAGATAAATTAAACGTGATTTTAAGAAATTATTCCTCTACCCAATTCCCTCATGTACTCTACATATAAATAATCCCCTTTTCCCCCGTACCTGGATGAATAGGAACTTGGGCAGAACCTCCTCCTCTTTTTCTTAAATCGGGACCGGAATTAGAGCAGAACCTCCTCTCTTATTCTCTCTTTTTATTTCTCTAGAATTTCTTCTCTCTAAAATTTTTCTTCTCTCTAGTTATAAATTTTCAAAATCCTTAGGTCCCTATTTATAGAAATTTTGAAGTTACTATGCACTATGCACTATTCATTAAAATAATAATATAATTACTATGCACTATTCATTAAAATTTTAAAATTAATTAAAAAATTGAAACTTGCTTCCCTCGTGGTTTCCTTAGCAGCCATTTACTATTCACGTATACGTATACGTGAATAGTAAAATACGTATATGTAAATAGTAAAAATACGTATACATAAATAGTAAAAATATGTATACATAAATAGTAAAATACGTATACGTAAATAGTAAAATACATAAATAAAATACTTCTTTTCATTGAATAAAATTTGGGATGTTACAATTCTCCCCTCCTTTTAGAAATTTCGTCCCCGAAATTTTTGCAATGGTAAACTCTTTGCATTCTTACTTCTAATTCTTATGCAACATCACTACCTTGTTGATGTACAACTTTTATCAATTTCATCAAATGATTTCTAAGGGTAAGACAAATAACCTTGACAAGCCTATCCATATGAACAACCTTTACCACATAGCATAAAAATAGAAATTGATGTTGTTTTGAGATGCAAGAATAAATTTGGGCGTTGGACTCCCTTGAGGGGGGGTGGATATAGTCCCACATCGGTTAGGAAGGCGAACGAAGCATGCCATATATATGGGTGTGGATACCTTCCTTGTGAGGAGGCCTTTTGGGGTGGCATGCGTGTCATCGCCAAGAGCAAAACCGTGCGGCCGTGGGCCAAAGCGGACATTATCCTCATGCGGGTTGCTTGGGCTGTTACAGTAACTATTGAAATATTTACTTTAATGAATAATGTGGCTTGAGATATAAATGTGCACGGTACCATTTATATAGACTCAACTCATTAAGATAAAAACAAAAGAAATAACAAACTTAATCCTTATCTTTATTTACAATAGAATAATAAGAAAATTAGAAAAATAAAATATGTTATCAATAACAAAATCTTACTCCATTATTACCCTTCAAGTTGGAGTGTTAGGATTATAAATACCTAACTTGACCACTAAGTCATAGAACAACTTGTCACTCAATGACTTGTGAAAATGTTAGGTTACGTACTATTGTTTTGTTGAGATATAGGCGATAGATATCACGTTTGTTTACAAATACTCACAAATGAAATGAAAGTCTATTATTCTATGTGTTTGGTGTAATCATGGAAGATTAGATCAACTACAAGGTGAAGTGCAACGTGTTTATAACAATGTATAGGCATGGTCCATCACAACTAACTTGCAAGCTCCTTACTAACCCTCGGAACCAAATGATTTCACTAGTGGTAGGAGCAATAGCTTTGTATTCTACTTCAGTAAAAGATCTAGACCCTAAAAGATCTAGACACAACTATTGGCTTATTGGTTTTCCAAGATATGGACTACAAGAAAATGACAATTTTGCGACAGTTATATGACCTACATTGAGACGGTTAAAACTGCCGCAAAGACACAATATTGCGACGGTTCACTAACCGTCGCAGAAATGTCCGACACGAGGAAATTTTGCAACGGTTACTGAAACCGTTGCACAAAGCGTCGCAAAACTGGAATTGCGACCCTTACAGCACCCGTCGCACCAACTGCCTCTAAATCAGTCGCTAAATATTTATTTTATTTTATTAAATTTTTTAGATGTCTCTAATTTGGTTGTTATTCTTCTCAAGGATTCTATTTCATAATACTTCACTTTTTAGCATGTTTTGTCCTTACTTACACAGTTTCTGGGAAACTTCCTAGAAGGTCATTCATCCCTGTATTACTCCAAGTCAAGCACACTTAACTGTGGAGTTCTGATGAGATAAGCTATAGAAAAACATATACATGTTATCAGTATAAGTAGTACAAATTAATTCATTTAAGTCATTCTCAACTATACAATCTCATACTTATACTATCTTTGGATCCTCTCATTCCGGTGTGTCCGAATCGTTATAAATATATAATAATTATATTACTAATAATAATTATATTATATTTAATTAATCTTTATTTATATATATACTTACTTTTATAATTAACAATTTACTTATTTCTATTTAAAATTAATATTATGATATAATTTAAATTATTTATTATAAATTTAAAAGTTTAAATAATAATTTATATATTTTAAAATGAGAAAGGTTATAATAACACTGGTGTAACTTTTACTAAGTATTACACCGCTTAATAATCTTATATTAAATGTGAATTTTGTAAATCCAACCGTTGAATTGAAAGTTCAAATCATTTTATATGTTTATATCAAATTTTGTTAAAATTGAACAACTTGAAGGTAATCAAAGTGTTCATATTTTAGTATATTTTGAAATATATATATTACGTCATTTTTTTTTTACAAGAATGAAGTATCAAATCATCTTGAATTAATATAAAATTTTGTATATATGATCTAAGAGTAAAAAAACTTTCAATCTAACGATTGAATTTATAAAATTCACATTTAATATAAAGTTATTGAGCGGTGTAAGTAAAAGTTACACTGATGTCATTATAACTTTTCTCTTTTAAAATATTATTTTTATAAATTAAATTTTAACATTTTAAATAAATTATTAATTAACTTAATTTATTTATTCATCTTAAATCTAAGATATAAAATTCAAAAAATGTATTTATCCTTGTTTTATTTTCTAATCAATTTTTTCTATATTAATTATTAGTAAAATTTAATAACTTTTAATTTAATAATTAGATCGATAAAATTTAACTTATACCATGAGTTATTGAGCGGAGTAACTTTATTAAGAGTTACTTTGTGAGTCATTTGATTTCTCCTTCTCTCTCTCTCTCTCTCTCTCTCTATATATATATATATATATATATATATATATATATATATATATATATATATATATATATATATATATATAATTTTATGATAATTGTGTATCTTATATTAAACAAAATATATATAAAATTGTTCATAAAATATAAGTTTATTAAGATAATATAATACTTCCAAAAGAAAAATATTACTTTTGATCTAATCTACTATTAAATGTATTTTTAATCCTAAACTTTATCAAATTTCACCGTAATTTTTGAACAAGATAATATTTAGTTTGTACCAAAAATAACTTTTAAATTCTAATTAAATAGGGGTTATATATATATATATGTGTGTGTGTGTGTGTGTGTGTGTGTGTGTGTGTGTGTTATATTCAAACCTAGAAGTGATTTTTAAGTTATTATTTGTGAAAAGATAATTAATTTATCAAATATCTCATATTTAATCAACTATTAAAATAATAAATTTCATAAATTATTTATTATTTTTTCAATATTCTCGATTTAATCCACAATTAAGATGTATTATTAATTTCACTAACACATAAAAAAAATGTAACATATATATATTTTTTAAATTTTTAGCTTCCTAGGATTAACATAAAACTTTTTTATTCTAAAATAATTTAAAAGATAGAGAAATAAAATTATAGTATATTAAAATATTTTTTCCTTTTTAACATTTCTAAATGTAATTACATGTCATTATTATTTTATTTTTATTTTTTATTGAAAGTAAAATTATATAATTTTGGAGTGTGCATGACTTTGTGTGAATTTTTATTTCAATTTTTGTCTTGTAAATTGCGACGGTTAGGAGGAACCGTCGCAATGTTGGAAAATTTTGCGACGGTTTCTCCCAACCGTCGCAATGTTTGAAAATTTTGCGACAGTTTTGAGAGAAACCATCGCAATGTTGAAAAATTTTGCAACGGTTGGGAGAAACCGTCGCAATGTTGGAAAATTTTGCGATGGTTTTGGGAGAAACCGTCGCAATTTTAAAAAATTTTGTGACGGTTGGTAGAAACCATCGTATGAAGGGTCGCAATATCAAAGCGACGACGGTTTCAGGATAACTGTCGCAATTTGTCCATCGCAATTCATCATTTTCCTTGTAGTGAATTGAGTTTTATATATTAAGAACCCTGAGATTGATTATCATATGATTGGACAAGAAATCCAATCTGAATCACAATATCCAACAAGTTGGAGATCATTTTCTTTAGGTAATAGGATGCCTTGTTGATGGAAACCTACTTCTTAAGAACCCCTTTGGAAGAGATAAGTCTAAGAAGGGTAAAGGTTGATAAAGTTGGTTTGAATAATTATAGGGAACTTATCCTTATTTTGTAAGGTACCTACCTTTGGAGGCTTATTGCTGTTATACATTTTTCTTATTTGTAATTCATTTTAGTAATGATTGTATTATGATATTATGACCTTATATTTTAGGTTAAGTAGTATAGGTAATTTTGTCCTTATATTACTTAAGGGTGTAATTAGTCGACCAGGGGAAGTGTAACTAGCAAAGTCTTGTTAGACTTATTTGGACTTGGATCACCCAAATATTTTTATGGCTCATAGGTTCTTTTTATGGCCCATAGGTTTGAACGTTCAAACCATGTCATCCAAGCTATATATTAAGTTACATGACTTTGATAGTGACATCTTAATAACTTGTTAAAAGTAATCATTAGTCTAGTAATTATAATAATTATATTAGATAGTTGGAGTTAACTTAATTAAGCTAACCTGGATTATTCTTAAATTAGGATTAGTTTAGCTTGCTCCATAAACTTCTAGACAACTAACTAGACTTATAGACATTTAACTAGAGTTAGTTAACTTAAGTACAAGATAGCTAATCATGGTTACATTTAACCATGGTTAATCTAGCTTTCACCATAAGCCAATTAAACTCTATATATTATACATTTTGTGATAGTTTTGAGTATTATATATGATTTGGATGAAATTCCTCCCCAAATTCTCTTTCAAAACTTGTTTTTTTCTTTGAAAATTCTTCATTTTCTCTTATCCTCTCTTGAGTATGGTGAGAAATTGAAGAGATTTATCATTCTTCAAGAGTGTCGCATCACCTAAGAGAGTTCTTATCTTCTCTTTGTGTTAAAAATGGCTTCTAACATCAATGAAATTCATTGAAGAAGCTTGAAGGAGTTCAAAAAGTGAAAGATTTGTCCAAGAAACTTAAAGGAGAAGGTACATCATTCTAGTTTCTCCTAAGGTTTCCATCACTTGTCCTGGTGAGGATTTCAAAAACTGTAGAATACGCATGGCAACATCCCAATGTGTTTGTTGTGGTGACTACGTGAATTGGCTTAGAATGTGAATGGTTGAATGTCCTAGTTCTCAATTGACATACTTTAAGTTGCAAGGAAGGCGTCATAATTCATAGGATCGCATTATATCAATGATAAATACTTGATGATGGTCATAAATGTCAAGATTTGTTAAAGCGTTATAACATGATATTGTCATACAAGTAATTAGGAGTGAGAAATAAGTGATCCAGATAGGACGTTTGAGCTAGATATATAGAAAATTTGCATGCATTAAAAGGTTACACTCGTTGAATATTTTAGGTTAAGATAGTTATTAAGTTTTTCTAGTAATTATCTCACTGAGAATTTTCGATGACAATCCCATATCCAAACAATTATGAAGCAATAAACACATATTCCTACATACATTTGTTAAAACATCATGTGAAAGAGCTATTTTAATTTCTTTAGATTGATGTATTGCTATAGAGAAAACACTCAAAAATATAATCAAGCAAGAAAAGCAAATATTGACAACCATAGCAAGGAAAACCCCTCGTACTCTTCGTGATACTCATTTCTTTTTAAATATTTCATCTATGAAATATTATGGTCTACCTTTTTCACGAAATATTTGAAACAATTTAAAATTGCAATAAGTTTTTTTTTCAATATTTACTCTTTACTTCAATTAATTAAGTAACTATGTCGATACAAAATATTCTACGATTCGCATTCTTGTTTTAAACTAAATCCCAAAATTAATTGAACCACCCTTCAAATTTCTCATCTGCTTCAATAATTATTTTATCTTTGCGCAAATTAAAAGTTAATCATTAACAATATTTAAAATATAAAATATCTAACCCTAAGCATATGGTTCAGCGGTAGGGGTTGATCCACGCTTAAGCAAGGTCAGGGGTTCGAATCCTGTCTTGTGTATGTAGCCGTGTTAAATCTTGGGGCCAGCTATCCCACCCTTTAAGGTGCCTAGCGAACCAAGAAAAAAATCAAATATCTATTTCATGACTAAATAGCTACTGAGTTTGTTGTATTAGAAGATTGAAAAAGAAAAAAGGAAAGAAAATGACTCCGATCAATCGAAACCAGAAACGCTCTCTTTTATTCATTATATATAATATTTGTACTTGGTTGCTCAACATTTTTATAATTATAATTATAAGATAGACAACTAGAGTCTTGATAAAAGCAAAATTTCTTTTCGGGGGTTAACAAAGCAAAGGAGACTCAATATATATGAATCTTGATTAATTATATATATCATTTTGTAGAGGGTGGTGATTCTCCAAGAAGATATGAGGAGAAAAACGCGAGGGAGTTGCTTGGTTTGAAACAAGGCACTGCATGCCCAGCTCCCCGAAATGTCGCAAAGGTAAGCCCCTCATATTCTTGATACCACCCACTAACCTGTTCCAAGAATTGAGAATATACAGATCGTTAAAAACTGAATCCTTATTGATGATAGCAAATAATTTATCCATACACTTTCATTAAAATGCAGTCATAATATAAAATATATTATAAATATTTTTCTATCAACGTGGGAAAAATATTTCCATTTTCTCAACATTTAGTCATTCAAATTAAGTAGTTGTGGATAAATTACGAACTCTTTCAGCATCATTAGCTAGTATAATATTATTTATTCTTACACTGCAAATATTTTTACTGAAAATTTTACTTTTCTTTTAATTTTCAAGATACTTAAATTACTAGTTAATCAACATCTAAGTTGGAGTATATCTTCAAAGTTGCTTGATGAATTAATATTATTATTTTTTATATCAAGGTATTCCCTAACCAAGTTAAGGATTAATCATTTTAGATGTTAAGATATATATCTATTCAATGAATTCACATCTCTCAACAAATGTTTTTATATACACAAAGATCAAAGATCAAATTCTTGACCATATGTTTCAGGAACAAAAATTATAAAAAATATATAAGAATGATATAATTTTTTTTTTTGTAAAAAGTATAATATTTATAGTTACCGCAAATATATATTTAATCAAGACTATAGTTTTGAAGATAAAAGAGGGTAACTTTTAATTATTAAATTAAAAAATAATATAATCAATTTTTATAAATAAAATGCGAACGATTATATTATGTACGAATTTTTGAAGGTTTTTTTTATTAGAGGGTTTTATGGATTTTTTTAACTTTATGACTAATTTAATTTTTTTATTTATCATAATTTTTTATGAATTATATTTTAATATTTTTAAAATAAATTATTAATAAATAGAAATAATCTTATACTACAATAATTTTTTATCGTAAATTTAAAAAATATTTTATATATTTAAAAATATATATTTATATATAATTTATATATTTAAACATAATATTTATTAATACACATAATTTATTATAAATTTTAGTTATATATAATAAATATTTAGCCTAATTAGCTAAAATACTAGTATTTATGAAAAATAAACTAAATATATTAAGTCATTTTTTGTGAAATTATCATATTTTTTTTAAATTATTAAATTATAGAAGATTTAATTAATAAAAAAATCCTTATATTTTCTTTTTCTTCTAAACCTTTTTGTCAAACATACCACACAAGAAACAAGGACGGATCCATTTGTTGGAGAGTGGGGGCACTTGCCCCCACTACTATTTCACACATACATAATTTTTTATTTAAAAAAATAATATATTTTAAAAAATAAAAATTATATGTTTAAATTATCATATGTATAAAATATAGATTCGGAGAAAATTTTTATTTATTTGATGTCTATCAAACTTTTAAAGGAGATTAATTCTTTTATGTGATAAAGAATATTATTTAATAATGAATCAATTTTAAAAAAAAGTTTAATTATAATATATATATATATATATATATATTAATACTCACATATATAATGTGATATATTAAAAAAAATAATTTTTGATAAAATAAAATTTGTAATATGGATGTTTACCTTTTGTGTTTTCTATTTATTGTATATGTTGATTAAAAAAATCAAAATAGTAAAATTGTATATGTTGATTAAAAACAATCAAAATAAGAAAAATCGAAAGATTTATGTTTCATTTAGAATTGTTATTATAAAATATATTTTAAAATAAATTATCATATAAAAATATATATTAGATATTAAAATCATGTTTATATCATAAATAAATTAAACTTGATTTTTATAAAATTTAACATATTTATTTTTATATTTTGAATAGTATTAAATTATTATAAAATAGGTCTTTAAGATTGTACCCAAACATTTAAAAAATGTCTGATAGATAAATAAGTCATACTTAAGATATATATTTTAAAAAAAAGTTAGGTTCAAACCTACTAAATTATAATAAAATCTAGTCTGACCTAATTTATTTTTATCTTTAATTATAATCCTAGATATAAGAACTTGTAAAAAATAATTATGATATATATTTATGTCTATAAAAGTTTACATAAAATTTTAATACTACAATATATAAATAAATATTACCCCCACTATCTAAAATTTCTGGATCTGTCATTAACAAGAAATGAAGCAATATATGCGTTTAATTCACTTACCTCCTTTTCATGGTACCAAGGCCTCCATCTCTTAGTGATAGGCAAACCTAGAAGACTTAAGCTGTATCTTGTTGACAGCACTGGCACCCTACCATCAGTGTCTCCACTGAAAGGTCAACAATGGAACAGACAGAAACCATGAGAAAACGTGGCAGCACATGGCCTTTGAATTAGAAGGTTGAAACTGAATAGTATTTACCTGTAAACCCAAATCCTAAGTCCTGCTGCAATAAGCTTCCTGTAGATTGGGATAACAGATGACTTTGACTGTTTCCATCCATTGAATATGTTGTCACTGATTTTAATTAACCATTTAAAGAGGGTTAATTAAGAGAAAAGACAACAAAATATTCTATTATTTCTCACATCATAACAAATGAAGTTGCTCAAATAAAACAGTAAGTACTTGCAAATACTCCAATTCCTCAGATTGTGACCATCACTAGCATGGAGGGCCTTCTGAACATCTGGTCTATTGTAAAAAACTTTAGCATAGTCATCCAAACATGGGTCATAACCGCCCATGATCCGTGGCATCTGTCAACCAAATAAATCCACGTGTTAGTACAGAATATATGTTATATACACTGTTCACAACTGATAATGAATGAGTAAGGATACATAAATATTGAATTTAATGGCTATAATGAAAAGTTTTATAGTATCCATCAATTAAAAAAAATTATTGTTAGTATGAGCTCTATGGTAATTATTATAAAAGTTAACACAATAATTTATTTATAAAATTGTTTTATCCATAACTTTATTTTCTCATAAGTATTTGCTGCAGTCAAATACTCTATTAACACTTAAAAAAATTATTTCTCTTCTATTGTCAAATGATATTATCAATCTTATGTGCACTTCTTTCTTTTTCTCTCAATATGTGTATATATGAGCACTAGGTATTTTTTTTTTGGTAATAAAATGGAATTGGCCAATAATATTTGTTTTAATAATTAAAAGTTATCTGACAAACATATTAAAACATAATATAAAGCTTTTGTTAAAAGAAATTTCTCAATTCCACTATATGTGTGTATAGTGTTTGATAATTAATGTTTTCTTTGATCACTCACCATTTTAGATGACCGATTCATCACCGTTTGCCTGGATTGATCGTTTGAACGCGCTGTGCTGGCGAAGCAAACAGAGGTGTAGAGGCTGTAGATATCAATTTTGTTATACTGATTTAGTACTTCATCCACTCCATGACTACAATCTTTATTATTCCACGTATCACTGCTATTGAAGTCACAGCTTGCTTTGATTGTTTTGTAAGTTTCGTCAGATATCACTGCATGGCTCCAAGCATAATCAACCATACCTGACCAGTCCTCAGCATCAGATGTTTCAGGGTTCCCCAGCTGCAAAAGAAAAGAATAATATGTTATTTCCAATCTACTGTGTCCAGTGTAAAATTACCAGAGCTGAAACTCTAAACGTAATTATTGGTCATGACTCATGACAAATACATAATTATCTTTGCAAAGATGCTAATAGAACATGTCACTTGTGCGGAATAGATCTAATTTTCAAATCATGTCGAGGAACTAAAGTATAGATATGCTGAACTACAATGGAAATATTCTTGTTAATAAAGTAAGATTCTTTATATACTTTGATTTTTATTTACTGCCGCCTCTTTGGTTGACGCCAAAGTCACGTTAATTTTGAAAGAAACAAATTTTTTTTTAATTCTTCTGTTGATAACAAATTATTTTAAATTTGGAACTATGATATATATATATATATATATAATTAAAAGGGTTCTACCATTTTATTGATCTAAACAAAATTTAAGAATAATATATAAGTGTTTTTTTTGTAGTATCTCCAATATATTATCGATCAAAATTAAAATTTTAATTGGATAACCTGTATAATAGAGTTATGCAAGTTAGCACAAAGGAAAGTTCCAAATATAATTAAAACAGTATCAAAAGTATCTATATGATTAATTCTGCATTAAATTTGTCCTCTATAATTATATATAACAACACCTTTTTCAAACACGAATCAATTGTTTTAATCTCTGTTCTTCTATTGAAATCAATTCTTTCAACTTTGATTCTTCTAAATATATATATGAAACAAACCAACTGTTATAGGTGTTAGCTATTAAAATTATGCAAGATTACCAAAATTCCCTTGAGATCAATGTGAAGGGAAGGGTCCTCGTTTCTGTCGTGGATGAGTTCAGCCAGCTCCGGCGCATACTTTCCTGAAAAGCGCGTTGCATGGTTAATTTAGAGGACTGCAATGAAGGGATCATTTCATTGACTTGTTAATTTCAACACCTGCATAGCTCTCTCCTGCTATGTAAAATGTCCTTGTTCTATACGATGGAAACTTGAGGAACCAATTGTGCAGAAAAGTGTAAGCATCATTAGCTGTTCCAAACAGTTGATAGAGCACAGTTAAATTTTGTATAAGGTAGCTAGCTAGCTAAGAACAATAGAAAATGTGACCTTCATTAAATTAAAAGTAGATATTGATGCACAGAAGAAGGATATATCTAAATTAAGGACCTGTGAAGTCATCTCCCAGTTGTGCATATTCGGTGGTTGTATTTGAATAGGAAAAGCCAACCCCAACAGGAGATTCCAGGAATAACATGTTGGCCTCTGCGTTATGTCAAGAATTCTAAGCATCAATTAACAATCATCTGTAGGGACAAGTAATGGAGCACTAGTGTGGGCTTCAACATTATTTTATAATATTATTAACATAGAAACTATAAAGTAGTAATAAGGTGGACTGCGCCACAAATTTTAATATGTATATATTTGTGGTCCTAGCTAGCCTCGCGCGTATCGTACCTCTGTTCCATGAGAAGTTATTAAATTTAAGGTCCTTGCCATCGATGTCCACTAAAAATGGACCAATCTCCTGTGTTGCTCCATATCCCACAGAAGAACACCCAGGACCTGTAAATTTTTTAACAAAAATTAAGGTACGTTGTCACCTTGTCAGAGAACATATATATAAAAAGAAACAACATCAAACGAACTGTGTTTAGGTAATTCTTTGCAAATTGCATATTTGAGTTTTAATCAACTTGATTTGTAAATGGATTTTCCTTTGAAGGGAGCTTAAAATGATATAATTTAATTATTTTTCAAGTCAATTACACATAATTAAAGCCATAAAGGTAATTGATCACGTTTACTCGAGCTTAGGTTTAGAGCTGGTGAGATCAATTTTAGTTTTGCCATTCAAACATGTTGGCGCATTAGTTTAAAACCAATCAAGCATGTTGGCTCAATAATCAAAGCGCAATATATTGCATCCATTCAACCTGATACTTAGATGCAAACATGTTTCAAAACATGCATGAAATCAGCTAGATTTTGAACTTTTTCAAATAAAATAAAATAAATGCCACCTCATACTCTCTCCACCCCCACCCCCAAATGAGCTCAATTTTTTTCATATATAAATTTAGAATGATATTTTTTTTAACTAATTTTAATGTCTTGCTTACTATACAAAAAAAAATATTTTTTAAATCTTTTTAAGATATTAAATATATATATATATATATATATATTTTTTTTTTTTTTTTTTTTTTAAGTATTAGAAGGATTAATAGAAAAATATAGTCAGCTCACATTGCTCAATTTTTTTTAATCGAGTTTAGTTTTGACAATGAGCTCCAAATTATATTTATACGTCTCACGGCAAGCTATCTAGCTAACATATTACTGTTACTTTTAATTAATTAGATTTTATTTAAATTTTCAAAACAAGTTTGATTAATAGATGAGAAAGAAAGATACATTTCTAAGATACCTTTATATCCACCACTTTTGGTTTTCTAATGGATTCTGAGACATTTTTACGCGTCGGTCAAATACCGATCGACTTTAATTAGTTAAGATTGATGTTTAATTCCAAACTTAACCATACTTAAAAAAAAAATTAACATGAACTTCAAATGTTGTTTTTAACAATCATGTTCAAGCGTGTTATGCTTTCTGCCTATATATATATATATATATATATATATATATATCAGAAAAAGTACATTTGCATACTTCAAATATTTCAAGACACTTGGTGAAAGAGTGAGAATAAAAAGAAAAATATAAATATAATAAATAATTAATATGATGTGATAAAAAAAAATGTGATCATAAGAATATTTAAAAAATGAGGTGTGTAAAAAATCATTGCTCATATTTTATATATAAATAATTTGGATATATAAGAGATACATGAGAATGGTAGCAGCAGGAAGAGCAGATTAAGCGTATGTGTCATATGAGGTTACCTCCATTAAGCCACAGCACCAATGGTTTGTCTTGAGGGTTTGTCATGGCCTCATAGAACCAGTAAAAGAGTGCTCGTCCATTGGTTTGGTTGACTGTGACATATCCAGCGTAGTGTTTGAAATTTACAGGAGGCTGGCCAGGCAAGTTAGTCACAAGATCATCATTTTCCTCAGACCTCATTCTCCTCACACCACCCCATTGTGTATCTCTAGAACAAACACTACAAGCCTTCAAAGATAGACAAAGTATAAAAATTACCAAAGTGTAGATATTGTCCATTATAATGTTATGAAAAGCTCACAACAAAATTTTGTATTGCTTCTTCTACTTTGTTTGATAGACAGAGAGAACTACATACCTATTTATACTGAGTGAGTGCTATGGGTAGAAATTTTAGAAAAGCAGATAGGATGAGAGAGTCCAACCTGGCAATATCTTTATCCCTCTCTCTCTGTTGACTGTCTGTCATGGATGTTATGTTAAGTAGCTTCTAGAGCATTCATGCATGCAATAAGATTGCATGGTTCTACTTGAATATTATCATGTATAATAATAATAATAATAATAATAATAATAATAATAATAATAATAATAATAATAATAATAAATTTAGGTTAATATTTAATTTGGATGAACATATTTAAGATATTGTTCTTTGGATTTTGATAAATATTTGCTCCATTCATGGGGAAAAAGAATTTGAGAAGGGGGAAATGTATGATATGATTGATTGTCCTGCTCTTTAATTACCAAAAATATTCGATAGACAGGTATGTCTTATTATGGAATTAATAGAAATCATTTTTTTTTCTTTTATGTAAAAATTTATAACAATATATAATAGATTAAGAAATTTTGGTATTCACTTTTTAATAGTCAATTTTATTTCTTAATATTATAGTATTCACTTTTCAATATTTAATTTTATTTTTTAATATCACAGTCATGTCTTTTAATTATTCTATTTATTTAATTTCAAAATAAACTTAACTTAAATTTTTGGAGACTTTTTTATATAGTAAAAAAGTTTTCTGGTATTTAATCAAGAATTTTTTTAATATAAAAAATTTATGTGATATTCAATAAAGATAATTAAGATTTTTTTAAAAGTCCATCAAAATATGGTAGTATTTAATTAAGACAATTAAAATTTATTTAAGTGTCTATCAAAATCTAGTGATTTTAATTAAGACTTTATTTTTACTTAAAAAAATTCGTTAATATTCAAAAATATAGAGATTTCAATAGATTATGTTGAATACTGTATTTTATGAGACTTTTTAGTATAATTTATATGTAATTCACTTATCAAACAATCTCACAAATTTGCAGGTCATGGTAATAACCCTCAAAATAAAAATGAAGTTTTTAAATTACATCATACATCCTTAAGAAATATGATTGAGAGAATATTTAATATTTATAAATCATTGTTCATGATCTTCAAGTAAGTACCTCTATTTCTATTTAAGACATAAGATGAATTTGTATTAACATGTAGTGTTACACAATTTTTTTACAAAGAATATCGTTCTAATGAATTTTCAATTGAATTAGTAGTTGAATCTTCAATTTCAATAATATCAGTTAATAAAGATCATAATTTTAAATATATTGTTCAGATTCAAGTGCATAAAAGATATAGAATATGTCAATGCATTGAGGAAGAAATGTTAGTTATGAGAATATTAAGGTCAATTATTTGTTAAAAGATAAAAATAATTATTTGTCAAAAGATAGAAAAATTGTGTTTGTTTTACTTTTTTTTCTTATTTATGTCATATTTTTTATTAAATTTTGTAGTATTTAAATCCATGTTTTCTTGTGAAACCATAAAATTCTTTAAAACTGTATAATATAAATCTATTAAAATCCATTAGAACCTGAATTATAAAGTCTTATTAAAATTTGTTTTAAAAACCTTTTTAAAAAAAATCCTAAAAGTCATGAAATTCTTACAAAGTTTTTTAAAATTTATTAAAATTCATAAAACTTTCTAATGCTAAAATTGTCTTTTAAAATTCTAATTCAATACACCTCCATAATTTTCACTCATTGATACTCTCGAAAATTCACTATGATTCTTCATCTGTAATAATAACAGACAATTACTTATATGTCTTAACATTTTATCTTTTTTACTTTTAGTTATTTATCATTTATCTTCTATTTTAGTTATTTTACATTTTATATTTTATTTATAATATTAAAAAAAGAGATATTTCTTTTTAGTATACACAAATTTTTAGACTAATTCATCCATATAATTATCTCTAAACCATTTTCTCTTTCGTAATCTTTTGTTTATTTATTTACTTATTTGTTTTCTTTTTTCTACTTCAACGACATTCAATTTTCAAATACCTTATCATTTAAAGTAACAACTTATTATCTACATAAAAAGGCACAAATTACCTTTTTTCTTAATTTAAATAAAATACATAGAAGTACAAAATGTTTGGTCTTTATATATATAATAGAACTAACATTATCAACAAATCTTAATAGTAAAATAAATTTTAAAAAAAGGTGTAAATATTTAATAAATTAATTAAGAAAATATAAATTTTCAACATAAAACTATTCTATTTAATAAATATAATATTAAATAATATTATTTTAGAAAATAGTACATTTTTTTAACTAAATAATATTTATTAAAAGATTACTATATTTAATAAATATAATATTTAATAGGTTAAATTATATGTAGATCAATGTAGTTTTATCAAATTTTTAATTAAGTCTTTATATTTAAAAACAACTTAAGTTTTTTTATAATTTAAAATTTTCTTAATTAAATCATTCACTCACTATTTCCATGATATAATATCCGACCAACATAAACTAACAAAATTGTAACAGAGTAAGTGGGAACGATTTAAAAATTATAAAGATTTTTTAAAAAATATTTTTAATTATAGAAAGCTAATTAAAATTTTGACAAAACTATTATAAATTTATAGATTATTTTAACGTATTTATTGATATCATTCAAGTTAATTATATATTACGTTACATAAATAATATTTAATGTTTAATAGAATCATTTTATAATATTTATTCAGTGCAATATATAATTAAATTAAATGAAATTATTAATTATTATATATTCAAACTAAATAAAATAACTAAATATTTAAATAAAATTATTAAATATATTAAATTTTAATAGTTTACTAAAAATGCTATATATTTGAAATTAATTAATTTTAATATTCATAAAATTTATGAAATATTAAATTTATAAAATATAAAATGTAAAAATAAAATAAGATATGGTTAAAAATTATATTCCTTAAATATAATATATTTATTATTATTTTTTAAACTAAAAAATGAATTAGAAAAGTTGAATAGAGACCAGAATAATTAATAAAAAAAATATGAAACTAATATAAAAGATTCTCATTCCATCTTCAAGTCTATTTTACTTATATATTTATTTCTATATTAAGGTTTTAAATATTTAATATTTACTAAATTATGAATTGTTTAATAATATCATTTTATAATATTTATTCATTGCAAATTTGCAATATACAATTAAATTAAATGATATTATTAAATATTATATATATACACAAACTAAGTAACATGACTAAATAATTACTTTTTATTTATTTAAAATAATAATTTTAAATATTTTATTAAACATACTATATATTTAAAATAATATATTTTAATTTCCATAAAAATTTATGAAATATTAATTTTTTTAAAATATAATATATAACAAAATTTCAAAATGAGGTTAAACATTATATTTTTTAAATATAATATATCTATTATTATTATTATTATTATAAAATGTAACTGTTAACCCCAAGCGTGTGGTTCAGCGGTAGGGCTTGATCCACGCTTAAGCAAGGTCAGGGGTTCGAATCCTGCCTTGTGTATGCAGCCGCGTTAAATCTTGGGGCCAGCTATCCCATCCTTAAAAAGGTAAGAGATCTAACTTCTATTTTGTTTGTTCACCAATTTCAAATACCCATAATATTTTTAACCAACTACTTGACATAAATGCAAAATTATAACATGACAAAAAATTAAATAAAAAATTAATTATTATTAATTTAGAAATTGACAATTTTAAAACCTATCAAATTTATGTGGGTATGGTAGAATTTCTTGTGTATTTTAATTTGCGAAATGTTTTTCAATTTATTTATGTACATTTATTTAATATGTAAATTTTTATTATTTTTAATATTTTAATATATGTATATATTTAATATTTATATAATTTTAATATATGTAATCATTTAATATTTATTTTTATGTTGAATTTAATATATATTTAACCTCGACGAATATATATCATATTTAGTAAATATCATATTTCATATATATTATAAGTTAATTTCCAATATCATTAATTATTATTTTTTATTAAATATAATATGCAGTGAGGTTATCAAGAATAAACTTTAAGTGATAAACTATTGTATTTTTATATATTATCGAATAAATGTTTTAATTATTCAAAAAAATTAAAACTTTAATGTGTTAAAACATATAATACATAATTTAATAAATATATGATGTTAAAAATATCATATTTAATATAAAATAGTTAACATTTTCCAATAACATTAATACTATGTTTGTATAGTAACATTTTGAATTATATTAAAAAAAATTATTGTACTAAAACATGTATTAGTTTGATCAATTTAATAAATAATGTGTTTAATTAATTGGGCATATATTATCGGTATAAAAAATTATATATTGATTAATATTCATTTTAATGGGAAACATCGAAACATATGAAGAAAAATTGATGAAATACAACTTACAATAGAATAAAGGGAGGAAAGAATGTTGAGACAAAAACATATGATTATTTAATTAAATTTATAGTAATTGTGTCTAATGATACATCATCATCCAGTTCGAGATCCTCCAAACTGAGAGTGCACCGATCTTTGTTCCTTAGTTTTATTCTATATTTGTTCTGCAATCATCAATCCCATCAAATGATTTATGGTAAATTCTGTATTATTTGGCCATTGACTGTATTATGGAAGATCAACGTGTATTCTATTAGACAAATTAACGTGGTCAGTATGAGCGAAGGAGAATTTTATCGGTTAGAATTATGGCACTCCTCCTTGTTTAAGAATCGATTTTATATGCTCTAAAATTATAAACATTTCAATCAAAGTACATCAAAGATTGATGATACCTGTATTTTATATATCCACCAGATAACCTTCAATGAAAATAGATTAATTTTTCATTAATTTAAGGATTCCTGAATTTAGTATTCATTGTTTTATAAGATTGATTTAATTTAATTTGATTTGATATTTAAAAGTAAACTCTTAGAAATGCGCAGATTAGGCATGTGTTTCGACGTGCTAAATTTGTTTACTTAGTCCATGTTTGTTTCTCCATCTTATACATACATTAACATTAAAAACCACGTCAAGGGTAACAAAAAATGCAGAAACGATGAATGTTAGCTTCTTTTCAAACGTGAGTTTAGTTTAATGTGACGAGATATCAAACATACACTTAATGAATTTCTATTTTCTATAAGATGGAAAAAAACAGAGTTTTTTCTTTAAAAATTTACTCACATATTTAAGGTTAAATTGTACTTTTAATTTTATATTTATTTTATCATCATTATAATTTCCTAATTTTATATAATTATATAATTTTAATCTCTCAATTTTATAAAAATTACAATTTTAATTACATTTAAGTATCTAGTAATTGAAAGTTAAAATAGTTTTATTGATTATGACTTTATAGTAGATAGATAAAATGATAATTAATATTTAATAATAATTCAATTAAATTGTACCTTTAATCTTTATTTTTATTTTATTTTTAATATTTTTTCATCACTTTTATGATATAAAAATAATAAATAAAAATCCACTGTTGCTTTTTTTTTTTTTTTACTATTATTTGGGTATGAAAATACACTCCCCTTAGTTAAAGAAACTAATTTTAGAAAGTGACTAACGGCAACTATATATATATATATATACGGGGGAAAATTGTTGCGTAGTCTTTATTCGGTGCATATATAGTCATATCGAAAAGACTATACAAAGTCACAGCTCAAGCAGTATATATCTTTCTGCATATTTGACCAACGACCATATTCTTGTTGATTGATGAACATGAACATGTCATAGAGGATTAGAGGGAAATTGCATTTTGGTATATATTCCAAAATGGTCGTTGCCCTCTAAAATATGTAATATTGAAAAGCTAGCTATTTTCAAGAATCTCATCATCACAAAGTAGAAAGGTTTAGTTTTTGTGGCGAACCTTGTGCGTTATGACTTGAACTAGGGGAACCTTAAGTGCAGAGAGGAATGCAACAAGTAATCAAATTGGTCGTTCAACAGTCATGACTATTGGATGATTATTCCAACTTTATTTAGTTGAACGATGGATGAATATATATCCTCTTTAAATAATTCTTTTTCCTCATTATTTTCTTTCTTTTCCCGTCTCAGTCACTGTTTCAAAGCAGTTCTTCAATTTGATAGTCTGAAATAACAATAATAATAATAATATGTGAAGGAAAAAAAGGATGCAAATACATATTTATTTAACTTATTCTGATCTAAGAGATTTAATTATAATAGAATTTAAATAATATTATGTGATAGTATAGTATACAATTATAATATTCATGCCTCCAGACTAGCTTAGGTGCAAGTGGGCTTAGGTAATGAAATGAGCTATATGAACATTAACCTATCAGAAAATTTGGTCCTTAAGATCAAATCAACATATAACATCGAAAAAGCATTGCCACACAAATGAAATACGTCATGACTATAGTCTATATAAAGCAGATAAAATTTGTCCACATCTTGGGTGGGGAAACTGCATTGTGCTATGGCCATTTACCTTGATCATGAATGGGACACGTAATTCTTCATGTGGCAACTAGACACTGAACATAGATGTTCATTCGTCAAGAAGAGTCGGAGAAATTAACATTTAGCGATAGATAAGCATCACCTACTTTGTCCCTCTTCAATTTTCTAAATGTTTTACATGTTTAACAACTTATAACCCATAACCAAATTAATGTTAAGATAAAGCGCACTTTCTAAATGAGAGATGGGTTATAAGATCACACTGGAATATGGAGTCAATTCATTGTCAAATCAATAAGAAATTAATTGTCATTACTAGTTTAGGGGCCATGCAGAAGAAAAGATATGTATGAACAATTGAACAAAGTGGGGAAGAACCTAGCTAGTCCACAAGAGACATGTAATCACTTAATTCTAACCTTTATATCTACTCGTTGCTGAAATAATTTCCTCCTCAACTAGGATTTACACCATATGCATATATGTTTTCATATTTAATTTTTTTTTATATTTTTAAAAATTAAGGTTAAAAGTAATATATAAATATTATTCTCTTAATCTATTAAATCGTATTTTCAAGATGAAATTGTGGCGGTACTCAAAGTACTAAAATAGACAATTATATTCGATAAACATTAAAACTATATTCATTAAATAAGTGCTGATTTCAATTGTTTGTTTCTTAATATAAAAGTCCTTTGCTCAGGCTGGTTTTTACTCCAAACGTGGAACTTGACCTAAAAGATTGAATACATATACAATTCTGGCAAAAAAAAAAAAAAAAAGTGTGCATGCGCAATAGATAAAGCAAGAAATTGAACCGAGGTGTAAATGGGCCAGGAATATCATCACTGAATAGTACAATCGATATGGTGGAATTAAAGTTGGATTTATTATAAACCTCTATTCTTATTGTTTACTTCTTCTTCTTCTTTTTTCTTGTTGACACCTTTTCTCTATTTTTAAATTTTGAGACTAACATGGTCCCAACCTTCTTCTCAGTGTGTCTCTCGTTTGTAGAGGAGAAAACTATTCATTGGTAAATTAATGTGAAACTAAAATAGCTTTTTGATACATCTGATCTAAACCTAAAGCAATATTTTTCCAATTAAAAGAAGGAAAAAAAACTCATTCCGGTTTTAACAGTTCTAAACCCTGTTATTCCCGTAGGCCGTGTTAGAAAGTAATTGCTGAATGAATACTGATTTATTATCACAATGAAGTGTATTTATACACATTACAATCTATAGAGCTAAATTGGCAAAAACCTAATTTAGCTCTTCTTTCAACTGACTTCTAACTAACCTGAATTAACTAACTTCCTAACACACCTCCTTAATTCAGGTTATCCATGTTTATGATTCCAAGTAGTTCTCTCATCATCTTAAATTTCTGTCCACCAAGTGCTTTTGTAAGCACATCTCCTGCTTGCTGTTCTGTGCTGCAATATTGCAGTTCAATTTTCTTCTTCTCAACTTGATCTCGTATGTAGTGGAATTTGGTTTCAATGTGCTTTGTCCTCCCATGTGCAATAGGATTTCTAGCTAAGTTGATAGCAGATTTGTTGTCCACCTGAAGCTTCACAGTAGAGTTGAGCTTCACCTTCAAGTCCTTCAACAAGAATCTGATCCATGCTGCTTGACAAGCTGCTGAGGCAGCAGCTATGTACTCAGCCTCACATGATGATAGGGCTACCACTGATTGCTTCTTTGAACTCCAACTGATAGGCACTCCAAGGAACTTGAACAAGTATCCTGTAGTCCTTCTCCTGTCTTCTGCATCACCACTCCAATCACTGTCTGAGAAACCAACCAACTCAACCTTTTGTTGATCATGTTTCTTTGGAAACAGTAAACCAAATTCCAGAGTTCCTCTTATGTATCTTAGAACTCTCTTAGCAGCAAGCAAATGTGAGAGTCTTGGATCACTCATAAATCTGTTGATCATTCCAACAGCAAATGAAATGTCTGGCCTGCTGTTGCACAAATACCTCAAACTCCCTACAATCTGCTTGAAAAGAGTTGGGTTAACCTGCTTTTCTTCTGAATTTGACACAAGCTTCAATCCAATCTCCATTGGTGTCACTGCAGCATTACAGTTCAACATGTTAAATCTCTTCAACATCTCAGTAGCATACTTCTTTTGATAAAGTATCAGGCCAACTTCAGTATCTTTAAATTCAAGTCCCAGGAAGTATGACATTCTTCCTAGGTCAGTCATTTCAAATTCCTGCATCATCTTCTTCTTTACTTCTTGAATCAATTTTTCATTGCTGCCAGTGATAAGTAAATCATCTACATATAGGCAAATGATAACAACATCATCTCCCTTGGTCAGTGTGTACACTCCATACTCTACTTTGCTTTTAACAAAGTCAATCTTCTGCAAGAAATTGTCAATTCTTTTATTCCAGGCCCTTGGAGCCTGCTTAAGACCATACAAGGCCTTCTTCAACTTGTACACCTTTCTGCCATCTTCACTTGTACTGAAACCTGGTGGAGGAGTTACATAGACTTCTTCTTCTAGAAATCCATTCAGAAAAGCAGATTTCACATCTAATTGATACATTGGCCAGCTATTGAAACTTGCCACTGCAGTGATGATTCTCACAGTCTCCAGTCTTGCTACAGGAGCAAACACCTCATCATAATCTACTCCTTCTTTCTGTAAAAAACCCCTAGCCACCAATCTTGCCTTGTACTTTGCTATAGTACCATCAGGATTCTTCTTTATCCTAAACACCGACTTTAGATCAATTGGTTTCTTCCCCTTAGGTAACCATGCAGGTTCCCAAGTCTCATTTCTTTCAATTAAGGCTAACTCTTCCTTCATTGCGTCTCTCCAGACCTGATCTTCTTGAGCTTCTTCAAAACTTATAGGCTCAACATCAGCAAGAAAAACATAGTGAACTTGTTCTTCCTGCTGCTGTTGATCCTCCAGAAATTGTTTTTCAACCAGTTCACCTTCATCAGTGATAGCACTATCTGGAAAGACATGATACTCATCCAACCTTGTTGATTGCTTCTTAGTTCTTTTAGGCCTTCCAGTTCTTCTTTCAACTTCATAAGGATTCTGCTCAGTTTCACTTTCAGTGTTGTTTTCTATTGGAAGCAAAACTTGATTCTTCACATTTTTTTCCTCTAGCAGCTCCCAATTGTATATGCCATCTTCATCAAAAACAACATCCCTGCTAATGGCAATCCTTCTAGTTCTTGGATCAAAGAGCTTGTAGGTTCCTGTGTGATGGAAGCCTACCAGAATCATTGCTTCACTTCTATCATCAAGCTTCTTTCTCTTCTCTGTTGGCACATGCTTGTAGCATAGTGATCCAAAAACTTTCAGGTTACCAACATATGGCTTTCTACCGGTGAGTGCTTCCTCAGGTATTTTATTCACCAGCCTTTTGGTTGGTGACTTGTTCAGCAAGTAAACTGCAGTTGTTACTGCTTCTCCCCACAACTCCTTGGGCAACTTCTTTGCTTTCAACATACTCCTTGTCATGTTCAGCAGGGTCCTATTTCTTCTTTCTGCCAAGCCATTTAACTGTGGTGTGTATGGAGGAGTGATCTCATGACTGATTCCAGCTTCTTGACAGAAACTCTCCATCTCCTTTGATGTATATTCTCCACCTCCATCACTTTTAAAGATCTGAATTTCATATCCATACTGTTTCTCCACTGCCACTTTGAATAACCTGAACACACTGAATACTTCTTCCTTCTTCTTGATTAGAGAAATCCAAGTCATTCTAGTAAATTCATCAACAAATGATACAAAATATTTGTTTCCTCCCACAGTAGCAGGCTCTATGGGACCACAAACATCACTATAGACTATTTCAAGTGGCTTAGTAGCTCTTTCAATTACAGCTTTGGCAAAATTCTTTCTAGGTTGTTTACCTAGCAAACATCCTTCACAAATTCTAGTTTCTGTTTTAATCATAGGTAGCCCTTTTACTAAATCATTTCTTTGCAACATACTCAAACTATCATAGTTGAGATGTCCATACCTGAGATGCCACAACTTAGCATCATCATGATGAGTTGCTATCAAGCACTGGAAATCAGCCACATCTAGCTTTGCTTTAAAGGTCTTGTTTGCTGTAAGAGTTGATTTGAAAACCAGATGGTGTTCTTCATCATACACTCTCAGCACCTTCTTCTTGGTACCAAATTCAAAACCTTTATGAGTCAATTGTCCAAGACTGATCAGGTTACTCTTCATTGCAGGAACATAAAGTACATCTTCTATCACAGCTGGCTTGCCATTCTTCCTTTTGATTGCAACTTTTCCAAGTCCTGCTGTTTTGGTAAAACTTCATCTGCAAACATGACTTTATGCTTCACTGTTGGATCAACATCAAACAGCCAATTTTTATTTCCTGTCATATGATTAGAGCATCCTGTGTCAAGATACCAGAAATCTTCATCACAAGCCTTTACATCAGTAGTGATCATCAACACAATTTCTTCTTCACCAGAGTCATCACTTCCTGCTGCCAGATTAGCCTTTTCATGCTTCTGATTGCCCTTATTATTCTTGTTGAACCAGCACTCTCTACTGAAGTGACCCTTTTTGCCACAATTATAACATTCTATCTTCTTTTTCCATGCTGGCTTTTGATTATCGTTCCCTTTCTCATTCTGATTCGAGTTCTCACCTTGTTCCTTCTTTGCTGAACCATCACTGTTATTCTTCTAATTTCCCTTCTTGCCCTTATTACTCCAATTTTTCTTTTTATCAAACTTCTGTTTTGTTACCTGTGTCTGTAGTGCTTGCACAGTGTTCTTTTCCCCATTTCTTTCATTTAATCTTTGTTCATGAGATTCCAATGAACCTTGCAGTTCTTGGACATTCATCTTTGCAAGATCCTTTGACTCTTCAATTGCTACCACTATGTGATCAAACTTTGAGATGAGAGTTCTCAAAACCTTCTCTACCACTATTTGATCTGTTATCTCTTCTCCACAACCCTTCATAAGATTGATTAAACTCTGCAATCTTGTGAAGTATTGACTAATAGATTCTGATTCTTCCATCTGGAGCAACTCATATTGCCTTCTCAAGGTCTGAAGCTTAACTTTCTTGACCTTTTCATTTCCTGAATAAACTTGAACAAGCTTATCCCAAGCTTCTTTTGCACTTTTGGCAGAAGAGATCTTCTCAAAATGAGCCACATCCACACATTGATGAATGAGGAAAAGGGCTTTACAATCTTTCCCAAGTTCTTGAGTTCCATTTTCCACGACTTCGAGCACATCTTGAAACCCAAACAGAACCTTCATCTGCACTTGCCATCTATCCCAGTTCTTGCCATCCAACATGGGTAGATTACCAAGAAAATTTCCCCCAAATCCATTACCATTAGTTGCCATTTTCACCAACTTTAATCAGAATTTCGGACCAATGAGAAGAATGATGAACACCTCGTGGAATCTTGAAAATCTTGCAAATTGATCACCACAATCAATTACAATCACGGTCCTCAATGATCGAACCTTGCTCTGATACCAATTATTAGAAAGTAATTGCTGAATGAATACTGATTTATTATCACAATGAAGTGTATTTATACACATTACAATCTATAGAGCTAAATTGGCAAAAATCTAATTTAGCTCTTCTTTTAACTGACTTCTAACTAACCTGAATTAACTAACTTCCTAACAGGCCGTAGCCTATTAAGCTTTAACTGAGCACTTTGTATTGTAAGAAATTAATTTATTACAATAATTTATAGTTTAAATTTATTATCATATAATTATTTAATTTAATAATTTATAGTTTAAATTAATTTTTAATGATTCGGAACAACTTTCGGAACGTTATTTTCAAAGATATAGTATTTTTCTTATAAGAAATGAGATTAGAAATTTCGCAGGTTGGAATGATCAATTTGTCTTTGTCATTTTTATTTGGCTAAGACCGATTAAAGCTATTTTATAATTTGAATTATGTGATGGAGGAAAGTTCGACACAATATCATCAATTAGCCACGAAAATAAACTTCTCCCAATTTACAAGTATCAACCATCGAAAATAAAATAAAATAAAAAAGATGATCTAAATCTTCAAGAGATATGAAATATTTATAATTAAAAATAGTTATTAATTTTTATCAAAAATTATAAATAATATATATATACACACATATATATTCTTCTTCCAACTTAATTTATTTATTAAAATTTAAAGTCTAAACTATGATTAAGGGCTTCCAGCCGTCATTTGTTAATGTCTTGTTTTGCCACTGAGTTTGTATTTGACGACTTGAGCACTATTAAGATAACACATTTTTAAAGAAATATTAATGTCTCTTTTTGATTGGTTGTCGACCAATCCGAAACACGAAAAGACACACTAGCAATCTGGCACGTACGTGGGACAAACTGTGCACTTGTATCTGCATTGACCGGATAGTGGAAAACCAGATCAGTCTCGTCTCTATCAGACCCCATAATTTTCTTTCTTTTTCCTTATTTTACATTCAATTTTATAGTTTTTTTTATTTCAGTATTTTTATTTTACATTATTTATTTACAACGTGATCATTTTCTCTCTTACATTTTCCAAGGGTGCACATATTCCGTTAATATGTCAATTAAAATATCATTTTTTTAATATTTTTTTTATGTACATGTATTGGATTTACGCATGAGAATAGAAGATGTCATCAAAGCATAATAACATTCCAGACTCCTTTTTATCAACTTCAGGATCAACAGATTACAACCGTGAACATAGCTCCATTTGAATTCAAACGGGCCCTGCTTAAATTCCTTTTTCTCTTAAATTCGCAAGAGCCATAATGTTAATATGCACCCTAGGACTTTAAGAATTGTGTAAAACATTTTTCAAAGAAGAAATAGAAAGCATAATATATATAGTAAACCGGGAGGTAAATGTTCGAAATGAATGTGTGTTTACATGTTGACTCAATAAGTCTTATAATATAAATTATAATTTATGATTATAATTTTTGGGAGGCACCATGAGTGACGAAAGATTTACGTTGTATAATTAATTGGCTAAGATTTGAATAATAACTCTTCTAAATGTAGAAAATACAAGTCGAGAGAAATTGAGGAGATACTCACCTACTCAACGTCTAACAAACTTTTAAAAAATATTAGTTTCAGTGTTTGACAGAAAATATTATTTTATAAAAAATAATTAACTAAAAAACGTATCTCTTAACAATCTCAAACTATCATCCCTATAAATATATATATATATATACTTATTTTTTAATTGTCTATCCATTCAATTTAAATCTTATATCATAATTTAAATTATTTATTATAAATCTAAAATATAAATTTTATATTCAAATATATTTATTTATTATGAATTATAATAATATAAAAATAATTAATTATTTTGTATACCATATTTTAAAAAAGTGTGTTAAAATTTAACTCAATTTTATAAAATTGACTTATAAGATAAGAATTATTTCTCACTTATAGACATTATTATACCTTTATTCGTAATTGATATAAGATCTCTAATAATATATAAGTTAAAATATTAGTAAATAAAAAAAAAATCTAAAGACGGGGAATTTTGAATAGAACCAAATTAATTGAAAATTAATAATTATTCATAACTCAACACTTTTAATCATTTTTTTTGGTCCAAGATAAAGAGGCTCGAAAGACAACAAGATTCGGCCCAACACAATAAGATCCCTTTCTGGTCCATATAGCAGCGCTAGAAAGAAGGCAAATAACAATATTAGGATACTCCAATTAGATTCGGGCCTATATAAGTCTAAGCTAGGTTTAGACATAACTGCTAAACAAGTAGAAAAAACAAGAGTCCTAGCTAGGAGGCTAAAAAAAATGTCGAACAAGAGAAATTAGGGGGATTTGGCACCTCCAAAAAATCATATCAGAGCAATTCCTTAGGTTAAACACTTCAAGCATTATTGTTTGTATCGAAGGATTATTTATTGACTATTGGGGTTGTAATAATATGTCGTATATTGTTCATTTTTATGATCAATCATGAACAAGGATTATCCTTCTTATTTGAAATTTGTAAAATCACAAATGTAAAATAACTTGAGATATGTGATAATATTATTATTTTTAAAGACTTATTCACGTGATGTACAAACTTTTAAGATATAACATGTTCTTCTCAATAATAATTAGAGTAACAAAATTAACAAATATTTAAGACTCATAAAGTCATAAATAAGATATGTGTTAGGAGAGTTATATATAAAATTTTCTGTATGTTATATTTATAATGAAGAAAACTCTTTTTTAAAATCACATTTGACCAAGTCATAAGATAACTCTTAAAAGACCAACTCAAAATATAAGAAGACTAAATTAATTAAAATATTTATTTGACAAAAACTAAACTATTTTTCCAAAACTCAATTTAACAAATATATTAACCATTTTGAAATATCCACTCAAAATATATAACAATCCCTCACATATCTCAAAAAGGTTAACGATTAAATTTTAAGAAAAAGAAAAAAAAATTGGGTTCTCATTCTCTTGAATGTAATGCATCGGACTTGGTGCAACAAATTATATGGATCAAACTTAGACTCGTAAAACTTAACATACAGTGTAATTGGTGTAGCAAATTATATGAACCAAAGACATTTTATGTATATTAAAGGTTTACCAATCACATTATACCTTCATATCCCTTATTTTTATCGTGGTTGTGCGTTAATAGGTCATGCGCGTGCCTAATATTCATGAGTATTACAAAGATCTCACTAGGATTTGGCCTCACTTGACACTCATATAGGTAATTTCATCAAGTGTATGTCACAAATCATACATACACCATCCATAAAAGGATATGAAAATCATTAAAAGTTTTATAAAATATGGATTTGAGGAAAATGCTGTAGACCAATGCATACACCTTAAAGTTAGTGGGAGTCAGTTTATTTCTTAATCCTATATGTAGATGACATTCTACTTACAAGTAGTGACTTGGGTCTTTTACATGATACTAAAAAATTTTTCTCGTAAAACTTTGATATGAAGGATATGGGTGAAGTCTCCTATTTCATTGGCATGAAAATTCACAGAGATAGATCTCTAAGGACATTGGAATTATCTCAAAAGGCCTACATAAAAAAAGTTTTGAAAAGATTTAATATGCAAATTTGTTCATCAATTGCTACACCTATAGTTAAAGGAGAAAAATTTAGCCTCAATCAAAGTCCTCAAACAAATTCACAGAGATAGATCTCTAAGGACATTGGGATTATCTCAAAAGGCCTACATAAAAAAAGTTTTGAAAAGATTTAATATGCAAATTTGTTCATCAATTGCTACACCTATAGTTAAAGGAGAAAAATTTAGCCTTAATCAAAGTCCTCAAACAACATTGGAACAAGAAGAGATAAAAAGAATTCCTTATTCTTTAGCAGTAAAAGGTCTCACATATGCTCAAGTGTTGTGCACCGATACCACTTGTTGAGCACCAAGGGGTTACCACACATACACACATGTCTCCACATTAGTGAGATATTGTCCGCTTTGGCCTCAAGCCCTCACGGTTTTGCTTTTGGACATCACCCAAAAGGTCTCTCAACCAATGGAGACAAGTGTGTGTATATAAACTCATGTCCATCCTCTTGTTTGAACGATGTGGGACTTTGCTTGCATCCCAATAATCCTCCCCTCAAACAAAGGACCACGGTTTTTACCCCCTCCTGTAACACCCCGAGTTTTTCTACTAATACTACGAAAAATTATTATTTATTTTTGTATTTATAAAGATTATTTCCTTATAATTATTTTGATTAATTAAATGTGTTTGATTGAATTTTTAAAGGTTTTTAATAATAATCATTTATGAAAATTATTTTGTATAATATTATTAATTATGATATTTTGTTATAATTATTATTTGAAGAAAATCATGTTTTAAATTGTATTGATATTTTATTTTAATTTGATATATATATACATATATATATATTATTTATTTATTAACTACTAATTCTGGATTTTCATAGCCCCGGAACAGGCCGTTCCAGTTTGGGAACGGGCCGTTCCAACGCGAGCATTCATGGGTAAAATTTCAACCCAGAACGGGCCGTTCCACTTTGGGAACGGGACGTTCCGGATGTGATTTTAAAGTACAAATTATTGACCCAGAACAGGCCGTTCTAGTTTTGGAACGGGCCGTTCCGGGAGAGGCTTTTGCACATGTTCTATGTGCCCAGAACGGGCCGTTCTGGATTTGGAACGGGCCGTTCTGGATTTGGAACGGGCCGTTCTGGTCAAATCCTAATGCCTATAGATACGTTCCGGCGCTCCAGAAAAACGCATTTTTTTTACTTTTGACCTTTTTCTTCTACACTTTGTGGAGAGCAAGGGGAACCCGAAGGAGGAGATCTTGCTTCAGTTTCAACCCTTGTTTATCCAGGTAAGGGGGAGTGAGAAATCTTATTCTGGGTGTGGGAATGTATGTTGGGTAGTGGGATTGGCCCTCAATCCCCTGTTTGTTGTTGTTGTTATATGCTCACGTATGAGGGGTTTTCCTTAATTATATATGTTTTTTATATTATTTTTCCTATATTTAAATATAAATGTGTAATTTGAGATTTCTATAGTTTCCTGTGGGAAACTCTAAGGGAATGCTTTGGTAATTGTAAGAGACAAATTTTAAATGTTTTCTATTTTACCTTCTGAGTTTTCTGTTATGTTTCTTGATATTTGCTGAGCGTAAATATGTGTATAATTTATTAAATAAACAAGTTTTGATATGAATTAGAGTGTTCTGTGGGTTCCTGTGGGAACCCTATGAGAAACAGACATATTTCTAATAGTTTTTGTTTTACCTTCTGATTGTTCTGTTGTATTCATTGTTGTATCAGATGTATGAATATATGTTTACTTTTGCAAATAGATGAGTTCTGATATGAATAAAAGTGCTCTGTGAAAATTGTGAATATGATGTGATAATGCAAATGTGATGATGAAATGTAATGATGAGATGTGATGATGAAATATAATGAGGAGATGTGATGATGAGATATGTTGAGACATGATAATGTGATATGGGAATGAGACATGAAAATGTGATATGTGTTAATTCATAGAGTCTTGTTTGACATGCATCATTTGCATAAATGTTTTAAGTGTACAATATGGAATACACCGCCAGAGAAGGCCCCCTAGTGTAAAAGCTTTGGGGATTAGTCCTTGGGGATAGCTCGGTTTGGAAGTCCTAGTCTCGCCCATTGTGTGCATGGGATGTATCTTGCGCGGCTTAGCTATCCCGACGAGACTCTGGTAGTATATCCTTCTAGTGAGAGTGCGCAGAGGGTGTGACCCGACATGTACTCCTAGACTACTCTTAGTGTATTGCTAGCGGCAATATGCCATGTGATGTTTTACTGGCGCCACATGCATGATAATGTGAAGTCCGTGTCCATGCATGTGCATTCTTATTATTAAATGATGATAAATTACTATTTGTATGACTTGGATGATTGGATAAGCTATTATTGTTGATTGATCTATGAGGTAACTTATTGTTTGTGTTTGACTATCCGGTGTGCATTCCTACACTGTGAGCCAGAGTGAGATGTGTGTATATAAACCTATGTTCATCCTCTTATTTGAACGATGTGGGACTTTGCTTGCATCCCAACATCAAGTTAGTACTAGACCTGATATTGCTTTCATAGAAAGAATGCTGGAAAGATATCAAAGTAATCTAGGCTTGGAGCATTGGTAGCAAAAGGGTTATGAGATGCCTTCAAGGAACTAATTAAGGATTATAAGTTAATCTACAAGCATATTAGTACTTTGGAAATAAAAGGATACACATTTTTAGATTTTGATAGATGCATGAACTATAAAAAGTCCACTTCAGGCTATATATCCAAGATATAAGTTAATCTACAAGCATACTAGTGCTTTGGAAATAAAAGGATACACAGATTCAAATTTTGCTAGATATGCATAGACTCTAAAAAGTCCACTTCAGACTATATATTCTTTTTAGTCAAAGGTGTTATCTCTTGGAGAAGCAAAAGCCAAACAATTGTTGTGTCATCTACTATGGAAGTAGAATTCATTGGTTGCTATGAGGCTACATCATAAGTTAAATGATTGAAGAACTTTGTTTGTGGGCTTAAATTTGTAAACTCTATCGAAAAACCAATAAACATATTTTGCAACAATTCAATTGTAGTATTCTTCTCAAAAAATAATAAGAGTGGAAGTTGAAGTAAGCATATAGATATTAAGTTGCTAGTTGTTCAAGAAGACATCAAGAGAGAATTAATCTCTATAAAGTACATAGACAATGAAGTTATGATTGTTGATCCATTAACAAAATTGCTAGCTAAAGTGTTTCAAAATTATGTAATTCAAATGGGTCTTATAAGTTTATAATAATATTTGTCTTTTCTTATATATGACATTGTGCACATTAAAGTTGATCATGAATGAATTCATATAAATCAATAAAGTTAGGATCCAATATTTCACTAAGAAAAGGTTATACATTGTAATACATGGAAGAAAATGTTTCATCTAAAATACAACCATCACGATTCACATATAATTATTTTTTTGTAATAATATCAAGTTTAAGTTAACATGTCATGACCATACTTGATTGTCAAAAATAAAAATTATCATTAACAATATATGAGTCAAGTGGGAGAATGTTAGAATATAAATATTAAGTGACTCGTAATCAGAACTTATATAGTTGTTATAAGTTTTAAATTTCTATATTATTGACTTTTAATGGAGGAGGCAAATTAAAAAGACAATTACATTTATGAGTGTATGAAGGGATCCATAACCTTGCCTATATAAAGTCAATAATGTTCCATTGATTCACATATTTTAAAAAGACAAGGGTTAAAAACTTCTCTATTCTCACTAAAAAAAATTTCTCTAATATTTGTATAAGCTTCTTTGTTTATGATAATAATATATGTAAGTGAAAGTATTATACTCTACATTCTTTGTTCTTATTTTGTAAACTGGATGAATGAACAATGACTAAATAATGAATATTTTATTATATTTATTGTAAAGGTTTAACACATATATATACGATTAATTAAAATACGATCGCGAGTTAGAAATGTGTTAATCTAGTATTTTGTCGGTTACAAATCAAGTAGGTAATTCCATGAACTCACATTTTAAAAGAATAACAATTTTTTAACCTTATATTTTTACGAATCAAAAATTTAAAATAATAATAATCTAAATTCAAGTTTCTATATAACTAATGTTTAGCTATTCTGTGATTTTTGTCCTGAGAGTATACTTCACTTGGTTTCATAAGATATATGAATTGTTGCAAAGTTTTTTTTATACTTGATATATATATATATATATATATATATATATATATATATATATATATATATATATATATATATTACAATCCGTTAACACCAAATGTAAACCTATAAATTTATATTAAATTTTATATTTTTAATAACTTTTTATATCATATAATTTTAATTTATCAAACTATTGAATTATATAATATTATTATTTCATCACATTATTTTATTTTAACATATAATATAACATTTTAAATATGTGTAAATATCTATTTTTGGATAACATATCTAAAAAGATTCAAATTATGTGAAATTTGATATAAGATTCAAATTATTAAAGGTATAAGATTTGTTGTAAGTTTCTAGACTTACACAGTATTAATAAATCTTAATTATGTATATAGATGAGGATTTACTTACTCTAAGAGTAAATATAAATAAACTTATTTCATTCAATAACTCATAACTTTATATCAAATTTTAACAATTTAATTGTTGAATTAAAAGTTTTTAAGACATAGATTAAGTCTATAAATTTTTAAAAAGTTTAAAAATTATTTGATACTTTATTTCGTTAATTCAAATCAACATACAAAATAATTTTATTAGTATCTATCAATTTAAAATGAAACGAAGTATCAAATTACTTAATTAAGTATTTAAAAATACATTAATGATTTAGAAATATATTTTTTAGAATTTAAATGTTTATTCATTTAATTACAAAAGTCTCAAATTGAACATAAATGTCTATTGGATTGTCAAAAAAAATTTATATTTTGAAAAAAGAATCTTATAATAAAAATAAAAGAACATTAATATATTTAAAAATAAAATTACTTAATTAAATATTTAAAATACATTAATGATTTGGAAATATATTTTTAGAAATTAAATGTTTATTCATTTTATTTCAAAAGTCTCAAATCGGACATAAATATATATTGAAATAAATGTCTATTGGAATGTCAAAAAGAATTTATCTTTCGAAAAAAAATTCTTATTTTAAAAATAAAAGAACATAAATATATTTATATATCAAACTACTTAATTAAATATTTAAAAATACATTAATGATTTAGAAATATATCTTTTAGAAATTAAATTTTTATTCATTTAATTAAAAAAGTCTCAAATTACATAAACATATATTCCAAATTTCCAATGTCCCAAATCGAACATAAACATCTATTAGAATAAATGTCTATTGGAATGTCAAAAAGAATTTATCTGTAGAAAAAAAAAATCTTATTTTAAAAATAAAAGAATATAAATATATTTGTATATCAAATTACTTAATTAAATATTTAAAAATGCATTAATGATTTAGAAATATATTTTTTAGAAATTAAATGTTTACTTTATTCGTTTAATTACAAAAGTCTCAAATTTACATAAACATATGTTGGAATGTGAAAAAGGTCCCACCGAGATTTGAACTCGGGTTACTGGATTCAGAGTCCAATGTCCTGACCACTAGACCATGGGACCAATTGTTAATGGGCTTGTAAAAAACAAATTAAATTATATTATTTTTATCTCCCTCTAATTTCTTTTCCATTTTTCTTTTGTTAATGCAATAAATCATCCTTCTATTTCATTATCCAAAATTTTAACAAACATAAATATTACAATAACTTGTTATAAAAAATAAGAATTTAATTTTGATGTATTATCAATGCATAATAAAATTACGTTTACATACGAATGTGCTACCATATTGATTAGTTAAATTGGTTATCATTTTCCATGGCTGCTAATATAATTAGATTCACAGACGATCATTTGTTTTAAATTTCATATGATTTTTAGTTGAAATATATGTTTACAAATTATAATGAATATGCAAGTTCTTTTACACAAATATATTTAAAAAAAATTACTTTATTATTTTTATTAAAAAGGTATTAAGATATGGAAAGTTTGCAGAAAATTACATTAGAAAATTTATTTTGTAAATTTAAACAAATGGATCTAAAATAATGTATTTATATATGATTAAATAATTATATAAAAAGGTTTTATATGATCATTATGATAAAATTAATATAGTAACAGTACATCACAATCATTTTATTTTTTTTATATTTTCTTAGTTCAACTTTATTTTTAGTTATTATCATTTATGTGTTAACCAAATAATGTATCATATAACGAATGCGTTGGTCTTCCTAATCCTAATCTATTAAAAAAACAATCTTACCAGATTTTGGTGATAAGTTAGAGAGAATTGACTTGTTTTTACCAAATATTACTCTTAAGTATATAATTCTTAATAATGAAAATGAATCAAGTCACGTTTTATTAACTTTTTTGTAGGGTTGAGAAAGAGAAATAAGTAGAAAGAAAAAGAATAAAAAGAAATGAATTTTTATTCGTTTGATATCAAAGAAAGTGGAAGAAAATAAAAGTATAAATTTGTAATAAAAATGGAATTAAAATCTTGTTTGATTAATAGAAAATGAGAAGAAAAAATTTATTATTAAATGATATAAATGTTCTTATATTGTAACACTGTAAATTTGCTAATTATTGTTTTGTAACAATAATTGTTTATCAAGTGCTTGAGGTGTGTGGAGTGACTTTGAGAGAGTTGAGGAACTCTCAGAAGTTTAATTGATCTTTGAGAGTCTTTGGCCAAAGGGCAAGTTGTCTCTAAGGAGAGGAGACATATAAAATTTATGTTAATAATTAAATCTCATAAGTTCAATTCTCCAGATTTTAGAAATATAAACTAGAAAGAAGTATTGTGATTCCATGAGTTTTCTTCTTCTACATAAACCTTCTTTTGATCGAAGAATCCTTTCACTAAGATTGTTAATGCATTCTTGTGTTGTGATTCTGGTCCTGAGAAGCTTGAATCGAAGCTTGAATCGTAGCTGAGAATTAGAGTGGTGTGCGAAGCTCAAAAGCTTAGAGTTTTCTTCTTTCCTTTCTTCTTTTATGGATTGATTATGAGATAAGGGAAGCTAGAACTCAAATCTTGATAGATAAATGGTTCAATGTATTTTGAATGGGTTGAATGCATGATTACATGTATGATTTTGAGATGAAATTGATGACTTGATGAACCTTGGTGTTGTGAGTTCATAGAAGTGAATTTTTAGGTGAATGCCTCATATTGTTGTTGCATATTGATTTTGGGGATAGAATTGAGTTGTATTTACATTATATGTTGCATTGCATGTCTGGTTTGGTATGATTTTCAAGTCTTGGGGTGTAAATTGTTGATTTGCATTTGCAAATTTTTTATGTCGTGTCGAGCGAGCCTTTATGGTGTTGGGTGTGCCTTTAAAAGAAGGTCTTTATTCTGCTCACACTGGGCGTAGGATGGGTGAAACTAGGCATGAGAAGAGAGAATCACCTCGTGTTAAAGTGGCATTGGGCGTGGTTTGAATGAGGTCAGGTTTGAGGTGATAAATTTACCTCTATGTGGATTGACACCGAGCGTGTGGAGTGAGAATCATCTCAGGTTAGCGTAAGGCCAGACATGGGATTTTGTCATGCCAAGCATAAGGTCTCAAGGGTTTCCTACCCTAATCACATCGAGCGTGGGCAAGGCAAAGGACTCCTTGGCTTGATTGACGTCAGGCACAAGGTGTGTATTGCACTATGCGGCTTGTTTTGTATGTACTTGTTGATTGGTGAGTTGTATGATAAACATGAATAGAATTGTTAACTATATTGCATGTTGTATGTTGAATGAATGATGAGGATGATGGTTTTATGTATATTGTTTTGGAATATATATATAGATGTTGGTAGGGTTAGAATGTTTATAAGCATTAGTATGTTACACTTTGTATGGTTGAATTGTTGTTGAGCATTGGTATGTTGTTAGATCTCTATAGACATTGACCTAGGGTAATGCATATAGATGGTGAGATTATTTTAGATTGTTGTTTAGCGTTGATATGCTATGTTTGATTGGTGTGATTTGATCTCTATATTCATTGACCTAGGATAATGAATATAGATAATGTATGTTGAGGTGTTAATGTTGAGAATGTTATAGGCATTATAGCATGTTGACTAACTTAAGACTAGAGGAGAGGATGTTATTATTTAGAAAGTTGAATATCCCATGTAGGGAGGATGGTTGTGGCGCTTTGGTGTGGATTTTGGTTGAGTATTCTTAAGGTCCTTAGTCAATGTCAGAGTAAAGTATGAAGTTTAGGGCTACAATCCTTAATTGATTACTAAAATGGTTGCATGGTACCTTGAGGATAGATAATGGGTAAATCCCACAAGTGCCTTGATAATACATATCATGGTCGTAATACGTTTATTCTCAATTATATTAGTTCTAACTATGGAATCGAACTTTCCTAATGTAAGTCGCAAACCTGAGAAATCAGAGGAGGAATTGGCATCTCATTATAGTTGTCGATCTAGCAAACGCATTGGGCATGAAAACGATCAGAGTTGGTTTGGTAAGTCAAGCCACTTAGATTACTCAATTGTGTTAAGAGATCTCCATAGGTGAATGTGTGACAATATATTAGTTGTGGTATTTGCATATGATGTGGTGTGAGTTGATATTATTCATATGCATGGTGTGAATACCTTGTCGTATGGTATGATTATGGTAAATGTTTGAATTACTTAGGTGTTTAGCTTCCAAACATGTTGATTGTTGTATAATGTGAAACATGAAATGATGTTGTCTAGTTTACATGTTGATGCACAATATGTCTTTCTATACATGTATATTTTTTAAATCTAGCCTACCTTTACATGTTTTTCCTGTGGTTAAAACTACAATTTATGTTTTCATGAGAGCATGGCAGAATTAGCTGGAGTTGAGCTATCGAAGTTTTTGTTGGGTCATATTTGTTAGCAGTGTAATCTTTGACTACTTTTGATGGTTTTATAAACATTATTTGACCAACGACTTAGAATTTTATATTCTACCATTTATGAAGTATTGTATATAACTTTATATTTGTATAGTTGCTCTTACATTTATATGCATGATATATGTACATATCCAGTTATCATAAATATAATCCTAGGTGATCAGTTATTTTTTCATTGTTAGTAGTAGTTGACCCATAAGTGTATTGACTTAGATGGATCGTTACATGAACCAAAAAAAAATGTTAAAAATCATAAAATTTGTCCACAATAATAATAAAAAAATAGTCAAAAAGTATGATAAATTAAATATAAGTTAAATATATAAATTATATATATATATATATATATATATTACAATTGAAAATAAAAATAAAACAAAAATAATAACATAAGTTAATTAAAAGATAATTTTATATTTTTCATTCAATTTCACACTTTCTTTTTACTTTAGTGAGATCAACACAGATTACGTTTGTTATTAATAAATCTATTTTGAAAATTTAATCAATAAAAAAAGTTTTCAATCACATCGTTTGGGCTCTTCGAATATGGCGCCCCTAGGGCTTTCTATTTGATTGTATCGAAAGGTCCAATTCATTGAGATTTTCCTATTGGGTCAGGTCATTTCGGGGCAAGCGGATCATTTATGATGAAGAGGATGAGCTTCAAGAGAATAATTCATAACTTGATTATTTTTAGATAATAGTAGATAGAAACAACACTTGTAAAGAGTCATATTGAAACCAATAAATATAAGCCTATCTGTCATCCACACTAGAATAAATGAAGTTTTTCGAAGAAAAACCTATTTTTCATTCAATTTCACTTTCTCTTTACTTCAGTGAGATCAACACAGATTGCGTTTGTTATTAACAAATCTATTTTGAAAATTTAATCAATAAAAAAAGTTTTCAATCACATCTTTTGGGCTCTTCGAATATAGCGCCTCTAGGACTTTCTATTTGATTGTATCGAAAGGTCCAATTCATTGAGATTTTCCTATTGGGCCAGGTCATTTCGGGACAAGTGGATCATTTATGATGAAGAGGATCAGCTTCAAGAGAATAATTCATAACTTGATTATTTTTAGATAATAGTAGATAGAAACAACACTTATAAGGAATCCTATTGAAACCAATAAATATAAGCCTGTCATCCACACTAGAATAAATGAAGTTTTTCGAAAAAAAAACCTATTTTTCATTCAATTTCACACTTTCTCTTTACTTTTCTTTCCAAAAGGAAAAACACACACAAACTTTTGTAAGGGACCTATCAAAATTTTCTTTTCTTATTTATATACTAATCAAGTAAAGGAAAACACAATCTTACCCTTATATCTTTCCTTTATTTTCTTCCTATTTTCATTGGAACCAAACATAGGCTTAAGTTTGACTCATTAACTTAAAAGTGGCATTAGATAGAAGAAAAAAAATTATAGTTTTTAATTAAAAAAAATTTATTGTATAATTGAGAATGATTACAAGTTTTTGAAGAAAAACATGTGTAAAAATATTTTAGAAGAAATAAAAGCACACTTATTTATATATCTAGAAAAAATTGTTAAAATCAAACTTGAAATTCTTTAATTCACAAAAACATGTGTAAATATTTCTAAAACCAAATAGTTTTTTTTTAGCTGAAATTAACAGACTAATTTCGTAATATACAAAAAACAGTTTAAAGATTTCAAATATTTTTTCATATACAAATACCTAAAATCAAACTTATAAACCGTATATTTAATGACTATGATTATGTGTTAACACCATATTGGTATATATGGGAAAAAAAAAATATCTAACTAATAGTGCGCTATCTAACAGTTAATTTGGACCATAAAATTAACAGAAAACAAGAGGAAATAACAGCCACTACTAGAATTATCTAGGAATGGTAAAAAAAAAAAAAATTATACCAGCGAGTAATATTTACTATAAATTGTCATTGTTAAATGAATATTGTTTATTAGTGGAATGGAACAGCAATAATTAACCAAAGCGTAAAATTATATAGATTTTAATGAGTTAAATATTTTTAGTCCATGTAAAATTAGTAAGTTTTAATTTTTGATCTTTATAAAAAAAGTTCATTGTTATAAAATTAGAATTATTATTTTTAATCTTTATTTTTTATGTGATTAACTATTTTTTATTTATTAATAATTTAAGTGTCGTCTTATATCTTATTTAGGATTGTTAGTAATATCATGTTATTATTTGACGTATCTAAAAAATTATATAATATTAAAATAATTATTATTTGTCTACTTTTAAATGGTTGTTAGAGGCAAAAGAAAAAAATGACTTTAAATTTTAGACAGATAAAATATATATATATATATATATATATATATATATATATGTCAAAACCAAAATATATTCATTTCACTATGACCAAAAATAATGTATAAATTTTAGAAAGATGAAAAATAAAAGAAAGTTTTACAAAAATTAAAATTTACTCATTTTATAGGAATTAAAATATATTTAAGTCAATTAAGTATAAATATATTATAAAATTATTCAAATATCTTTAAGTATATAACAAGTAAATTGCTTTAAAGTGTTTCAAGATTTTCATCAGGATTAAAATAATATTTAACAAGTGAAAACTATATTTTACAAACACATATTAGTCTTTAATTATCAACTTTAAAATGTTGCATGAATTATATCTATATATAAAAAAAAGGTGTTTTAAGATGTTTACTTTTAGTTTTATTTTATATTTTAACAAATATGTACATATAATAGAAAGGTATAAAATTTTGCATATAATAAATTGTGAGATTAGTTTTCCATCGTATATAGATTTATTATATCATTTTATTGTTCTAATTCATCTTTGACAAGACACAAGTCACACAATCTAATATAACTACGAAATTAATATATTTTTTTCCCTTTCCAATTGTAATAAAAATTATAACAGTGAGCTAAAACTAATAATATTAGCCACCGAATTATTGATCCAAGTAACACTGATTCACCCTTAAAAAAAATAATATTGAAAAGGGAGACCCAATTATAGGTAATTTCTACCCTAAATAAGATTAGTCATTCTCAAAATCGTTGAATACATTTTTGATCATTAGTCTTTATTTTTAACTTTAAGACATTACGTGTATCATATTCACAATTAAAAAAAAGTTGTTGAATACTTCGTAATAACAATGTGATTAATAAAAATGTGACTCTTGAATATTTAGTACTAATTATATGATTAACAAAACTGTTTATATGTATCATGCACATCTTAATGTACAAAACTTCGGAGCATATTTTTCTGGAGCTATCTTAAATTATAATTTTGTTAAACATTTCAGGAGCTAATTTTGTTCACTCTAAAATGACAAATCACCAGATTAAATATAATTATCATGTTCCGATGTTGCATAAATTAAAAAAAATTAAAAACCAAAAGGAGCAAGAAATATTGGAAAAGGAAAGAAAAAAATTATCTATCTATGATATTTACAACGAGCACAATAATTTCTCTGTTTCTGTCTAAAAGCCTCTACTCTCTACATCCTATACAAATGTTAACGACTAAACCAAAATTTCAAGGTAAACAAATGTGAATCATCTCTCTCTAACTATAAAGACAATTCATATAATCTTTCATGTCAAGTGTCAACAGAGGCCATGTTAGAAAATTTTCAGCACCCTGTTTCTTCTGCTGCCACCAAAAAGAACAACCCACAATGACGCCTGCTCCCAGGAAAAAAATCACCAATCCAAAAAATAAAAATTATATCTGTATGGATATATGTGTCTAGTCAGTAATCACATCATGAACAAGTATTTTAGATCATCCACTGTAAGGCGACTTTGACGACCACCAGTTCCATCCTCTCCAAAGGCAGATGCAACCATTTTTCGCTTTTTTTGCTGCAAGTATATTAAAGAGAGCAGATTTTCTAGCGTGAGCAACCACCAATATAAATCTGTAAGCCCAGATACAAGTACTACAAGGATAAATGTTATAAAATCAATTACACATGCACAAAAGTGTAAAGACCATAGAACAAAGATAAATCAATGGAAGTATCTAGAAGTACAGCATTATTAACAGGTATACTAAATATATTGTGCACGGGTACAAAGTTGCATTCTTTAAAGAAGTAACACGTATGATGACTTGCCAAGTTCCATATTCTCTGTATTTACTAAATTTTGTTCAGCAATACTGTAATTATTTGACATATATATTTATATATATATAAACTTTACATGGCAACCAGAAGAAAATACCTGCAGAGCTAATATACGGTCTTCCACTGTATCCCTAACAGTTAAACGTAAAACTGTGACAGGACGAGTCTGTCCAATTCGATGCGCTCTATCTATTGCCTGGTCTTCGGTTGTAGGATTCCACCATAGATCTAGCATTAGAACATGGCAGGCAGCGACCATATTCAGACCAAGACTAGCAGCCTTCAAGGACATAATCATAACTGAAACCTGAAAGACGATAGATCAAACTTAATTATATTAACGACTGAAATAGAACCAAATAATATAACTTGATGTATCTCACTCCCAATCTTCCAAAAAAACAACCAAAGTCATTTCCTACTAGGTGGGTTGACTATTGCTACCAATATTCCCAACATGGAAATTTAGAACTCATCAATATCAATGTAACTTTACAAACCTCAGGGAGAGTGTTAAAATCTTTAACAGCTTTATCTCTTGCAGTGACTGACATTGTTCCATCAAGTCTTCTATACTGGATTGAAGAATTCTTAAGACATGCTTCAAGCAAATCTAGCATCCTTGTCCACTGAGAAAACACTATAGCTTTCTCCCCTACACCAACAGAATTATTAGAGTTTCTCTCCTCAATCAAATTTTGATTCTCCGGAAATTCAATTAAGGATTTCGGTGTGGCGGCACTAGATGAGCTACCAAGGCCATCAGTACTTTCCCCAGAACTAATCTGCACCAATTTATTTTGGGATGCACAGCATTGTGGTTTAGACAATGATTGCAACACCTCAAGTGCAGCTTTAATTTTTGAAGAATCGTATGGCTGAGTCTGAGAACAAAACTCAGATTCCTCCACTTCACAACCAGAGTAACCAGGCAAATTATCACAAGCCTGATCGGAAAAAGAACTGTTCAGTGTGACTTTGGAGAACACTGAAGACATGCTTAGCCGAGTTTTGCAATTAGTAGCAGGGCACTGATTGTCATCACCAGTAAGATGTTCACAAATGCATTGGTTACAAAAAACATGACCACAAACTGAAACAACAGCATCTTCAGGAGGATCCTGCATAAAAACAAAGAATAATATTAGAGCAGAGAAGTCGGTCTTGGGAATATACTTTACTTAAAAATAGTTAATCATGATGATATGGCAAATTAGTAATTATTTTAATAAATAAATCACAATCATCCTTTCTACCTATCCTATGATGAAATGCAACAACTGGCAAAAACAAGTTTCATATTTATTTGCAAATAAAAAAGAGTCAAACATACATTACAGATACCACAGAGGGCCAAGGAAGCCTCTAAACATTTTAGAAGAGATAGTCGTTTTTCCTGAGGAAGCTTCTTTGCCATCTCAACTGAAGATTTCCACAGAGAATTAGAATTGTATCGCTTGACAAGCAGAGGATGATCGCAAGCTTGTCTAAGGCGCAAAAGCATCAACAAAATGTTAACATAGTTTTGCTTCACAGTTCCAGCATCAGCATATTCCTACATGACAAAAGAGAAATTGATAGGGATTGACATTAAAATATACTACCAGAAACAATCCTCTTGGGGACAGAATAAAGAGCATGACAACATTAAAAAAACAGATTTTTATTATCTAAATCTTTCAAGACAATTCTAAGAGTAAGAACAGGCCATACCTGAAACTGTGCTCGGGAATCAGCCTCTAGTCTGGAATAGAATTCACGTTCCTCCTGTGAAAATTCCACTTTCTTCAACTCTACCGATTTGGGTGGCAAGGAAATGATAGGCTCCCCGTCAAGAAGTGTGCCTATAGCAAATGATCACCATAGGGTGGTTATAAATAAATTTTACTCATAGAAGCAATTATTTAATAGAATGAATTCATGTATAATGATGTTACTAATGGTGCAAGAAATGGAAACTGAAAATCTGAGTTTACCTTTTGTCCGACGTAACATTATAGTTTTTAAGACAGCTTGTAGCTTTCTATATCCTTTTGATGGATTTCTGCTGATAGGGATCTTAATTGTGGAACAGAATGATGTGTACACAGCATAAGGATCATATCTTAAAAATCTAAAATAACTGTAGAGATCATCAATTGCATTCTGAATAGGAGTCCCTGACAAGCACCATCTACGCTTGGCCCGAAGACCCCAACAGGCCCTTGCAACTTGGGTTCTGTGATTCTTTATACTCTGGGCTTCATCAAGGACAACTCTAAACCAAGCCACTTTTGCCAGAGGACGGGCCTCAAGCATCACAGTGTCCAATCCCTTCTTGCCACTTTTACTAGAACTAGGAGGGCACTTCCTTTTCTTACTTGGTACTGCAAGATCATCATAAGTTTCTTTTTCTTCATCATCTTTGTCAACCAGAGGCTGCTTAGGGACCTCCATGCTGACAATTGAATAAGTCGTCAAAACAACATCATACTTAGCAAGCTCATAAGGATCTTTTGTTCGATTGCTTCCATGGTACACTAGCACAGAGAGATTTGCTTTGCCAGTTACCTTATTTTGCAACTCATCAGCCCATTGTCGCAAGACACTAGTTGGACAAACAATAAGGGTTCCTGCAGATGGCCTTCCCTTTGCATGCACTAACAAATTTATGCTCTTGTTCGGAATTCTACTAGACAAATCCTGACACATATTAGATTCATTCTTCACACCATTCTCAGGAAGCTGATCATCATCCGCATCCAGATTCAAAGTTTCTAATTCACATTTTTGCACATTGTTGCATTTACTCAGTAACGTAGTAGGTCTTTCCTTCAATATTAAAGCAATGGTTGACACTGTTTTTCCAAGACCCTACAACAATTTAGTAGCAAGGAGTAAATCATATGCTTTTAGACAATCAACTATCATATCACATTAAGAATGCAGTGCACTGACCTGATCATCTGCAAGAATTCCTCCAGAGCAGTATAAACTTGATGTTTCCTTCTGAACCATCCATGATAAAGCAATTCTCTGACAAAGCAACAAATTTAGTCAGATGACTCAATGATACAGAGTAAGCAACGACTTTAGTCTGATGGCATCAAAGGAAAAATGGGTTGAACTTAATAAAAGATAAGGATTGTATAGGAGTTGGAATAACAAACACCAAACCACTTTCACAAGAAACTTTGAGCAGTTAACTGACTCAAAAGGAAAGCAATTGTCTGAAGCAATAATATTTGACCTTTGCAGAAAAACAAAAAACATCTCAGATTCTGAAATTTGGAAATGAGTTTTGGTTAGGGAAAAAAAAACTGAAACTGGGAAAGAACAAAAATAGACATGGGAAAAATCCTTTCCAAAAAACTGAAGGGTGCTTAAGCTGACAGATGTCTGAGGTACAAATTAATTGTTTATTACAGTACACTACTAATAATTGATTCTTAGGCCTTGTATGGTTACTTGGATTACTATGGCAGCAAGGATGAGCTGAATGGGACAAGATGGGGGAATTTACTTTTTAATCACCCTGCACACATCACAGGAAGGAATGATAAAGGTGTATCAAATTAAATCTGCTGGGGGGAAGCATTACGGCAAGCCTTAGAAATATTGAACCAGAGCAATATTTCTATCTTTTTTTTCATATTATGTGTGTGAAACGAGGAAGCCAAGGTTCTGATTTCTAATAGGGGGTTATCTGAATTTTCTGTAAAAAAAATGCCTAGTTTCTATAATTGAAGCAATTATTTCGATTAATGTTCCTTTTTTATGCTTGACTAGCAAATTCCAGATCCAGATATTCATTTTACATTGAAAGATGCTTTGCAACAGACCACCTATAATAACATTTGTAAAGGAAATCTCACAAAAGAAAAACATTTGAAAAGGAGAGACAACACCTAAAAAATTCAAAGATTGGATTTGCAAAATAACCTGATGTCGTAAAAGAGGAACTGTCAGCAGTCCATCTGGTGGACTAACCTCTGACTTGGGCTGGGATAGATCCTACAATCAGCAACAGAAGTTAGTTTACTTGCATTTCAGAAACACAGGACATTAAGCTATTGTAGTATGTCCTACAAGCCACGGAAAAATTCAAAAAATAGCAAGCACCAAGGAGGGGGTGAGGAGAATTACAAAACCAATCAAAGTCTTCCAGACCCCATCCTATACATAGGCCATATAAACAACTCTATCCCAAAGTTAATATTCTGAATTATACAAACATTCCCATCTCCACCAAATTTCATACAATCACATACCTCAAATAACAATTTAAAGTATATAATGATTTAAAATCATGCTGGCAGAAAAAGGAGGAACAACTTAGGTGCATATGCAAAAATAAAACCCTTAAAACTGCCGAGGGCTACAGAAGACAAAACTACAAAAGAAAGAAAAAAGTCAACCTGCAATGCAACTCGTAATATGAATTGCTCGTCACGCGCCTTTGGCCTCATACCTCCGACCATATAAGAATGAGTATAACCACCTCTAGAAGATTGTGATGCATTAAGGCAATTCCCAAGCTCCACGGGTCGAATTATAGGTGCAGGGTGACTGATGCCTTCAATAATGCAAACATCAGAATCATCCTCAATACTGGATCTCTCAATGTTTCCCTTTGGAACTTGAGAATCAATACTTCTATGTTCAATTGTTTTGCCCTCTCCCTTATTCATAACACAATTATACTGCTTCCCACTGGCAATTAATGTCTGGGCATTATACAAAGATTTATCTAATGGTTTTAAATTCAAATTTCCCATGAGTTCTGGAAAGTTATTGGCAGATCCATCTATAGCATCGTGATAATAATTGGCTTTCTCAGTTGTTGCTATAGTAACACTATCCTCACACTTGAATAAATCATTACCCTGACATCCAACAGCACCAAAAATACCGTGTAGTTGTTTCGTCTCTTGACCAGCATTGAACTCAGTATCATCACTGTGAACGGAACTTTGGTAAGGCATAATCTGTTCGTCCCTTTCAGCTTTGACATTTAGTGATTGACCTCCACTTGATATATATGGAGCCCAAATTGAGAGTTGCATTGATGTATTGTCTTCAAAACTAACATTACCAGGAAAAAATGATGCATAGTTACTATCTGCAAACATAAATTGACTATCTGGAAAGGATATCCCTCCATTAGGGCTGAAATGCATGCCACTACTCGCATGTGTTGTATCAGCAAAGAACTCCATTTTAGCAACCTTCGTGTTCCTCATCATTTCTTCATTTTTCCACTCATGATATACACCATTAGACAAACAACCAGAAGTGTTGGCAACAACAGATCTATCATCCATACCTCGATAACAATTCAAAGATGGATAAAAGTCACTATAACCATTGGGAACATTGGAACCTTGACAAATAGAAGAATCAGTTGATGTTGCAACATGTGAAGATATATCAGCATCCACAAACGGCATTTCAAAAGATGTACACGAGTCATTTTCCTGTTTCCCAGAAATTCCGATGATGTCTTTCATATAGTTACCATAATCTTCAATATTTACATCAACATTATCAACGTTAGATCCATGTGAAGCATCTGCAGACATAAAAAATAATCAGGTTGCTTCCCAAGTTTCAAGCATGACAATGATCTAGAGTAAATTTTTGAAAGAATGAACTAGATGCAATGTCTTAGATTCTACATACGTTCAGATTCAGCATCATATCCTGCATGCTTGACTTGGCTGTCATTTTCAGACTTCCATAGAGACAGATTCAAATTATCTCCACAGACTACGTTGCTTGAATTCGCCTCAGGATCAGGGAACCTTGTGTCAGCAATGTAAGCAGGTATCTCACAATTTGAAACTCCTGGGCGTTCTGTGAAGCAAATTTCATCATTTTCACCCACTGAGAACGACTCCCTATAACCACCAGCATGAGCATTTGGGGAAGAGAAAGTATGTGAAGAAGGCCCCTGGTTTTCATGTTCACATTGAAGCACAGAGGCCCCTGCAGAATCCCATAAACTAGTTAAGCCTCTGATCTCAGAATCTAACCCATCTGAGCAGAACTGAGAACAACCTATTATGACCAAAACTACTAAAGTCAAATCAAAAGAACAAGTGGCACTTGAGGCCCCAATAAGTAGGCATGAGAAACAGTCCACTGAAAATTATCAGCAACTACACTCCATGTCATATCCAAGATTCAGTGTTAAAGAACATATCTTTTCTAAATCTTGATAGACTAATTACAACCAATAAGGACAAGAAATGACTAAAAATACCCACACAAGTTTTACATACCATTTTGAAGTAGAAAATTGTCATGGATACCAGATTCACCCGGTGAAACATTTTTCAATGTAGAATCCTCAGGACTACTCTGCAGCATGATATCCAGAAGATTAGTATAAAGGTAATATCACACATGAATTCTGGGTATTGAAAAGAACCATAAAGGACAGGGTTCAAAGCTAAACAATTTTTTTAATGATGTTTTCCATAAAAAGCTATTTGGAAAGACCACAAAACAAGGTTTTATTCTATTTTCCAAAACAAAGATAAAGCAGCAGAAGCTACAAGTTCTCCAGTCTCCATACAAAGGTTAGGTCCCTTTCAGTACGAGAATCAGCACCCACTACCCATTCAGAACATAAAAAATTTACCTAGCACAAAAAATCATCTGAGCGACACCGGCACAAAATAGTTATAAAATACCGAATGTCCTTCAACATTACAAAAACTATAGGGAATTGAAAAATGAAAGGAGCAGATAAGATCGTGACAACATTCTTCATACAAATGGCATAAGAAGAAGGCATCATTTTCAAGGCCCAACTGGATATAAACCATAAATGATCCCAAGTCTAAGATTTATTGTCTCGTTAAGTCACTGGAAGCAGTAGTTCCACGAATTTTTCATCTTAATATTGAAGATGATTCTATTTATGAGGATGCGGATGAGGAATTTAAAACTTAAGGAACTTCAAGCTTTAGTAGAAGTCAACGACTAGATAACATGACGTTGCGCATTTCCCAGTGAAACATAACTTACAGCAAAAAAAAAAAAAAAAATCAGACGGATAAACAAAAAAATCATCTTAAAAAACTAAACATTGTGCTCTGCATTCTCCTAAAAACACACTTCAAAGCTGATCAGTGTACATATACATCTTGCCATAAACTAATGTTCCTACTAAATCAACCAGTAGTTTACCAATTTCACTTTGCTGTCTACAGAACATCACTTATGAAAATAAACAAGCCCTAATGCTCAGTGGTCATTACATACGCACGAAATTTTCCAAAACGAAATAAAAACAAACACAGGGAAACCACTGTAGCATTCGATAAACAGAAATAGGGAGTGCATCGATAATTAACATTGCAAGAAGTTCCACATCTTATGTAATGAAAGAAGTAAATCATTCAACGGGCACCAGCATGAATATAAAATATTATCACCGACACTTGGTAAAGTTGAATAGTTGAATTCCAGTATTCCACTACCCTATCAGAATTCCACTCACACACAGCATTGAAAAATCGGCACACACAGTCGTTGCAAGCACAAAAGCATACCCCGGAAGGATCGGTATCCTCGTCGAGAACGCTCATGATGGTCTCGAGATCGATGCAGAGCTTATCGTCATCGACGGTGTTCCCGTACGGATAATCGAATCCCTCATCCGCCATCATCGCCGATAACCTAACGAGATCGATCGCATCAAAACCCTAACTCGCTTTTTTTTTCAGAAGCCGCGGCGCACGCAACAGCAACAAAAGCTCCGGTGTCGAAGCGAGGGTTCCAATCCCATTCTAAAAGGGGGAGCGGCGTGATACACGGTGTGGGTTCATGAAGAATCCGCGGAGGTTTCTGAGAAGGTTCGTGATGCGACTTTTCTTCGTAGCGTCCTGTGTTGGCAGGAGAGAGAAAGAGAGGGATGGAGAAAGTTAGAGAGAGAAAGGACAAAGTCGTTCGTGAATTGTGGATGTAGGTTTAAATAGGGTTTGGGGTGAGAAAGGGGTAGGGGGTGCGCACGTTAAGAATGCGTGCTCACCTTATGATTGGGTTGTTATTCAAGTTATAGTGCGCGCGCGGACATGGAGAATCACGGTCCACGTCATGGCTCTACGACGCCGTATCAATTTTCCACACCACACACCATTCACTGGTAGTTAGTTACACGTTTATTTAACTATTGTTTTTTTGACTTTTGACCTCTGCTGCGTACTCCTTACGGGACCTACCATGCCTTTGTTTCACAATTAAAAAATTAAATATGTTTCTATTCTTATAAATTTCAGGTTAATTTATTTTTTATTTCTTAAATTTAAAATTCATTTTTAACTTAATAGATTTTAAAAACTTTCTCAGTTATAACGAGAGTTTTTTTGTTCCGAACTGTGAGAGAGTAAAATAATTATTCAATATTAATTATATTTAATATAATTTTCTGATCAAAATATAAATAAGTAATTTACCTATCATAACTAGTAATAAATTTCATTTGAAAAAATTATTGACAAGCACAAAATTTGAAAAAAAATTAATTATATGAGCTAAAAAAATAGTTTTTAAATTTAAAAGAGAAAAATAAACTTATAAATAAACTGTGTCAACTTCAAACCTTCCATTTATTATGATTCTATTTTTGGTTCACATCATGTTTTATAAGGTGTGTAACGAAATTTTAATAGATAATAATTAATAAGGCATGGACCTAACCTCATCTCTCTTTTTGATTCAGGTGCCGGTCAACGTGATAAGGTCAAAGACCTATAATTGTTTTTAGAAATATTTTAATCATAAATAGAAATAAATTTGTTTTTTTTTAATTTTAATTGACATTAAAATTTTAATTGCTTAGAATACTTTTTTATTATGGGAACAATCTAATATTTTAATTTAACTTTTACCAAATAAAATTATAATCTTTTTATGAAAAATATTATAATCCATAACAATAATCTAGTCCAAATAAGTTTAGATTATCCCTGGACAAAATCATCGCATCAATCTCGGGACAAATAACATTAAAATGTAATGGAATTTTTTTTTAAATTTCTCTTTTAGCAAGATGGTGTGTTTTAAGATGATTAATTTTCTTTGAATATAATCTTGGGTTTATTTGTTTAAACATAAAAATAAGTATTTTTAAACAAGTATTTTATTTTTAAAAAAAAACTGATAGGAATTGTTTCTTAAAATATATATATATATATATATATATTTATTTATTTATTTATTTATTTTTAAAAAGTTTAGAAAAACATATCAAAAAAATAAAGAAAGTATTTATTTTGTTTAAAAAAACCAGTTTTGTAAATGAAAAAGAAAGAAAAAAAAAGGCTTAAACAAACTAACTCATTATTCTAATAATGTGAGAACCGATTTTTAAAATACCAAATCAATTTCTACTTTTAAATAAAATTTCATAGTTTTTATTTTTAGTTTTTAATAAATAACATTTAAATAAATATGTTTTTCAACATTTATTATTTTGCCAATAATTTTAAATTTATCACGTTTTCTCCTAAGTGTTTCTAAACATTTATGTTCTACTACGTGTAGTTTAGCGGTAGGGATTGAGGATTGATCCACGCTTAAGCAAGGCGAGGGACAAAAAAAAATTATTTATATTCTACTCTATTTTTTTTGTAACATAAGCAAACAAAAGCAAGAGAGAAAAATTTCAATCCTAGAAATAGAAGTCTCTTAGCATTAGCCATGATCGGGGGAGGAATCCTAGTAGTGGAAGTCTCTAAAGTGATTAACTCACTAATAGTATGAAGGCCTATTTTTGCCAAAAAAAATCGCACAGTAGATTCTTTCATGTAGAGAGTGAATGATCTGAACTCTCCAATGTTCTTGAATATTTTTTATTTTTTATTTTGTTTTTCACAATGGTGGCATAGCGGTGAAAAGGATAACAAGGATTATGAAACAAATGTAAAAATCAGCCTCACATAAAACATTATCATAATGAAGATCCCAAGTTAATTGTAGACTATGGAGAATAGCTGGTAGTTCAACATTGAAGATATTTGCTTGTCTCAAACCTCCATAGAAACCCATAAACCAATCATTAACTGAGTTTTTGAGCAAACTGCCATAGCCTACCAGATCAGGGGTTCTACTTTGTATATACTTTGTGATTGATAATTTAGATTAAATTTCAACTATCTAATGGTAGAATTAAATTTTTAATAAATGGTTGTGTATATAGATTTTTACAAAATTTAAAAATTATTTAATGTCTTGTTATATATATTTTAAATTAAAATATACATTTATTTAAATATAATAAAATAAATTTTCTAGTACTTTTTAAATTTTATAAACAAAATATATTTATATACCTTGTTTCATTGTTTATTAAATTTTAATAGATTATTAAGACGTGAATTAGAAGGATAACAAACAATTATAACTTAATGTTTCCTTGAGAATTTAGTAGTCAAAAAGTAAGTTTAAAAGCTATGGTAGGATAAACCATTATGGTTGTATAGTATGCGGCTTAAATTTAAACATTGGCAATCTCATTGTAATTTCTATGAAAAAAATTATAGTTATTTGCAATACTAACAAATACTTCATACTTTCAATCCATGACCATCAAACTTTTTTTTTATTTTGTGAATTGTGATAAAATTAAGTCAATCACTCTTCAAAATGGCTTTTAAAATATTTTTTATTTTTACCATTTTCATTAAAAGATAATACTTTTGAAAGGTTTTTTTTTAAGCTTTTTTTATCCATTAAAATTATAATAAAAATAACAAGGTTCAAACCTAGAATTTTATGTATATTGTCTCAATCATCCCACCATATGCCAATATTTTTATAATTTGAATTAGTGTTGCTTTTCCTTTTAATGAATAAAAAAATTTAAGGTGACTTTAAAAGAAATGAGTGTTTCAACACCATAGTTCACACTCATTCAATATCTCATATTTCCTAAGTATTTTGAGGATCATATATTTAATTGATTAAGTTTGATCAAATGTTTGAATATTTTCAACAAATGCATAACAAAAATATTAGTCACACTCTTTCAAATATTTTATTTTTAAAATTTTCTCTATTATTGATATCTTAAATTCTATGAGTGTCACATATCATTTAATACGTCTTAGATTTAGCAATGAGATATAATAAAATGTTTGTTTTCAATAAATAGTAAAAAGGGTGTTAGAAATAATATTGTTAACATTTCATAGTGATGATGCTACTGATATTCAATCCTTACAATAGAGTGTAAAACCTTTATCTATTATGTCTCATTATCAATAATGGTAACTCTTTACACCAATAAAGTCAATTCAAACATTAGACCAGTAAAATCCTTACTTTGGGTCCTCTTAAAAAAATATTTTCTATTAATATTTATATAAATTTTTTAAGTCCTTTAACTTTAAAATTACTTTTTGTATTCCTAAAAGCTCACTCTTTAAGGTTCTTATCTAAAAGATATATAAATAAATTTTTTTTCAAAGCCCATATCTATAACATTTATATTTTTTGATTAAAAATTATTATTAAATTTTTAACAAATTTATTTAAAAATATCTATTTACTTAGGGAAATAATTTACTTAGTGACATATTTGACTTGAAATGACATTATAATGAAAGGTCTAAAAAATACTTAGATTTAATTAATTCACATAATTCACATCAAACTCAATATACCTTCAATACAAATCACATTATTCACATCTCCTTACATGTTTTATATCATTTTTCATAATTGACAATAAGTACCTAACTAATAACATTTTTTTACCAACACTCCTATAGTGTAGTGATAACCAAAACTTTTATCATAAATCTCATATATGACATATTCACCACCCTAAACAAGACATTTTAAAATAAGGATAAAAGTACATTTCTTATATACCTTTCATTGAATTACGATGAACTATATAGATATTCATTATAATTTTATTTTATTTTTACAATTTTTTCGTATTTTAAATATATTTGTGCGGGTGTTATTAGTGAAGCTTTAAAACTTATTTGCATGATTGTCTTTAATATTTTTGATGTTTGGTAAACAAATATATATATATATTATGTGAAATGTATAAATCAGAATAGTAGCTAAAAAAAAATACACGAAAAGATATTTTTGGATATTGATTGGGCCTTGGTTGAGGCCATAGTTGAGAGCCGGGCCAAGTTGGAGAAGCGATGGAAAACGAAGCTGATCCGAACCCAAGGAAGTGACGTAGCAAATACTAGTATATCTCGTTGAAACACAAGTCTAGAAGAACCCTGTAATACGATTCAGCTCCAAAGCAAGGGATCGCCGGCACCCTCCGAAAACGGAGGTACTCTCACCTTTTCCACTCACCACTCTCCCCCGAAATTTTCGACTGCAATTTCTCCCTAACTATTTCGCGCTCTTCTCTTAATATATTCCTCCTCTCACGTGCGGATTTTGTTTACCCCTTCCGTCATTAGGGTTTTGATGGCTTTACTTTCTATTTTAAATTCATTGATTGGAAGCATGTAGCAACTTGAAATGTAACTGTTTCGATGTTTGAATTGTTGATGCTGATCTACGACCTGCAGTTTTGGTGCCTTTGTTCGGATTTTCAGGTGACGGAGCTCGCGTGTCGTTTAGGGTTGAATATGGGGTTTAAGCGGATGCACTGATGTCATTGTTTTGGCTCGTGATTCGTCAGCTTGCAGAAATCGAGGCAATGGTATTTCACTTTCTCTTTCTGGCCTTTTCCCCTGTGGATGCATATTTAATTATTTTAAATTTAATGTTGGCGGTGCACAGGATCTAAATTAGTGCTAATTTACGAGTTTAAGAACTTGTGGTGCTCTGTTCTACACTTCATTTCCATGTGATGGTAAAAAGTCTTGGAAGAATGATGGTTACGATTTGTTGTATTTTGGAGATTAGTTTCTCAGTCAATTTTAGTCTTATAGAAGTATTGCTTTTTATGGACTGATTGTGGATGATGTTCTGCATACATACTGCATGGAAGTGAAGTCATTCTATTGCTTTTAGGGACTGTTTGTGGATAGTGTTCTGCATATTGCATGGAAGTAAAGTAATTCTGATCTATGTCATGGCAATCACATACTAATGATTTATGTCGTTGCAAATTATTATCTGTGTAAAGGCTGCATCTAAGAAAGTGATAACAAGAGAAGAGTGGGAGAAGAAGCTTAATGATGTGAAGATTCGGAAAGAAGACATGAATAAATTGGTAATGAATTTCCTTGTCACTGAGGGCTATGTTGAAGTTGCTGAGAAATTTCGAATGGAGTCTGGAACTGAACGTATCCTCTTTTAATTTATTTATTTTTTGTGTCTGGGAATGCAAGAGATCCTATTTGTTTTCAAGCTATGCTTGTCCTTATTGATCTACAGCAGACATAGATCTTGCAACAATAACAGATCGCATGGCTGTTAAGAAGGCAGTACAAAGTGGTAATGTCGAGGATGCAATTGAGAAAGTGAATGACTTAAATCCAGAGGTAGGTTCCTCTTTATTTATTTACTTTGTAATAACTTCCCGTTCCTTTGCAACTTAGTCTCCTTTAATTTTTGTACAATACACATAATGCATGCCTTATTCAATTTCATACCAGCTGGATAGCTAAGCATGCACTTCCCCAAGGTTTTAAATGTGGTAGCGATATTGCAATGTAGTCCACATGTTAACAATGACGCAGATTATTTTCTTATATCATAAATGCTTGTATATTGCTTCATTTTTTTTTTCAAAACAAGGCCTGCAGGGAGGTACGCATGATTTAAATAGTACATGATGCAGCCTCTTTTATTCAGTCATAATGCTGTCCCCTTCCCAACTATCTGCACTTTTCTAACACTACATGCTTAAAATCGCACAATTTGTGATTTGATTGTACAATATGCCAAACTAGCAATTGCATATGACTTTGAACATGATGCAGCCTTTTTTATTTTGTTACATGCTATCTCCGACCCAACTTGCTTAAAAATACATGCTTAAAATTGCACAATTTGTTATATGAATTGTGCAATTCACAAAGCTAGCAATTTTTTATCTTTTGATAAATTGCATGACTTTGGACCATGTGATTGTGATCACTTGATATCTTGCAATTTAACTTATTCTGCATCACCAATACTGATCACATGGTTCACTAATTCCCTCCCTCTTTTACTTTTTTTTTTATCCACCAATTCTCATCAAAGAAATTCAAATGTCAAATAAGCTTTAATTTTTAAATGAAAAGGAATGCTATGAAATACACTTTATTCAATTATTATACTGTTTTTTTTTTCATTCTTTGACAACAGGGTTTTTACACTGTTAAAATATAATTATGCACTTTATTTGTTTGTTTCATTATTCATTTTTCATTTTTCTAATATATAGGCTTCATAGTTCACATGTTTAGTCAATTTGTAGTTTAAAATTATTACGTTGAGCACTATTATGTTTGGCTTGAAGAGCCTAGACAACTGTATTCATCCATGAAGGACCACGGGGAAACTTTGAAGCTGATTATTCATGCTTATTTTTATAAGTGTTAGTCATGTTTGCTTATGTTTTATGGTTGGTACTCATACATGCATGCTGTAATGTTGTTGTAGCATATCACATTTTGTGTGTATGCTACTATCTTTGGCTCATAAAATTATTATTTGCCTTTCAAAAAAAAAAAACTATTAGGTTTTGCAAATGTAGGCTTTATAAACTATGGACCTGCCTTGTTTTCCAATCCTAAAAAGCATGAGTTTGACAACCATTTACTTGATATAGGTCGATAGACCCAATTGTTAAGGCCTAACTTGGCCCTTTTAAAAGTTTAACGCAATCTGAAAAACCATTTAAAAGCCTAGTGTATAGTAAAGTTTTTTGAATATTGTTCCTATATGTCTAAAAGTTTCACATCGCTTAGGAATTGAGGCTAAAAGTAGTTTATAAATACCCTTCCTTCTTGATCCACCAGGGTGTCTTTTAAAGTACAAAATCATGTCAGTCCAGCAAGTGTCAAAATGGGCAATATCTCGGATGTGGTGGCTTTAATGATGTCAGCGAACTTGCGGTCGGAATGTTGTCATTAGACGGACATCCCATGCCACTCTTGCCCTTTAGCCTTGACCAATGTTGTTAAATGGTGGTTATGGCGGCACCATAGTGGTATGGCGGTGGCCGCGTTCCGTTATGGCCGTTTGGCCTTTGTATGGCGCGGGTCTGCCATTTTGCGTATGGTGGCCGTTACAACGGTAACGACATGGCGGTGCATGGCGTTCATGGTGCCGTTATGGGCTTTTTTTTAAAAAAAATTCAGGTTTGGGCTTTTTTTTTTTTTTTTTTTTTTTTTTTTTCGGGTTTAGGTGATCCATTAACATGATTTTCCAAAATAGGTTAGCCGCGCACCATAGAAACCCTAACCCTAAGTTCAAATTGTCTCCTCCTCCGTGCGACGCGCCTCCTTCGACAAGACTCGTTGCCACCACCGCCTCCTACGAGACCTGTTGTCACCATGCTCACGATTCTTCTCCCTCCGTGCACGCAATTCTACTCTTCTCCCTCCGTGCGACTGCTTTTTCCTCCATGTGCGACTGACGTCCTTCTTCGACGAGACCTGTTGCCACTGCCTCCGACGCAACCACCACCACGCGCGCGATTCTTCTCCCTCCGCGCGCATGATTCTTCTCTTCTCCCTCTGCGCACATCATCATGTGGAAATTAATTATGTAGACATTGATGAGGATGAAGAGGATTAAACAAAATAGTTTTAGGCATAGTAGTCAATAGTGGTTGTCGCGGCCGCAATCGCGGCGCGTCGGAGCGGAGAGGCTTCGTGCCGCTTCAAAAAGTTTGTTGCGAAGCGCTTTGAAGGAGCAGTTGGAGCGACCACGAAAGCAGCGGAGTGTGGCGGTGCGATCGCGGGTGGGGACGGAACTTCTCTTCTTTTTCCGGCGGATCTTCGTTGATCTGTCTTCTCCGACAGATGCGCTGTCTTGTCCGACAGTTGCTCTGTCTTCTCCGATGGTGGCTCTGTCTTCTCCAGCATCTACAGTCTTGTCTTCTTCTAAGAAGGAAGCAGTGGCGACGGCTACGGCTGCTTGAGTCTCACGATTAGAAAGTGGAAAAATAATTAGGGTTGGGCCAAATGGGCCAAATGGGCCAAGTTTTATTTTATCTTTTGATTTGATTAAGGGCTTTTTACTTCACTATTTTTTTTAGAAAGTAACTTCTCTTTATTATTAATTCAGATAATATTTTAAGTAATAAAAAATTTAATATAAGACCTTAAATATTTTGTTTTCTTAATTTTTTTTATTTTGTTTAACTATTATAAATTTTTATTATTAAAAATATTTAATGTATAAATTAAGTTATGTTTCTATTTTTATATGTATATTATTAATTATTTGTATTATAAATTATTTAATATATATATATATATATAAATTAAAAAAAAATAGAATAACGGTATCCCGCTATTTATTATTTGAGGGAGAGGAAGACTTTAATCTTGATGAGGAAGAAAATTAAACTATAATGTTTAATTTTTTACTTAGAGCTTTAGCACTTTGTTTTGAAGACATTTTATATTATGTATTGTTTGAGTACTATGAACTTTTAATTATTAAAAATGTTTAATGCATGAATTTAGAGTTATTTTTTGTTTTTTTAGCTTATATATATATATTATTAATTATTTAATATATATAAATTAATATTAAAATAGCGGTTATCCCGCTCCACGTCATCCCGCTATCCCAGTTTTAGGGTCGACCGCTCCGCTCCGCTATCCGGGATTGATTACTATGGTTTTAGGAATTGTCATTGTGTTTTGCTATTTTTTAACATTGTTTCTTTGTTTTGATGGCTATTTAATCCTTTTGTTGGTTAGGAATTTATGTTTTTTTATGATGACTATCACTAGATTATGAATGCCATGAATTTTAGATTGTTATATTGTTGGTTTTAATATATGTGTTTGTTATTTTTCTGTTTTTGCATCATATTTTATATATATAATTTTATTTTTTGTCCGCCATGATGTCCCGCCATAGTGTCCGCCATGACAGTATGGCACTTAAAGGTCCTTGCCGCCATCCGCTGTATAACCTGACTGATAACCTTGGCCTTGACTGGAGGGCTTGTTGTAGTATGCCTAAAAGTCTCATATTGTTTAGGAGTTGAGACTAAAGGTAATTTATAAAACACTCTTTCTCCTTAACCTATTGTGACGCCTTTTCAAAAACAAAACTGTGACGGCCCAACGAGCGTCAAAATAGGCAATATCTTAGATGTGGTGACCTTAACGATGTCAGCGGGCTTACGGTTGGAACTAATATGTAGAAAATCCTACCTCTTTTGTTTTTGGTCTAAACTACATGTATTCTCCACCAAAGGCAATCCTGTTCGTGTCGTGTAGGACTATAAAAGTCCTACCCATGGTTGTCAAACTCGCGAGTCAACTCGTAAACTCGTACGAGTCTACGAGTCTAGGGTAGCCAAACGGGTTAACTCGCCCATAGACTCATTTTTTGGTAGACTCGGGCTGACTCGGGTAGACTCGGTCAGAATCGCGAGTCTGAGGCCGAGTCCACGAGTCTGGTTCCGTTTTTTTTTTCACCCCTAAATGGCCCAAAACGACGTCGTTTTACCTAGGGTTAGGCATTTTTCCCTTCGTGCGAAGATGCCTTCATCATTCTCACGTTTTTGACCTGGTTTCTCTCCCTCCGAGCGTTCGAACGCCCATCTCCGCTGGTACGAACGTGCATCTCTGCTGCTACGAACGCCCATCTCCACCGCTACGAACGTCCATCTCCGCCGCTACGAACGCCCATCTCCGCCGCTAGGAACGAGCATCTCCGCCGCGTACGAACGCCGCCGCCGCATACGAACGCGAGTCCTCTTGCTGGGAAGGACGCGGGTCTGTTTCTGTTTTCTCTCCCTCCGTTGCATCTCTGCTGCATACGAACGCGGTCTGTCTACGTGAGTGCTATTTCTCACTCTAGCATTTTTTGATTTTTTGGTCTGTTCGTGTTATTCACAATTTATATACTTAGTCTGTTACTCCTAAAATTAGCAAGATGTCTGAAACCAGTGGTGGCTCAAAGTCTTCAAGCAATGCAGTTTCTTCTTCCAGAGCAAGGAAAAATGCCCCTGAAACCGGTTATTTAGATCTTGTTTTATGTTTTTGATTTGTGGACCTATGTGTTTTTGACTTTTTGTTGATGTATGGTTTAAGATTTGTATTATGACATTTTATTGTTGTTATTTGACTTGTTTCAGACTTAGAATGTTGAAATAGTGATATCATATTGTGTGTGTTCATATTTTTTAATATCTTTTAATATTAGGTAGACTCTTACGAGTCTACGAGTCGAGTCTACGAGTCGAGTCTACGAGAGCTCCACGAGTTTGTGTAGACTCTCGAGTTTGACAACCTTGGTCCTACCTCTAAATAGGCTATTGGATCTTAACTTATATGTAGCTTAAGTAAGTTTAAGTAGACCAACAATACAAAATCAAACCATTTATACAGTACCAACAATATTTTTATCATGTTTTCTGCAGTTAAATGCACTAACCCTTTTTTTGCCTAAAAGGCTGTTTGACTGGATTCAAGTGTAGTGTTTTTAATTAAATAGGATTTTTAAAAAATCCTTGGTCAGACCTGGCATAAGCATGACATCTGCTTGGTCATAGGTACTTGATGAGCAACTTGGTCTATTCCCATTCCTAAGCACTATGCATTATTTGTGATATGTTTCAAGCTATTTTTCATAATGTCTTTGAATCTAATGATTTGTTGCATGATTCAAAAATTAGCTTTACATTTCATGATTCAAATAGCTATGTGGTAACCTTAAGCAACGGCATTGTGGCTTGAATAAAAATTGTGATATTATGTTCAATTATATTCTTTACTCCTAAGTTCTTTTCATTTCATTATGCTTCTATTTTTTTCTTCTTATTTCTTATGTTGTTATTCAATATTTTATTCTCAATGATCAGTTTGGTATCCTTAGAGATTTGTTTTATGTAGAAAATTGTTAGGAAAACCGTTTTTTCATGTGCACATCTGTTTCTTGCTGATGAATGCCTTGTTTTTGTATTTGTCATTTGTTTTTTTTGGCGTCATTTTAAAAACTATTCTGGTATAAATTCAAATACATAACATAATTACTTGTCAAATTCTTATTCATTTTTTGTAATATTGTCTGTAGATATTGGACACGAATCCCCAATTATTTTTCCATCTTCAACAGCAACGGTTGATAGAACTAATCCGGAATGGAAAGGTAGAAGAAGCGCTAGAGTTTGCCCAAGAGGAGCTTGCACCAAGAGGAGAGGAAAATGTAAATCTCATGAAATGAATTTCTGTATCTCTATATTTCATATAGAATATTCAGGGAAAATATAAATTAGTATCCTGAATTTTGGGTTGTGTGCATTTAGTTTAACATTTAAAAATGTATAATTTCATCACCAAGCATTTTTAAAATGTGTGCAAAATAACACTTGCTAATTAATTTGCTACCAATAAGATGATCCGTAGCTAATTAGCTATTGAAGGGTTATTTTTTTGTATATTTCAAAAAAGCCAGGGAGTGAAATAGACTTTCAAAACATCAAGAACTAAATTCCTCACGAACCAAACTTCAAGTATAGGCTACTAAATTTCATTTTTCCTAAAATTTTTATTTGTGAAGTATTTCTGGCTTTTCATTTATGGATTATTTGTTTGTGGAGAATTAAATGTAATTGGTTGCTGAGACTTGGTGTTAATGTTTACTTGTTGGATTTCAGCAAAGCTTTCTGGAAGAGTTGGAGAGGACTGTTGCACTCCTTGCTTTTGAAGATGTATCTAACTGTCCAGTTGGAGAGCTACTTGACATATCACAGCGATTAAAGACAGCAAGTGAGGTGAATGCAGCCATACTCACTAGTCAGAGCCACGAAAAAGGTTTGTGTTTGCTGCAAATATATATATATATATATATATATATATTGCATATTTAAGTTTGAGTTTGCTGGTCTGGTTTTAAATCTAGTTTGACATACTCGATATTCAGAAGAATGGGTTAATTTTATACATATATTCCTGTAAATTTTATTGTGATTATGATTGAGATGCAGGGTTTGTTGAACAGCAACTGTAAAATCTGGGAACATAATACAAACTCTGCCAGATTGGTGCCTAAACCATTGTTTTATTAATGTGCATCAACTGACTTCTGAATTTTGATGATTTATTCCTGAAAGATGGATTCAAAGTTATAGAGCTTGGAAGAGAATAGCTATCTGAAATATATGCCTGCTTTCACAAATCTAAATCTGAGGGAATATTTGAGAAGGACTTTCTGTTCATCTTTTTGGATCAATCATTTTGTAGCTTGCTGTTTTCTTTGCCTGCCCTTGCTACAAGAATTATTTGTGAAGTTCAACTTCTGCATTTGAATTTTGATTATTGCCATATTTGTTTTTCTTAAAATTTCTAAATAGCAATTAGTTGAAAAATTACAAAAATAATTATGTGCATGCTTTAACACTTGGATAATGAAGTGTATGATGTTGATGACAAATTGACAATAATGCTGAGGTGAAGAACTGACTTGATACTTAATAGTATGTTTGCTCGAATGACTGGTGTTAATAATTTTCGGGTTATAATTGTTGCCATCTGGGTTCTTTCATTGCACTAGTTTGTATTTTTATTATGTTCCATTAAGAGGGTTTGTTGTTTCTAGACTGTTAAAAAACTTCAAATTTGCTCTGTTTCATTATCTGAAAAATTAAGTAATGCTATGCTCCAGAATTTGGTAACATTGATAGTTTTTTCTTGGCAGACCCAAAACTTCCAAGCTTGTTGAAGATGCTATTATGGGCCCAAAACCAGTTGGATGAGAAAGCTGCTTATCCTCGCATAAATGATCTTTCCTCAGCTATATTAGAAGATCCTACTGTTTGAATACTTGTAACATTTCAATTTCAATTTGGGGATTTTAGGTTCTAGTTGAAGATATTGCGGTCATTGGCATTAAAAATCGTGTATGCACTTCAATGGAAAGATATTTGTTGAAATTAATGTCCATTTCATCGTAGATAGTTGTTCCGTTGGTTTTATACCGTTGTACAAATTGATTGTCAATACTGAATACAGTCACAATTCTTTTCTTAAGTGACCTGTTGTTGCATATTAAGGCTTATGATGATGGTAGTACAAGTTAGCCATACTCTGACCCTGTCATTATTTTCGACTACCGTGAACCGTTATAACTATATTCACTTTGCTGCTCTGCTGCATTAATGAGAAACACAATTCTCTGGCAAAAGGTGAAAACGCGTGACTGCTTCCTCCAGAGAGCATTTTAACGGAGCTTCTGAATAGACTTCAATTTGATTAGTTTTTAATTTTTAATTATATAAAAACAAATGAATCTAAATTTTCATTTATCTTGAATGGCGTATACAATAACACCGCAAACATCGTCTTTGCCACAGTATAACCACACCACCCATCACGGCCACTACATTCTTCTTCACATCCATTGTCATCATGAACATGAACACCAGCTCGCAAGTGACACTGCAACTACCAATATTAGTTGTCGTCATTATCACGAATTCAGTGAGTATTATTGGTGTAATCATGATCGCTATGTCCATATACCCAGACGAACTAGAAGGAAGTAATCTGTGGTTGAAATTGAAAATTTAGTATTAAAAAGCATTTGGCCGACGTGTTGTAGGTTTTCATATTGGGTAGCTGAAGGCAGTAGCGAAGTTTAGAATATAAGGTAGACAAGGGAGAGGGAATTGAAAAATTAATCCTGCAATACTTTTCTTTTGTTATCTACGAAGGCATAAACATTAAAAAAAAAAAAAAAAAGAAACAAGAAAGCTTAAACAACAGTAAAGAGCAAAAAATGAAGAAGCAGTGGTTGGTTCAGTTGGTTTTGAGCCAAAGCACATAGACGAAGGTGGTGGTGTTGTTGTTGTTGATGATGTCGGTGAGTTCCAAGAGGCGTGCATCTCCGATGAATTTCTTTGAGGCATGGCAACAACCATCGTCAAAGTTAAGGGCATAACTGGAAGGATCATATTGGAAGTTTAGGCGCTGACGGTGGTTGCCCCCATTGTTGAGAGCCTTCTTGAGCGCAGCCCGCACCCTCCAAAAGAGGCTCCTGCAACGCTTCTTCCCGTAAGCATTCACCCATTCCACCAAACCCATTATCACACTAATGAAAAAGTATGGGCCCGAAAAGGTATAAAGGTTTTGGAGAAGAATTAATAGGAATAGGAATAGGAGTTACATTGGGATGCTAAAATTCCATCTACAATGGGCACACAGCCTCCAACAATCTCCTTTCTCTATCACTATTCAGAATGTTGCTCTCTCTCTCACACACACTATTCTTTACTATACCCCATTACCATTTTTCTTCTTTTATATTTTATATCCCTCTCTCCTCCGCTTTTTCCTTAACTATAACCCTTCTTCACTCCCATCATCCCCATTCCCCCCCTTTTTTTCAACTAATTCTTAATTCCTCTCCCTCTTCTGGACTCAATTATATATCTTTCTTTTATTTTATACCATTACTAATTATCATAAATAAATACCACTTCTCTATTTTATATTTCTAATTAATTATTTAAATTATAGTATTACCAATTTCTTAAAAATAACTATTGAAATTTAATTTAAAGATGGAGTTTAAATAAAATCACTTAAAAAAGAATTTGAGATAGTTGATAAACAAGGTTTTTTTAATTACATGTATGGATAAATATGTAACATACAACTTCAAATAAGAGAAGAAAGAAAAGACTCGTGCTGTTTGTTAGGAAATGAAACATGCACGAATTTCAAATTGGACGGTGGTGATCTTTTAGGTAAATATTTGATCATTTGATTAAAAAAATTAAAAACATTTAAAAATTAATTTAATGGAAATCAATCAGGGTATTCCTTAAACAAAAATATATTAACAAGACCAATAAATCAGAACCACAGCAACATCATGAGTCAAAGCAGGTTCGATTGCAGTAGGAACTACAGAAATAACGGACCAAGAAAAAAGAAAGGGACATGGCAATAGTAAAAACTATCTATCAAGTATGCAATGGTGATCAATCAAATCACACTTGCCTTTTTGCTCCTAACTGCTTTGTCTCCCGCACAAGCTAAACCAGAAACCATGTGCCTTTCTCTGATTACCTTCTGCCACCAATCTGATTCTCTCACTTTTTGTCTTCTTCTCTTAACTCCCTTTTTGACTTTTGCTTTATTCACACCACACCACATATCCTGATTAAATTCTCTCTTGTCTCATTCTGCAGCACATACCCTCCTCTGTTCCTCCTTCTGCTTCTTCTCACTGCCCCCACTCCTGCCTTGGTGGGGATACCCTTTTGATGACTTGTCATTCTACCCAAGGAACCCTATGCAAATTCCTCATCTCTTAGTGTCCAAATTAAATATCAACTTCACTACACTCATTCTCATTCTATATTAACTAATCAAAAATCATTCTTGTTATAAGTTACGTTGAATAAAACTTATATATAGTATCATATGTTTGTAGTCCTGTTTTTCGATCAAAATTTAAATTTCATTTTGATATGATATGTAATATAGTATTCCTTTAAATGTTAATACTCCAATTTTGAAAAAAAAGAAATAACACCAACGTACAACCGGTACTAACTTTCTATATCAGATAATGTGTGAGGAGATGATAGTATAGAATGCATATATTATTTATTCAATTGAATTTTACCGAAAATAATGATTTGAGAAAGACTTTTATTAACCACTTGGTATGGTCCTTGAAATGTGTCCCCACATTTTTGTACCCTTCTTTCCATGATCACAGGCTACAAAGAGAGAAGTAGTGTTAATATTCACATTGAGTCCGCATGCAGGACCAATTAGTTACGTTCATAAAATAGAGAAACACTCGCAGCTGTCAAGTGTCAACTCTTGCTATTCATTAACCTTCCCATCCCTATCAGTCTTAGTTGGACATTTATATATGTTAGGGTTGATTTCCAAGTTCCCTCTTGGTGATCATGTGTGCCCCCACTCACAAGCCTTCAAACTGAAATCAAACCCACACAATAAAGTTTTAATTTCTTATGCATGCCCTTTTAAAATGATATTCCTGTTTATGGCCATTCGTTTCACAATCTTTGACTAGGCAACAAAGGCCTTTCTGTCACTATGTCTTTGTCACCCTCGTTGCTTTGCATGATTCTTGATTCTTGACCGTATTCAGAACAAGCAATTAGTCGTCATCGTGCATCTTAGGAGCAAGTTCCCAAAAATTGAACAAACGAGGGGTTTTCCACCGTATGATATTAACCACACAGTGTAGGTATAGTTGCTTTCTTTATTCCCTCTTTCGGTCAAATAGTTAATTTCAGAGTGCAGCTACATATAGTTGCAATTGATGCCATCAATAATGGGCCCTGGGCTTGGAAGTTGAGTACAGGAAAAAAGAAAAACCCAATGAGCCATCTAGAATACCAAAATTAACAGAACCGGTAGATGTGAAAGAAGGACACATGTTATGCTTTGTGTAGCAAAAAAGTGAAAAAGGAACATTGTTATGCACATTGCACTGTTATAAATGTAGTCATGTGGGCGATTACATGTTAGACCTGTAATGGGCAACACATGTTGATGTTGGAAGGTGGCGCTAGTAATTGCCTTTGGGGTAATTCAATTTCATTATAAAAGACTCAAAGTTGCATGCTTTATTTTGTTTAGTTTACTAATCACATTCTATGGCTGTTACATGTTTGATGCTGCTGGCTGACATAAAAAAATCTTAATCATGGGACACCAAATCTTCAAAGGTAAAAAGCGGGATTGCAAAAGCATGCAGTATAATTAAACCAGAGCATGTATATGATAGAAACAAAGGGCCATTTTTTGATAAGCACACCTCTATGCCTATAGCCGAACTAGTGTTTGCTTAATGAGAAAAAAGCATCGCAGATCCCACACATTTCATGTATCATTCAGAGGTACACTAGTATCTCATTTGGATTTGCTTCCAAGGTACAATCTTTTTTTATGCTTTCCCAGCGTGTTCCCCTTGGATTTATCTCTCTCTTTTGTTTCTTTGTGTTTGTCACATTGCCTACAGTATCCCAATATTTTTTTTATTTTCCTTTCTCCCTTTTGGTTCAACCATGAGGCTATTATTTCAGAACCTCATTACTTCTTTTTTTCCCTCGATAAATAGCAACTTTAGACATAAAAAGTAGAGTCTACTCTAACATTATAGATCATTCCTAAATTCCTAAACTATAAACATTAGAATGGTCTTTATGCACAAAACATTTAATATACTCATGTCCATCATTATCCAAAATTCTAACATGGTATATGGATGAAACATTAATTTTTATTATTTGATTTAATAATATAATAATAAATAGTTAAGATTTGTTACCGATAATTTATAAGAAATTGTTTTCGTATTTTGTAGATTAATCCCTTGTAAAAATCTAGAATTTGAATAATAAAGGTCATTATTGTCAATTTGATAATAATATTTTTTGTTTTCAAAATTATAACAAAAGAAATTGTGGATGAACGTTTTCATAAAATGATTTGTTATACCATAGATGTTAACTAGGTCATATTCATTGTATTGTCCATGGAGATCGATAATGAGTTGCAGTGAATGATACTCTTTTCAACTCAGGAGATTGTTTGAATGCATGGAAGGGACACATTGAGGGCAATGATGGGAAACTTTGGAATGAGGTTAATGGATCACACAAGCGAAATTTGTCAACATTTGAGGACAATTATGAGAAAGGCCTTCTAAGTTCTAATTATCAACGTTGTACCTAACTATGGCACCAATTGGGACTCCTTTCACTATTATTGTCTCCCCCTCCCCCCACAGTATCCCTAACCTTCATCTCTAACTAGCTCAATGAGGCCGATCTCCATTGGAACCCCATTCCCTCGTCCAAATCCCACTTTCACAACTTTGATCACCCTATATATTCCAAAATCCTTGTCACTACAACTTTTATTTTCATGTGATTGTAAACATTATTAGGGACAACGACTGGGATCAAAACTCCAACTACGTCCTGTGTTCATGTGTGAAGTGAAACACTGAAGTTGAATCCACGATTCATGAAGGACAAAAATGTAAATTTCAAATAATTATAAAAATATAACACATAATATACTTAATAAATCCTAACCATTAATTTTTTAATTAATTAATTTAATGATTTTAAATCATGATTCACTCATATACTACTTAACACACACACTTTAAAAATTACAAAATTTACTCATTTACGAAACACTTATGTTTAATTCATAGACTGTTATAATGAATGCATAAGTTTTTTTTGGCTAGTTATTCACTATGAATTTGAAAGTTAGTTATCTTTGGTTAGATTGAGCACTACAGATCAAATCCACGACCATGCTTACCTAACTACCCACCGAATAAAAACAAAACATAGTATTTGAAGATTTTGTATGTGTTGGATTCGATAATTTCAATCCCTTAATAAGCAATTATAACTATCACTTATAATAATTATTCACTTTATAGTTAGCACCGCCACTTTATATCTGCTTTGCGGAAAGGATTAAGAGTAACTATACTACTATTTTATTGTTTCGACCAAATTAGCAACAAACAGCTTTTCCAAATCATGATTACCATTTGTTAAGCCATACTTTGAACACGTATTAATCACTATCTCGAATAATCTAAAGCATTTCTTTTGTTGCGGGTGGGGTGGGGGGAGGTAAACTATATTTAACTATTTTCATTGCAACAAATTCGATTATATAATCATCCGAAATTTATCATAATTCCTAACACGTATCTCCATCTAGATTTTTTTTTTAAATTATTACTGTTGTTTAACAAACAAACACACACAGTAGGATGTTTTATAGTTTTTTTTTTCTAAAACGAAATATTTATGTTGTCGACATGTAGCTTCTATTTTATGCGGTTTTCTGGATTTTTATCATGTTTTTCAAATAAAAAAACCATTTTTTGTCCAAAGGAGTTGAACATATATAGCCAAAGGCGAAAACATTTTAAGTTTCTTCATCCTTGGAAGACCCAAAAAACAAATCGAATAATTTTTTTTCTTCTTTTCATTGAAAAGATAATAAAAAATGTCGTTTTTTTTTGAAAAAAAAAATCTCTTTAATTAAAATTTTAAAATTCCCTCTTAGTCTTCCTTTCAATCTATTTCAAAAACAGCATTAGTATTTTTTATGATTAAAAAGATTATTTAAACAGTAATTAATTAATTCATTTGGAAGCGTGAAAATCAGACGTTAGTGTTGATAGAGGCTAGAGCTACCCCAACATAGCAGAGCTCAAGTATGAATCTGTGGACAAAATTTAATAAAACATTGGTTTGCTTTATGGAGTTCACTATAATCACTCTGTAAACATATTTTAAGGAGTGGTTCATGTGAGCATTAACTGTTGCATACCGAACATGGGTGTCATTATTTACGGCCCCCACTAAAACGTTGCCAAAAGAGGAAAGATTACACTTAATTTAACTTAAAGCATTCAACAAACACAAAAAGCATAGACAACCCTTTTAAAGGCCAAGCCCAAAATGTTGTCCATGGACAATGACTAAAGTGGGCCTAAATCAAACATCCTCGGGCCCACCCACTTTCCATTGTATCCTGAATCATGTACGCTAGAAGCCCACCTAGAGGCCCTCTACGTGCATCAAAGAGCCCAACCCTATTCGATAGGGTGGTTTTTTTAACCCCTTTGGGAGTGGTCAACCACAGCACTCAAAAGCTTTGACCAGCATGAAAAGAAGAGAAAGGTCTCATGCAAGTTCTGACCACCCTGTTGGTTACGCAAAGAGGTTCGCACGTGTCATCTGCAGCATGCACGCGTGAAGGGTTCACATCACTCTACAATGATTTTCTTTTTTGGTACCGTCAGGATTTGTTTCTTCACTCATCTCAGCCGTTCGTTCATCTTGGGGACAATCAGATTCAGAGGGCCACATGTTCTGTTTCGGCTTCCAAAAGTCGACATACATGATACTTCCAGATTCTTCATCTGTGTCACACAAAAAAGGGAAATAAGCCTATCAATTTATTCATTAATATATATATTTAACATTGTTAGAGTAAGGTAAAATGATGCTCCCTAATAAATTATATGTGTTTTGTATTCAAACATAAAATTTAGTTGTAATTGTATGAGGGTACACTCGTAATCTTCTGGGAGGTGAAGGATCGAACGGGAGCTTCAGGTAGATACTTCGAAGGGGGGAAGTACCTGCAAAAGGCACTCCAACGCTCAAGTCAGGACAAACACGATTTTCTAGGGTAATAAATGAACAGTGACGTACCTCGATATAAGTGACCTATTTATACTACCTTTGATGGGCCTTGTCAGTGGTGGGCCTCTTCTGAGGCTTACCAAATTAGGTAATACGACGTTAATCGGCTGATTATGTCTTAATCATGCGTTTGTCCTTGTTAATCGTGATCATTGTCGTAATCCTTGCTTTATCCCTCGGCTCATTACCGAGCCGACAGGTAAATGCTTGGGATGTTGGATATCTTCGGCCGTTGGCCGGGCCGACAGGCATTTGTTCAGTTATCCTACTAGGCCAGCGTTCGGCCGAGCCGATACCTAGCATCTGGAGATGCATCGTGGTTATTCTTATCGGTTTTTATCCGAGCCGATGATAACGTCGAGGTTCATGCAGGCATGGTTTTCGGTCCGTGTGGATGTTTGACAGAACGGCACGTGTTGGTCCACGTGACCAATAGGATCCCTCCGGTACATTAGTTAATGATACATATCAAAGTACAACATTGGTGCAGTGGTGCCACGTGGCATGAAAAGAGAGACAGAATGCATGTTGCATGCTGCATGTGCTTTGGCTATGCATGCACAAAAAAAACACATGTTCTCCATGATTCCATTCATACTCTTTTCAAGGTCTCTTTCATGTTGACTTATCTTGTGAATTATGAAGGATCCCCGATCATGTGATCTTTTGGTATTTTTGTTTTTATTAGCTTCACGAATGTGTCACATAATCTTAAACTTTTCGTACTTAAATGAGTTTTGGGAATACATATTATATTTTTAATTACAATAATTTTTTAATATTTAGTTTTATTTACAACTTGTAAATTAAAAAATTTAATTAAACAAAAGATAAATTCCTTATCACTCAAACTAATGTATATTTGATATATTTTTTTTGTATATATAAATGCATGTAATAAATACATAGGATGTGGACAAATTTAAGGTTGCAGGTTCTTGCACATTTGGGCTGCAAGTCAAAACTAAAAAAAGGCATTCAGTCGCATATTTATATATTGTCGTATCCTCTTGCCTTAGTTTATTGTGATCAATGTGATCCATTTTTTTTAACCCTGTTTCCATGCACGCCGTTTTATATCTCCGTTTGTTTTGGCATTCAAAAAGGTCAATGTTTGCACTTTCTAAAATATAATTTGTTTTAATTTTTATTTTATTAATACAAAAAGTACTCATATTATCACCCAATAATTTTTTTTTAAGTGTAAGTCTGTTAAATTTTAAAATAACTATGTACTAGGAGGCACCTCTTCGGTCAAGCAATAAGCCGATAGGGGTGCCCGAACCGACAAAGACGTTGTTCACAGGTGGGTACCCATTCGGTCAGATAGTAGGCCGAAAGGGGGACCCGAACCGATGTAACACATTACTACACCCCCTCGGGCTTAGGATAGTCCGAACACCTCCTCGGCCTCAGGGTAGGCCGAACACCCTCTCGGTCTTGTACCTAGCCGAGGACTTCAACAAAGACCAACTCAGAAGAGCATGGAGCAAAACCCTCGGCATTGACTTAAACCGAACGCCTCCTCGGCCTTAGGGTGGGCCGAAAACCTTGTCGGCTTCGTACCGGGCCGAGGACTTCGACAAGGACCAGCCGTATACACACTACCACACCCACTCGGCCTTAGGCTAGGCCGAACACCCCCTCGGCCTTAGGATAGGCCGAACACCTCCTCGGCCTCAGGGTAGGCCGAACACCCTCTCGGCCTTGTACCTAGCCGAGGACTTCAACAAAGACCAATCAGAACAACACGTGACAAAATTAGACACTTATTATATAGTAATTACCGTGCCTGATTAGGAAGAGATTAAGGTTAACTCAGATGTTACCCATCTCCCAAGACTGAAGGCCCACCAGGCCCAATTGTGTCTCTATAAATACACAGGTGATGTGACATAAATGAGGTACGTTACTATTCAACATAAAGGCATTTATTGCTCCATACCGAATACTTACTTGATCGTTGGAGTGCCTTTGCAGGTACCCTCCACACCCTTCGAAGGCAGTGTTCGGTCGGGACTAAAGACTTAGGAGATCAGGAAGGAAGAACGACGAGAGGAGTGTTCCCACGCAGGAACATTTTAGCGCCCACCGTGGGGCCGAAACCAAAACGGTTCTCGACCCTGAAGCAAGATGGTAACTACTAGAAGTCAACAAGAGAACGTAACCGAATACCCTTTCGGGATGCCCCGGGACACCATCGGACGGCAAACTAATCAGAATGAGGATGGGATGGAAGAATCTTACGTAGACCGGTCTCAGCAACCAAATCCGTCTTCGGCCATCGAGCAACTAAAGGCCGAAATGATGGAACTCAGAAGGCTTCGAGAAAAGGATGCTCACGAATTATCGGCCCTGAGAAGAGAAAATGCCAAGCTCAGGAGCGATAATCGGACATGGCACCCGTCACATGATACTCGCAATCAGTCGACCCGGGACCAAGGTGAATCATCCGGATGGTACAAGGAAGTCAACGTTCCTCGGCCATCGGGTGAGCCAGCGACAACGACACAAGACCAGCAAAGACGACAGGGAAGGACGCCGTTCACACCAGATATCGCCGGGGCTCGTTTACCCGACAACTGGAAAAATTCGACCCTGGAGAAGTATGACGGAACGTCCGACCCTGAAGAACACCTCGACGCGTTCGTCACACAGGTCGGTCTGTACACGGATGACGATGCAATCATGTGCAAAGTCTTTCCTACTTCGTTGAAAGGACCAGCACTCAATTGGTTCACACGGCTCCCTCTCGGATCGGTTGATTCGTTCACGACTTTGTCATCCCGTTTCGTAATACAATTGGCCACAAGCCGCCCTCACCAACTAACCTCGATCGCGTTAGTTAACATCCGTCAAGAAAAGAAGGAACCCCTCAGAACATTCATGGAGAGGTTCGGGAAAATGACCTTGGCCATCAGAAATCTAGATCCCGCGGTGGCAATGCACCACCTCACCACGGCGCTGAGGCCAAGTCCTTTTGTCAATAGTTTGTGCAAGAAACCACCCCATGACCTGGACGACCTGCGACAGAGGGCTACAAAATACATGCAGATGGAGGAGCTGGCCGAGTTCCGCAACCAAAATCGACCTGACCTATCCCTCGCTAAGAGAGAAAATGACAAGGAACATCCACGACCTCGTCCTCGAGAAACAACCGATTGTGAGAAGAGCAATAACAGAGGTCCAAGGTATGTGCAATATACGCCGCTCAACACCAACAGGGCCAGGGTGTTGGAGCAAGCTCTAGCCAAGGAAGTTTTGGCTGTTCCTCGAAGAGCTATGACCCCTCCTCACGCTGACAAGACCAAAGCGTGTCAATTCCATCGGAATAGAGGACACACTATGGAGGAATGCTCCGCCCTTCGGGATCGCATCGAAGATCTCATTAAGGCCGACCACCTCCAAAACTTCGTCCGAATGACAGACAACCCAAGAAACGACCGCCGCCCCGGAAGAGGGGAGCATACAAGGGATAACCGAGATCGGGTACCCCCCCGGAACCGATCCCGCGAGCGTAGTAGGTCTCAAGAAAGAAACGATCAACGAGACCGCAATCAGCCCAGGCGAGTCATAAACACCATTGCCGGAGGCTTCGCAGGAGGCGGAGGCTCATCTTCAGCACGGAAAAGACACTTAAGGGCTATCAAGTCGGTCAACGCCATAGGGCGGGCATCTCCCATTCGCATGCCCCCTATTACGTTCACTGACCTAGACTTTCACGGCATTGATCCGGTGCAGGACGACCCAATGGTCATCAGCGTAGAGATCAACAACTGCATCGTGAAAAAAATGCTGGTCGATCAGGGAAGTTCGGCCGACATTTTATACTGGAAAACCTTTGAACAGTTAGGCATCCCGGAACAAGATTTGACACCCTATGACGAGCCTTTGGTTGGGTTCTCGGGCGAACGGGTGGACACCCGCGGAACCATAGACTTGTACACCTACTTCGGGGATGACCAGCGCAGGCGGATCAAGGTTCGTTATGTGGTGGTACATGCCAACACCTCGTACAATATTCTGTTGGGAAGACCCTCCTTGAACAAGCTCCGCGCCATCGTCTCCACCCCACATTTGGCCATGAAGTTCCCAAGTGAAGAAGGGACCGTCATCACTGTGCATGCTGACCAGAAAACAGCGCGCGAGTGCTACTTCGCCAGCTTAAGAGTAGAACCAACTCCGAAGCCCAGACGGGACGTGAACATCATCGGCGACACCGGCAAGCAGAAATCAATGGAAAGTTTTGAGCTTGATCCGAGGCTGGAACATGAAGATAGGGTCGAACCTATTGAGACAACAGTCCCTTTCCAACTCGGAAAGAATGAAGAGCAGGTTACCTTTTTGAGTTCTCAACTATCTGAAACAGAAGCTAGAGACATCAAGCAAGTCCTACGGGAATATTCGGATCTATTTGCTTGGACGGCAGCGGATATGCCGGGCATCGACCCGAATTTTCACTGTCATCGACTCTCGGTGTGCCGTGACGCCAAACCAGTTGCCCAGAAGAAAAGGAAAATGGGTGGAGAGAGAGCCCGGGCCGTGAAGGAAGAAACGACGAAGCTACTTCAGGCAGGATTCATAAGAGAGGTGAAATATTCCACGTGGTTGGCCAACGTCTTATGGTCAAAAAATCGAACGGCAAGTGGAGGATGTGCACCGATTACACAGATTTGAACAAGGCATGCCCGAAGGACGCTTACCCGCTACCTCACATCGACGCACTGGTGGACGGAGCGACAGGTCATCAAAGACTAAGCTTCCTTGACGCGTACTCGGGGTATAATCAAATACCCATGTACCCGCCGGACGAAGAAAAAACTGCATTCATCACTGACTCAACCAATTTCTGTTACAAGGTCATGCCTTTCGGCTTGAGAAATGCTGGCGCCACTTACCAAAGACTCATGGACAAGATTTTCCGGCATCAAATAGGGAACTGTCTGGAGGTCTATGTGGACGATATGGTGATCAAGTCCAACTCCGCCGCCAACCATTTGGAAGACCTCCACTCGATTTTTGACGAGGTGAGGCGACACAGCATGCGATTGAACCCGGCTAAATGCACCTTCGGAGTAGCCGGCGGAAAGTTTCTGGGCTTCATGTTGTCGAAGAGGGGCATAGAGGCCAACCCCGATAAGTGTCAAGCAATTATCAACATGCAAAGTCCTCGCAATGTAAAGGAAGTACAACGCCTGGCCGGACGCATAGCCTCTGTGGCCCGTTTTCTCCCTTGCATGGCCAAGAAGTCAAGACCTATAATGTCGCTATTGAAAAATGCCACCAAATTTCAATGGAACGAGGAATGCGAGACGACTTTTCAGAGTTTCAAGACGACGCTCATGACTCCACCGCTGTTAAGCAAGCCAGACCCTTGTTTAGACATGATAGTCTACATATCGGTGTCGGACAAGGCTATCAGCGCTGTACTGGTCCAAGAAACGACGGAGCAAATGCCGGTGTATTTCATCAGCTGAGTCCTACAAGATGCCGAGACGAGATACCAGCATCTGGAAAAGACAGTCCTAGCCCTTGTACACACTGCCAGACGCCTTCGACACTATTTTCAGAGCCATCGGGTGCTCGTCCAAACGGACAGTCCAATAACTAAGGTCCTGCAAAAGCCGGAGTTGGCGGGACGAATGGTTGCTTGGTCCGTAGAATTATCCCAGTTTGATATTCGCTTCGAGCCCAGAGGACCCATCAAGGCACAAAGCTTGGCCGACTTCTTGAATGAATTCACACCCCAAGCGCTCCCCGTTTCCCATCTTTGGACCCTGCATGTGGACGGGTCGTCAAACCAACAAGGCAGTGGTGCCGGCATTATTTTAGAAGGTCCCAACAAGGTAGTAATCGAACAGTCACTCCGCTTCGGTTTCAAGGCATCCAATAATCAAGCCGAATATGAGGCCCTTCTGGCAGGCCTAAGGTTGGCCAAAGACTTGGGCATCCCCAGAGTACAATGTTGGAGCGACTCGCAGGTGGTAACAGGGCAGGTCAACGACACCTTCCAAATTAAAGAACCAACGTTGTTACTATACTTTCATGCGTTTAATAAATTGAAAGCAGGTTTCGAAGATATACAGATCAAACACACGCCTCGAGAACTCAATATGAAAGCCGATCAGTTGGCCAGGCTAGCTAGTAGCAAGAAGGTTAGCCATTTGCGCAGCATGATACAATAAGAATTGCCACAACCAAGTATCGTACAGACCGAATGCTTGCAAGTTCAGCAAGAAACACCCAATTGGATGACCGGAATAATAGAGTACTTGGTAACCGGATCGTTGCCTATTAATCCATTGGAGGCGAAAAAGATGAGAACCATTGCGGCTCGATACACACTGATCGCGGGAGAATTATACAAACGGGGTTTCTCGTCACCTTTGTTGAAATGTTTGGCGCCAGATCAAGCAAAATATGTAATCCGGGAAATACATGAAGGCATATGCGGAACCCACTCAGGAGGCCGAACTCTCGCAACCAAAGTCGTCCGGGCAGGATATTATTGGCCAACTCTTGTGGCGGATTGCTCGAAGTTCGTTCAACAATGCAATCCATGTCAGCAACACGGGCCGTTGATGCACCAACCCCCCGAGGGGCTACACTCCATTGCCGCCCCCTGGCCATTCTCTATCTGGGGTATGGACATTTTGGGACCTTTCCCGCCAGCAAAAGGCCAAGTCAAGTTTCTCCTTGTGGCCGTTGACCATTTCACCAAATGGATCGAAGCAGAGGCAGTGGCTACAATCACGGCTAACCACGTTCAGAAATTCTTTTGGAAGAATGTTATTACCCGTTTTGGAATCCCGTATGCCTTGATCACGGATAACGGTTTGCAATTCACTGACCACCGTTTCAATGAGTTTTTGGCCGGGTTAGGGATTAAGCACAAAATGACCTCGGTAGAGCACCCCCAAACCAACGGACAAGCCGAAGCGGCAAACAAGGTTATCCTTAAAGAGCTGAAGCGACGCCTCGGGCAAGCTAAAGGGACATGGCCCGAGCACTTGCCAGAAATCTTATGGGCTTACCGTTGCACTCCGCAAAGTTCAACCAAAGAGACCCCTTTTCGGCTAACTTATGGCACAGATGCCATGATTCCGGTGGAAGTAGGAGAGCCTTCCTTGAGGCGAACACTATTCAATGAACAAACCAATGATGAAGCACTGAGCGTCGAATCGGATTTGGTTCAGGAGGCGCGTGACCAAGCCCTTATCAACATGGAGGCTTGCCGAACCCGATTACTCCGAAAGCATCAATCGAAGGTCAAACCGCGAGGTTTCCAACCCGGTGACCTGGTCTGGCGGGTCACGGGAGAAGCAAGAAGGGACAAGGTTCAAGGGAAGTTGGCACCCAACTGGGATGGCCCCTACCGTATAATGCACAACTTGCAGAACGGAGCGTACAAACTGGAAGAACTCACAGGAAAAGCCATCCCTCGGACATGGAACGCGACACATTTAAAGCACTATTTTAGTTAACGAACGCAATGTAATTGTTTCGGTGCACTCTTTTCCTCTCCTTGGGTTTTCTCCTCTTAAAAAGAAAATGTGAAGAGGTTTTCCCGAGAGGAGGTTTTTAACGAGGCACCATGTTAATGAAACAAATTTGTGAATCTTTCATTTGCTCTTTAAAAACTAAATTCCCTCCCGAGCACACTCGCTCGGCCAAGGTTGACAACCATTCCCTCCCGAGTTTAACTACTCGGCCAAGGACGAGTATTTTCCCTCCCGAGTACCCTCGCTCGGTCAAGGATGAGTAAGTGAATCCCTCCCGAGCACACTCGCTCGGCCAAGGTTGACAACCATTCCCTCCCGAGTTTAACTACTCGGCCAAGGACGAGTATTTTCCCTCCCGAGTACCCTCGCTCGGTCAAGGATGAATAAGTGAATCCCTCCACACTCGCTCGGCCAAGGTTGACAACCATTCCCTCCCGAGTTTAATTACTCGGCCAAGGACGAAGTATTTTCCCTCCCGAGCACCCTCGCTCGGTCAAGGATGACTTAGTGAATCCTTCACGAGCACAATCGCTCGGCTAAGGTTGATAATTCCCTCCCGAGTTCAACTACTCGGCCAAGGACGAACACTTTCCCTCCCGAGCACCCTCGTTCGACCAAGGTCGAAACCGAAATTCCCTCCCGACCAAACAACCATCACCACACCAACATTAAACAGTTATTTATGCCCACCAATAACAGTTATTTAAAGTCGAATCGGTCACAAATTCATGCGAATGAATGTAAAAAACAAATTCATTAGAACTGTCAAAACGGCACTATCGGCCGAAGGGTACAACCAAATGTGGCTCAAACGGCCCAAAAAGAATCAAAAAGCAAAGACCGATATACCTATATACATCATTAACAAAACAGATGTATAATCAAAAACGAAACACCAACACCCTTCAATCCGCGTGGGTGGTCTCCTCGGTCTCTTCATCTTCATTCACGGTCGTCCCCGGATCCTCCGCGGGGGCTGACTGAGGCGGCGCCACGTCATCCAGCTCCATATCATCCGGCGCAGCAGCGAAATCCATAAACTCCCCTTGAAAGAAGTCCTTACTCAGCTCGAAAGCGAAGTCCGGGGGGAAAGTGCCGAAATGATTGGCTTGCCGAACGGCGTGCCAAAACCCTTCCTCGTGCTCCTTCACAATCTTGCCTTCGCATACAGCCCGGAAGGTTGCCATCGCCGCATCGCCTTCGGCCTTCGCCCTTTCCACTTCAGCCTGGAGATCCTTCACCTCCTCAACCCGCATCCGCTCGGCATCTTCCACCGCCTGAACTCGACCTTCCATCCCTTCATAGGCCTCCTTCCAGTGGGCCACCTCGGCCTCCAACACCGCTTTCTCCCCAGCTAAAGCCTCTTGCACCGAGAGGGATTGTTGCAGAGCCGACTTAGTATCTTCCAGGCTCTTTTGGATGTTATGCAAGTCTCCCATCGGTTCCAAGGCCATCTTGCGAAATATGGCGGTGGCCCTCATGTGCAACTCGCATGCCATCGCCCACCGAGACGAAGGAGTGGCCGCATCAAGCATGATATGCCCTTGGGCCGATAGCAGATCGGAAGACATCATTCGGGCCGGCCTGATTTCCTTCGATAAGAAGTCCTTAGCAACGATGGCCGAAGGTACGGCCAAACCTGTGGAAGGACCCTCAACCCTTCGTTGCTTAGGCCGAGAGGCTTCCACCCCCGTAGCTTCGGTCCTCCTTTTCCCCTTGTCTTTTCTTTTTTTGCCCCTGGAATCGGGAGGGGCAATAACAGAAGGCGTGGGCCGAGCAACATCCGTGGCCTGAGGCTGCCGATCAATGGCAACGCTGCGATGATCTTCGGCAGAGGTCCCGGCCGGGGCTTTGCTCCGCATCAATTGCCGGTACGACAGTCCCAATCCTTGTTGCGCCATCCAGCCTGCAAAAATCAAACAAGTCACACATCAACCCAACAAGCACAATCAATACGAAGTAACAAAACATACCCTCTAAATCAAAACGAGGCCGAGACGACTTCGGCAGCAACACCAGAAACCGAGAAGGGATGCATTTCGGCAATCCTTTGAGAACGTCTAAAGCCGACAACTCGGCGTCGGTCATCATGTCCTCGGGAAAGTCATCGTACTTCCGAGGCTGCCGGGTCCAATAAAAAGGAAAAAGGGGTTTCTGCTCGGCATCATAAAAATAATTTCGACCGGCAACAGGGTCTATGATTACTTTCACAAACCCCGATTTAAAACCCTTGAAGGACGACGTGAAGGGCGTCTATAGCGGTCGGTCGACGTTCCGAATCAACGAGAGCCACTTCACGGTCTTATTAGACGGACGAGTACAGAAAAAATGTAAAAATAATCCTACGGTTGGCTCTATATAATGGTATTTACAAAGTACCCTAAATGCTTGCATATAAGCCCACGCGTTTGGGTGCAGCTGCGTCGGTGCCACGTTCAACACGCGCAAAACCCCCATCTGAAAATCGTCAAACGGGAGCGACATGCCGAGTTCTCGAAAGAAGCACTCGTACATGTAGAAGAAATCCCCCTGACCCTCCTGCTTTGCAAGAAAAACCAGGTCTAGCCCCCCAGGGCCTTCGGCTCGGCACCGACGCAACATGATAGGATACGGCTCCCAACCATCCCACCGGCCCAACGTGCACAGACTAAGGAGCCGTATCACGGCAGCCCTCTCATAAAAACGAGAGAAATATGCCGCCACCTCCCCATCAACCCACTCATACCTCGGAATTTCGCAGGGGGGATACTTTTGCCTGTAATCCCCGGGGCTCATCTCAGCATCGGGTAAATCCGAACCGGACGAATCACCACCAGACTCTCCATTACCGTCGGATGGTGACTCCCTAAGACCCTCGACTACTTCCACCTCGGTATTGAAGGCCAGCATCTCAACCTCGGCATTTTGTGCCGAAACCCTAGCACTGGCCGAAGACCCTGACGACAATGTCACACCTTCGGCTGCCATCGCATCAAAAACTCAACGAAAAGCTTGAAGTAGCCTACCTTAGCAACTATTCGGCTCAGAGAGATACGGGTGTCGGGGCAGTGTTTGCTATCAACAAGGCACGAGTCAAGCTATCATCTACATACCTTATTTATAGGAAAGGGCCACGGCAACCCAAAAGCCCCTCATAAATGCTTCTGAAACGAAAGGACACAACCCCAGGGCACACATCCCAAAGACGGCTATAGCATGCAACGGTCATTATCAAATCACACCTCCCAAAAACCACGTCACTCCTGCACCCTAAACCCTAAAAACCATCAAAACGTTCTCAGCACTCAAAACCCCTTCGTCTTTCATTCCTTGGACTGGGGGGGTAGTGTACTAGGAGGCACCTCTTCGGTCAAGCAATAAGCCGATAGGGGTGCCCGAACCGACAAAGACGCTGTTCACAGGTGGGTACCCCTTTGGTCAGATAGTAGGCCGAAAGGGGGACCCGAACCGATGTAACACATTATTACACCCCCTCGGGCTTAGGATAGTCCGAACACCTCCTCGGCCTCAGGGTAGGCCGAACACTCTCTCGGCCTTGTACCTAGCCGAGGACTTCAACAAAGACCAACTCAGAAGAGCATGGAGCAAAACCCTCGGCATTGACTTAAACCGAACGCCTCCTCGGCCTTAGGCTGGGCCGAAAACCTTGTCGGCTTCGTACCGGGCCGAGGACTTCGACAAGGACCAGCCGTATACACACTACCACACCCACTCGGCCTTAGGCTAGGCCGAACACCCCCTCGGCCTTAGGATAGGCCGAACACCTCCTCGGCCTCAGGGTAGGCCGAACACCCTCTCGGCCTTGTACCTAGCCGAGGACTTCAACAAAGACCAACTCAGAAGAGCATGGAGCAAAACCCTCGGCATTGACTTAAACCGAACGCCTCCTCGGCCTTAGGGTGGGCCGAAAACCTTGTCGGCTTCGTACCGGGCCGAGGACTTCGACAAAGACCAGCCGTATACACACTACCACACCCACTCGGCCTTAGGCTAGGCCGAACACCCCCTCGGCCTTAGGATAGGCCGAACACCTCCTCGGCCTCAGGGTAGGCCGAACACCCTCTCGGCCTTGTACCTAGCCGAGGACTTCAACAAAGACCAATCAGAACAACACGTGACAAAATTAGACACTTATTATATAGTAATTACCGTGCCTGATTAGGAAGAGATTAAGGTTAACTCAGATGTTACCCATCTCCCAAGACTGACAGGTGATGTGACATAAATGAGGTACGTTACTATTCAACATAAAGGCATTTATTGCTCCATACCGAATACTTACTTGATCGTTGGAGTGCCTTTGCAGGTACCCTCCACACCCTTCGAAGGCAGTGTTCGGTCGGGACTAAAGACTTAGGAGATCAGGAAGGAAGAACGACGAGAGGAGTGTTCCCACGCAGGAACAAACTATTTAATAAGTTTTGTATACCATAATTAGTCGATAACATACTACTAGAAAATTGTAAAATAGCGACCGAAATTTGCGACCAAATTTATCAATCGCTATTTAGCGACTGATTTAGCGACCGATTATAAATAATCAAAATAGCGCTCGATTTAACGATCAAAATACGTCGTCGTTAGGAAATTGGTCGCTATTTCGGTCGCTAAATAAGAAATTTTGATTTTTTAGCAACGAAATTAAATTCGGTCGCTATTTCAGTCGCTAAATTTTAAATTTTGATTTTTTTTAGCGACGGAATTTAATTTGATCGCTAAATAGTAGTTAAAATTAGCGACGGAATTGAATTCGGTCGCTAAATATTAGTTAAATTTAGTAACAGAATTGATTTCGGTCGCTATTTCGGTCGCTAAAATATAAATTTTGATTTTTTTAGCGACGGAATTGAATTCGGTCGCTAAATAGTAGTTAAATGTAGCGACAAAATTGAATTCGGTCGCTAAGTATTAGTTAAAATTAGCGTCGAAATTGAATTTGGTCGCTAAATTAGAAATTTTGATTTTTTTAGCAACAGAATTGAATTCGGTCGCTAAATAGTAGTTAAATTTAGCGACGGAATTTAATTCGGTCGCTAAATAAAAAATTTTGATTTTTTAGCGACGAAATTAAATTTGGTCGCTAAATATTAGTTAAAATTAGTGACGAAATTGAATTGGTCTCTAAATCAGAAATTTTGATTTTTTTAGCGACAAAATTAAATTTGATCGCTAAATATTAGTTACAATTAGCGATGTAATTCTATTTGGTCGCTAAATATTAGTTAAAATTAGCAACGGAATTCTATTCGGTCACTAAGTAAAACTTAAAAAAATTTATAAATTGCTTAAAAGTGATGATAATATTGTTGTTGAGTATCAATCCCATTTTCTTTTTTTTTTTAAAGCAAGACATTAATTTATAATAAAAAATATATTTATATGCACTCCTACATAATTAATACCAATAGTTATTTATGTGAAAAAATATTTAGAGGTTTTTTTTTTACGATTAGATTTTTAGGCAGTTTTTTAATTAGAGTATATGAATTTTGAAATTTCTTATTTATTTTGATCCATATTTATAATATATATTTCTAACTTATGATAACTTTATTTTTAAATAAATTTTTATATTTAAATTTTAAATTATTATTTTATTAATGGTTGATAATTACAAAATAAAACAAGGATAAATACATTTTTTGAATTTTATATTTTAGATTTAAGATGAATAAATATATTAAGTTAATTAATAATTTATTTAAAATGTTAAAACTTAATTATAAAAATAATATTTTAAAAGAGAAGGGTTATAATAACATCGGTGTAACTTTTACTAAGTATTACATCGCTCAATAACTTTATATTAAATGTGAATTTTATAAATTCAACCGTTAGATTGAAAGTTGTTTACTCTTAGATCATATATACAGAATCTTATATGAATTCAAGATTATTTGATATTTCATTCTTGTAAAACAAATTTGATGTAATATATACATTTCAAATAAAATATGAGCACTTTGATTACTTTTAAGTTGTTGTTTAATTTTAACAAAAATTGATATAAACATATAAAGTGATATGAACTTTCAATCTATCGGTTGGATTTACAAAATTCACATTTAATATAAATTTATTGAGCGGTGTAATACTTAGTAAAAGTTATACCAGTGTTATTATAACCCTTCTCATTTTAAAATATATAAATTATTACTTAAACTTTTAAATTTATAATAAATAATTTAAATTGTATCATAAAATTAATTTTAAATAGAAATAAGTAGATTGTTAATTATAAAAGTAAGTATATATATATAAATAAAGATTAATTAAATATAATATAATTATTATTAGTAATATAATTATTATATATTATTATATATTTATAACAGTCCGGATATACCAACAACATGTTAAATAGTTGAGAATGACTTAAATGAATTAATTTGTACTAGTTATACTAACAACATGCATTTGTTTTTCGGTAGCTTATCTCATAAGAACTTCACAGTTAAGCATGCTTGACTTGGAGTAATATAAGGATGGGTGACCTTTTGGGAAGTTTCCAAAAATTGTGTAATTAAGGACAAAACGTGTTAAAAACTTAAGTATTGTGAAATAAAATCCTTAAGAGACCAAATATGAGTGGTTCATAGCGATCAAATTTGCGATGTCTATAAAATTTAATAAAATAAAAAATATATATTTAGCGACCGATTTATTCTGTCACTAATTTGGTCTCATACACTTCAGTGACCAAAATCATTTCAGCCATTTAACGACCGAAAATGTTTTTGTCGCTAAATAACTTAGCGACCAGGATTTTAGCGATTGATTAAATTCGATCGCTAAGATAAATAGCGACCGATTTTTGCAATTTAGCGACCGATTTTGGTGGTCGCTAAATTGCATATTTTTTGTAGTGATAATATAATATTTGTATACAAATATTGGAATAAAAGGTAAACATAATGTAAATATTAAAAAATAGTAAAAATATACATATTTGTATACAAATATAGGAACAAAAGGTCAAGATAATGTAAATATTAAAAAAAAATAAAAAGATAGTAAAAATATAAAGACTTTTTTTTTAGGTTCGTTCCTGGAGTATCCACCTCCGACAGCAGTGACTAATCTCCTCGCTACGTTGGAGGCACCTCAAAGGGTGGGATAGCTGGCCCCAAGATTTAACGCGGCTGCATACACAAGACAAGATTCGAACCCCTGACCTTGCTTAAGGGTGAATCAACCCCTACCGCTGAACCACACGCTTGGGGTTAAAAAAAATATAAAGCCTAAATCGCAAGACACAGCGTACGTCAATGCTGCGAAGACAGTACCTCTATTATTTATCAATAAAGATTAAAAAAAAACTAAAAATACTTGTATAAAGACTAAAATGAATGTTTTTGAAGCATAGAGATTAAAAGATAAAAATACATAAGTATAGAGACTAAATGAATAATTAAACAATTGTTTTTTAAAAAATAAAAATTAAATTTACAATTTTTTTCTTATTTTTTGCAAATGAATGTTAAATTTTTTTGAAGTTGAGTGTAAAATAAATTCAGCCCCATATTTTCGCATCGTACTTTTTTTTTTTTTCAAAATTGCAATTTGATAAAAATGAAAAATGAAAATCTCGCAACCACATTAAAAAGGTTTTAAGAAATACAAACAATTTTTAATTTTCAAATTTTCAAAATTTAATATCAATCCAACCTAACCTAAAAGTCTTATTTGAAGACTTCATGATGGTAATACCATAAATTTTTCCCTATGATTTCCGGGTCAATTTCATGGTTCACTAAATTGATTATTTGAATATTATTTTCATCAGAAGTTTTTTCTGATTAAATATATTACATTTTTCACTTAAATATCTTTAATGATGAAAAATATGTCAGATGACTTATTAACAATCAAATCCTCAAACATGTATGTTTGACGATAAAATATTGTATCGAACGGTAGGGGTTGATTCACCTTTAAGCAAGGTTAAAAGTTCGAATCTTGTCTTGTGTATGCAACCGTGTTAAATTTTGGGGCCAGCTATCCCATTTTTTGAGGTGTCTCCTTCGTAGCGAGGAGACGGTGGATAACGAACAAAAAAAAATATTATAATCGCGCCTAACTTATTTTTACCATTAAATATTTATTTCGTATTAAATTTTAGATAAAACTATTTAATACATTTTCATATTAACATTCAATTTAAGACATACATTTTTTATCCATGTATATATGTCTTTTTTTTTTTAACTCTTATAAATAATATTTTTCTCTTGTTTTTAAGGTGACATTATTGACATGAGTTTTTTTTTTATGAAGTGACACTTTATGATATTATTATTTGTTAATATGGCACTTATTAATTGCAACAGCCATCAATAAATTATAATATAATCAATTAAAGGATTTTTTTTAATAAGTGTTTCTAAAATAATTCTTTACAAGACCAAAAGTTATATTTAAACTTATTTTTTAATTTAAAACAAAAAATAGAAATTATTTCTCTCCGTAAGTCGTAATATGACGAGTGAAATCGGTATGTAAAGGATAGAAATTTAAATAATAAAAAATTTGTTTAACTAGGAATTGCATTTTGTACAATTTTTTTCTGGATTAATGACAGTCATAATATCGTGAATGAGATCGGTATGTAACTCAATAGGTGAAAAAATAATCCTAGAGAAAAAAAATCTAAAATTCTTAATCAAAAGGTTTTGTTTTGTTTTTAATCAAGACGATAATAAATGTGTTCATTACTCTATTGTTGAAACTGTTAAAATTAGGAAGCACAGAAAGAGTTGAGTATGAAAATGGTTGGACATATCTACCAAAGCCAGTCACCTTCCAAGCATCTCGAGATCGTTAAAGCTTTACCCGACATAAATCCGTGGACTAGACGTTAACGTTCGTAGTTCCACTATAACACTTTTCCACATCCTTCTTTAGTTTTTGAAAAACAACTATTGAATAATGACCTTTGATTTTATGGTCATTGAATTATGAGTAAGTGCGAGATTTCATGGCTGGGAACTCATGGATAATCAACATGTTACATTATCCTCTTTTCTCCTTTAGGGATACTAATTGAAAGGTATAATTAGTGATATTATGTGTTGGATATGATTGAGAAATTAGTCACAAAGTTATGTTAAAGTTTGTCCAACTCTAGAGATAATCTTTTAGGGCACGATTGAAACCCTGAATGGAAGCATTTTTCATGGAAAAGCATTTTTTAATCATATTCATATATATTATATAAAACGATTAGAATGGGAAATATTATGTTACAGCATAAAGAGGGAAAGGTCCAAAATCATGATCAAAAGTTAAAAATATCTCATGTCGATGACAAAAAGCCAACTGAATGAATAGATGAACCACAAGATTTCAGTTTTCCTTTTCATTTTTCCAAAATAATGCAACTAAAGAGTTAACGACGGACTGTAAAAGTGATATTTCTAATGGATAGTGTGTTAGCATTGACTTTAATTTTATGGTGAAAAATAATTAATATTTTTATATTAAAGGCAAAATATATAAATGGTTATATTTACTTTTATTTATGATATCAACATAATTTTGAAGGTAGAAATGATTTTTAGGTGTTATTCAAATATACTATGAATATTTGAATTTTTATTGAAAACCTGCGTTTCCTTCAACTTTTGTTAGTTAAATTCACTAAAAATGTGGAAGCTATGACTTAAATATAGATTCAATTCGTCTATGAAGTGGAACTAATAAGAGTAATTAAAGTGAATGTTTAGATATATGTTTAAGAGTTACGTGAGTAGCTTAGGTTCATGTTTAAAGTTGAAGTTAATATTTTATTTGTTGCCAAAGAAAAAAATAAATAAATAAAATAAGAAAGAAACTAATGAAAAAATAGATATGAAATATGATTGATTCTTAGGTGGTTTAGTTTGAATGATTTTTTCAAAAAATAAATAATATTGTGAGATTGTTTCATCTGAATAAAATAAAATGAGTATAAGTAGATTAAAAATAAAAATATTATTTTTACTTTTATTAGTTGATAATGTAAAGTTATATTATTTTATTGTTATCGCATAATTATTAAACTCAGCTATTAAATAACATGTCAAAAAATATAAACAATTAAAGAATAAAAAAAAAACAGTTGTCATTGTTATACAATCGATTATACTACACTCTAGTGTCTAGTGGCACAAAACAATTAATACAATTCATTATTATATGGAGACAATTATTTGTAATTTGTAGCCAACTGATTATTTTGTTTCAAACTAAGTTGAAAGATTTGGCATGGCCTTTAAAGAAAAACCCGTAATCAATGACCAGATTAAAAAATGGACTATCAATACGAAATTATTGGAATCGATTGGTAGCACACACTTGTCAATACACACTAATGACTAAACCCATCATCAATTCAACAAAATCGACTATATAAGCGCACAAAATCACTTATTATTATCAACTAAATGAAAATAGATTATGAACTAAAAAAAGCAGAAAAATTGATATCAGTTGATATTATCAACATCTTTACAGAAGATTGTGTAGGTGGAGCAAATGAAAGGAAGTGATAGCGGAGTGCAGTAATTGGAGAATCACATCACATTGGCATCGTCACTGTCAAGAAGCGCGTCACAGCGGCACCACTGTTACAAGTTTCTTTCACTACTCAACCCATTTTTATATTTCAAAATTAAATAAAGATTATGATTCCCTCACCTTTCTTTCCCTTCGCTTCTTATTTTTTCCTTTTCTCCCTTCTTTTTCTTATTAGTCTTCCCCCATTTAGGTCACATGAACTGCTCAAATATTTAGATTTACATTTTTTAAAAATTATTTCGAGTTAGAACAATTTTAGATTACCTTTTGTTTTAGATAAAAATATTATACTGAATTTCTATAATAAAAACATTAAATATAAATTATATCACTCAATATTATATTTTTTTATTTAAAATCAAATTTGTTAATATCAAATCATCTTTTAATTTTTATTTTTATTCTTATTTTTTTTCCTATAAATACAATAATAAAGTTTTAATTTAAGATTTTTATAACAGCAGACATAATCTGTCAATTTCATACAAAATTAAAGTTAATTACATATTTCTTTAAATATTTTCAATAGAACTACAAATAACCTATTTCATGTCTGGTACAAATTTACATCAAAGTAGGAGAAGTAAAATAGGTCAGTCCGATTCATTTAAGCTTATCCCATCGTTAGCTCATTAAAAATGGACTGAACTACCTTTGCCAAGTGAAATCATACTAGATGTCTTGACCTATCTTGCCTAAGAAAAAATAATTAATTAATTACATATTTATTTTAGATACTTTTTTCAATATATTTCATTTTTAGTATCCCAAGAAGTTACATAAATTAGTAAGTTTAAATAATAAAATAGATATGTAATAATAATAATAATAACTATTTGTTACATAAAAAAATCGTAAATTACATATAATAAAATAAATCAAATACATAATATATTTATTATATAACAAATTACAAATTATTTATATAATAAATAATAAATTACATGTGACTTATTTAAATTTAACATTATAAATATAATAATAATAATAATAATAATAATAATAATAATAATAATAATAATATTATGGTGGATCGACAGATTAACCTATCCTCATTCACTATTTAACAAATAAAATGTGGATTAGAATGCTCAATCTCACTCGAAATTCAGATTAATTATATTATTTTACATAGATGTATATAAAACACACACACAAAAATTAAATTTAAATTTAAATTTTAACTAATAAAAATGAGGAGACATAACCAAATCTTATTCCTCCAATTTAAGATAAGTGCATAGAAGTATAGAACATACTTTTGTACCTCATTGCACCCAAAATAAAAAATAAAAAATACTACTATACTTAAAAAAAAATGTATATATATAGCGAGAGGAAAGTATTTGTTTTTTAAAGCAAAAAGAATAGTGTAAAAGGTAAAGAGCAGAGGAATGTGAAAGGGTTAAATAGGTTTTTAATTTTTTATGATTTTCCCCAGACAGAACCAAAAGACAAGACCTATCTATCCAAATTCCAAAGTTTATACTTTTCTCACACCGCACATGCTTGCTTCTCTCTCCAACCCCAAATTAACAGAGCAATTGAGAACTATAAGACCAAACCTTAACTTCTTGCAACTCTGTTCTTCCCTGGTTTGGTTTTAGTTACCACCTCCATCTCTCTCCCATTCTCTTGTGTAGAGTTCTTCTTCAACTCCAAGAATGGTAAAACGGAGTTGAGCAAAGCAAAGAAAGAATGGTAAGAGAGCATAACAGTGGATGGCCTCCAATAGGGGCCCCACTGAACGTGCAGAGAAACGAATATGATGAGCGTTGGAGCAGCTTCGACAACTCTGTCAACGCTGTTTCTTTTGGCTTTGTTGCCACTGCCATTCTCATCTCCATGTTCTTAGTCATGGCTATCTTCGAGAAGTTCCTCAAACCACACTCCCCGCCCTCCACCGTCTGGACCCGCCCTCGTCACTCTCAGCTCCCCTTCAACGCCAAGCTTTCCCACCCCTCACCCAAAGTGAGTCTTCAAAATCTCATCTTTCACTCAATCTCTCTCTTGGGGTGTGCAGTGTGCGTGTGAGCATTCACTCTTCATTACAGTTTCATCACAATGTGAAAGCCTTCTACTTTTTTTTTTTTTTTTTTTTTGCTTTTGGCTTGGTTCTTCTCTTTTCCCAGTTGCTAATGGTGGACATTTTGAGAAAAAAAAAAGGATTTTCTCTTTCTTCTTCCACTTCAGGATGCTTTTAATTCGGGTAGTTATTTTGGTTTTTGGGTGAGTGATGATTACTTATCTGACATAATGTTTTTTAACCTAATTATTTGTTTGTTTCTAGGTTGCTTTTTTACTTGCTTCTTTTGCTGCTGAATGGTATCCCTCCCATAAATTTGCTTATGCTTTATTATGTTTGTACTGTATGTCTTCTTCTTTTTTTTTTTTTTTTTTTTTATAAATGAATTTCCCTGCCATGTGCATTTGACCAATTCAAGATGTTTCTGTTCTGTCCCTCATCATCTCTACCACTGTTATCATTATCAGAAGCATACCTTCTCGATCTCTTTTTGAGACATTCTCTGCATTTTCTTGCTCCATTGGCTCTCATATCTTCCAACACTGGCGTCTTCCATTAGAAATTTTCCTATTGGCCTAGCACTTAAGGGTGTTCATCTTTCATCCTCAGACAGGCCAAACTATCACGTGTTTTTGTTTTTCTTAACATTAGTAAATAGATAAACTAGTAGTTTACTGTGTGTTTAGCCTTTTATGTCCTCTTTGTGTGATTTATCCCCAAATTCTCTGTAAGCAAGAAAAGGGGTAAATCTTGTCAAACCTGATTTTAGTATCGGACAAACCTTTTTACTCCCTGTATGTTTTTTGGCTATTTGAACTTAGGAACTCTATCATAACCCACCAAGTTTTTTCATTTCATTTTCCTTGCATTTACACGTTCAGTCAAATACCTTAATTATGAGTGGATTGTGTTGTCTTATGCTTTTTACATGGACACGGTCCTCTTGAGAAGTTTTCTATTGAATAATTGGTCCCTAGCCATGAGTTTTTGGACTTATTTATCCATCTTTCTGTATGAGTAGAGACCCACATTGGTGTCTTTGACATTCAACTGCACCATCACCTCCAATCTTTAATGATACCATACATGGCCAATGTTTGTGGCCATTGGCCTATAACTTTTTTATGAATTTGGACTTACTAGTTTTTAATGTACTTTCATATGATGGGCAAGTACCATTCAACATTTGTGTTGTCTACCTTATGCCATTACTTTGAAGAAACACTCCAGGCCCACCTACTTATGCAACCTCGCTGTTCTGTTGGAGGGCACCAACTTGATTGAGACATAGCCTGTAGTGTTGTTTCTCTCAACTTTAACAAAATTATTAATGTGATTCTCTAGTATTAGCCACTAAGGTTAGGAATGCAAAAGTCCACAAATAATATAAAATTTAATAGTGTACTTTATTTGTTTGGCATTTTGATTACATTGGGAATTTTATTGTGGTGTTAATGGAATACAGAATATGGGATTTAAAGAACATGCTTCTGCAATTAGACAGAAGTCAGGGATTCTTTTTATTGTTTATGGTAATGATGCCACTCAAGCACTCAAAGACCACATGAGTAAGATTTTTCTTGTTAATGAAGTTATATGATATGAAAGTCACTTCAACATAATAGTAACAGGTCATGCCCTGTGGGAAAAAAAAAATTAGTGATGAATCGGACGAAAAAGGTAGGAATATTAATATGGACTTTGATTCTTGAATAGCTAATTGTAATACCCAGTGATCCAAAATCCATCTGTGACGAAGAGTATTTGCCTTTGTCAATATCTGGAGGAGGTACTTATTTCAAGGTCACAAACTTATATTCTCAACTCAAGTGTTAAAGACGTAAAGATTTCAGTGATAACTATAAATTAGGAAAGCTCTCAACATTTCTGAGTATGCAAGCATAGACTTTTTTAATCCAAAGGCAACTATCGTGCTTTTATTAATATATTTATTGGATCTATAATGTATTTGTTAATATCTAGGTGGACACGTTTAATCTTATTTGTTTAATAGTACCTAATTGTGTGTGTGTTAAAAGTCAAATAAGTAATACGATGTTGGTGCCTTACATAGCATGTCCAGATTGGAAGTAAAGGGAAATACCAATGTCGGGTTCGATGAATCTGTTGTTTCTGCTGTTTATTTTATTTCATTTTACACGTAAGTGATAAGCAATTAATTGGTTTCTCTTAGCTGAAATTTACTGTTTTCCTTTTTACTAACCGAAAGTCCTAATGAATATGCTTATTGTGTTGAAGTTAAACTAGGAAAACTAATGCAGCTGTGGCTTCATCATATTTATTGACAAATGTGTATGACCAGATATATGATTGCAGGGATTAAATTGCTTGCCCCTAAAAGAAGTCTTGTGGTTATCAACAACACATTTAATGTTATTCCCATGAATTTGTCATGTGATGTTTAAAGTAATGGCTTTAGAAACTTAAAGAAAATACAAAAGCATTTGTTGCGTTCCTCCTAAGTTTGCAGTGGACAATGATATGCCAATCCCTTTCTAGTTTGATTTCTGGTCCACTCCTGGGGTAAAATAATTCTTTCATTCCAACTATGTTGGACATCAAAATTAGATTCATCTATTGTAGAAGATACTAGTAATTTTTTTAGTTGGGTATTTAGAGCCAGAAAGTTTTTCTATGCTAAACTTTTAAACCGATAAAGTTGATGTTTGATCAAATTAAGTGAACTCACCAGGTTTTGTAACTTCTACAGATGAGTTTGTATGCTAGCTGGGTTTCAGTTTTAATGCCTGGAGATGAAGTTCCTTCTTTCATTGCCCACCCTGCCCCCGCACCATGTTGCCCTGAAAGGATATCATGGCCTTCCCATCAACATAGCACATTCCCTTGTTCCACTTACAACACCCTTCCTAATATCAACCAAGCATAAGAGAATTCAACATGACAAGGTTCTGTAATGTGCATATAGCATCAAGGAGTTGATGAATTTTATGTGAAGAATGTTGTGTAGAAGCACTCTTTATAGTTTATAAGATACCATGTATATAGGATTTAATTTAGTGCAAATAGGATTTGGTAATGAAGCTTTGAGGTTTTGAATGCATGGAATGGTTGTGCATGTAATTAGCAATAATTATGTTGCCGATATTTTCAGATTTATGGTAGTAATGGATTTTAATTAGAAGGTAATGATGCAAAATATCACTATAACGCATTACAAACACTAAACGCTATAGTGGAGAGATAATTATTTGTCGTAGAAGCTTTAAAAAAAACTTTTCAAAATCCAAAATCTCAAATGCTCACTTCCAAATGTTTTCTATATTTACAATTTACAATAAGGATTGTTATGTATCTAACTTTGATTACCCTCTTCATATCTCCAACGTGGCACGTGCGGTTGTATTAGATCGATCACGTGGGGATTTCAAATATGATTGCTCTTTATTAATGTCCACAACCTATGTTGATTTTCAGAAACAATGCATTCAATGCCTTACATGTATTAGGCCTATGAAGATACTTTTCAATTGGGCCAGAGTGAAAGTTTTTATTTGGGCCTAGCGAAATAAACTTCCATTTGATTGTTTTTTCCCTTAGCTGTACAAGTCTACATGTTGACTTTAAAAAGCGGATTGATTGACCTGTTGATAGAAAAAGAGTATTGGTGATTGTGATTATCATCTTCTCATTTAATATTCTTTCCATTCCATTCCATTTCTCAAATCACTGATTTTAGGTTAATAAACATGGATTAAAAAACATTTAATAAAGCATTAGCTTTAACTCTTTATTTATACCGATCAGCATATCCATATTCCTCTATTTTCGACTTCATAAAACCGTCTCTGTTGTCTTTTATCCATGTAGATAAAAGTAAGAATTATTCTATTTTCAAACTACAACAATCTTAACAATCATTCCAATTTTGAGATATTATTTTTTAATGTAACATAAGAATAAGAAATGTTATTTTTTTTTTATATGATGGTGAGATAATTAATCAAAATTATTTAAATGTGTCCTTATTTAGTCCCCAATATAGTTATTTTTATAAATATATATATCATTTGGTTCAACTTTAATCTATTGGAATGATTTTATCAAAATTTTATATTATATGGATTATCAAAATAATTTGTGCATCGCACAAGTATCTATCTAGTTTATTTAAAAGCGTTTAAAAATTATCAATATTTATTGGATCAATTGGTATTGTACCTAATTCTCAAATCTCAAGATTTTAGATTTAAGTATTAAGTTTGTAATATTAATTAATTTTAAAATTATTTTTTATTATTTAAAAATTTAAGAATAAAATAATATATACAAAAATAAAGATATAGATAAATATATATTATTTATTTTAATAAATTTTAAACTTATATTTTATTCGTAAATGTACATCATGGACTATAGTTTCTTTTTTACTTGATGCTTAAACTTTACAATTAAACACTTGAACTTTATTTTTATATTTTCATTATAGTTGATCTTTAAAATTACATTTCTACAAATAATTTTTTTTTATAAAATAGAATTAAATTATTTATATTTGATGTTAATATTTTAATAATTTTTTTCTTCTTTTATTAAAAAAGTTTTTCATACAATCGAATTGAAAGGTTGTATGTCAACCATATCACACTATATAACTTAAATAATATTTTTTACTACTCAAATAATTTATTTTTTTTAGATAAGTGAATCTTTTAAATAAATCTTATATTTCAAAAAATTAGTCTTTAATTTTTGTCTGATAAATAAATAAATAAGGGTATTACTACTGAACCCTCTATAAAAGAAGGGTTTTAATACTGTAGGTGATGTGTAACTTATGTGTATTTATGTGTCATTATTTAAAATTCATGTCACTTTTAAGTTTTTATTTATTTAAAATCCACGTCAATTATAAGTATAACTGTATTTTTTTTTCGTGTCTTTCTTGCTTCCTAGTTTTTCCCCTCCGACATCCTGGTTTTTCTCTTCTTCTTTTTTTTTTTTTTCTTCAGTTATCTCTCACACGTTGGATTCAATTCCGGGAGTTGAAGGTTTTTATTTTCCAGGTTTCCCTCTATCTCTTATGGGTTTGATGAGCCATTTTTTTATTTTTAACTTTTCTTTATGTAGTATTCATGGATGATGCTTGATGTTGCTGTGAATGATTTTGCATATATAAATCGGAGCTATGTTTTGTAACAGAATCAACGACTTTGATTTGTCCATGCACTCAATGAAACAGATGGAAAAATGACTAGAAGATCATAAGTTGATTTGTCCATGCACTCAATGAAAAAGATGGAAAAATGACTAGAAGATCATAAGTTTATTAACCCTAATGTCTCATTCTCAAAATCACAAAAATCCTCAAAAACAAATGTGGATATGATGAAATAAATAAAATTTAAATAATTACAAATTAAAAGATTTTTATATATGCAAAATCATTCACAACAACATCAAGCATCATCCATGAATACTACATAAAGAAAAGTTAAAAATAAAAAAATAGCTCATCAAACCCATAAAAAATAGAGGGAAACCTGGAAAATAAAAACCTTCAACTCCCGGAATTGAATCCAACGTGTGAGAGATAATTGAAGAAAAAAAAGTAAGAAAAAGGGAAAAACCAGGAAGCGGAGAGGAAAAACCAGGAAGAGAGGGAAGAACCACAAGAAAGAAGCCACAAAGGTATAGAAAAAAAAATTAAAAAACGTGAATTTTAAATAAATAAAAAGTTAAAACTGACATGAATTTTAAATAATAACACATAAATACACATCAGCAACACATAATCAAAACCTCTCAATAATTAAAGGTATCATAAAAATTCTCAATAAATAAATAAATTGCTGGTTTTTCTCCACGTACTGACTGAGGATTCTGCAGTTGGGAAGGCCATCTTGTATCGCGTAATATATGGCGAAGTCATTACAAATTCTATAAGATTCCAAAAATTAGTTTCTAAAAAGTTAAAACCTACATTTCATTGTTTTTTATTTGTCCTATCATGGTGGACAGTGGACTAATCCTCTAATAATATATATAGATGGTATTCTTTAACATGTGACTTGGAGACATGTGAATAATCAACATCTTGTTTATATGATATCTTTTTTTTTTTCCTAGAAAAACTAAAGTAAAATTTGTTTTTAATATTGATATTTACTCTAATTTATCCCCAATTTTTAAATATCTTTGCTGATGTAACATTTTAAATTCATTTTTGTTTAAAAATAGAATAGAATGAAAATGCACGACTATATAAATGCATTATTCTATTGTTGTTTAATCGCAAATGTCTAATACTTAGTTTATTAACGTTTCGAATAATTATTTTAAAAGTTATAATAAAAATATTTTTTTTTATTGATAGACAAGATAAAATTCTTTGTACATGTCTCTTCATTTATATATTTAATATTCCATAATATACATATAAGTGCTGTATCATAAATTACTGATAGAGCATCGTCACGAGTACTTTCAAAACTTGACCTATTTTCCTTCATGTGTATATTTTAATACAATGGGTACTTTTTGATGATTCAAGCGAAATGAAAACCGTGAGGCTTTTGAATTAGACTGGTGGCATATATGATATATTGACGAATTGATTCACCGAAGTTCTAAAATCTGAATAATGCCAAAGCACTAAAGCAGTCCATTGTTGTCCACAATAAGATCCATACCATAGTGGTCCTGTTTTTGGTTAATTTATAATATAAACTTTGAGCTTTGGACATTCCCTATTTCTCCACGTAATTCGTCATGATTGATGCTCGAAAGGGACGACTTGAAAGAAACATACAAAATGCTTGATATGATACGCATCATGCATGACACCAAAAATATTATTCAAAATGAAACCACCATTAACATGTATTTCCTTTCAATTTCGTCCAACCAAACTCAACACTGCTTATTATCCCCACTTAAAACTAGACAATAAATAAATAAATAAACAGTTTGGGAATATCAAAGTCATTCAAATTCCAAATTCTAAGGCTACAATTGGATAAAAGTTGAAGACCGTACTTCTGAAAATGTTAATGTACAATCCTGAATTTTAAGTCACAAAATAAAGAAAGAAAATTTTTGAACTTCCTCAACATCGGTATCTAAACGTACTTAATGATCACGTATGTAAATAATTTTGCACCATCAATTCATAATAAATCACCAATGATTTGAATTTTAAGATATATAGTTATGATAAATATTAATAAATTTATGATACATGGTGGTTAATAATTAAAAGATACTGAAACTATGTTATAAACATCCAAATATGTTTCATACCATGAGTCCGTGAGTGCATTTTTTTTTCCTTTTAATGTCTTCCATGTCTAAAAGTCACATTAAATTTGGTCGAATAAACCTCTATACATTTTAAATTTTAGAAACTAAAATGTATAATTTATGGTTTTTTCATTATTATTGGAGAAATATTATTTGAACAATAAAATGTTCAACAAATTATACAATAAAGAAAGAAAATAGTGAAAGTATGAGATATAATAAATGATATGAAGAAAAAAGATAGAAAAAAATGATATTGTATAAATTATTGTATGAGTTATTATATTAAATAACACAATTCTATTATTTTTGAGACATAAACAATACTTATGTAATTTTTTAAGATATTAATATATATATATATATATATATATATATATATATATATATATATATATATATATATATATATATATATATATGAGATAAAAGTTATGCATTGATAATATAAAATAATTTTCACTGTTATTTAGCTATAAACTATTACATATAATAAATTTGATAACTTTTATAATAATTATCTCAAAATATTTAGTTATAATATATCGATATAAAAAATTGTAGCAAATAGTTTATTCTTTCAATATGAAATAGTTTTAATTGTAATCTTTTATCGGGGGAGAGAGAGTAAAAGAGAGGAAATTATTATTTTTATTTAAATGAATAATGAAGAAGAAATTATAATATGTTTTATATATAAAAATGATAACTACTTAACCAACACTCAATACCTAATTATAGTGTAATACTCCCCTTTAAGTTGGAATGAAGATGTTATGAATTCCTAGAGTGGATATAATTGATTGAAATTGAGACAAAGGAAGAGCCTTGATAAACATATTAGCTAATTGATGATGTGACTGAACATGAACCCATTTGATGACGCTCAAATTCAGTTTCTCACACACAAAGTGACTATCTATTTCAACATGTTTTATGTGTTCATGAAAAGTGGGATTTGTAGCAATATAAATGGCCACTTGATTATTGCAATAAAGCATGACAGGTTGTGGAGGGACACCCAAATTAACCAGTAAATTGTGGAGCCAAGTTAACTCACTAGCTAATGTTGCCAAGAATCTATACTCTGCTACAACTAAGGATTTTTCTCATGAAATTTTACATCCTTAAAAATGAAGAATTTTCTGGTTTTCAAGTCATATAGTTTGTAGCCTTTGTACTTTATTGGATAGCCAACAAACACTATGAAGTCATTCTTGCAGTAAATTTGTCTCTATGAGATTGGAGAGTAAAAGCATAGTATAAGCACCCAAAAACTTTCATATTAGAATAATCAAAAGCCTTTTTTAATAACAATTCATATGTAGATTGGTATTTCAATACTTTTGACGGAATTTTGTTGATGATAAATGTTGCAATGGCAATCTAATCTCCCAAAAAGGTGATAGGAACTCAAGATTGAAATAATAATGATTTAGTCACAGTATGTGTTGATGTTTCCTTTCAATAACTGAATTTTGTTACGGCCTTTCGCTAGAGAGAGTTCCGATAAATTTTAGCCCTTTTCCACTCCATCTTTCACAAAATAAAAATAAGTTATTTTGGAATTGTTAGTATCATTATTTGTTGTAGAGAAATGATAAAGTGAAATCATAAATAAGGTCATACCTAGTAGCAAGTGAATGTAATAAATCACGTTCAACATATGCAATATGCATTTCTTGGTGTAAGAGATGCTTAAACCAAAAAAGAGGTGATCAATTGGTTAATTTACGGTAAGACCGGATGAAATGTGGCGTGATTTAACAAATTCCAAAAATTACACGTATTTTTTTCACATGTCATTGTTACTTGTAAAAGTGTTCACCATGATTACACGTCTTACATACATTCTATTTATACATTGAAATACATTTCCAATATGTATAAAGGAATGTTGGGAGAGTTGCGCAATGACAATATTGACTGCAATGTAATGAATTACAAATCAACCCCAATCTAGACATGAAAAAAATAAAAAGGGTTGTCAAAAATTCTCATGTATATGCACCAAAATGGATATAAGAAGAGAACATGATCAACCGAAAAGATGTTCCATGTGTTGGAATCCAAGTCATATTAAGAAAAAATGTTCTTTTCGTATCGAGATTTTCAATCAACAATAATAATTTTTATTTCTATTATTATACTTTTTATTTTGTTCTTCATGTTATTTTTATTTATAGTCAATTTTAACAATTTCATGTGTTGTTTGAAATCTTGTTTTTACTAACTATAATATATTAAAAATATTTTTAAAAATAATATTTTACTTTCTTCTAATAAATTATCAAACACATTACAAAATTTATTAATGTTAAAAATAGACTTTTTATTTAAACATACTATAGTTATAAAAATAAAATATTAACTAATTTTTCAAGCTAATAAATCAAATACAAATATATATTATAAAAATAATAATAAAAAAAAACTGCAGTTGAAAAATTGGTTAATGATATATTAATCAATTTCTTAATGTATAAATAAATAAAAAAAATAATGTGAGAAATTGGTTAATAGGAGACTAAATCCTCAACATGAATAATTAAGGTAACACTTTGATAAATATACTTTAGAGTATGAGATTTAGATAAATTTATTTAATTTTGTAATATTTAAAGAAAATAGTCAACAAGAGCATGTATAAAAAATAAAAACAAAAAAAAGACTACTAGAGCATGCAGTGTTTTAAGTGGAATGTACTAATATCATAAACTAGCTGTTGGAAATTTGCCGATTAACGATTTGTCTTGGTACAGAGACGCAATCTTTCCAAACCTGCAAATGGGTGAAGTAGAAGAACAAAATGTACCCGCAGGTCAATTCAATTCTTTTTTCACCATTACCATTTACGTATTCAACTCTCCAAAAGGCCATATGGGATCAACCACCCCTAAAATTGACCATTGACTTCAACTATTTACACGTACCATCATACACTAATTAAAATTAAACAAACTACATAAATTAATACTATGACTTACTAGTAACTAGAGAGCACATCATTAATCTCACCTACTCTATGCTGGCATTGGCATGGCACCACGATTGCCCTTGCCTTAAAGAAATATGAAGCATTCCAACGACACAAGTGGGTTTTCTAACGACTCCATGTTCGAATTCTCAATTTTCCGGCAACTACACTCCGGCGCGGCGGTTCTCGCCCTAGCCGGAGATTGGTTCGCTCTCCTCGCCGACGGACTCCGACCCACTACGGATCTAGTAGCCACGCTGTCTGTGCGGGTGGCCGGCGACCTGGATCGGCGACCGGAATTTTCGCCGGCGTCTCGCCGGCGACCCTGGTTTCCGGCGCCCCCGTTGGCCATTTGAACAATTCTCGCCGACCCAACATTCCTTCTTCCGGGGGACTGCTCCGGGCGCCTCGCCGGAGACTTCCCCGCCGTCCTTTCTCTCCGGGCACCGAACTCGCCGGAAAAAGAGGGTGCTTTGCGCAGCTTGGCCGGAGATCTGTTAATGTTGACCCTTTGACGCGCTTCTTCGTCGGCGAGCGTGGACACGCTCTCGCTGACGCTGCAAACTTCGGAGAGCTCGGAGATCTCTTCAGGTTTGGCGAATGGCTTCTCAACTTGGCTCTCTGTTGGCTTCACGGCTTCGAATTTGGGCTTCCATTTGGGTGTCTCAGACAAGACTTCCTTCACCGTTTCCTCGTCCGGCGGCGGCGCTCTGCTTTCTGAGCCTTTGGTGGTGGAAGATCTTGGTGGGTCGCAAAGCTTGTTTCTTGAGGGTGAAGGATAGGATCTGTTGGTGCTGACGCAGCAACCCATTTTGTTGGCGCGGAGCAGAGTCGTGGGTTGCTTGGTTTGGAGAAAGAGAGGAACGAGGAATTAAGATTGTTGATGTGTTGGCGAGATGTGGCGAAAGAGAAAGAGAAAAAGAAAAGTTTGTTCCATTGGAGTTGCAGTGAGTGTTGTAGTGATAAGTAGTTGTTAAAGAGGTCCAGGACTCAGGACTCAGGACTCAGGAGAGAAGATGCATAAAAAGAGTAAAGGGTAGTTAGAAAAGGAAGAGTGAGGCTTTGCATTGGTCAATGGTTAGCATTTATTGTAAGATCTCTCCGATGCTCATGAAAGCAATTGGACGACAGACTAGGACTGAACATTTCATAAATAATATACCCAATAAAAGAAAACAAAATATCAAATTAAAATATATATATATATATATGAACGCATAGATCAATGATTCAATTCAACAAGGGTAAAATGAAATTTAACTCAATTTTCATAAACAATAATTTATGTCTTGGATTTTTTAATGGTTAGGAGAGAGTAAAGCTTATTAAAAATAGTCGGTCAATTTTTTTCATAAAAATTAATTTTCAAGAAAATTAGTAGATACTTCTCTAAATTATATAAATTAATACAAATTAGTGGATATAAAAAAATTCAAGATTGTTTGAGTAAGTAACTTTGAATTTGACTTTTAGATTTACACTTAGATTGTGTAAAAAATGTTAAGGACACTCTATCTTCCTAACACTTTCTTTATTATTGGATAAAAAATATTATAAATACAAATTTTGCATATTTCACATCTTGTTTCACTCCTGATTTAGTGGTAAAATCTACAAAACATTGTGATTTTTAATCAATAGTAGAAAAAAAGATTATTTAGAGTGTTAGAAGTGTCATTAACATTTTTTATATTAAATATATAGAAAGAGGTTTATCACTTAATAATACTAATTGACTCAAATAACATTGTATCCGAATAATAGATATATAGTTCACTGATAATGTATATATTAAATAAATGATATGATATTATTAAAATATCTGATTGATTATTTGTGTAAAAAAATTTTACACCGATAATATATAAATAATTAATTAAAAGTAAAAATGCAAACAAGAAACCGTCATTTTTGTGGTCAGTCCCATGAACTTGTATACAAAAGTTAGAAAACAAAAGGATCTGCAGGGAATAATTGCGGATCAGGCTCTTATCGTTTTTCTCAGAAAGTGTTAATTGTGAGTGCGGCAGATGCTAAATCTCACAACCGTCCCACGTGAGCTGATCACAATTAACATATATGCCATGTCCAATGAGAATGGAGAGCCACAGTAATGATTGGAGGCAGATTCATAGGACCCTTGATTTCGTGACCTACTCAAATCTTCTCCAACAATTCATGGCATTCCGATATAAGTTTTTCCTACTAGACAGGACAAATAGGATACCCTGCAAATGGAAGATCGATCTAGTACAGTAGTAATTAGGTTGTAATTGTATAACCCTTTCAGATAACAACACTTGCTGGACCCCACAATCGCATGGCTGCTTTTATCACTACTTTAGTTTCAATCCATTTAATTTTCATCGTTGGACCGCGAAAGCCACATGAAGAAACAAATTAATCAGCGTTGGAGAAATTAATAATTTGTTGGCCCATGAAAATGCCACAAATTAATGGGATTAGTGAGCTATGGAAAGTGAACGGTAGTTGATAATTAAAGCGGATCTGAGTTTTGTCACTAGGTAAATTGGTCCACCTTATATTTATAGGGTGACAGTAGAAAACGATGGTGATGAAAACATCTGCATCAGCTAGCTAGCTTATGAAATATGAACCCCACTATAGAGACATGGATAAATTATTGCAGATTAGGCCAAGAACTTAAACCAAGGAGACAAAAATAAATATATATATATATATATGTACACTTAATTTAATTAGAGGTAACATGATGTAATTGTATTTACTATTTAGTGTTTCAACTAATGATTCCCCTTAGATGTAACCATGATTGACGTTTAGTATATTCTATACTAAATTGCTGCCACCCACGTGGTAGACTTTTTTATTTATATATATATAAATTCCCTATATGTTAAAAATGTGAAATAATAGTGAGGTGAAAAACCAACGAATTAGAAGCTAAGCTAAGGTCCATAGTGAATTATAGTCCCCCCTCAAATTGGGAGATAGATACATGATACATGATACATGATACATGATACATGTGAAGAAGCTTTGGGTGTGGGTCAGCAAGTAGTTGATGAGACTTAACATGGGACTGCAACGTTTCATCATAAGTGTTGGGCACGTTACCAAAGTTCAGACATTTTGACAATATTAGAATCCATAATATAGGTATCTGGGGAAAGTAAACTACAAAGATGGAAAGAAAAAATATGTCAAGTTTATAAAAACATTCATAATTATGTATTCTTTTTTCAAAACAATTTAATAACATACAATAAAAAATATTTTTTTATTTTTTAATAGCCCAATATTACAATTGTAATTTGTAATCATCAGTTTCGCGTGTCACCAAGAGTATTTATGAATTATAATAAAAATTTATATTTATATTACCATGAATGTTTCCAATATTTTCTTTATATATGTTATAAAAACATACTAAATCAAAATAATTTTCAATTTTTTTAGTGAATTTTGAATTTTTATAATTTAAGTCAATCAAAATACCTGGAAAAATTATTAAAATTTTTAAAAAAATTAAATTTATTATCCAACAAATTATTTTATTACATATCATTTTAAGTTCATAAAAGATATATTACTTTCTTAAAATTTCTTATAGGAACATACTTTCAATAATTCTTAAAGAATCAATAGAAAATCTAATGCATATCCTAAGTAAATTTTCGAGTTCTCACTGTTTGGCTAATCCTAAAATAAAATGAAAAATTGCAATTCGGTTTACATTGGTTTAAAAATAATGTTAAATTTGAACCATTCCAATATAATATTTTTGTGGTCCGATTGAATTGATTATTTCAATTTTTGACATATTTTAATTTTTTTAAGGGACAAGAGTTTAATTTTTTGTCAACAAACAAACATAATTTCATTAATAAAAATAAGAGCAGAGTCTTGAATTATTAATACAATAATTTTCTCGAGGTTGCTGAATCATTTTTTAAGAAAAAAAACTTATTAAATGAAAATTCAGATATATGTAGAATAGATTCATTAAAAAATATTTTTCAAAGTATTAAATCTCGTCATAAATTACAACTTAATCTAAATTATAAATTACTAGCTAGTCAAAACAATCCCAAATTTTCTAAAAATATATATTTTTTAATAAGTTTAAAATTCAATGGTTTTTAGGACAGGATTCATTTGAGGGTAAATTAGGGAATATCGAGTACTAATTTAATAAAATTTAAAGACTTAAAAAATTCAGAAAAAATAAACTCAAAGGCTACTGGGCCTCTGGACCGGGTGGGGTTGGGGATGTTATGGTTATCTTTTAGGCTTCCAACAGACACTAACCAAACAATTCTTGGTCCATAATAAACTGTCCCAACATTTGGTCCACAGTCCACTAGATCTAAGGCTTTAACAAATCCTAATTTCACATTTAATTTTATTAGGAAATTCTCATTACTTTTGTCTAAAGAAAAACTAGTAGGAAACAGTTTAGAACGTCAGCAACTACAACGAAAATGAATTACCAGAAAAATTATTTTAAAAAAAAAGCGAAAATGAACGGTTCAAAAGGTAAGTAAGACTGAAATTAGTGATTAAGAAATAGAAAACAATTAAAAACGGAGATAAAGAGTTATTCTTTTTACATAATCTCCCAATATAATCTATTATATATGTGACAATTCACACATTGGAAAATTTGGTAACGAAATAAAAGCTGCAGCCTCTTATGTCAATTGGTGTTAGTGTGTTTTTCAAATTGTTTAAAGGGAAATTTGAGTAAACCATAAGATTTTAGGTTCAAATTTTTTTTTTTATGGAAAAAAACTTGTTTGAAAATTAAAAAATAAAGTTGTGCCCTCCTGGGTATGTGCACCATAGATATTGGTTTGGTTCTTATTTTATTGCGATAACTATAATACTTTATGAATTTTGAGGCTCTTTGCAAAACATTTTCATTATTTTCCTTGCTTGAGATGGCTTGGTAGTGTGGAAACTGGGTGCTACTGCTTCCATGGGGTAGAGTCATGAACTGTTTCTTCGATTGGTGTTCGGCATCTCAAATAGCAGCATGCAAATATTGCAAGGCTTGAGTTTGATTACTGTGCTGAGCATAGCCACAGTCTACTTGTGTATGAGTAATTAAGGCAGTTATAGAATTATAGAACCATTACTTTCTTCTGGCTCTACTGGTTAGATATCTCTTTAGCTTTAATTTCTTTTACCGTAAATTTTCAACTTATATCTATTTCAGGTTCATCACAAAACCTCTGCTGCTTTTAGGCTTCTCAATTATGTTTGTAGGGTAATCGAATGTTATGGAGTATATTTTTTTTAGTTCATTATCAAAGAATAGACAATCTCTCTCAGAATTTCACAGACACTATATAAATAAATAGATATTCTTTTGCAATTTAAGTTTTTTACGTTTACGAGTGTAAGAATTTAATCTTTAACTACATGATTAAATGATGTAAATCCTATCATCACTCACGTCAATCTAAATTGATTGAATTTTATGGTATATGATCAAATATTTTGTTAGAAATTAAGGATGATAGTTTTTTCTTAATTTTCAGATGAAGGTCATTAAGTATGAAAGGAGCTACAGTTTATGAAACTACGCAACACAAGGATGATGGTTGCTTGGAAATTTTGATTATAAAAATTATTTTGAACCAAGAACTCAAATGGATCATTGGACTGGTCTGGTTCCATAAAAAATTGTATCATTATCTTTTCCAGCATTAACATCAGCTTAAAAAAAGCCACGTTTCTGGTCAGATGGGCTCTGTTTCTCAACTACATGACATTAATGCATTTGACCCTTGCTTAAGTGGAGCCTATCAAGTCCTTGTCACGTTTTGCAAATATTGTAAATTTCCTCGTTGTACAAGTAATATAAGTTGCATAAATGTGGGTATAAGAGCTTACATAAAAGTATCTAAACATGATTTGAAAGGAGTATGAAATGACAGTTTCACATGGACTCACTTGTACATGAATAATATCAGGTAACCCACTCATCAAATGAATATTGGATACAACAACAATTAGATAGTACCCTCGTTGCATCATATTCATAGCTGGCAATTTTCTGTTACTCTAGTTTGTGCCAAACACTAAAGGACGTGAAAGTAATAATGCTTTTAAGAAAAATGTGATGTTCGAATTGTATGTTGTCTACCGGTTGCATTGCACAAACTATTATTTAATGATCCAACATCAAATTATGCATTGCTTTGTTGTTAGATAGTGGTCTCTTAATTCTTTTGTCTAGTCACTAGCCTTTTAAGGAATATTTTTGTGACTGCAAGACATATTGTCAATCCATACTAAGTAACTTCATGGTTAAGATATTAGACATGAAAAATATTTCATCCTCCGAAAACTTCTTCTGAAAACTTGTTCCGAAACTTCATCCGAATGAATAAAACATTAATTTAAATAATAAAATATTAAATTAAATAATTATTTTATAATAAATTTATTTAAAATATATTAATATTTTATTTATTTGGACGTTGATTCAGAGTTTCATTCTGAATATATAACAATACTCGTTAAACATTAATGTCATTGATGTATTATGTTTTTTTTTTTCGCGCTCAGGGCAAATAATATAAAGAGAGAACGATTGCAAGTTTATATAACTATTTTATTAGAGTTGTATATATGATATCACCATATTGCTTATCTCATTTATTTATCTTTTTTTTTCTTCTTATTATTATTATTTTTAATGTGAACCTAAATTCAAGTCGATAATAATGTATTGAGGATTTTATATCGACTAGTAATTAGGTTAATAAAGTGTATATAAGTACGGACAACTCTTACTTTATAAATTAGTTTTGTAATATTAAATTAAGATTTTAATCCATTTTTTAAGATGATATTAAAGTTTATCTTAACAATTTCTGTTACTGGTCTTATCAAGTCACTTAGAGCACCTCCAGTGGAGGGTGCTTAACGTGTTGCTTATTCTTAAGCAACGAACCTTATAAGAAACTTCCGTTGGACCTATCCTGCATGGCAAGTGAGTTTCTTAAATTTTTGTCTCAGTTGCTTGTACAAGCAACAGTCCTTAGCACTGACAAGAAGAATTTCATTGGTTGAAATTCATCTACGTGGACCACATTTATGAAAAAGAAAAACAGAAAAAACCATGCACCTCCTGTTCGTTCGTCCGGGGAGGTTTGGCAACGCTGGCCCGTGTCGCCAGTGGCCGTTCGCGCGTCACCGGTTGCGCGTCGCCGGTCGCATGTCTCCGGCAAGTCCCGTACGCCCCGCGCGCGCAACTCAACCAGTTCCGACGGCCCGCTGGAGAACAACCCCTTCGCCCCGCGTGCCAGAAGCCACCGGCCAAACCCCTCCGCCCCGCGCGCCAGAAGCCACCGGCCAAACCCCTCCGGCCCCCATGCGCGACCCCGTACACCCCGCGCGGGAACCACCTATGCTCCATATAGCCAGACCCGCGGCCCGCGCGGGCACCACCCCCGCCCTGCGAGCGCCAGAACCCCTCCACCTCGCGTGCGACCACCGTCGCCCGTGACCCCTCCGCGCGCCAGTCGGAGAAGAGAGAGTGAAGAAAGAGTGAAGGGAGAGTGAAGGGAGAGTGAAGGGAGAGGGCAGAATAAACGTTGAAATGGAGAGTGAATGGAGAGTGTAAGAGAGTGCAGGAGAATGGTGAATGCAGAATAAACGTTGAAAGGGAGAAGGCAGAGTGAATGGAGAGTGTAGGAGAATGTAATTTTTTTTATTATTGTAATTTTTGGTATTTCGTTTTATTAATAAATTTATTTTTATTATTGTAATTTTTTTATTTTTTTATTATGTAATTTCTTTTTATTATTAAAATTTTTGTTATATTTTTTATTATGTAATTTTTATTATTATTGAAATATGATTTGTAAAAAAATCGAGGTGTCAAAAAGTGTAATATGAGTTGTAAAAAAGTTGAGGTGCTTATAAGCAATTGCCATCGGAGCAAAAGTTGTAAAAATATAATATGAGTTGCTTATGAGTGACGTGACACAGTGGGGCCCATTTAAAGTGGTTGTGAATGTGAGTTGCTTATAAGCAACTCCCACTGGAGATGCTCTTATTGCATTGTTGTGCATATTAAGTCACTTGTTATCGGATTATTATTGGATCATTCATAAATGTTCAATCCTGATAATTTCACTCTCAAGATATCCAATCTTTGACATCAGGGAATGTGCATTGAGGATCACATATCTACTAGCTAGTGATAAAGCCAACAAAATATATGTGAGTGGGGATCAACCCTCTTCAAACTTGAAATATCTAGCTATCAGTGTAAAAATGTGTTAAAAATTTTACATCAACTAATAATAAAATTAATAAAGTGTTTATAAGTAGAGAAACAATCTCCACCTCATAAATCATTTTTATAAAATTAAATTGAGTTCCTAACCCACTTTCTGTAATTATATCCTTCAAGATTTATTGAGAATGAAGTAAAGGACATGTGGCTATGAAACTATTTGCGAGAACTCAGAAGGATTATAGCAGGATTGTTGTGCCACAATGTATATATGCTTCATTCTACGTCTTTTTTTAATTCATTAAAATATACTATTATCTTGATAGTCAATCATATTATGGACTCGGATTCATGTAATCCATATCTCTATATAACAAAAACAAAAACTGATTCAGGAGATCCATCCTATTCAGCAATGGTGTATGGACACTATAATTTTGGGCTATGTATCATATGTAAATGTAAATTAAGAATCCACAAAAATTGTTTCGCCCTTCAAGAGACATGGCATTGGTGCAATATAGTGATGTTATTCATGATTTTAATATTTTGCTTGGTAGATGTATGAAGTTTTAAACGAAGTTGTCCTAGTTTGGTTACTTAGGAGCAAGATTATTGCAAATATAGAGTTATGTCACCATATGCTTTTAATTTGTGCGTGGACAATATTTTTTTTTGAGTGAAAAATTGAGTTGAAGTACTAAAAAGTTAAACTATACTTTTTTTTTTAAGTTAATAACTTTTATATTATTTTTTGAGTTAATAATTTTTATATATTAAACACAAATCGTTATTTTGTGTAATAGTATTTTGAAGAATTTTTTTTCAATAATTTGTTTATAAAAAAAATTTAACTTCTTATATAATTCAGTTTTTATTTATTATAATTATTTAAGAATCAAATATTAATATATTAAAATAAATTATCAATAAATAAAATAATTTATTACTAAAATAAAATTATTTATCATAAATTAAAAGTATAATTTATATGTTCATAAATAATTGTTTCTATAAATTTTAAATGTAATTTATATATTTAAATATAGTATTTATATACATAATTTATTATAAATTTTAATTATATATACTAAACATATATGTGAATTTAGAAGTATATTATAGAATAAAATACTAATTATTGTGCTTTTGAGAAATAAATCACAAACTTATTTTTTTAAAGATATTTTTGAGAAAAGTTAACATAATTCTTTAAAGAAAATTCAAATTCACCTAAATTTGATCTCAATGCCTTACAGAGTTAAACAAGGATGGGTTGTTTGACTTTGGAAATAAGTCATACTACGATTTTGAAGTATATTTTAAGAAAATACTTTATTTGACTTTTAAGAAACTTATTAAATAAAAAGTCTTTTTAAGCTTTTCTTTTTCTTTTCAACTAATCTAATTATTACAAAAGTTTTTAACTAAATATTTTCGTAAGAAAATAAATACTTATGCATTTATATAGATAAAAAAAACATCAAATTAATTTATTGAGAGTTTGACAATCCTACCCTTTTTAATATTTTTAGCAAAATAGATTATATTGGTTTATCTTTAATAAGTTTAATTAACTACTATAATTATATAATACAATTATAAAAAAAGTTAGTATAATTAAACTTATTAAGTGAATATAATTTTATTTTATTTGTATCTTTTTATATTAAATATTACATCTATTCCTAATCATAAGACTATTTTAACTAAATTACACTCTTTGAGAAAATTAGTTAATTTTTTTTAGGTTCGTTTCTAGAGTATCCACCGTCGACAGCAGTGACTAATCTCCTCGCTACGTTGGAGGCACCTCAAAGGGTGGGATAGCTGGCCCCAAGATTTAACGCGGCTACATACACAAGGCAGGATTCGAACCTCTGACCTTGCTTAAGCGTGAATCAACCCCTACCGCTGAACCACACGCTTGGGGTTAAAAATTAGTTAATTTAGTTAAGAACATTAAATTTATCTATACTTATATTAATTTTTTAAAATTAATATTTTCTATTTTCACTTAATAATTTTTTTTTACCTAATTAATGTATGAAAGATAAAAATATCATGTATTTTTTTTCAATTATTGAGATTATGGAAATCTTACAAAATCAGGATTATTGAGATCTTGCTGAATCTTCTATTTTGTAATTATTGATTTAGTATCTTCCATATTTACTATAATTATCTTGTCATATCTGTTAATATAGGATAGCAATCTGTACAGATTATATTTAGGAATAGTTACCTCCTAATTAGCTAGAATTGAGGCAACAATTCCTGAACACTATGTATACATATATATGTCTGGACAGCAATAAAGAACGCAAGAATTGCATCACGAATTCTTCTTTATATGGTATCAGAGCTCTATCTGGGCTATCACTGCCATCATGGCTGAGGAAGACAACAAGAACGGAGACAACAGAGAAGAAGTAGTAGCAAGGAAGACAATCTCACCCTATGACATCACTGTAAGTGACAATCCAGGAAGCCTTTTGACATTGGGTCAATTGAAAGGAGAGAATTATGATGAGTGGGCTCGCTCCATGAGAACCGCATTGAGAGCAAGAAAAAAGTTTGGGTTCATAGATGGAACAATCAAACGACCAGCAGAAAAATCATCAGATCTTGAAGATTGGTGGACCAATAACTCGTTATTGGTGTCATGGATAATGAACATTATTGAACCGACTCTCCGTTCAACTATATCACATATGGAGGTGGCTCAAGACCTATGGACAGATATCAAGGAACGTTTCTCAATAGCGAATGGGCCACGCATTCAGCAGCTTAAAGCAGAGCTAGCTGAATGTAAACAGAAAGGAATGACTGTTGCTGCTTATTATGGCAAGTTGAAGAAGCTATGGGAGGAGTTAGCAAACCATGAGCAGATACCTACGTGTACGTGCGCTGCGTGTACTTGCAATCTAGCATTCAAGCTGGAAAAGAAACGTGAAGAAGAGAAAATCCATCAATTTCTCATGGGACTTGATGAAACCACTTATGGGACAGTGAGATCGAATTTACTTGCACAGGATCCATTGCCAAGTTTGAATAAAATCTATTCAACCTTGGTGCAGGAAGAACGTATGAGAAGTATCACCCGAGGAAAGGAGGAACGTAATGAGATAATGAGCTTTGCTGTACAGACTGGAGGAAAATCTCGTGGCAAAATTGAAGTGAAGGACAAAAATGTAATATGTGGTAACTGTAATCGTTCAGGGCATGACTTGGAGAGTTGTTTCCAATTAATTGGTTACCCAGAGTGGTGGGGAGAACGACCTCGAGAAATTGGACGAGGAAGTGGTCGTGGCAAAGTTGGACAACAAGGAAAGACCTTTGGCGGTAGAGGACGTGGTGCACTAACTAAGGCTAATGTAGCACAATCTTCAACAGGAGGACCAGAATTTAATGCCATGATAACAGATGCTGATAAGTCTACTGTTAGTGGACTTAATGGTGAGCAATGGCAAACATTGGTGAATCTCTTGAATAATGTCAAATTAGGAGCTGCTGAAAAATTGACTGGTAAGCGAAATTTTGTACAATGGATTATAGATACAGGTGCTTCTCGTCATATGACAGGAACAATAGAATACTTGACTGATGTGGGAAATGTCTTGCAATGCCCAATAGGGCTTCCTGATGGAAAGCAAATTTCTGCTACCAGGGAAGGAACGGTGGTGCTTAGTGATACTCTAAAACTGAACCATGTTCTTTATGTGCCTAGCTTAAAATGCAATTTGATTTCAGTGTCACAACTTATAAATGAATTAAATTGTGAGGTTCAGTTCACTAATAAATTCTGTGTAATACAGGACCGTATCTTGAGGACGGTGATTGGAGCGGGTGAACAAAGAGAGGGGCTCTACTACCTTCAAGGAATGACTGCTATTGCTGCTGCTGTAAAATTTGATGGAAATGTTTTTGACTTATGGCATAAGCGATTGGGACACCCATCTCCTAAGGTTGTGGAGTTAATTCCAAATATTGGTTCTAGTAGAAGTGATGCATTGTGTAATAAGGCTTGTGATGTTTGCCTTTGAGCTAAACAATGTAGAGAAAGTTTTCCCATTAGCATAAATAAAACCATGGTTATTTTTCAGTTAATTCATTGTGATCTTTGGGGACCCTATCGAACTATATCTCATTGTGGTGCTCGATATTTTCTTACCATTGTGGATGATTATTCTCGAGCTGTATGGATTTATTTGTTGGAAGAAAAGAAAGAAGTTTTCACACGTATGTGCCAGTTTTTTGCTATGGTGGAACGCCAATTTGGAAAACAAGTGAAGGTTGTACGTAGCGATAATGGTACAGAATTTGTATGTATGGATAGCTACTTTCAAAAACATGGAATTGTGCATGAAACATCTTGTACAGGAACTCCTCAGCAAAATGGACGAGTAGAGCGGAAGCATAGGCATATTCTTAATGTTGCTCGTGCACTACGCTTTCAAGCGCATCTTCCTATTAAGTTTTGGGGAGAATGTGTTCTAACCGCTGGATACCTAATTAATCGTACACCCTCAATTGTTTTGCATGGGAAAACTCCCTATGAGATGCTCTACAACAAACCACCGTCACTCAATCATCTGCGCATGTTTGGGAGCTTGTGCTATGTCCATAACAGAGATTCTAAGAGGGATAAATTTGCAAGTCGCAGTCGACGATGTGTTTTCTTGGGATATCCCTATGGTAAGAAAGGTTGGAGAGTTTATGATTTGGAATTGGGTGTGTTTCTAACATCCAGAGATGTGGTGTTTTCTGAAAATGAATTTCCTTGTGCTGAATCACAAAACTCAGCACCTAAACACATTGACATAGAAAAGGACAATCTTGCACCTTGGAATAGTGTTGATGATGATGATGAAATGGAGATTGCACAGGCTGATTCTGAAAATAGAAAAGGTGCAAACAATGGGAGTGTAGTTTCTTTGCAAGAGCCAACAGGTCCACGTACTGACTCCAATGATATTGAGACTAGTGTAATAGAAAGGGGGGACTTAAGTGCTGACGTGAGTACACAACCTTTGGGTCGTGGACATCGTGCTAAGATGCCTTCCACTCGGTTAAGAGATTTTGTGACAAACACCATCTGCAGATTAGACCCCTCTCCAAGTTCACTTGCTACTTCTCGCCCCTCAGGTACACCTTATCCTATAACACATTATGTTAATTATAATAACTTCTCTGCACACTATCGACATTTTTTGGCAGCTGTTAGTACAGGAACCGAACCTCAATCTTTTGCTCAAGCTATGAAAGATAAACAATGGCAACAAGCCATGCAGGCTGAAATTCAAGCATTAGAGAATAATGGGACCTGGACTTTGGAACCACTTCCACCTGGGAAGAAAGCTATTGGGTGCAAATGGGTTTATCGAATCAAGTATAACTCTGACGGTTCTATTGAACGATTTAAAGCACGACTCGTGATATTGGGAAATAACCAAGTTGAAGGACTTGATTACAATGAAACCTTTGCCCCGGTCGCGAAGATGGTGACTGTGCGCATGCTTCTCGCTGTTGCAGCTGCTAGAAAATGGGAGCTTCATCAAATGGATGTTCATAATGCGTTCTTACACGGGGATCTTGAAGAGGAGGTGTATATGAAACTTCCTCCAGGATTTCGATCTCAAGCTTCAGGTAAGGTTTGTAGACTTCGCAAGTCATTGTATGGATTAAAACAGGCTCCCCGATGTTGGTTTGCCAAATTGGCTGGTGCTTTGAAACGCTATGGATTTGCACAATCCTCCTCTGATCATTCACTCTTTACTCTCCAACGTGAACGTGTGCAACTTCATGTGTTGGTTTACGTGGATGACTTGGTGATTTCAGGAAATGATAATGCTGCCATTAAAGCCTTCAAACTATACTTGAATGCATGTTTTCACATGAAAGATCTTGGAATGCTGAAATATTTTTTAGGCATTGAGGTGGCTCGTAACTCTACTGGCATTTTCTTGTGTCAACGCAAATATGCGTTGGATATCATATCTGAAGTAGGATTGCTGGGAGCCAAGCCTGCTGGTTTTCCTATGGATCAACATCATCAATTACCTTTGGCTAAAGGTACTCTTCTTCCAGATCCAGAACGTTATTGCAGGTTGGTGGGTAGGTTGATTTACTTGTCTGTTACAAGGCCTGAACTTTCTTATTGTGTCCATACACTTGCTCAATTCATGCAACATCCGCGACAAGAACATTGGGACGCTGCCTTACGTGTTGTACGCTATTTGAAAGGTAATCCTGGACAAGGAATTTTGTTACGTGCTAACTGTGATTTGCAGTTGTATGCTTGGTGTGATTCCGATTGGGCCAGTTGTCCTTTGACTAGGAGATCTCTTACTGGCTGGTTTATTCTTCTTGGTGATTCTCCTATATCTTGGAAAACTAAGAAACAACACACGGTCTCTCGCTCTTCCTCTGAAGCAGAATATCGATCTATGGCTACTACCACTTGTGAATTAAAATGGCTGAAGGAACTCTTATCATGTCTTGGGTGTACTCATTCTGGACCTATGAAGCTTTATTGTGATAATCAGGCTGCTCTACACATCGTTGCTAATCCTGTTTTTCATGAACGCACCAAACACATCGAGGTGGACTGTCACTTTGTACGTGATGAACTTTTGCAAGGAACTATTAGTACACATTATGTGCCATCTCATGCTCAATTGGCAGATATCTTCACCAAAGCTTTAGGAAAGACTCAATTTGATTGCATATTGTCCAAGTTGGGCATCTGTAATCCATCTGCACCAGCTTGAGGGGGGTATTGAGATTATGGAAATCTTACAAAATCAGGATTATTGAGATCTTGCTGAATCTTCTATTTTGTAATTATTGATTTAGTATCTTCCATATTTACTATAATTATCTTGTCATATCTGTTAATATAGGATAACAATCTGTACAGATTATATTTAGGAATAGTTACCTCCTAATTAGCTAGAATTGAGGCAACAATTCCTGAACACTATGTATACATATATATGTCTGGACAACAATAAAGAACGCAAGAATTGCATCACGAATTCTTCTTTATATCAATCCTAATAAAAAAGTTTTTGTCTAATTAATTTCAAATATTTATTATATTTTATTAAAAAAAGTTGTTTATTAAATAAGAGTATTATAGAAATGATATAATAAATACAACTGATATTTAGAAAATGATCTTATAAAAAAACAAAATAGTAAAAATAATCTTTTATATATAGACGGACTATATTTTAAATAACCCTTGCAAATGCAACTAGAATCCTACGCATGCAAAATTGCAATGGAATGCATGTTGGACCTTCCTTCCAAAAGTAGGCCCAAACAATGAAGCCTGTTTGGCAAAAACATTGATCGGGTGAGAGGCGTTCCTAACTTCGAAAGGTGCACATGGTCGTACGTCGATGTCACATTCTAACACCCTTCATGCATTATTTTCCTTGTCGTTTTGTGCTAGTTTAAAAGAAAAGAGAAAAAGGTAAAGCCGTGTACAATGGAGGTGAAAGTTGCTGACATCGAAAACGACGACATCAAATTTTTAAAAAAGAGCCAAACCACGAACCTTGTCTTGCCGTGATGGGTTGTACGACAAGTTTCTCCGATTGTCAGTCAAATACCTTCGTTATTTAATTCTATTAGTTTAAGATACCAAAGAATTAGTAAGAAAATATAATATAACTAGTTCTCTCAGTTTTTTTTTCTTAAAAAAAATACTATCGATAATTAAAGACTCATTTATTTCAAGATATAAAATATAATATTTTTTATCTTTCTTAATGAAAATTTCTTTCATGTACACAATCATATAATAAACAAATAAATAAATTTAATTATTATTTTTGTCTACTTTGGTTTTGAGCCACGACTCCTGAGGAATCTTTGTTCCTGTCTCATGTCTAGGTCCTTAGGTAGGTCACATTTCATAAAATCCTACTTTGGATCTATATTTATGGCATTGGATTCGAAGAAAACAAAATAAAAATGTTAAAAAAAGGAAAAGGAAATGGGTTTCAAATTATATGTTTTCTTACTTCGTTTATCAACACAACGTGGGTGACAGGGTACACGACTACACATGACAAGAATCGTGAAAAACAAGTTCAGAAGCCTAACATCACAAAACAGTACTATGGATACTGCATTTTCCTATGATCCTATCCATGTGCATTTATATTTATATTTTCTAATATTTTTTTGTGTGCTTAGTTTTCTCGCAAATTTTAAGAATTCAAAAAGGTGAGACAAAAAAGTTTTTTATTTTATAAATTAATGTGTTTAATTATTTTAGAAAAATAATTAATGTTTGATCTATTGCAGCAGACATGAACCTGTGGTGGCTACCGTTAGGGAATGATTCATTTCCTTTTTCTTTACTTACATTTATATTTATATAGGTATCGGCTATAATTCTGATGATGCAAGGACATTGATGTTTCAGTGAATGTGGTGTTTGCCAAAACATTCTCTAGCTGTCTTTCACATGAAAAACATTTCACCAATTGATTGAACCCCACCACACTCACATTAGAAGTCATTCAGTCAAGCGTGCTAAACCTTTTTTTTTTTCCTTCTTTTTTCTGTGGGGTGCTTCCTTCTTTTAGAATTAATTCAGAAACTTCTTGTAATGTTTTTCAGCAGGTTCAAAAAACAATGATAGAGGGAGATAATGGAAATCAAGACAACAAGGCTCACACATTGCTTTCGGAAAAATAATTTGAGCGAGACTGATAGAGAAATCAAGTCCAATGAATGTAAATGTAAATAGACTTTGAACAGTGTGTCTATATTTTTAACAAGCTTGTACAGATTTTATATTGTTTCCAAAATCATGAATTTGGTATAAGCTTTTTATTTTTTGCAAATGGAAAATATACGGATAAGAACACTCGATCACGCCTTTCAGCATGTGACTGACAGGCACGGCCGAACTGGTCAGGACGAGTTAACATAACTTACTAAACCTAGTAGTTGACACCCGATCAGCCACCAAATAGTCGAAGTCCTACCAAACCTAGTAGCCGACACCCGATCAACCACCAAATAGTCGAAGTCCCCGGTAAAGTAAATCATGGACTCAAAAATCACCCCTAATCAAGGATTAAGGGTTAATCACACAAATAAGCCGATTAGAGACGTATTACTTAATAGGGTTATCCCGTTACAGGGCCCATGGAGAGCATGACCCATTAATGTCAGTATAAATAGCTCACGTCTCGAGGTAACATCACTGTTCATTAATTGCTATCGATACCTGTGTTTGTTCTGACTTGAGCGTCGGAGTGCCTTTTGCAGGTAACCTCCCTCTCACCGGAATATTTGTTTGGAACTCTCGTTCAGCCTTTAAAATACGAGAAGTTTACTAGTGTGTCATTCAGACAGGTACAAAAAATAATTACATGTATGCTCACAAAATTATTTTCATTGTTTTTTTTTCTCTATGATCTACAAATATCACCACAGACATGTAACTCATATTACTTTAATAATGTATTTATATAAATTTTTTATAATTATACTTATAAAACGCTATTTTTATTAGCATGTCCAAATATTTTACTAAAATTAATAAAAATTAATTTTATAAAGCCAAAATCACCTAAAATTGTATTTGTAAACATTTCATAAGCACACACATTAAAATATTTTTATAATTTGGTGAATGCGCATCGAGTGAGCATCGATGTTGAAACAAACAAATTGTAAATCAACAAAAAATTATTTTCCGTTGCAGAAAGATGATGTGGGTGTTCTTCTTTTGATCTTCCAAACAAACAGTGACCATGGGTCACTTATGAAGATTGTGAAACTAGGAGTTAGGATGACAAACAATATAGAATATTGTGTTACACTTATTAGGTGATAACTTTTGTTTATATATAATGAAGATGTTAGATATAAATTAGAAGTATTTTTGAGAGATTTTTTTTATTTAAAATAAAGAGTATTTTAAAAAAAAATGCTTTTAAACATGTATTCAAACAAATTTTATGTCTTTTTCCCTTTTTCCCATAATTAACTAATATGTGATCATTCTCTTATTAATTTTTGTTGATTATTATTTAGTATTTTAAGAAGTTTGTTACATTGTAAGAAGTTTGTTATTTTGTAAGGTGAGTGTATGGTACAACTTAATTGTTGCATACGTACGTCTTTTGTATAAATAGATCTTTAGAATTATTATATATATATTTTTTATAAAAAATTATATTGATTTTCAAAGTAATCAGATCATTCAAATGTAGATTATTCATAGATACTAATAAAGATAGGAAGATAAAAAAAAAAAAAAAAAAAAACTCTTATGCTTTATTGGGTAGAAGAAATAATTGAAGAGAATAGATGATAATTGACTTTATAAGAAATAATGTGAAATTTGTAATTTGATAAAGTAGAATTATGTGAGAAATAGAGAGAAATTGGTATTTTAAAATTGTATTTTATGTAGTTTAATTTTTATGTAAAAATATATTTTTTAGATAATTACATTTTTACTCTTTACTAACTAACTATTTAAAAAACAATGTAGAGTTAGTTTTATCCAAGTTTATTTTTTTGTGAAAAATTTCACACAATCCACTCATAAGAAAGCAAAATTAAATCCACATGAATTCTATCATAGTTTTCTAAGAAATTCACTTAAATCATCTCTCAAACACACATATTTTTTATTTAAAAATTTCTTAATATTTTTTTCTTTTCTTCTCTATTCTCTACTAAATTACCTTCCCAAACACACCATTAATATATCCTTAACTATCAACATGTGATGAGTATCAAAATGTAAACCCTCAACATTTAACAATTGAGATTTTAATATCACTTAGTTCAAGTTCTCTCTTGAATTTAAATTTCAGCTTGATGTCACTAAATTCAACCTTTTACATGCAATTAAATTTCAGCTAGCGAAAATTGGCCCACGACACTAACTCTAAACAAATTTTGATTGCAACAAATTCGAATTCATTGAAAGAAGCATTTGAACTAAACCCATGAACAGTTAGTTAATGGAAATCCTTACTTTGTTTTGACACATTAGAGAAGAGATGGGAATTGGATGTTGATGAATTAAGGTCAATTAACAATTTTTTTTTTTTGGATATTGAAAACGTCCATTTCCAAGAATAAAAAAAATCTTACTCTAGTTATTGAAAATCACAACTATTTATTACATCAATTCTTAGACGACATCAAACATTTAAGACCTTCAAAATAATAATCAACATAATTAACACACACGTTTTTAAAAAAATCTAATAACTTTTCATACTTTTAAAAGTTAACGCATTTACGGACATTAGAAGAAAGAAAGAAAATTGTTCTAAATTAAAGAGATTACTCATGAGTGAGTTTATTTAAAATTATTTCTTAAAAATATGAAAAATCACTTATAAATAAATAGGAGTATATAATTAATTTATATAGTCTATAGAGCTTGTTCTCTTAAATTAACTGTGTTTAATGCAGTTGATATATGGCCATCCACATTATTGAATGACAATGAAACATAGATATACCGTTCTAAGTTTTCCCCAACATAATGAAAAATTAAAGATGAAGAAAGGAAGATTATGTTATAAGGAATCTCCCGTCGTTCGATAAAAGTCATTTTCGTGCCTTTTATTCTCTTCAAATTGCTTCTTCTTCAATTGTTAGTTAAATTACTCCATAAATTAGGTAGACGTGGAATGAAAAGTAGTAGTATTTGTTAATATACGTAAGGTTTATAGCTAAATTTTATAAACATATATGATTTTAAACATTTTTTTTACCACATTTAAACATTTATTATGCATGCATACAAACGCTTTTAAAAATTATTTTATGCAAACACTAACGTGCAAGACGCAATAAACTAGAATAAAAGCATGGTCACCGAAGCAATTCTTACCTCACATCAAATAATAAAATATATAATATAAAAATAATTAATCCACACCTCAAATATCATATATCCTGAAAAGAAAAAAAACTATGTCAAAAAAAATTACACGTCAGCAACAAATAGACGGACTTTTTGGTAGTAGCCATAAAAGTTATTTATCTTTTAGAATTTTTTAAAATGATTTTGATATCTATAAAATAGTGAAAAAAATTCTTATGCTAAAAAAACCCTTCTAGCGAAATCACACAAAAGTGAGTAAGATTGATCTCTAATTTAATAGATAAAGATATTTATAAGAAAATATAAAAAAAAAAATTTATATATTGCTAATAAAAAATAGTTATTATTATTATTATTATTTAACCACATATCACTATATATAATGAGTTTATATCCTAGTAAAATAAAAAGATTATACTCTTTTAAGTTGAAAGTACGTCATTAAATCCTTTATGAAAAAAAGTCTAAAGAAGTTTCTATTTTCAGAAAATTTTAAGAAACATATTAGAAAAAGAATTAATTGTAGGAAAAACATAATAAAGATTGAAATTTAACTGAAGATCTTGCTGTCCAAACACACTTGAATGTCTTTTTATTCACTGCGACGCAGACGCGTCTTTGCTGGTTGCTCCACACATAATTAAAGTAAGAAAACAAATAAATAATATTTAAAAAAGCAAAAGGAAAGGAAAGTATTTATTGAGAAAAAGAAATTCCAAGGCATAATTTATTAATTTTCATTTCTATTCTCACTGTTGAATCTGAATTCTTCTACTTCTTCCTTTTCTTCTGCTTTTATAATTATTTTGAGACCGTTTCTCATCTGACACATCTAATCCAATTCCTACCTTCCTCTTCGGATTTCCATTCTCCACCCACCGAAGGATCTCTTCTTCTTCTTATTCTGAATCGTGGTGGAGTAGTAGCAGGTAGCAGCAGCAGGGGGAACCATCTTTGGACTAGACCCAAGTTCTGAATTGCTTCTTCACTTAAGAAAGGAATTTCATTTCAGCTTCACAAGCTGGTTTCTGAGGTGCCCAACAAAAAATGGCAAAGCGTGGATATAAAATACGTATCCTTTAAAAAAAAAAAGTGTTCTGCTAGAGAAAATGCTTACCTGGAGCTGCTGATGGTTCTTTTTGTTTTTTGGAAAAAATTAAAATTAGTTACTTGCTGCTGAGTTTCTGTTGAAATCTAGGTTAGGTGTTTCTTTACAGCTTCAAAAGCCCTTAATGTTATTGTTATTTATTTATTATGTTCCTTTTGGGTTTTATGTTTTGGGAGAGGGCAAGGTGGGATGTGCTATTTTCTTTTTCTGGAGAAAAAGTATTGAATTTTTTTGGAAGTTATATTGTCAAGTTTTTTTTTTTTTTTTTTTTTCCGTTTCATTGCCCAGAAATTGTTGCAGAAGTTAATACGAACTTTCAAGGTTTTCTTTGTTATCCGCACTCATTTCCTCTCTCTAATCTCTTTGAAAATGGAAATCAAATATTGAAAGAATAAAGATATAATTTGCCGGTTTAGCTTAAAGGGTGGTTTTTAATTTGTGGGGTATTGATTTATTTATTTACTTCTTCAGTCAGGTTGTGTGTTGTTGACTGGGTTGAGTGTACTTATTTGATAATGTGAATTCCTTAGCCAATAAACTGTAGAGGAATTTGTGGCTCATTCAGCAAGCGTCAATTGTTTAAATATTGGAAAGAAGGCGTGCCGTCTTTTCGTTACAGGGGGGGATGATCACAAGGTCAATCTATGGACAATCGGCAAACCAACTTCTTTAATGGTCAGTGCCATTGCTGCCTTTATTTTTGTGCCATTCTGATAATCTGGTTAGGATATGGCTACTGCTAGATCATTGACCTGGCCACTTTAATGAAGGGTTTATTTCTAATGTGCCCTACATGTTTTGCAATTGTTATTGTATCTAGCTGAAGGATTTGCTTTGAGTTCGTATTAAATGACGAGTTTAGTTGTTTTTCCATACATATCTGTTTCATGCTTTTGGCACCTGCACTATATAAGGAGATACTACAAAACTGGGATTTTCTACCATACTTGAATCATAATAATGTATCATCTATACTTTTTTCCTGATTGGATTCCCCATTATGACTTGTGTAGCAACTTCGTTTTGATGGAGGTAGTGCCAGGTGGAATGTATGTAGTTGTGACCTAACAATGCTTGACTTACTGTAAATATATGCAGAGCCTGTCTGGTCATACTAGTCCAGTTGAATCTGTCGCATTTGACTCAGGAGAAGTGTTGGTTCTTGGCGGAGCATCATCAGGTGTGATCAAGCTTTGGGATTTGGAAGAAGCAAAGAGTAAGTCAATTAGTCCACTGCCACACCTTGATGAACTTATGCTAATATTACAAACTAGAATGGTGTTTATTTGTGGAGCATTAGACTTAAGCTATAGAGAAATGTAAATCGGATGATCATAAATAAATTTTTAATTAAAAAATTATGAGTTTGGCAGTTAGGCTATCTACCTGGATTGCATGTCTTTATAAGGGAATTGATTAGTATTGCTACTAGTTCTGGTTCCAAATCTTGAACATTTTTCAATTGTTGGTCACCATATCTGATCCTGCCTTTGAAAATTTATTGGTAATGCTTCTAATATTTTGTTATTGTTCTTGAAGTATAGTGGTTCGCACTGTTGCTGGACACAGATCCAATTGTACTGCTGTTGAGTTTCATCCTTTCGGTGAATTTTTGGCATCTGGCTCCATGGACACTAATCTAAAGATTTGGGACATCAGAAAAAAAGGATGTATTCATACGTATAAGGGTCATAGCCAGGGAATCAGCACTATCAAATTCACTCCTGATGGCCGCTGGGTTGTTTCTGGTGGATTTGATAATGTTGTGAAGGTAACAATATGGCCATTCTTAGATCCATTATGGTATAAATGCAACAGATTTATCTTACGCAATTTTTGTTCCAACAAAACATGAATCTACCTCCCTACTAATGTACAGGTGTGGGATCTAACTGCTGGGAAGCTCTTGCATGACTTCAAGTTCCATGAAGGACACATTAGGTCATTGGATTTCCATCCGCTTGAGTTTCTTCTGGCTACAGGTGAATTAGTGACTTTTGAACAGTTGGAGCATTTTAGAGTGTTAGATGCTTATGTATTGGAAATATCCATAAAATGCTTCTTTGTTTCATAATACTTGCTGCTTTTATGGGTAGATACATAGAGAAAATCTCTTCTAAATAATATTAATGCAAATTCTAGTTACTCAGGTTGTATAATTGATAAAATTTAATGAAAAGCTTGTGTCACATTAGTTTATACGATATGCTGCATTTATGGGGGATTAAGAGGATGAAAACATCTTAACTAAGGATGTGCGTGAGCATTTTTGGTCCCATTCCTCAACTTAGGGCCATTAAAATCTAAATTACATTAAAAAAGGTAGTAATTATATGGAAAATTATTTTAAACGAGTTTTATTGCAAAATCTATATATAGGCTAGGTGTCACGCTTCAGTATATATAGAATTTTTGTTAGGTCATGGAGGTTCAATCTTCTTTGAGAATTGATGAATTCAAACCTCAAATTATAGTGTTTTATTTTCCAAGTTATCAAATCATGAACTATAGCCCGCCTAGAAATCAGAATTGACATGTGATTACAGAAATAGTGGAATCAAATTAAAAATTTCACTAAAAATTTCACCATATAAAACAATAGTGATTCAAAAGCTAAGGAATAAAATTTCATGATGAATACTAAAATATTCGTGATTCCATCATTGCTTAGCACTAACAAGGCATGCATACTGTAGTGTGCCATGCACAGCTTCCCTTTATGGCCTTCTTTTCATGTCTGTACAAGTTTTATTGAGCCCAAAATAAAATATTGGGCTTTCTCCTAGTATTATGTATTTTTATCCAATCCTTTTTAATGTCCAATCTTTAGAAAACAAGGAAAGTATATTTCTTCCTCCTTCAAGTCTTTTAATTAATGTCAAAGAGAGAAGTCTCATACTAATAGGAGATCAAACTATGAAACTTCCACATCTAAGTTGTAGATATCTAAATAGATCTTATGAAATCCTGCAATTGTCTGTTATTTAATAATTAGTCTCTCTCTCTCTTAACTAATAATAGAAAATGACCATGAAATAGGAAAATTGACTTATATCATGAATTCATGATGTAATAAAGCCAATTTATATACGAAAAACATGTGATGCTAAGATATTATCACACTCTTGTCTTGGGGCTGCAAAATATGGTGTGGTTTTGCAAGGTGTAAATTGTATTGTGTTTTATAGTTGTCTCTTCTGTATCTCCAAAATTTCTACAAACTTATTTTTTGTATGAATAAGATGTTAAGATGTCCCACATTGGATAGGAATATGGCTAAACCATCCTTACAAGGTCTGGGCAATTCTTCCCCCTTGAGCTAACTTTTGGGGGTCGGGTTCATTAGTCCTGGTTTTTTGAGAAACCAGTTATTGAAATTCACAAACTTTGTTTGCAGGTTCTGCTGATAGAACAGTGAAATTCTGGGATTTAGAAACCTTTGAGCTGATTGGATCTGCCAGACGTGAGGTATCTAAACTTCCTGAATCTTATTCTTCCACTTAAAAGGAAACAATTATGTTCATTTATGCCACAATTTGTGCTTGCATTGCTGTCTCCTCTCTCTTACTCTTTCTCTAAACCTCTAGACAAGTTTTGTACTACCACAAGTACTTACTTCCTTGTTAATTCTTTGTCAACTATCATGGTGAATTTATCGCCATTCTTGACACTTCTTTGCGGTTTGTCATCACATTGTTGTTGTTGTTAGTTCCAGATGACTATTTGGTGAAAACTTATTAATATACTTGTGGACAACAACATTTCTACATTTTCTGTATTTATCAAGGTTAAAAATTTTCTATTACCTTCAAATTCTAATATGTATCTTGTCTTCATTTTAAATTTATGGATGCCTAAAATGTTCTGATGTTTAATTTAGTACCATGGTCTCGTTTAGAAGAGTTTATGAACAACTTATTTGTACTTATCTTATTTTATAAGTGCTTATGAAAGTGTTGGACAAACTTATAAAATATCTTATGAGTACTTTTAATTTGTAATATTTTAATTTTTAGAATGAGATAACATCTTATATATAAATGCTTAGATAATGATACATCCAAACACTTTAAAATTGTACAAATACTTGTTAACATGTATATCTAAATGCAACAACTTATTCAATTTTAAGTACTTATAATAACACAAGCTTTTATTATATAAGATCTTAAATAAGTTGTTTGTCCAAACTAGCCCGATTTATGTGTCAAAGTTATTGCCTTTGAAGCATGCCTAACTTTCCACAGCTCTGCCAAATGCAAGAACATTTGTGGCACAGTAAAATATATATTATTTGATAAGTAATAATTGTATAACTTATAGTTTATATTTCTTATCTGAATTATTTCATATTACTTTTCTTAGGCAACTGGGGTACGATCTATAGTTTTTCATCCTGATGGAAGGACCCTATTTACTGGACATGAAGATGGTTTGAAGGTAAAAAATGTTGCGTTCTTTAGATTATACAAATTAATAATGAAGAATGTGGAACAGGTTAATGATGTTATTTGCAATGCTGATATCGTAGGTGTATTCATGGGAACCTGTTATATGTCATGATACTGTTGATATGGGATGGACAACACTTGGTGATCTTTGTATTCACGATGGGAAACTTTTGGGGTGCTCATTCTACCGAAATTCTGTTGGAGTCTGGGTAGCAGATATATCGGTATTATTAATTTAGATTAATTGTATTTAAAACATGATCTATCTGTTACAATTATAGATTTAGCTCTTAGTGTGATGGTGAATTCATACTTATAAGGCAGAGTGATGCCATTGCTTGTGCTCTGCTTACACCAATACTGAATTGAAAAAAAAAAAAGAATTGAAAACAGAATTCCAGCACATATAATGACGAATAGTGCAATAATAATTAAGGTTTGCATGAGAAATTGTTTTTTTTCTTCACTTGCTGGTTTTTATTATCACTTTATCAGTTACTAATCCTAGTAATTGAATTTATATACTTATTTTACTAGAGTAAATAGATGAGATATAACATTTCAAATAATATGGGTGTTAGCTGCAACATGAGTTCATGGCTTCCATTTAGTCTGAATTAGAAATATTTTGAGATGGATGTTTTATTCTTTATTTTCTGTTAACCCTCATTCTGACCAATAGTTTCAATGTTTCAGCTTATTGAGCCATATGGTGCTGGCTTGGATCCCAAGAAAAATGAAGGCACAGAAAAGAATCTTAGTCTTCAGAAAAGTAAACTGGAGAAAGTAGAAGTTAATGTAGGACCAACCTCTGGGTTGCGTAGCATGTCTCCTGATGAGTCTAAAGAGATAAAGAATATATATATCGACTGTAAGCCACTGTTTTTCTTGTCTTTCCTTGGGTATCTTAGGAAATTGAAATTCTGTATTATAAGTTTCACTGTTATTGCCACATTTAATGGCAGAGTTTTGCTGCATTTAATGCTTTGCTAACACGGATATTCCCTATTGGCATTGGTTAATTGATAAACCCAACTTGTACTGTATTATTTGACTGATTTAGCTGAAAGATATATGTGACCTCGTATATAATGTTGATTTAAGTTTGGTTTATAATTGGATTTGTCAAGGTTCTGAACCAATTGAGCTTGCAAGAGTCTGGGCCATGCAGTACACCCTAACAGATTAATAGATAGGATGCTAATATTGTATCAATGGGTTGTTTTAGCAAAGAATGTAATTGCAGTTTTGTTAAAGCGACTTAAACTGGAAATGAATTTTACATGCATGCTAACATGAAACATCTACTAAACTTCTTGACATGATGAAAAAGGATATTTACGTAGTTCTGTTGTATTTGTATTATAACTCCGATCATTTTGCCAATTGTGTATCTAATAAGATGCTATTTCCTTCCATGTAAAGCTTCTGGCGGGAAACCTGTTACTTTACAGAGATCAGGGTCTTTAAGTTCAACAAAAGTAGATCTTCCAGAGGAATTCAAGGAAATTTGCAACTTGGGAACAGCGAAGCAGAGTCCTGCAACAGGAGTTCGTGTAAAATCAAATGAACAAGCAATTAGAAAATCTTTCATTGCGCCTAACATTGTACCTCGGGACATTCCTGACAGTAAGGTCTCAGCAAAATCTGAAAAAGAGACCATCACCTTTTCAAAGACAAAACCTGGAATGTTACTTAGACCAGCTCATGTACGGAGAGCATCCACTGGCAGATTTGATGTTGATAGGTTTCCAGAAGATGTGAATTCTGGAACTTTTTGTGATACTGCAACTAAATTAGACAGCACAAAAGAACCCAAAGTGCAAACGAATCTAGGATCTCTGAATGAAGTCAAAGAATCTTGTGAAGATAAACATCCTATCAAGAGTGTTACAGACAAGTTTGACAAGACTGTATCTCCAAGCAGATTTTCTGACCAAAGAAAATGTAAGTTTTTTGTATTAACCACAGAGCAGATGAATTGCAAGTTATTTTTTTATATTTGCCTGTTTTTTCTTAATCTCCTTTATCTAGTTTACTTTTCCATTGCCACAAACAAATTCTCTCTCCTTAGTTCTAGCATGTGTAGATTGTTAGCTTCATTGGCCTCAACTATTTAACTTCTCATCTATTGAATCTCAGCCTATATTTTTAGTTGATGCCACTAGCTACCTTAACCCTCTCAAAGAAGCTAATTTATAATCATATTTTGTTTCTTGTACTTTCATCATACATGCAAATATTTATGTTTGCCCCTTGCTTTAAATCTGTCAAGATGTTATGAAATTCTCTGTAGTAAAGTATGCTGTTGATTTCCAACTTGTATTTCCTTTTGAAAAATAGTGAATAAACTATTGGCCAGGAATCTTGACAGATAAGTTCATTTTAGGGATGTGAACAAGCAGATATTCTGACAAGTAGCTTGTTAAGATTTTGGTTCTGCTTTAGTACAAGAGCGAACTGCCATGTATAAGGTTATTCAAACAGAGATGTTATGCAGCATACTTTGGCTTATTATTTATGATTGAAGTTGAGTCTTTTGAGTTTATAAGTGATATTCTCATTATTTCAGGTGATGAATCCTCACCTTGCAATGAAGGGATTAGTCCTGTTAAATATGTCAATGGAGGTTTGCAATCCCTTGTTTATGCAATTTTACATTTTATTTAAGTCACCAAAAATTGAATACTTTTATGTTCTATTATGGCAGTTGCTGTTGTACGAGGAAGGACACGGTCATTGGTTGAAAGGTTTGAAAGAAGGGAAAAGATTCAAATTGATGAAGATCAAACTAATGTATTCCTTCCCACAATAAATGAAACAAGAGAAAAAGTTCACAATGAAGATCAAATCGAAGCATCTCCCACACCCACTATGGTATTTGAGAGGAGGGAAAGAATTCCCTTCAATGAAGATCGAAACAATTTGCCCTCTGTTCCCAAGTCAATATCTGAAACTGATAAATCTCCTAACATACTGGTAAAATTCTATCTCAGCTTTACAGAAGTTTTGATACTAGCATCTCCACTGTAGCTTCCATTTTTTTTAGTGAAAATTATGTTTGTTATATTATATGTAGGTTGGTAGGTCCTAGTTTTTATACCTTATAAGCCAGAAGCTATCCAATTGAGATTTTGTCAGGCTTGATAACTTGATATGCATATTTGTGGCTTTTTTGGGGTGTGAAGTTTTGAAATTTTGTAATTTAACTTCATATCAGGAAAACATGTGTTTTATTCTGTAATTGTTACTTTGGTGTAGTTCAACTAAATCATGTTTATTCTGTTATATAATTTTGCAGAAAGTTGAGCCTCAAATTCCTAAAGAGGATTCAAACTCTGCAAATGAAGAAGAAATCATTGAAGGTCTGATGCAAACTCATGATATAACATTAAGTAATCTTCGCTCCCGCTTGACAAAGTTACAGGTAATTTTTGCTAGTCAGTAATATTATTTGTTTTAATGCTTGGTCTTTATTTATTCATTTATTGCTATACTATGTTCCAGTCTGTATTATTCTTGGCCATGGAGCTTATAATTGTTAGGCCATATGCTGTAATGCTGATGTGTAACTATAAACTACTGCTAAACAGGGCTTAAGAAAGAAAATGATGAAAAACTCTAAACATTTTGTAATTAATGTCACTGACTGGTTAGTGGTAATAATGTGTACTTTGTAGGTGGTGCAACATTTTTGGGAACGTAACGATATTAAAGGTGCTACCAATGCTTTGAAAAAGCTTCCTGATCAATCTGTACGTGTTTTATGAAGTACTTGTTTGCCACTTGTTGGCTTATTTTGTGTTGTGTTTAGTGTTTTCTTCTTATTGAAAATATAGTCCTGAAAATAATTTCATTCTGATGCAGGTTCAAGCAGATGTTATCAGTGTCCTTGTGGAAAAGATGGAGATTTTCACCATGGATTTATTTTCTTGCTTACTTCCTGTGCTCACAGGCTTGCTGGACGGCAAGATAGAAAGGTAATTATTTATTAGTATATTAACTTGAAAACTCAAGGTGGCATTTGAACACAGGACCTATGACTTTCCTCATTTTAACATGCTGTAATATGTGGGCCAATATCTTGCAACAGGAGCTTTAAATATCATATTGGTTACCATTATTGTTAGTCCATGCTAAAAAACAACTTTTGAGAGACATTGACTCTGTTCTCACTGTGCAGACATGTAAAGGTTTCACTGGATATGCTGTTAAAGCTTGTAGCAGTTTTTGGTCCAACAATACGTGCAACTGTTTCAGCACCTCCCTCTGTTGGTGTTGATCTACATCAAGAGGAAAGGTGACCTCCATTTTCTCATATTATTCTTTTCACTTTATCATATATTTATTTTATACGTGAATGAAGCTAACTTGTATGCAATCTTGAGGAAAGGCGGGAATGCTGCAACCAGTGCTTTATGGAACTGCAAAAGATCCAAATGATTCTTCCAATACTGATACGGTAATCGTGCAGTCTTTGATGTTGCCTACTGATATGTAAATTGAAAACAATTGTAGATTTTTGGTTTTTAATATAGAAAATAAGGGAAGTTTCGTGCTGGTCTCTATTTCAGATTTTTGAATATTCAATTGCATATTAAAATAATATTCTTATGCTGGGAAAAGACAAGTGTATGCAATGCAACTATATATTGAAATAGTAAAAGGTATATTAAAAATTGCATTTTTTCCCCCTTTTTAGCAGAATATTCATGTTTCTGGTAGTAATTTGCTTATGCTTTATGTTCTTCATCAAGCACTAATCTCTCAGTTTTCCTAAATAATTATTGTTAACTTATAAACACTTTCTTTACATTCCATCTGAGATCTTGTTATTTTTTGGTCTCTTTTCTTTGGGGTGTGGGGACTGGGAGGATCCAATTGAATTGAATAATGTGTAACTATCATTGCCATGTCATTTACATGTAGATTCAGAAACAAGAATCACAACTTCATTTTATTTATCTCTTTTGCTGCAGGAGGGGTGGTTTATTGGCCAAGTCTGCCTTAGAGCTAAATCTTGTTCTTCAACAGTCCTAACTGAAGATGTTTCACGAACTTTAAGCCAAATTGTGAAGTAACATGGGCTCAACATGCATTTAGGCATGAAAGTTTCATGTTGGGTTATTGTGATCATGGCCTACAATTTTGTCTTGATGATTTGCCCTATTAGCTGTCATCATCGGCTTTTGTTGATGGAAAGAGCATATTATAGCTAATGATATATTTGGGAGAAAGCTGAATGAGTTGTTCTACCTCATGTTAAGACACTTGAAGGTGGAAGCAGCCACCTGAGGATCTTGGTCTTCAACAGTTCTGAAGGCTCGTAACTTCAGTTCACTGATCTTGCTATTGCTTTTGTATGTATTTTGTTTTTCTTCAATTTGTTCCTTCTGGTTATTACTGATAGTAGTGATACTGACCCAAAGTGGGGTTTGGTGCACCTTGGTCACTGCTTATAATATAGTGCCTATCAACATACATCTCAGTCAGATGTATGTAGCAGTAGTAGTCATGCATATTTCTATGTATATCTCATGTTCTATGTTTAATGAAATGGATCTTCATTTTTTTTTTCATATTGCTCCACCTACTGTTGTTTTGTAGTGGCTGTCGTTTGTTCTTCCAGGATTATCATGTTAAAGTCACAAACACTGCTTAATTTATCTTGTTCTGTGCAAATCACTTGCTATTATTTTATGAGTTAATCACCTATATACTGTCAGTGTAAAAAAAATTTACACCGACAACCAATTATATCTCTTAATTGTGTCATGTCACTGTTAAAAGTAAATGTGTTTACAGTGACATGACATAATTAAGTGATATAATTGGTTGCCAGTGTAAAAAAAACTTTACACTGATAATGTATAGGTGATTAACTCTTATTTTATTCATTAAAGAAAATGTACAATAGAAAAATTGCATTCGGCAAAACTTAATCTATACACAATTAACTGTCACTTTCCTATGATCATATTTTTTTCTTTATTCTATACAACTTTGTTGGATATGCAAGACTATGTAGTTCCCTGTATAATTTGGGGAGTTGCAGAAGCCTAGAAAATGAGCTTCATTTTACTTGATAGTGATCAGCAATTAAGTTATTTTATTTCTTGGTCAAGAGTCAAGACTATAGATCCCTATCAAAGTACCATTTATCTGAACTACAAGAATTACAAAGTACCATTTATCAGCAAAGATTCTCTTGTTATTCTTGTAGCTGGGTTTTCTTTGCTGTTACTACTGCAGTCTATGACAAAATAAATCAGCAATTTACTAGCTTAAAAAATCTCGGCTACAAAAGAAAAAAAAATGGTCATTTTGATCTTGAAAGTGGTGAACGCCTCACATTTAAGAAAATGTCAAATTAATTTCTAAATTTAATTATTTATTATATTTTAATCTTTAAATATATATCAATATTGTTGTAATTATAGGCACTTTTACTTTTGAATTTTGGACTTATGAGAAGTCTTTCGAATTCAATAACTAAAATAATTATAAACTCAAAAAAAAGTATCACAGAAGAAAGTAATATAATTTAATAATATTTTTTAATGTTTGATTGTGGTTATGACTTTGTTGGTCATGTAACTATTTCTTGAAATGCAAACTACAATGGAACTTGGATAGTTAAACAAGCTGTTTGTTTTTGAATGCTTTGTTGCACTGTCCACTGTCCAGTACATGATGTAATTCAGTAATTGTTTCTGTAAACATGTAATGTTCAAAAATTATATGTAGATATAGCATCTTCAATTGGATTCTTTTGTGTCTTTATTGTCTTTTACTTCAATGAAATGTGAGGAATGATAGTTAGATAACTACGTGGCGAATATTCTGCACATTATTTATGTTTGGTCTGAAATATGATGCAGACCAACCATGGTGGGTTTTGAGGTATAATGTGGATAAGACATCTAGCCTGCTTGCATTTCATTTTTTTTTAATTTTATTTTACCGCAGCTCTTGTAATAAATTATAGTTATCCGATACAGTAGTCGCTAGCAATTGTTACACATCTGTTGTATACTTTGTAATAAATGAATTATTATTTTAATTACACTTTCAAAAGTTAAATTTTAATGTTGTTTATTTAAGTGTTACCACTTAAATGACATAATATATAATATGACGTGTAAAAATAAAAATTAAAAAATATATATAATACAAAAAGTCTTCATTTTATTTATTTTAAAAAATAATTAATATTTATTTTATTAATAAAATTTATTTAAATGGATTTTTTTTGTTTGTTCGCCTCCAAATGTCATATAATTATATATCACAACATTATTTAGATATAAATAAATGTTAAAACTTAAGATCAACTTATTTCAATTTGACAATGACCAAAATTTTGTATTTTTTAAATTGTAGAAATTAAATGTCTCTATTTTAAAATAAAAGAACCAAAATTATAAATTAATGAAAATAAAGAGATTAAAATTATAATTTTATTTTAGTGAGTGATACCACTAATCATGAGAAACTCATCGAATAAAATGTGAGATGTATTAAAATTTATAATTTTCAACAATTTTCAACCAGAATATTAGTAAGAGTATCGTTAATTATTTTCTAGGAAAATTAATAATTAATTTTAATAATTTAAAAATGTATAGTTTTTAATAAATTTCAACTGATAATAAATAATGTTTAGTAACAGTGTCGTTAATATTTCTTTTTTAAATTTTTTTTTAATAATTTCATAAATAATTATAGATATATAACCAAATTTTTATGTTTTTTTCATTTATAAACTATTGTAAGTGCTACAGGGGACGCATGTTGCAAAAATGTGTGTGGTGCCCAAAAGAAAACATGAAAAAAATAAATATAAATTAAAATGTAAAGCTTACAATGTGTAAAATACACGGCAAAAAATAATAATAAATAATACCATCTTAAGATCTTGTGTATATCAAAATGAATGTTTGATATAGATGATAGTTGACTCAAAGGATGGGATATGGGGACATGAGTAGTAATCCCACTGCAGCTACTCGTCCCATAATGTAAATATTTGTTTCATACATACCTATGTAGGTAATTAAGTCAAATATATTTTATAATTAATCAAAATAATTATATTAATCAAGATACTTTATTTTATAAACTAAATTTATATGTTTAGATACTTCAATTCCACATATCTAAACATTTTTCAATATATTAAAATACTTTAATTTCATATAAGTCCAAAACAGAAGTTAATAAGGAACAATACTTTAACCTCACAATTTCAAATAAAAATTAATAAGTTAAAATACTTTATTTTTATATAAATTTAAATAAAAGTACAATAATTTTACTTTAATTAATATTTAATATGTAACTATTTGATATCTGTCTTCAATCCCATTTATTAATGTGTATAGATATGTTTAAATTTTTTTATAATTACTTATTTAATTATATATTTATCTTTTGTGTTTTACAAATTTCATCATATATATATATAAAAGAGGAGAGATTCATTTAACTTACTCTGTTCAGTGACTCATGTTCTACATCAAATTTTAATGATCTAACCATTGAATTTAAAGTTATTGATGCATAGATCAAGTCCACAAATTTTTAGAAAATTTGAAAGTCATTTGATACTTCATTTGATACTTAATGCATTGATTTGAATTAATGAAATGAAGCATCAAATAATTTTTAATTTTTTTTAAATTTTCATATTTGATCTATGCATTAAGAATTTTAAATTTAACGGTTAAATCATTAAAATTTAATGTAGAACATGATTTATTGAACGAAATAAATCTAAGTAGACTTACTTATGGAATAAACGGATCTCTCTTCATATATATATATATATATATAGTGAGAATGATTCAAATGACAATCGTATAACTTTTATTAGTTATTATATCACTCAATAACTTTTAATTAAATGTGATTTTTTTAAGTTATCGTTAGATTGAAAGTTCCTTACTTTTAGAGTATATACAAAATTATATATTAATTAAAAATAATTTAATACCTCATTCTTATAAAATAAAATTGACATAATATATACAATTTAAAATATACTAAAATATCAATATTTTGATTATTATTGTTGTCTAATTTTAATAAAATTTGATATGTGATATGAAATTATAATTTAGCGGTTGGATCAACAAAATTTATATTAATTTAAAATTATTAAACAGTATAATAATTAGTAAAAATTATATTAGTATTGTTTGAATTATATATATATATATATATAAGAGGTCGTATGAAAAGTTGAGATTACTGCCTTGAGTTCAATTTTTTTTCTCTAATTTTTTATTATAAATATATTTACGAGTTATTCCTTATTATGTAAATTGAATTAAGGAGGAATGTTATGACCAAAATAATTTACTAGGTCTTTTAAAGGTAGTTGATTTATATTCCTAAAACCGTCGTCTTGCATTTATGATATTATTAAATTTCAAATTTTCCATTTCATTTTATTTTTTTTACAACTGGCTCATCTGTTATTTTTTTTTTCCTCCTACTTTTTCGTATTCTTTTGAAGGCTCGTAAAAAAATCGTCAAAAGTAGATACTTAAAATCAAATTGTTACACTGGATAATACTATTAAAGTGTAATTATTTTTATTTTCAAGTTTATCATTTCATAATTTTTATTTACTTTACAAAAATAAACTATTGTTGCTTTTTATTAATTATTTATTCTTATACTTTGTAGTAATAGACAAAGACAAATAGAAAGTATGAATATGGTTTAAAAAAATTAATATAAAAACGTTGAATACATAATTCAATCTCCATGTTGTGTTCTTAATAAAAAATTTATTATTCATAAAGAAAATAGAAATGACTTTAATAGGTGAAAAAAAGCATAGAATAATCACTTATAGATGAATGATGATATTAATAACATGACGTTCTAATTTTGATAATGACCAAGATAAAAAATTTAAATGAAGATAAAATATTAGAAGAGAATGTTGAGCATAAAAACACTTCAAGTGAAATTCCTAGCTAAAAATATTTATGATTTAGTGTAAGAAGAAAATGGTGTTGAAAATTTTAGAGATTTAATGATAAAAATAGCGTCACTAGATTAGATATGACAGTATGCAATAGTCAAAAGCTAGAAAAATGAATACGATTTCTCAACTAAAAGAAAACTAAGATTAATATAAAATTTGATAGTTTATACAATATTAAATATCTTTGAAAATTTTGCTTGAGGCAACAAAATTCCTAATTTTTGTCATCCTAAACTTAATCGGCCTTAGGAATTATAATTAGAAAAAAAAATTAAATGAAAATAAAAAAATAAAGACAAAATATCTGATCAAATTCTTTTAATTGAGAGAAGGTTTAATAATTAATTAATTTTTTTTATAGAAATTAATAATTAATAAAAATTGATAAATATTTCTTACATAAAACATGTTGACCAAAAAGTACGAAAGTGTAAATATATACTTTTTTTGCAGATATAATTTTAACTATATGAATTCTAACCTTTAAAAATTGTTTCATTATAAGTTAAATGAAAGATAAAAATTACTTTTGAAAACAATTTAATTGAAATAGGTTGATATCATAAAAAATTATTTTATAATTTAATTAAAAATTATTAGGTAATTGAAATTATTATTTAAAATAATTCAATTTTCTATTTGGTTCTCAATATATATTTATAATGATAATATACAAAATCAAACTCTTTAAAATTACTTGTTAGTGGAGGTTTAGTCCTTAACTACAGGACATTCGAGTTTTATACATAGATTGACTAAAAAACTGGAAAAAGGTTTTTATAATATATTGTTATAATAAAATCCAAGAAGGCAGTTCTTGAGACATTGACCTGGAGAACAAAATTACCCGATCTTAAATCTAAATGTGGCGCTATCATAAGACGTACCAATTGCGAACCACGAGAAAAACATAGCATTAAACAAATAAAACAAAGCAAAATCCAAAAGCATGTGTGATGTGTGAGAGAGTGAAGCCCACAACTTGTTGAAATAAATATACCCAAAGAATATAGAGAAAGTAGTGGAGGGTATAAGCGTAATTTGGGGTAAATTCCCCGTATAAAAGTGGAGAGAGAGAGAAAATAGGGGTAGAGAGAGAAAGAGAGGAGCCGTAATTAGGAAAACAAAATACAATTGTCAATTGTTTCATTTCATTTCATCATCGTCCATTATTTTTTCCCATTTTCTTTTTTCTTATGATGTTTGTCTGTTGAGATCTTCTTCTCACTTCAATCTCCAAACCTTTCTCTGCGCAACAATTACAACCCCTCTTATCTAAATTTACATTCTTTTTCCCAACCCCCAATTCTCGCCGGAAAACCACTACCCCTCCATACCCACATCGCCCAAACCAGTTTTCCGGTACCCAAAAGCCCCTTTTCACGCCCTACACCCATCTTTCGTTCCGTCTTTGCCGCTTTTTCCGCTCGCCGGAGAGCCTCGCCTTTTTTTTTTTAATTTCAAACAAGGGCGGCGTTTGCTAACGTGAGCCGGGTGCGCAGGATATTGTTTTAAAAAAAAAAGGTTGTTGTGGTTTTGATCAGAGGCGTACACGTGGACGGCGATGGGAACGGAGGTGATGGGGAGGTGGGGCACCTGGGAGGAGCTCCTACTCGGCGGGGCCGTTCTCCGCCACGGAACCCGAGATTGGAACGTCGTCGCCGCCGAGCTCCGGGCCCGAACAGTTTCTCCCTACACCATTACTTCTGAGGTAAAAAAAAAAATTAATAATTCAATTAATGAATTTGAATTTTTCTTTCTTTCTTCTCTCTAGTTTTTTTCCCAAAAAAAAAAAATCACTTGCATTTAATCTTTTATACTTAAATGCTCATTTATAATTTTCTCAAGAATGGGACATATCTTTTTGACTATAAAAAATCTTATATTAATATAAAATCGACGCAATTAATATTTTATGAATATGTTTTAATAATAAAAAAAGTTACTAGCAGGATTGATGTTGAAAGATTTAGAATTTATTTCCTTGATGAATTTTGATTATTTATATTTTTGGTAAGAGATGATTTGAGCATTACGACGAATGATTTTGTTATGTGTATAAAAGTGTTTTTTTGTAATAAAAAGGTAAATTGCATTGTATTTGTTAAGTTGCTCCGCATGGTAGCGGAATCTTCTAGGTCATTTTTTATATTATAAAATAACGGTTATCGTCTTCTAGTATTTTGCAAGGAAATGCATTTTATGATGGGGGTATAAATGGAAACCTAGAAAGTAAAGATAAGGTGTAAAACTAAAACCAAAAGCAGGTAGCTTAGGAGTTAGGAAAATGAATATTCATATTCAGCCTTTATTTTATTTTATATTATATTATATTTTTGCGTTTAAATAATTCTATGGCACAATGCAACCATTACGCGGTCGTGACTCGCGCGAGCCATCTCTCTTGACTCGTTAACCTTGCTTTTAATTAATTTCAGTGAATATAATAATAGGTTATTCCTTAAAACAATTTAATGAGATGAATTATTAGTCAACGAATGTTTAGTCCGTTATAAAAAATCATGGAATGTGTTAATCGAAAAAAGAAAAGTGAAAATCAACGATTGTGACGCTAAGCCAATAGCAAGTGTTGGACCTTGCTAAGTAAAGAATATTATTAAGTAGAAGAAATTTTTTGGAATGACGATTCAGTGGATGACACGTGTCTTATGCACAATGGGTGGCATCCACGTGCCAATTGTTCTCTTTCTCTATAAGTGCTGATCACTTGGTCGAAATGCGTAACACATTCTATCTGCATCATGATTTTCACATGGTAACTGAGGTGGCACACAACATCCTTTTTACTTGTTTGTTTTATGATATCATATGATGAATGATTAATAGCCAAATGTTCATTTTATAATTATATATGCTAATCAGCAGCATTGGCACATGCATCATGGCTCATAAAACATCCTACTTAGCATGCCCATTTTGTGTAAAATGTCCAGAGGTTTACTTTTTTTTTTTGCTTTAATTAATAAAAGAATTGTTAATGGCCAAACGATACTCTGTGCGTTCTTGTCTGTTTGACTCAGTTTGCGTAACTGATGCTATGACCTGTATTTGAATAGTTACAGTTTCTTTTTTTAGGGGGCGGTGTTGAAGTTTGCATTACCTATTCTGCGTTCATAATTTTAAATGTTAACCTAATTGTTCTATAGAGTTAGCACAATAACCTTAAATTTAAAATATTTGTTGTTTAGAAAACTTTTAAAGAGTTTCTCTATGGAAAATAAATAATAGAGAAACTGTTAAAAACTCTTTTAAGCTTGTTTTTAAACAAGCTCTTATTATAAAATAAATGAAAATTAAAATGGTACTTTATGCTGTATAATATAATTATCAAGAAAAACCTGTGAACTAAAAATAAAAACAAAAAGTAAATCAAATACCACCATAAGTTTTCTTTAAGTTCAGTTAGTTGGTGAGCATAGGCCAAAGCCTTCGAGATGATTTTCCACGGTTTTTTCTAGTATAGGGACATATTTAGTTTTTCAATTAAATATGAAGTGTTTGATTTGCTTCATACTCTTTAACAAAAAATGAAGGAAAATTATTTGGTGAATGTTAATTGTAGTAGGGCTATTACTTTTGCAGGTCTGTAAAGCTAAATATGAAGACTTGCAAAGACGTTATGCTGGGAGCAAGTATGTAGAATACATTTCTTCAAAAACAAATTCCATGTTGTTAGTGCATTTTTTCAAGCTTTAGATTTAGAGTCTATTTGAATACAAATTTAAAGGAGTTTTTGAATGTTTCTATACTGAAAATAATGAGCTTTTTTAGTAGATAAATTTTTAAAATCTCTTTTAAATTTGCATTTAAAGATGAAATATCCTTTGAAGATTTTCATAGAAGTTGTCTGTTGTATCTCATTGTATTGTGGTAAAATGGCATTCTCAGGGCTTGGTTTGAGGAGCTTAGGAAGACAAGAGTAGCAGAGCTGAAGAGGGCTCTGGAGCTATCTGAAGATTCAATTGGGTCAGTAGCATTTTTTTGTTGACCACGAGTGGTACTCTAAAATTCAGAGTCATGGTGGGGGTAATTGTTGGAAAACTAGTACACTTTTTGGTGTGTAGTTTACAAAATACCTTTGTTTCAGGTCTCTCGAATCTAAGCTTGAAAGCCTCAAGGCTGGGAAGAATGAGAAAAGAGATGATTGTCATGTTGATAAAGGATCAGGTCATCCAAAGTTACATGTAGCATCACAGAAATTGGAGAGAGTTGAATCTTCCACTAAAGAGACATCAAAGGATGGACTATCTGCTGGGAGTTTCACACATGAAACCAGGACAAACTGGTCTCCTGAGTGTCCACTTCCAGCTGAAGATATGGAGGCTAAGCCTGAGGTTTCGCACTCCACTGAGCAGGATAAAGTTTTGAGTGTAGATAAGTTGGCACATACCATATACGAAGGACATGGAGGAAGTTTCAGAAAACGGAGAGGGAAGAGGAAGCGGAAGGATTGCGGCAGGAATATGAAAGAAGCTAGTGTGGGGGAAAGTGATTTGTTGGATTCAGCTGACGTGGTTTCCCGGTGTAAAGAAAGTTCTACCAGCAACTGTGGTGAAGTTGCCAAATCTTGTGGTGCAGATGATCAAAATAGGAACCTGAAAAAGGAACGCGTGGAAAACATTATGGAGATTTTGGATTCTGTTTTTGAAACTAAAGGTGCTTCTGCCTTCCGTCGCAGACTTGATAGTCAGGTATGTGTTATAAAAAAGTCTCATTTTGTTCCATCTATGGCTAGTTTTAGTTTTCTCACCGTAAAGCTTTTGATGATAGGTCTAGTAGTTTCATAGATGCAAATACTCTATAGATATAGCAAACTACTTGTAGATAATGGATTTTGACCTTTACCTAGTGGATTGTGATAGTTGTTAACTGTTCTCTTGTATGTGTGTGCTCGTTATGAGAATTGTACATTTTATTCTCTAGTTTAGCAAGGAATGGGGGGCAATAGGAATGAATACAAATTTCACTATCTTTATCTTTTTCTACAATGTACTTACAAGTGAAATTGGAACTTCTCTTTTCTCCGTTTTCATCAGCACATCATTAAGTATATAGAATTTGCATATCTTTGCATTATATTTTTTTTGAAACTGTTAAGAAGTGGAGATTCAAGGCATTAAGCAGTCACAAATTAAATGACTTATGCACTACTATTTAACAACAGAAGAGAGGAAGGTACAAGAAAATGATCCGGCAGCACATGGACTTTGACACTATAAGGTCAAGAATTAGCAGCCAAACAATTAAGTCAAGTGTAGAACTTTTCCGAGACTTGCTTCTACTCACTAACAATGCCTTAGTCTTCTACTCCAAGAGCACTCGTGAATACAAATCTGCCCTTCTGCTAAGAGACATTGTCACTAAAAAAATGAAAGAAAGTTTGAAGGGTACAAGCACCAAAGCCACCATACAAGCTACTACTAATGAGCCTATTAAATTACCTGTGCAAAATCCTCATGTGAAACCAAGAAGTGTAAGGCCAGGCAACAGAAAAATAGTTGCAAAAGCAGTTGGTGGCAACAATTCTGCATCAGGGGTGTCACATGGAACTAAAAAACCTAGTAAAGTTGATTCTCCATCTTCTGTAGAATCCTTAACTGTGAAGAAGAAAGGTTTTGGTCGACCAAAAAAAGTTGGACGTGGGGCTGCAGGTCAAAGGCCTGCAATACCAACGAAGGGAAAGAAAAGAGTTAGAACAAAGTGATACTGATAGTGCTTTAACCAATAGGTTTCTTTGTACAAAGATTTTTCCATTTTGGTTAGATATTTTTTGTTTGTTTGCTTTAATGAACGACCAAGGCTCAGGCAACATGCAGAAGAAACTTGGATTAGTTGCAGGACTGGAGGGAAACTAACTACAGATATTTGATGGAATAGTTCTAAATTATAGTAACTGATGTAGAGAAGTTTCCGATGGAAGTAGTCACCTTTTTGCTTTTATACAACATTTAAATCTTGTAAATTGTAAGTACAAATTTTGATTGTAGCAAAAGTGTACTAATTTTGATGGATGAGCATGTTAACGCGGGTGATTAACTTGATTTTTGCTGACCTTTTTCTGCATGTTGGTTCTTCATTGATTAAACTTTTATGTTAATGTTACTTAATGAACTAAAATTATGAAACAAAAAATAGGTATGCAGAAATTAAGTAAGTGATCAATTATTTGTTGCTCTATCTGAATATCTTAAGGTGACTAACTATAACTAAAATGATGAAAACTATTTAGGCATTTTCAAAATTAAAATAGATAAATCAATCTACTTGTACACTTTTTTTATAGACCAGAATGTTCATGGTTATACTTTTTTTTTTAAAGTTAAAATTCTCATATTTAGCTTTTTCTCAAGGTATACAAGTGTTTTAGTTCAGAAATACTCTTTAAATGAAATAAGATAATTAGATACACTTCTTTAAAATTTATATTTTAACATTTTTTATTAATAAAATGAGAATTTTTATTATTTAAAACAAAATCTATTATTTTTTAGATAAGACAAATATATAAAAATAATTTCATACTCGACCTTAGTGTTTCCTTACTCCTAAGTTTCCTTTAGTACAATAAGAAAATCAAAGTTACATAATCATTTAGAAAGAAAAAAAATTGTAAGTCGAATAATTTTATTAAAGTGTTATGCAAATACGAATGAAATGTCATCAATTTGACTTTTGAAAAAGTAAAAATTACTAAGTTGTAATTAATTATTAAGCACCCTCAATATAAAGTCCTCACAATAATCAAACAAAAGTTAATTCGAAATATTATCACCAACAACCTATTCTTCATAATTTGGAAAAAGTAAGGATTACGAAATCATCTTCAGATGTTTCTCAAGCACAAGCTTCTTGCAATAGTTAAAAAAAATAATCAAAAATAGTCATTACCAACAACTCATTTTTGAGAAAATAATTGATTCATGACAATTAAATTTAAAAGTAATTGAATTTGATTATTATTAGTTCGGTGTAAATTATTTAAATGGTAATATGTAAATATATAAAGAGAGATAATATCATTTATAAATAATATTTTATGACATTTATGTATATAAAATAAGATAAATTTAAAAATTAATGCAATCAAATTACAAGTTTGGATAATTTTATCGTAAAAATATTTTCCTAAATTTTAAAGTTATAAAATATATGTGACTATTAATAATTTTATTTAACTTTAACATCATAATTTTCTCATTATCTTTACGGCGTACTAAGTTATTTAATGCATTGAGTATTAATAAAATTACAAGTGAAAAAAAGTTGGTGTGAATAAAACTTTTCCTAGATGAATTTGGCATGCTTTAAAAGTTTAAGACTAACCAAACCTATTACATTTTATAGACTAAGGTTATTTTTTAGGTTTGGCCTAACTATTAAAAATTTTGACTTAACTTGTTAATCCACTTAAAGACTTATTTTACATTAAAACTTTTTCATAGGGTTGACATATTTATAAATAAGTTAATTCACTAATAGATTAATGAAAAGAAAAAAAAACTACGAAAATTGAAATCATTCTTATTCAAAGCATTCCACATATGTAAAAATATGAAGGATAGATTTTGTATAAATTGAGCATGATTTGTTTATAAGATATTACTCTACTAACTTTCATCATAACTTATTTAAAAGTCTATTTTGTATTAAAACTTTAAAATATGAATTAAATTTATCTTTTAACAAACTCATATACTCAAATTTTTAATAAATAGGTCAACACACTTAAAACTTCAAAAAAGAAAGAAACAAATAACTATGTGATTTTAATAGGTGATAAAAATTATATAATAATACTAATAATTTTTTATTTATATTTACTTAAATATACTAATTTGTTAGGCTTAAAATACTTTTTAATAGTTTAAATTCTAACTATTTTCACCAAATAAACTATTATAAATAAAAAAAAACTGACATATTTTATTTGTAAAAGTAACTTAACCTAACTTGGATTTGACATAGAAGAGACTATATTAACCTAACTTGACCTTGTAGTTAATAAGCTTGACCTATCCTCGTCTTTAAATACCAGCTAAGACAATAACTTATATTAACTACATTTTTTTTTACTTTTATATTATTTCCTCGCCATATGTATTAATAGTATGAAAATACTAGATAAGATAACAACACATATTGACTATATTTATCCATAGCTTTATGTTATCCTTTCGTTCATATTGTTATTAGAATAGTTTGACTAAAATATATATTTTATTTTATTTTTGGTTAAGGAAATGTTATTTATCCCGTCTTTTTTTTCTCTTCACACTACTCATATTTTTTGTAATTTTTTTTACACAAAATTTCTTTGACTGAAACTCGTTTTTGCTGGGTATAACAACACATCAGGAACTAGTTATCCGTTGTGTATATAAACCAAATATTCAACGAAAACTAACTTCCATTGAATCAACAAGTGGGAAAAAAATGAAATGATGAAGAGAAGGAAAACTCGTCATAGTAAAAGGACACAGAGAAACACGAGGGTGACGTATTTAGGAGCTCTACCAAAGAGAGAGGGGTAAGGAAGAAATGTAACATTGAAGATAAGAAAGAATATAAAACTCAATTAAAGTAAAAAAAAAAAAAAAAAAGTCACATTCAAATATATTTTTTTTATTTTTATATTGAAATATGTATTTTTGTGTTGAATGTGATTTTAAATTGGTATTCAAATATGCATGAAAAGTTTAGGAGGAGGTGGGTGTGAATAGACAGGGATAGAATAGGAATTAAAAAATAGAAAAAGGGTAGGTGGTGTGAAGAGAAAAGGGAGGGCTGTGAATGTTGAGCCCTTTTGATAAGCTGTACATAATTAATAGCGGTCCAGAAAAATTTATAAACGAGCATGGGCCCAAACCTATATTTGGGCCATACATAACTATGAAGCTTGGGCGGAATTTTTTTCCCTGCAGCCATTTAATTTTCAGCCTATGTAACAAGAAAACGAAAACTTAAAAACAAATAGCTTTATTGGCCTGTTTTTTTTGTGTGTCAATTATTGGCCTAATTTAAGCTTAATAAATATAATTAATGATTCTTTAAGTAATAAATGTATGCATAATCATATACACTTATATTTAATAAATATCTACTTTTTTTTTGTCACATTAAATTATAGTTTGAATTTATAATTTGATTCCACCTATCAAAATCTTTTCTCTCTAACCTAATATTCATAACTTCAATACATACCATTAATGATTTACTTAGAGTTTTTTTTTTTAAAATTAAAATACTACTACAAATCAATTAATAAGTTCCTGACTAATGAATCGATGAAATATTACACATGTTACTAGTCTGTGAATAAAAGCTAATTCATTTGATACTAGTTAGCACAAAATTAAATTGTTTTAGCAGATAGTATAATTTTACAAAAAGCATTCAAACATGTATGTATATTGCATGAACAGAAAATAAAATAAATAGTTGATTAAAAGTATAAATTAAGAATTTAAAAAAGAAAGATAAGAGTAGCTTGTATTATTGAGAAAATAATTTACGAAATATAAAAATAAAAAACATATAAATTTAAGAATTTAATAAATAAATATAAGACTGTTATTGATTGAGAATAAATTAATAAATTTAACTATTTTAAAAATAAATTATAATTTAATATATGGAGATGAATTATGTAATAACATAGACGCTTAAAAAAAATTTCAACGAGACACTTTGATCACATGTATCCACATCGCTTAGACGCGTTCATGTTTTTTAAAATAAGAATTTAAAAAAAAAAATCAAAATTTGTGTATTTTGTGTCTGGTTTCATTACGTAACGGGTGAGAAGTCATTGTTTAATAATTTGAAGTAATCCTGGATACCTCCAAATAAAAATAAAAATTGACATAATATTTGGTAAGGTTCACATACATATTTATCAAAACTTCGTCTTATATAAATTTTATCCGTTTTTATTTTTTTTTTTATAATTAAAATGTTAATATAAAGAATCTCTTATCCAATTAATATAGATGGCTAATCGCACTTAATAATAAATTACTCTATATATATATATGAGGAGAGATCCTTTTACTCAAAGAATAAATCTACATAGACTTATTTCATTCAATAACTCATGTTCTACATCAAATTTTAATGATCTAACTGTTCAATTTAAAGTTCTTAATGTATAGATCAAATCTGCAAATTTTTAGAAAATTTAAAAATTATTTAATATTTCGTTTCATTAATTTAAATCAATGTATAAAATAATTTTATGATTATCCATCAATTTGAATTAATGAAATAAAATATCAAATAATTTTCAAATTTTCTAAAAATTTACAGATTTAATCTATGCATTAAAAACTTTAAATTAAACGATTAAATTATTAAAATTTAATATAAAATATAAATTATTAAATAGAGTAAGTCTAAATAGACTTACTCCTAAAATAAAACAATCTTTCTCCTCTCTCACTCAATATATATATATAATTCCAATAGCACGCAACAAGATTAAAAGTAAAACAGTAATAGAAAGTGCGACCTAATTAAATCAACAGTTTTATATCAATAATTATCTTCCATAATGCGTTTTGATATTTTTTTAAAAGAAAATAATAATGTTATGGGTTTTCAGTATCGAAAGCTGTACATTTTTTCTTATATCAATATTTTATAAGAAAAATGGTTCTATTATTACCTTTTCTTGTTGAATTTGATTTGCTTGAAGCTGTAAAGTAACAAAAGTTTTTCTTTTTTTCCATCCAGTGCTGCTCTGATGTTGGGAGGGCAATTTTTATGCTGAGTTTGTTGATAGGATATTTAGATAAATTTTTTTTGAGTAATGTCTATATTTTTAACCTGGTAATTTTATTTTAAAATAGTGTCCAGATCATTAACGAAGTCTTTATTTACCCATCTAATAATTCTATTGATATTTCTGTCATGTTTAAATATAACAAAATCTAAAAAATTAAGTTGAAAATTTTTATGAGGCTCAATTAAATTAAAAGAAGAAGAAGAAGTGTCTCACGTTATTTTAGTTTTTTCTTTTATATATATATATATATATATATATATATATTATATTTTATTAGGGGAATCTCACGTTGTTTTAGTTAAGAGTTAAGAAATAATCATCATTATTATTCATTGCTTAGTATTGCGTGACAAAATTGATTAAGAATATATTTTTAAAGAATTTGAAATTCTAAAAAAAAAAATTTATTTTAATTTTTCATTCAAACATATTCGTTTATTTAACAATTTTTTATCTAATAAAATCTAATTTATCAAAAATCAATATCGTGTTTTAATTAAAAATTATAACTTAATAAATAAATGATTAAAAAATGTAAGGATGTTTCGTGAACCCTCATTTAATAATTTTTTTTGGAGTTATTAAGTTTGAAAAAATAAATTGCTTAGATTAATAGATTATAAAAATTAGATATACGTGATAGATTGCAATGGTATAACTGTTAAGAATCCAAAAATTATGGGGAAAAAAAAACCTTAATTTTCTAAGTGTTACACTTATAACAAATTTCTTTATAAAAACAAGATTTGGTGGAATCCCATCTAAATTTTTGTGGTTTTCTGTCTTGTCATTAAATGGTGTAGTGAGATAAGAAAATTTAGGTCAATACCAATAACTAAGTAATACCTAAAGACTTGAATTGAAATGCACCTACCCAAGTTGTAGCTGTCTAGTTCCTTTCTTCTTGACCACCACCATTGTTTAATTAGGAACCTCATGAATCGTCTTATTTTGTTTTGCATCCTAAGATATTCAGCTTCATTAATTGAATCATCCATAGATTTTTCTTTTTTTGGTAAAAAAAATAATAGAAAGAGTTGCATACTACTGCTACTGTTTGTTGCAAAAAACAATGTCATGTTTCTTGTTTCATTTTCTTTTCCTTCTCCCTTGACAGTGTTTGGCCTTCTAAAATCAATTCTGATTTCTCTTGTTTAATTTTTTTTAGTAAATGAAATAGTTTAGATTATAATAAAACTTTATTTAAAATTAGAGTTAAACTATAAATTTCTTTTATATTTTTTAATGAAATTATAAATCATTTATTCTATTTCAGTACAAATTTGTTTGAAAAGATATAAAATACGAAAAAAAAATCAAATTATTAATAATAAGTGTCGAATAAAAATACATTTTTAATGAACCGTGTTGCACTTTATATAAATTAAAAGTTATATATTTTTAAAACATAAAATCATCTTGCTTTTAATTTTGCATATTATCATTCAAGATGATGTTAAGTAAAAAAGAAAAAAAAATGTTTATATGTTTTTCATATAATCCTCCATTTACTAATAAGTTAACTTATTACATGTCTTTATGTTGACATTCACTTAACATTATTTATGATACACTATCTTCTAAAATAATAGATATAATAGTTTTACATGGTGATATAAAAATGATTTCTACTTAATCTTATCAACATAACATGATATTATCTCTCTTTCATTATGCTTAGGTTATATTTTATTCCGTTCCAAAATTAGAGAGAGAGAAAATAGAAAAGGGTTGCATTCCGTGATGACATTTACTTATTTGTTGGGATTTAGAAATCTTTGTTGCATGCATGTGGGATCATAAACCGTATCACATGATGAGTGTGTTTGAACATGAATCTAATACTTGGATGCGTGTGAATGGTGAGAAAAGGGGTCAATCTGGGTAAACTATTTAATGAACAGAAAAGGTAAATGTTTGAGAGAGAGAGAGGGGATGATGATACACAGGTAGTGAAAGTGAATACCCCAAGTGGAGAAGTTGGGTTGTGTTAGGTCGGGTTGGTTCCCTACCACAACACTTTTTCAGTATATTTCTTAATATCCTTAGTTACAACAAAATTTAAGTGCTGCTCCAAAGCTTCATTTGCAAAATCATTTTGGACCTTATCTTTACCTGCCCCCATAATTCACACAAATTGCCCCCTCTTTTTTCATCTACATTTGGACCATTTTCCAAATAATTTGCACTTCCTCATATGCTAAGATATTTCCAACAAAATATCTACAATAACAAGTTACCTGCCAAATTTGAGTTTTGAGTAAAATTTAATTATACCTAAAACATTTTAAAATTATAATATTTTTTTATTAACATAATTCATGTATTATTTTAAAATTGAGAATCTTTTACTAAATGTATATTATTCTCTTGGTAGTGATCGACAATTTATATTTTTCAATCAAGATATTCAGACTTTAAATTCTGAACTTTTATACAAAATAAATTATATTAAAAAAATAATACTGGGTTTATATGTGATTTTGATTTTTAATAAAGATTAATTATTGTGGTAGATATTTTATATAATAGTTATCCACAATAAGACCATGGTTACCGTGGTCACTGTTAATTGGAAACCGATGTAATGCAGGTGGCATCAACTGAATGGATAACACGTCAAACTCTACAGTAATAAGAGAAGAAAAAAAAAAGTTATTTTCTTTAATTTTGTTGTATGGTCCTGTGATTGAATTTTCTTTAAGAACTCCAGAATTGTAATTTAGGAAAAAGTTATTATGAAACATTTTTTTCTTTTTTTAATAATCTAAACATGATTTTGGGCTCATTTAATCCTATAAAAGAATTAAACACGCACTTATATTTTCGGTGTGGCTAATGATGATGAATTATTTAGTAGTTGTTGAAATATTTTATTGGTTAAATATTCAGGGGAGACAAATGTCAGTAAAGAGACATTGGTTATGTTAAGCAAGTAGGATTTGGCAAAGCAGGGTATTAATTATTATATTATTACAACTTACAAGGGCACATGATTAGCACAACATTTTATTTAAATTTTGAATTTGCGAGGAAAACTGAATTTCACAACCACACCTTACGCACTCATTTAGTCTAGTATTGTACAGACACGGAGTTAGTATACCTATGTGCCCTTTGTTTAAACTAATTATTAGACTTATCAAAGTATATTTCACCCAGTGCTTCCATCTCACCCATCTTAAAAATGATATTGGTTTAATTAAAAAATAAAAAGGAAACAATTCCTACCATGTTTTCAAAAAGTTAATTGAGACATTATTATTATTTATTTTGCACCATGTCTAGACAATTTATACTAACGCAACCAAAGTCAATGTGAGTAAAAAAAAGTTTTCATTTGGAATAGAAATGTAACTTGTATTTACTTGTTTAAAAGATTAAAATATAAAGAAAAGTTTTAAATACAACTAAATTGGTTTTTTTTTTAAAAAGAATTTGTGAATGACAAGTGAAGGTTGAAGCATTTGAAGAAGAATATATCCTCTTTATATTCTTTGTTATAAAGTTTATATATAATGGTATGGAATAGGTATAAATAACATTTGTTAAAAATGATGAGGTAAAAAAATGAAAAAGAAATATGATGATGTGAGGAAGAAGAAAGGTAATAAGATGACAAAAACAAGAATACAATATTCTTCTGAGCGAAAATTCCAAGTCTAGAGGGAGAGAGAAATTAAAAAGAAGAAAAAGAGAAAGTCGAGAGGGAAATGCGATTGTGGTGAAACAGAGAGCGAGAGTGACGGTGTGATTAGCAGAGTAGATTGAAGTGTTGAACTAATAAAGCTAACACTCTGAGTTTGGTTTGGTTTTGGTGGAGGAATTGACACGAGTGAGTAAGAACACTTGTCATCACGCTTTTCATTTCTTCATCTTCAGTCAACACGCATGCATTCAGGTTCTCCTTTAAACCTCTTCATCTCTCTTTCTTGCTTTCTGCATCGATCGTCTTCAATCTCTGACACTCTTCATTCGTGTCAATCCCTTCTCCTTCTTTCTTTTTCTCATGTGGGGTTCGCCGCTCCAGCTCCCACCGTTCATTCCGAGGTATTTCATGTGATGTGATCTTCAAAGTTTGTTGCTTTTCGCTTTTTCACGCTACCCCTTTAAGCTTGTCAGCCTCTTCCCTTGCTTTCTCTCACTCTTCTTTAGTTATCTTGTCTTTCACTGTTCTGGGTTTCCGGGGGAAGATCCGGGTGTAAAAAGGTGGTGGCAAATCTTCAATTTTGTTAACAGTGGAAGCCGTTTTAGTAGTCAGTATTTTAATTTTGTGTTTTTGAAATTTCTGAGTTGTCTTTAGGAGTGAAAGTAAAACTTTACTCTTCTTTAAATGATGAGAAAGAACTTGTTGAGAGGGTTAGATCTGACTGAAACGCCCAGTGAGTTGTAGCTTCCTCTGTTATTATCGGTGGGAGTTATTTTCAGTCCTTTTCTTTTTTGTTTCTGTTTTTTGCTGTGAAGGAGAGATTTTTGGTTCCAGGTGTAGTTCAATGTTTTTGAAAGCTGTGTTTTTTCAAGATTTTCATGCGATCCTTGTAATTGGGGGAAAATCCAATGTTTGGAGTTGTGTTTCCGTGTTACTAGGTGCTTATGTTGTAAGCAATTTGACGACCGTTTCGTAGATTGTTGGGGTAGCTTTATTTAAGTGTCGTTTTTGGTATATTTTATGTACAAGTTTGGTTGGTGTGTGGATTCAGCAACCTGGGGCGTGCTCTTTTTATCATCGCCAATATTCTAACCATTTGTTTCCCTTTAGGTTTCAATTCAGCCCTCTCTTTCTCCATTTCACAAGTATTAGCTCATTTTTGGGTCAGTTATGACATTGCACGTGCATAATATCTCTTTTTGCACAAAATATAGTTGGTGCTGTGACGGTCCGGGTTTGCACATAAGGTGAATTAGTATTATTGAAAGTCATTCAGTTTTGGACTAATGATTTTCAATTTTGGACCTTACCTATATATTTTGTGCTGTTCTTTAGAACTTAGAATTTGATTACTTCAAATTTGTTGTTTTGACTAGTCGGATTTGTTACTGATGCCAAATTATGCAATGCTATTGAGAAGTGAATATATTAAGCATAGGCTTGTAATAGCTTCTAACGGTTTGTGTCTCACCAAGCAGTTTTTGATGAGGACTGAATAAAAGATTGGATTTTCTATGACGTCGATCAAATCATTGAGATGGTTGATGAGAAAAAAGAGTGGCTTGTCTGATGGGGTCTGTCTTCTTTTCCTCTAATTCCATTACTTCGGATTTTGTTAATAGAATTTTTTGTAAAACATTCTTTAGTTCTGAAGATTCATGTGTAGCACCACTTTTTAACAGTAGTGTTTTTGTGGCAGGGGAAATCAAGTTTCAAAATGAAACAGCTGCCTTTTATGGCAGTTTTGTGTACAGTAATGTTGTTCATTGTGTATAGAACTACAAAGTATCAGTATCACCAAGAAGAGGTATGCGATCAGTTGAATTCTTTTGGATAATATCATCTTATTAAGGATAAATTGGTACTGCTTTATCCAGAGAGTCCTATAATCATGTCAATATTCGTTTTTTCAGAAAATTTGACAAGCGTTTTCTAGAAACGTCAAACTACCTTTAACTCTTCCTCTCTCTCATAATGCATTGTTAATGACACACGTATTCTTGTGTCGAGTGTTCTAACTTAATTTTTACCCTTCCTCTGTTTATCATCTGCCACTATCAGATTGACAAAAGATGGAGTTTCTGGGGAGAACCAAAGGTAAAATCTTTGAAGTTAGATTACTAGACCAAGTAGCTTTCTGATTCTCTTTTTTCCAGATTAGATCTTCTATTATTTACAAAGGCTCTTCTCTTTATAGTAAATGATGGCAATGATTGCTTTCAAAATTTGTGATGAACCTGTGTGTTAACAAATTCTTGTCTAAAATGATTTTGTAACTTGGATTCATTTTTTTATACCTGTTGGTACAGGCATATCCTGTAACCTCTTGGAAGTTGAAAGGCTTGCCACGAGGTATAATACACGCTGATTCAGATTTGGAGTTAAGACCATTATGGTCGAGAAGCAGTTCAAGGTCAAAGGTCAGGATTTTTGCATCATTCTTCTGTATTTTAGTTATATTGAAACTGTTAGAAGATAGGTTAAATTTATGAATTTGTTTTGTTAGGTAACAAGTGTAATGATTGCTTGGGGTTGTTTATGAAATTGCAGGCTAATGTTTACTCAAATCGTAACTTACTGGCTGTTCCAGTTGGTATAAAACAAAAGCAGAATGTTGATGCTATGGTCCGAAAGGTATTTTTATTTTTTTTTATCATTGCTTAGACTATCCAAATTATTGGAATCGACATTCTTTATCTAATTTCATTTATTTCAGTTTCTTCCAGAAAACTTTACAATTATTTTATTCCATTATGATGGCAATGTGGATGGATGGTGGAATCTTGACTGGAGTAGCAAGGCCATACACATTGTTGCTCGGAATCAAACAAAGTGGTAAGTATGAGACCGATGAATAAGATGTCTATTTTCCCGTTTGAAATATGTTCATCGTAAGGAGATTGCTTTAATTCTTTTGAGGAAACTATAATAATAAATAAATGGTTCATATTATATCTTAATTAAGTAAATGATTTTGTGAAAATCAAGATGTCTTTGACTAGGATGAGCTGGTTAGGCTATGTAAAAGCCTTGGAAATTCAGTAAAATGTTTGGCTTGTCTCAATGTATTAAAATCAAAGTCTTGATTTATTTTTCCTTTTTCTGTTGGGAACCACCGCTGAAATTGAAAATGTATTTAATATCATTTTAATGGCTTGTCAAAGCTATGGGATTGGGAATCTTCTAGTTATAGATGATGAATGGGCAATGCATCACCGCTTGACATATATATAAAAAAATTATATATATCATTTTTTATATATATATAGAATACATTTTCTTAATTAAAGTAAAAAATGATAAACTGGGCTCTCCTTAATATGGTATCTGTATTCAGTATGTTGTAACTCTGCACATATCACACTGCTGGTTCTCTTACAAAGTTTCCCAAGATGTGTTGTTTTGTTCTTGTGTATGCATACTCACTTATAAATATATGTAGTTGATGGTTTATTTTTCTGAACTTACATATTAATTCACGAGTTCTTTGTCAGGTGGTTTGCAAAAAGGTTTCTACATCCAGATATAGTTTCTATTTATGATTATATCTTTCTTTGGGACGAGGATTTAGGGGTGGAGCATTTTTCACCTTCTAGGTAAGAAGGATGCCTCTTTGGTCTTTGCCTTTCTGTTGCTGCTGATATTTTGATATTGTGTGCAGTCTTCCTCGGATGTGAATGATTATCATTTTATATGGTAGCAGGAACCTGCAATACTGGTGTAAATGTTATGAAAAGAAGAATCCAATTTTATTTGATTGCATGATGATATGTTAATTTTTCCCCTTTTAATGTGATACACTATATGATGGATATTATCCTTATGAAATTTGTTAAGCTTACATTAGGTTGCTAAGAAATCTTTGCTGGTTCTGGGGTGGTAACAGAAAAAGAGGTTATTTATTGGGTTTATATTCTTTAACCTGTTCTGCTTTTGAAGCTAGTCAGTAACCTCTCAACAGACATTTATCTCATCGAATCAACGAAAGAAATAATATAAGCTTCTATTTTTGCAGATATGTTAAAATTATAAAGCAGGAAGGTTTGGAGATATCACAACCAGCTCTTGACCCAAATTCAACAGAGATACATCATAGAATTACAATTAGAGCTAGAACGAAGAAATTTCATAGGTGACTTGTTGTTAGACCATACATATGCACTAGCTAAACAATTTTTATTGTACTTATATTTGAAGTTTTCATCGAAACAGAAGAGTCTATGAACGCAGAGGCAGTACAAGGTGTTCAGATTCAAGTGAGGGACCACCATGCACTGGGTAACTTACTTTCTTTGTGCCTGGTAGAGCTGTGCAATATTTCAGGATATTTGTACTGGATCTTGTTGATGCATGTTATCATCCCTCCATCTACCTTCAAGATAGCAGGATATGTTTAAATTTCTTTTGAAGTTATTTCAAGCCTGGATTTATTTTGTAATTAGGTAAAACTAGCATATTGTCAATTCACAAAGTTTTGATTTAACAACATATCAAAGCAAATCACTTTTAGATGTCTATCTTCTAGATGACTCATGTTTTGAAAATTCTTTTCTTAGATAAGAAGGATATGGGCTATTGTAACATATTACTGGGTCTTTCTGCAAGATGGCTTTTTGAGTGTTGTCTTTGAATTCTTTTGGGTGCACTCATTTTGAAATTGAAATGATGCTTGCACTGGAATTTTCTCTTTAATTATGTAAGAAGATGAAAAATGCTGATGATTTTGTTGTCATTTAGTTTATTACCTTGTAGTATACTATGTTTTCCTTCTCTGAATTTTTGAAAACATCACAAGAAATATGATAAGACAAATTCCTTTGTGGTGACTTATGATAAATCTCGGCATACATATAGTGTAGTTGAATGACAGAAAAACTTCAATACACCTTGTGTAGGTTTGTGGAAGGTATGGCTCCAGTTTTCTCTCGATCTGCCTGGTATTGTACTTGGCATCTTATACAGGTAATAAATATTGTTTCCATGATTTATAGGAATATTAAATTTAAGTTCTAACCAAAGACATGTCAGAAACTCCTTTCAAACTTTTCCAAAAAATTTGTTCCGTCTGGTTGTACATGTACTATGTATTAGTATTACATACTTTTTTTTTATTCACAAAATAGTAAATAGGGGATGACACCCCCATGACTATAATGTCTTACATAATGTGGACAACTTTAAATCTTTTTCCGAAAATTTATTATTGTTGTTTACGGTTGTGTCTGTTTTTTCAAGTTAACCAAAATGCTTGCAAATAGGTTTTCTGAAATTAGGTTTGCCCATATCTGGCTGCTGAAAAGAAAACTTATTTTGATTCACTTGATTTGCTTGCATTTTATTTTGTTATAGATTACTAAATACTAATAGATCAAAATAGTTCACTATGTGTTCAATATCGGCTCATCATTATCATTTGTATTTTCTCCAGAATGACCTTGTCCATGGATGGGGAGTGGATATGAAACTAGGATATTGTGCACAGGTGAGAAATATGCATTTCTGGACACTTTTGGTGCTCATAATTTTCCCCCCTCTTTATTTTCTTTTCAATGATGGCACTTGTCTTTGTGTACGATTCTCATTGCCCTAGGCAGTGATAAACTTAGCCAATAATGCAGTAAACTTTCTTGTGCTAAGTTCAAAACCTTTTGCTCTAGTTTCTAGTATCAACTTATATGATATATTGGGCAATTACTAATGCCTGATAAGAGATAGAGTTGTGGAATACTCTTTTACACATTCTCATGTCACATCATTTGCATGTCAACTTACATTTAATCAATAGATTATCATGTGAATACTAGGCTGTTCTGCCCTTACTCTTTTTGCTACCATTTCTGCATGACCAGTATCATTAGTGAGATCAATGTCATTTTTCCAGGGAGATCGAACTAAAAATGTGGGAGTTGTTGATAGCGAATATGTTTTTCACAAGGGCATACAAACTCTGGGTGGGAGTGGTCATGGAATGACAAAGGTATTTTCCTAATGTTGAAATTCATCATTTTGTATCCGTTTAATTTATGCTTTGTCACTGCGAACCAAAAACTTTCCTAACATTAGCCCTCAGATCAAATTGTGGAATTTTTTTATTGGGAGAAAACGAAGTCATTTATTTTCATCTGTCTCAATAAAAACTTTCAATTTATATCCTTAACAAAACATTTTTGTTATGCATGTTGAGTATTTGATTTTGATCTCAGTATAACAATTAACTGTGTACCACTTTTAGTCACAATAATAATAATTGTTTCCTTTTCTGCAGGTTTCAAAACTACAGAAGACAACTACGGTACAGTTTTAGTAACATTATATATTATAGGGTTCTTGTCTGTAACTCTATTTCATTAACAATCCTAATGTTCACTTTATTGTTGATGATTTTGTATCCTTTCCTAAGCAGAGACAAAGTGGAACGGGAATTGATGTGCGAACTGAGGTGAGGCTTTTAACTTCTAAGCTTACTTTTCAGAAAAGTTGGTGGAAAATAAATGACATTGGTTACACAGTTACACCCTAACATTAACATGGTTTGAGCAGATACGAAGGCAATCAACATGGGAATTTGAAACCTTCAAAGATCGGTGGAATGAAGCTATTGCTGAAGACAAAAATTGGTCTGATCCATTTAAGAGTGACCAAAGACGCATAAGAAGACGGCGTGACAGCCAACAAGAACGTTTTAAGCACTTTATTTAACCATGTTGGATATGTTTCACAGCCATTACCTTTATTTACAGGCATAATTTAGTTTGTGTAGCTGAGTATATTCATTCAATTTTGAAAAAGGAAAAAGAGGGTATTTTCTTTATATTCTTGGCACTCCTTTACTTTTCCTCTCTTACCAACCCTATACCTACTCTTTTTTCTGTGTTTAAATGCAACTTAGTATTATCATTACGGATCAAAAAGAAAAAGCTTGCCATCATGTAGTGCTTTTGTTGGTCTGTGGGCCCATTTTATTTTCAAGGTGGGACTCTTAATTTATGGGTTAAATTTTATGAATTGGAGTTGGTGGCCCTCACTATGGATTAGGTTTTGTTTAGTTGTTGGTTCCTTGTAAACACATGGTCACTTGTGTTTGGTTTTATGTGTTCCTTAGATTGTATTTCCCTGAAGTAGTATTTTAAAATAATTAAGAATAAGTTTCAATTAGTGGTGGGTATTGCTCAATTACAAGTCGATCATATACCAAGAACTTACGTCACAATGTATTAATAACAGATTGAATTGAACATTGTACTCAAGGCATTGACTTTTATTAATGGTATTCGTGTATAATAGGGTTTAGTCATTTTTTCTTCTTTTTATTTTTTAAATAAAAAAAACAGGTAATTTTACTCGCCTTTTTTATTTTTTTATTTTAAATTTAACACAGCTTCAAGCTTCTAGAATGACTTCATAGAGCGTACAGGACACGTTTGCGTAGCGGCCTGTCAGTATCGGTGATTAATCATTCTTATTATTTTGATTTTAAGTATGAACCGAAGACTTGACAACTATACAATTTCAACAACTGAATATGCAACTGGAAAAATTGCTTTTTTTTTTTTTCCCATTTCTTTTTATATTGTTAAATCTAGTGATGCAAGAATTAAAAATATTATTAATCACTTAAATTTTATGAAAATTTTTAACTAATTATTTTAGTTATCTTATAGCAATTAATTTTTCTAAACATACACATCATTTAATTGTTAAGGGTGTAATTGGAAAATAAATAGTTGTTCGTTAAATGATAATTAATTTAATATAAAAAGGTTGCTAAAACGCCAATTGAAAAAGAATGGAGTGTAAGCTATTTTTATTTTTACGCTTATTGTTTTAAAGGAAAAAATATTAAATTTTATCACAATCTGGAACGTGTGTACTATTGCAACATTAAATTATCAGAGGGTACATGAAATATGCTTTAAAAAGTTTCACATGATGGTGCAAATTAGAGTTTGATTTGATAACGCCAAACGAACCAATTGATAAGGAGTTTAATTTGTTAAAACAAAGTCTTGATTTCAAGCTTTTGGAAATTAAAAAAAAAAAAACATAAAAGTAAGAGAGGAGTATTATGATTACATTATATATGTTAAAATATTAATTTTATATAAATTGTAATTCTTAAGGATCTAATAATTAAATTATAACTATATCTATTTTGCTTGTTTATATCCTGCCTTATATATATATATGCATTTTAAAAGCATATATTATATTAATTATGGTTTTATACCGACAGTATTAAATTTTTTTGCATCTGAAATTCATTTGATTAATGATAAATTTGAGATAAAATTATCAAATAAAAAACTATTAAATAATATAATAGTTTGTGTAATTTAATTTTTTTTTCATATTTGATTCAAAATATGTAAATAGGAGATGCCACTCCATAATTATTAGGGACTTTCTCATAATGTGTGTTAAAAAATATATTAGAATTTGGCTTTGAATCAAACTGCTATTTTATTCCTTTTTTTAATCTAGTTTAGTTTTTGGAAAGTCAAATATATATCAATATACTATAACATTTGAACTATTAATTTTATCACTATTTATTGGAACTTAAGGGAAGTATTGAAGTTTAAATATTAGATAGTAAAATGAAGCCAAATATCTTAATTGCTAGATATATAGGTTCAAGTTGCAAGAATGTTATATGTTCGAACATTGCAACGTAGCACGCCTCTTTATTTATTTATTTTTTATCTTTGCATCATTGCATGGAGTCACCTATGATTTTTTTTTCTATTCATAATCCACTTTTGATATATCCTTCCTTGAATTAAAACTAAAAGAAAATTGAATAAATTAAAATGCTTTCGTATTCACGTTCACATGCCTACATACACCCAAACTCCTTCTTCAGATGAGTTTAAAACCGATTTTTTTTTTTATTAATTAAAGTGGAATTTGGTGGGCAGTTAATTCAGTTTGCTTGAAAATAATAATGATTTTTATCAACTTTTTGATAAAATGTAAAACTATTATTTTTCTGAATTTAAGTTTTCTGATCTATTAAGTATTCAATAAGTTAACAAAATCTCTATAAAAGATAGTGGAAAACCCTAAAAAATATACAATCATGAATAACATTACTCAACGATAAGAACGAAAGAATAGTAGTTGAACCGAAATATTATGTTTATTATATGAAGCATGCCTCAAAGGATTTGGTATAGCTACCTAATACTCCTGAATTATTTATTTTTAGATTAATTAACTATTTGGAATATACTGCAGACATTTTGAACTTATTTTCTTATGAAAATACCGTAAGGAAAGAATATTTAATTGAAGAAGAAAAAAAAAAGGTGGCTTCAGCTTCCCTAAGAGTTGCAATGGCAACAACACATACATCAAGATTTAAAGCTCTAAAGATTAGACGGAATCAAGATTTGGAATTTTAGCTTTTACTTTTTACACTGGTAATAATATAAGATACCCTTTTCAATTCATAAATTAACTTGATTCAATCTACCAAATATTTATTTGAGCAATTCATTAGAGTGTGTGACATTGGTTGTGTTTATCCTCCTGACATTGATTTTTTTAATAGATTAATTTTGAGCACATATGTGATTTCATCATGGTCTAATTGATATCCAATTTAATTTAATATTTATGTAAAATATATAAATTTAATTATGTATATAATTATACACTTTTTGAATTAAAATATTTTTGAAATTATTTATTTTAATAATCGTGTAAAAAGTATTTTTTTAGAATTATTTATCATAATTTTTACACTGAAACACATAAGTTTTAAAAGTAATAAATTAGGCTAAAGTTGGATCAAGTAATTTGGGTCTATTATTGCAAAATGAACCAAAAACATGCTCCACCACCTTCATTAGCAACGTCGTGTACTCCTTCAGTACCTCTGTCACGATCTCCATGAGTATCTTCTCTTTCCAACCATTACTGCGATTGATATCAATATCCTTTTTATTTTGTTTTCAATGTTATTTAAATTTAAAAATTTTTAAAATTTGAATATTAAATAATTTGACACGTAAGAAATTAAATAATATATAATTAATGTTTATTTAGCATAAAATTTACATCATTAACGTCTGTTAAATTTTAGATGGTAAATTATTTGTAGAACTAAAATTGCCCATTATTTAAATTTATAGACTAAAATTAAGCAATTCAAATTATGAAGACCAAAATTGCTCCTACACTAGATTAGGAGGACTAAAAGTGCAATTAAACCTTAAATTCTTTTGTTATTTGTCTTGTTTGGAGATAAGCTAATCACCGTATTTATTTGATAGAGCGTGTAAATTTTATGTTAATCATCATATTTTTAATGTGATTTTTATGTATTAATCTTCGTATTATCAATGAAATAATATAGGTATCTCCGGATTAAAAAAATGACAGAACTTAGAGTGCACATAATAAATAAAAATTCAAAATAATATTAAATTAATTTCAATATACTGATATTATTTTTTTCACTTTTTTTAATCATATACGATAAGAATATCAATTTGTGTAGTAACTATTTAAAAATCATATTTAAGATGACTTATAATTGATTAATAATACAAATTTTGACTTAATGATTAAAATTAAAATTATTAAAATAACTGTGAAAATATATAATTATATGATCAAATTTAACTTTTCTCATGTCTTACAAAAAAAATACTCAAAGTCCTATGTTAGGCCAAATATGTATGCATAAGAAGTAGAAGAATGCATGTAGGATTAATAATAACCAATTCACTGTTTTGAAATATTTTTTCCTCAAAACAATTCTATGACAGTAACGTTGAAATTGGTGGCATTATTCTGGAAGCCTGCTAAGCTGACCGAAGACCATTCTCTTGTCTAAATTGTTGCCATTATTTCTCTGTTGTTGTTTTTGTAGCCATTCCCTTGCTTAACAAGTTTCAAAATTTATAATCTCAAGATTTCAAAAACCCCTTCTCTTTTCTTTTTTAATTTTATCCCTTTTGTACCTAGTTCTTTCTGTCTATAGTTTCAGATCTTTGCGCTCATGGCTCATCGCTACGATAGTAACCCTTTTGATGAAGAAGAAGTCAACCCTTTCTCTGTAAGTTCATTTCTCGCTTCCCCAGTGGTGTTGCTTTCTCAAAGTTGATTTTTTGTGAACTGGGTGTGCATATTTTTCTCAATTCGATCTTGTTCAGTGGTGTTTGAGCCTGGAATAATGGATATATTACTATTTTGGAATTTGGGTTGGGAGTTCTAGAGGTTTTTTGTCGGTTGACTTGATTTTTACTATATTTGAATTTGAATTTGATTTGCTTTGATGTCACCGAAGAAACGGGATTTTGGGTAGTCTATGATTTTGTTTTCCATTTAGGATCTTATGTTTTCTGCTAATGTTTTGGCCTTTAAGAAGGTTCCTTTTTAATTGATCTCAAAAGACACCTATGCAAAGCTTGAAATAAAGAAACAACCGAACACTTTGCAAATATTTTCCTCCAGAGAAATCCTAACAACACACTATTTAATATTGGCAGAAATTGAATGTAAATCACAAATTTTTGTGAGTTTCATTTCTTATTTATTGTGTCTCTTCTGATTTTATAGTTTTCAATAATAAAGTGTGTTAATGTCTATTAGAGAGTGTTGCTAAAGAGAAATATCCAGGTTAATACTTGTATCTTTTTAGTCCTTGTCTGTACTCTGTATAGAATATATTGGTGATAAAAGTGTAAGTAATTCATAAGGTAAGGGATATCTTAAGATCAATTGCATAGTAAAATGAATCCTATTATGTGGCTGTAGCTGTAGCTGATAGAATACACAGCAAGTCTTTCATGGAAAACTTTGTTTGGAGCCTAGCTGATATGTAGATGCTTAAACAAATTAATGGAAGAAGCTGCGGATGATATATCATCGACATAGAAGAAACAGCCTAATTACCAGTTTCTAAAACTGGAATGTTCATTCAACTATAAACTTTGATTTACTAGTTTGACGGTGGTTGAACTATAGGCAGTAGGTACATACTTTTTATAGTATTATATAATATATTAAGTAAAAAATTAGACAAGATTATATGTCCTGCAAGATAAAAACCCAATAATAAGAGTCTGAATAATTATCATCAAGCAAATACTGCGTGGAATTAAGTTAAGAAAAGATATTTATGGTATTGCTTAGTGCTTGAATGTCTCATATTGGATAGTGAGTGAAACATCCAAAAACATACAACGGATATAAAAGCTAAGAGGAGGGTATATTTGCAAGTCCCAAGTCCCACATAGGATAGTGAATGTAACATCCAAGCTGTAACATATCTAAAAGCTAAGCTAAGAAAGGATATCCAACCTTTTTTTTTTTTTTTTAACTTTTCTTCCTGCATTCAAATGTTTGTACAGGAAAAATGTGAAAACAATAAAAAGTTTTTTTTTGACTATTTCTTATACAAACTTTTGAAAACAGAAAAAAAATAAAAACAAGGTAGCATTTTTTTAATTACAACTGAAAACAAGAAATATTTTCTTAAAGTAAATGGGCCCTAACTCATGTCTTGCTTATACTATTTCTTGAAGATGGTCATGTAGCAAATTGTATTCGACATCAAGCTAGTGAAGACTCCATCTTAATGAAATAGCACTAAATGAATGCTAGAAGGCTTGATTACTAAGAGTAGGTTTGGTTGTAGCCTACATTGTGCTACCAAGAACATTCTTGCACTAAAAATGTATACATGCTTGAGTTAGAGTAGGTTTGGTTGTAGTCTACATTGTGCTACCAAGAACATTCTTGCACTAAAAATGTATACATGCTTGAGTTAGAATATGTTAGAGAAAAAATAATTCAAGGACCACCTACAACTTAAGCTTTTAGGAGAAATGGTTCTTGACATGGTATTACTTCCTCTACGGCCAAGTGTAAATTCAGTCTTTGTTGTCTCCATTTTTTATGATTAAATTAAATTTTAGCATAAAGTAAAATCGGCTTGTTCATTGTCCATGAAACTTTCAAGCCCAAAGGGCTCTTGGGTGAGGGATGCTTTACAAATAAAAAGCCATTCTTGATTCTCCACCTCATAGATGCTTTTAGGATGAACGATAAAATAACTTAAACTTTAAGGAGAGTTGAACTTTTGAGATAATATATACTACTCATACAGGTGTATATATATTTGCATGGGCCTATTTGCTTGTTTGAATGAGATGATATCGATAATTAGTGTATTAATTTATGATTTATATATAATTTGGAAATTACAGTTTGTCCTTGAGAATTTTATAATTTGGATGCAAAATATCACATCCCCAGTTTGAATAGTTTTATATTTACTTGCATCTAAAGTTTGAATTTATTTTTCTGGGTAAAATTTTCGCGAGTATGTGTGTATTTATTTGCACCACATGCTCTTGCATGATCCTTCAAATTTGGTATACTCTTACAGGAACCAGCTGTGAGGGGAAAAACATCAAGCCAATCAAATTTTAGCGGGGGTGCATTTTACACTACAGTGAGTTTGTTAATTAAGCATCAGTAAATCATAATATTTTGCATTTTTTTTAATGGTGATGACCATAAGTGCATTAGTGAACTATCTCGTTTGTTCAACTTAAGTGGGCTAACTTGTTGTAGTATTGTTTTTTGCAAAGTAGGAGTCAAACTATTTTTTGCTTTAATCTTTGTGCTCGCTGAAATATAATGTCCGGGTCCCTGACCAACTTTATTTTTTATGAAGTACAATCCATGTCAAATGACTCTGGCTCACTTTTTCAGAATAATTAGCCACAAAAAAAATCTTGATAGAATGAAAATAATTCTTAATGTCCCAAAGGGAACCATTTAATCATATCTTTCCCCTAGGTGAAAAACCCAATAAAAAGTTCGCAAATTCTTGTGTAAACCTTATGCATCCTTATGTTTTAAAATTTTCAGAACCCTGGAAGTGTTGCCCCTGCCACAAATTCAAGGCTATCACCTCTTAATCCTGAACCTGTTGATTATAACTATGGCTTTGGTGCAACTGTTGATATACCTCTTGATCCATCAACGGTATGTATAATATAAGTTTAGGTTGTTGAAATCCCCAAACTCCTTTTTTTTTTTTTTTTCATATGTAAATTCATTACATGATGTATTGTTGTGAAAATTGGTTGTGGCTTTTCTAATTATGATATGTTTTAACATTAGGACTTGAAAAAGAAGGAAAAGGAACTCCAAGCCAAGGAGGCTGAATTGAGAAGAAGGGAACAGGTATGTAATGCGATTTGATAACCTCTTTTTGGTTCAGACTTGAGAGTGTTTCCATAGTTGATACCTACAGACTACAGAGGTCGGAACCTGGAACAATTCTGTTTTTTGTTGTCTTGAGATTTCTTTTCTCTTTTCTGCTCTTCCCCCTCTATTGTCCATAATATAATCTTGATACCCTTGCATCAGAATTATTTTATCCTGAAAAGCTAGTATGGACAGTGGAATATATATATTTTATGACAGAGTTACTATCTGTAAATTAATGGAAAAAGTATTTCTAGTCTAGACAAGTGGTAAATGTGTAAACTATATATTGAGTTATTGACTCAACCATCCATCTGGTTAAATGTTCCAAAATTTTATTTAATTTATTTCTAACCTTTTTTAAATGAATAATTGATTCTTTGTTGTTGCTATATTAATTTTTATAGTTCGGACATTATGAAACTATCTGAAATTGTTGTGATTAAATGATGTGTTGATCCTTGAATTATGAATCTTCTTATTTGTTATTTTCTACAAATTATGGTGTTTTCTGTTCTATCTTTAGAATTTGAGTGCCAATATTTGTTTTCAGTTAGCTTTGTATGTGTGAAGGCTTCTCTACTAATTCCTATTTACTACACATACCTGGAAGTTCACCTGTATTTTTATATCTATTAATCTATTATTGTATCTAAATGCAGGAAGTCAGACGGAAAGAAGAAGCTGCTGAACGAGGTAATTTACATTTTATTTATATTTGTACTTGAAGATTGTTAGGGTTTATCCAAGAATCTCAATAGGGTGCAAGAATATAAAAGAATGGATGGTAGAGAGAATAAAAAATGAGTTCTATTATTAGAACAGTGAATGAACAAGGAGAATTTGAATTCTCCTTTAAGAGAGTTGTCCGTTTGCAATTGAGTTCTAGGATGTTCTCTCTCAATATTGTCTGCCTACCTACTTTGCAGTTGATCTCTCCTATTTAACTCCCCAATTAACTAATGAAATGCCTACTGTTTGAGCATCTAACTGCCTTAACTGACCTCATTGGTTTTATTCCTTCTAATGCTCACTTTCCAGGTCCTCCTTATTCTGATGTCTAACAAAGTTTGTAAAAAGTTTGCTTGTTTCCTTGGCTGTTTTTGTTTGTGTTGGCATTCAATTGATTGATGGAAGAGTGCTACTACTTGAGAAATCTATAGATGTTCCATTACATGTAACACTCCACCCATTCTACTTGTGCCAACTGATCTCTTAGAAAAGTTTGAACTCCTGTTTTTTGCTTGGGCAATAAATATCTTTGGTTCTGCTTTTATTCTTCATGTGTGTAATTTCATTATTTTACAGCTGGAATTGTTCTTGAGGAGAAGAATTGGCCACCATTTTTCCCAATTATCCATCATGATATTGCTAATGAAATTCCAATTCATCTTCAAAGACTGCAATACGTTGCATTTACTTCATTATTAGGTAAGTTATCCCACCTTTTGTTCCATTGCAATATGGTTTGCATCATTGCATTGTTTTTAAGACAGCAATTCTTGAGGGTGTCTCATGCACATTGATTATTTCATTCCTTCATTTCTTTCTTAAGTTGATTATATCTGAAGTCTCTTCTTTGATTGTTCTCTATTGATGGTTTTTGTTCTGTGTGTGTGTTTAATTTTTAAACCTAATGGTTGGATTGATATAATTTATTTTTAAATCTAAAAGGGTGCAATTAAGTATCAATTAGTTTTTAAACCTAATGGTTGGATCAATATAGTTTTTTGTTTTAACCTAAGGGTGCAATCAAGTATCAATTAATTTTTAAATTATATAAAATTTTGCAGACTTGATTTACTTTGAGTAGTTTATACCTAATGGTTGGATTAATGTTTTTTTTTTTTTTAAGTTAACGAAGGTGTCATGTTATAAAGTTTGGTACTTGCATATTGTAGCATTGATTTTAATTGGTGTAAATGACTAATACTTTACATCCTGTACTAGTAATTAGCCAAAGCAATCTTTTTGTGAGAAAATACTATTGCTCAAGGACTTGGCTGTTTTTTCTGTCAGACAGTTACAACTGTCTGAGTTAGTTTGCTAGCTGGTATTGTTAGTTGGAGCAGTTCTTTGATCCATATATACTGAATGTACCAGAAATAGTCATCTGTATTGTCCATTTTCTCAAATTCAATACAGAACCATTTTTATATTCTCTGAACTTCAATATTTTTTTATTATTTTGTCCCACCCTCATAAATTATATAAATGAAAGGCCTATGAGAAAACTGAAGACTTGATAGGTAGTGAAATGAATGAGAATAGGTAGCAAAATATTGATAAACTGGTTTTGTCTGATTGATTTAAACCACTGACCTAACGTCCTAGCTGGTTGGAACTAACCTATTTTATTTAGTCAATGACATGTTGATTGCATTATCTGTTAAATTTTTCTTGGCTTGGTGAAGATGCTGTTTTAATTTGATTATGGTTATAATATATTATGTATATTCTGCAAGTTGTATGATGGAATATGGTCCACTGTAAATGATGAAAAATGATATTATGCAGGATTGGTATTGTGCCTCACATGGAATATTATAGCTGTCACTTCAGCTTGGATTAAGGGAGAAGGTCAGTTTAGATATGAAGGAGTCTTTCTGGGTTATTGAACGGTTCAAAATCCAAATCTGATGTCAACAAATTCCATGCATATGGAACTTGTCCTTGTTTGTAGGTGTGAAAATATGGTTTCTTTCTGTTATCTACTTCATAGCAGGAATTCCTGGAGCATATGTCCTGTGGTATCGCCCATTATATCGTGCCTTTAGGTAATTACTTCCCAGACTTAATTGGCATTTGGCTGTTTAAATTTTGCCTACTAATATACAATTGCAAATTTCTCTTAGCTGATCAAAAAAAAAAAAACATTCCTTTTATATAGTTCCACTTGTATGAGATAAAAAATTGTTCTTGGGAGACTGGGGCATTATGGGGGTTTAAAAGAGCAACCTTGAGGCTTTAAGAAAGTGGTAGAATACTGACAAATATTGCACATGAAGGGTTCACCAGAACAATAAGCGTGCGTATTATATCACTTGGCCTATGGTCTAATATGTCTCTTCATTGGGTTTGGGTATTCTCCCTCCTCCCGGTTCAATCCTGCCCAATCTAACAAAATATGTATGCATATTTTGATCATTCTAACGTGGTTTCTCTCTTGATTTTGAATTTGTTCCATTGTTGTTTTTGCAGGACAGATAGTGCTTTGAATTTTGGATGGTTTTTCTTGTTTTACCTGGTAAATTAACGGTTTTGCTTTTATGCATGCAAGTTTTGCTTCACATTTCGAACAAAATTTAATTATTATCGTTTCTTTTCGTGCTTGCAGCTTCATCTAGGATTCTGTATCTTAGCAGCAGTTGCTCCTCCCATAGTTTTCAAAGGAAAATCCCTGACGTATGTTAACGTACACTTCATTAACATGAAAATATTGCATATTCCTCATTGTTTTATATATGGCTTTACCTGTGTAATATGAAATTTGAGAGTTTTTAATGGCCTTTTGAAAAACCGAGTCTTTGGCGGATTACAGTAGCTTTGTTTGATCCATGTAGCCAACGTCACAGTTGGAAATAAATATATATGAAATAAATTACAGAATTTAACATGACTTGAACCTAGGACATGTATGTAATTAATATTATAGATCTAAATTACCCAAGATGAAATCTAAGTGGTCCTAAAATGAATAAGAAAGTCAAACTGGTAGCTGTGTTTGTGACAGTAATAAATTTATGGGATATAATAAATACTTGTCTTAAATGTGGTTTTTAGTCCTTTAAGTTTAGAATAAGTTTGTTTTTGGTTCTACAAATCCAAATTAATCCTTTTAGTCTCTATAATTTCAAAAAAGTCTAATTTAGTCCTTATAGATGCAGTTTGTGAATTTGCCACACAAAGCCCACTTACTAATGAATCTGTCACAAAAAACTCACCCATTAGTTTTCTTGTTGGTGAAAACATCACATGAGACTCAACTGATTTTGTACAATTGACTCAATTTATCCATGTTAATGATGCTACAAGTGTTTCTAAAGGACTAAAATTTTTATTTTTGAAATTACAGTCAGAGACTAAAAAGATTAATTTAATGTTTTTGGATCAAAAATAAACTTACATCAAATTTGAGAGATTAAGAACATATTTAAGTCTAAATACTATCTAGAAGTTTGTGTTATTCTCATTTTTTGGTCTAATACTGGGTGCTGTGTACTCGTTCTTATACAGAGGCATTCTGTCGGCCATAGATGTGGTGGGTGACCATGCAGTGATTGGAGTAAGTATGCCTGTCCTGAAGTATTTATTATTCCTGGATGTTGTTCATTGTTTAACTGTCATTTTTGTCGCATGCCAAGCCAATTTTGGATTTGTCACACTGTTACGGTTTTAAGCAAAACCTTGACCGATGAAAAATCTCTGCTTCTAAATGGTTGATAATTTAATTTACCGAGTTTTTTTCTTTCTATTTACCTGTAGATTTTCTACTTTATTGGATTTGGATTGTTCTGCGTAGAAACATTAATCAGCGTCTGGGTTATTCAGGTTTGAACATACTTCTCAAGTTTTTCTCTGAAAATGGATGCACTTAGCACTCTGACTGAACATAACCAAAGTACTTGTTCACTTTTTGTTTGGTTGCATACAGCAAGTATATATGTACTTCCGTGGCAGTGGTAAGGCTGCTGAGATGAAGCGGGAGGCTGCAAGAGGAGCAATGAGGGCTGCAATATGATAAATTTCCTTGTTTGAATTGCTGTTGTAAAAATGCTACCTGTTCACGCGGTTTGTCAATGTATTCATGTGTATATTATAAGCAGAAAGAGTAGGCATACAGTGGTTGGTAGAAACATGCTACAATTTGTTGAGTTGAGATCCTCTATATAGTTTTGGTTCACTCTTATTCTAAAAGCTAGTTAAATGTATTTTGATGTACTGCATTATGATGCTTATTTCTTTTGATCAACATGGTCTTTTTTTTCCTTCTTTTTTTTGTGTTTGTGGTTGGATTGAGTGATAAGCACTAATCTTCTAATGAAGAAAAAACTGGGTTATGCAATTACCCGAGACAATAACGAGTATTCTTTTAAAAAAATTGCACAAGTAGGGTGTATGTATGTATAATTTGAACTGTTCAGGAACAATTATAATTGGTCTTAAATACTTCTCAAAGAACCAGAGAAAGGTCATCTGATTTAAAGTAGTGGCTGAACTTGAAGTAATGTGCAAAGCCAGCAAAATTACTGCTTTGAGTTTTCATTGAAGATAACGTGTCATTTTTTTATTGCTATCCGTTTCATCATATCACATTAAGTATGTTTACTTTTTGTGGAACAATTCTTACCAACTCACGGGGCGCACTATACTAGTATGACTCGACTGCCTTAAAGAATAAAGATGTAAAAAAAAATGAAAATTAACTCTATTATATCAATAAATTCTCTACTACCTACATTTTCTTCATTGGCAGATTGAGATTGTTTAATTAACGAAATAAATTCATCAAAAAATTTCTATTTTTCAACCTAGATTATGCCAACAGAAAAAGGAAACTGTAGATTTGTTTCACGAAAAGTGAAGGCAAAAGCCAAGTTTATAATAATTTTAGTATGGTTAAATTATATTTTTGTTCTTTTATTTTATTTGTTAGATTTATTTTGGTCTTTTATTTTTTAAAATGTTCATTATGACATCTCTTAAATTTAGATTAATTTGATCCTTTTGAAATGATTGTTTTTAATTTTGAAACATTGAATTATTTTTTAATTGATTTAAAATTTGAAATTTATCTTTTTAAATTCATTTATATAAAAATTGTTAAATGTTATTAAAGTTCAAATAAAAAAAAGTATTATAGACATGATAAAAATGACAAAAAATAACTCTAAAAGACAATTAAAAATTAAAAAAAATATAATTTTATATTATTTTTTTAATTGCTTATGAGATATATTTTTCATATGATTTTCAATATGTTATAACTCTTATGAATTCAAAAGTCAATTGAATTTCATGATTTTTATATAGTTGAATATATTATTACAAATATTACGTTTTTAATTAATTAAAAATTGATTCAAAATTGTATCGTAAAATTACAAATTATTATTATTTTAAAAGGAGTAAATTATTCCAAATTTAAGAGATAAAGGATCATAATGAACATTTTAAAAGATAAAAGATCAAAATAAATCTAACAAATAAGATAAATGATAAAAAAAATATAATTTAACCATTTTAGTATTATAAATTATAAATAAAACATAATGCATGCATCTATAATATTAATAAAGAATATACTCTATTTTGGTGTTCACATTTCATTTGACAAGTGTGTCTCTCAATTATACTATAATTTTCTATCTTCTTTCAATCGATCCTTACATATTAAATACGAATCTGTATTTTGTGCAAGAGTGTTTTTGGAAACTTTTTTTTAGATGAAAGGATTTTTAGAGACTTTTTAAATTTATTTTCTAATTCAGTTTTTATTTACATAATTATTTATTAATTAAATTTAAATATTTAAAGTAATTATTAGTAAATAAAAAATATTGTCTTATAATATAAATTATTTATTCTAAATTTAAAATATAATTTATATATTTATAAGTATCTATTTATATAAATTTTAATTATAATTTATATATTTAGACAATATTTATTTGTATATATAAGATTATAAATTTTTAATTGTATATAATAAATATTTAACTTGTGCTTTGCACAAGTTAATAAGCTAGTTATCTGTGTTTCGCTTAATAGATAAAATAGAAATAAAATGTTGTAAAGACAATGGTTAAACTAAAGGTCAAATTACTACTTCTCTCATTTCAACTTCTACATCCACATAATTAAAATTTTATTTTTTCATTCTTCTTTTTATTTTTTTTAATTTTTTTTTAATACATGGAGGCACATAGTTCCTCTTCCCTCTAGTGCTTAATAAAATAGGTTCTCATCGTGGCGCAAAATAATCAACAGCCGTTCCACGTATTTTGAGTATCGTGCCTATTTAATTTCAACCATTAGATTCATTTAGAAATTGTACCATGCTTTACAAATTGAAATACAAAAAAAGACCCATAATGATATTGTGGAAAATTATTTTATCCTGTTAAGATTAATTTCATAGTGCTGCTTGGATTTAAGAATCCTCGAAATCAATTTAGATTATGCAAAAAAAAAATGGTTACTTTTAAGCTTTAACTATGAGAATTGATCGATTAATATGATGTTGGTACGACCAAAATTTGAACCAAGTGCCCAAGCACTCGAGCAGTGAGTAAATTTGTCCTTAGCAATATTGATCTCAAGTTCTTAACCATGTACAGATTCAGAAATAGAATTGAATAGCTCTGAATTTTTCTGTATATTTTTTTTCTTCTAAAAATCCTCTTAATTGTTTAATAAATAAAAATAAACTACTAGTGTTTCTTATTTTTCATTTATTCAATATTTCTAAAAATATTAACTAATATTAGGATGAAGTTGTAGGAAAACATCAACATTCTACATGTCATAGCTTGTTCCTCGTTACCTCTTTAACATGAAGTCCTTCAAATAAATAACTCTAGATTAATATAGGAGAACAAAAGTAAACAAGGAACAGTTAAATTAATAAATACGGCTTCCGAATTTAAGGTTACATTTATTTTTATTTTTTATTTTAAAAAGAAAAACCTTCACTGCTACATCTTCTAGTAAGGAAGAGAAATACATATGGGTTAAAATGAGACTTTTTTGTCAAGTGAATTCCACTTGAGGAGATTTCTTCATAACTCATACAAAATATGTGTATAGCATGATAGTTTATTAATATAAACAAAATGGTAGCTACTTGCAATGTTAGCTAAAATTTATTAGAATGAAAAGTTTTGACGTGTCCTCTACAAATGGTATGTGTACCGTCAACTTTTCGAATAATAATTATTGAACCCGTGAGAAAAGATAAAAGAGCTGTGACCATTGAAAACGATTCACATGTCTGGTTGGAATTCATTCAGATTCATATTGTTAACTTACTGGGGAGAAAATTCGGATATTGAATACCCAGATTTAGTATTATTGACCTATGCATAATAAAATTGTTCATTACTGTTACACATTGCAGGAGAATATGAGCCGAATATTAACATTTTGAAGTTACAAACACAAAAATAATTGTTCTTATTAAAAAAAACGTAAAAATAATTATAAAAATGTGTGTGTATATATATATAACTTTAATTATTAGTAAATCTCAATTAATTTAGAATTATTAAATAATATTATTTTCAAAATATTTTGAATTTCAATTGAATTTTATTTTTGATTTTTTTTTATTTTTGATATCAAATTGTAATGAATAGTAATTTAAGAAAAAAAAATTAAATAAGTTTGACATAGATGTTAACTATTTTTTTGTAACCAATCTAGATTAGTTTGACATATAAGTTTAAATTTAAATAATTTTAACGTGTATAAAGATTAAACTAAATTATTTTTTATTATCAAAACTATAATGATAGGATCAAAATTCTAACTTTAGACCGTACATTACTCCAATTACTATTTTTTTTTTTAAACACATCGAAGGTGAAGGTTTGTATTTTTTTTTAACAAAGACACCCATAAATAGAACGTAAATTTTTACATTTATTGTTGGGTGAGGGTTGAGATCTAGAGTTTGGGGCAAGAAGGTTCATATCACATCTACGACCTAATATTTGCCTCTCTTCAGTCATGACATCCAATAATATATCAACTTCATGTCGAAACTGCATTTCCACTGTGGGCTACACCCTCGTTAATGCATCCAAAGGAAAACGACCACAGTTCAGAACTAAACCCACATCATTACTTTAAATGGAACTACAGCTAATTAATAAATAATAATAAACTATCTTCATATAATATATAGTAAGCAAAATTACATGAGTCCATAACAACACTCCACTCCTCTCACCCACCAAGCACTGTCTCATAATATATATATATATATATATTTTTTTTTTTCATCCATAGACATAATAATGAAAAGAAACCACCACCTACATAGAGATGTATCTAATTAGCGTTTATTTATCTAATAAGTTTGCATACATAATAATAGTATAGTACTAGCGATAATGATGATAACAAGTGTTACCCTTAACAATAAGCGATACAATTCTTCTTGCAATCAATGGTGCAGCCACCGCCACCGCCACCAGCACCGTAGCCCTTGCCGGAGCGGCTGAAAGAGGAGAAGCACTTGGCGGGACATGTGAGCTTCTTTTGGTAACAAGGGCCTCTATCTTTGCACACAACGGTTGGTCTTATGACACCACCTCTTGAGGACCCTCCACTTGGGCCTCCATACCCGGATCCATATCCTCCTCCTATGATGCCATTTCCAAACCCGTTTCCGTTCCCGAAACCGGGTATGCTGAACCCTCCTCCAGGCCCAAAGAACCCACCTGGATTACCACCTATATCACCACCACCACCACCACCACCACCTTGGTTGTTGTTTTTGTTCTTGGAGTGTTTCACATGATTAGGGGTGGAAGCAAAAGAAGGTGAATGTGATGCTATGAGAAGTAGAGTGAACATGAGAAAAGTGATTGTAAGTTTCATGTTTGTGTTTTCAAGTTGAAATGAAATGAGATTTTTCTTTTTGTTGTAGTGCAGGTTATGTGTGTGATGATGAGAATTGAGAAAGAATATTTAAATGTGTTAGTGGGAAGGAAAAAGCATTTATTGGGAGGGTGTGGAGGACAGATGGGAGTGATTTATGATCTTCTAGTAGGTTGGCTCCATTAATTATACATGCCACTTTCTCTTTCAATGGACAATTCTAACCACTACTATTATGCAAAGCTAATTTCACTACCATGTCAAAGTAAGAAATCACTACGCGCCATGTCCTCATCAGAATGAATCAACTATCTTGTGATAATATCAAACACCAAACCTTAAATGCAATATTACACGTGTATTTCATACTGTTTTTAATTAAAATTAGAGCTATATTTTAACAATTTGAGTCATTATGAAACTTTAATTTTTATTTCCAAATAGTACTATAAACATTTATAGCACCATACCCAAGTTTTATTTAAAATTATTAATTGTAAGGTGTGGTCAACGTGAGTTGACATAAACTATTAAGGACTTGATATGAACTTCCATATTCTCTATTAATGTAAATTTGAACTGACAATGTTTTTTTAGACACACATATATGATAAAAACATTCGAACAATATTCTTAAAAATAATCTTTTCTCTTCAAGCGTATTGCATGAAAAAACATGAGGTAAGAACATAATTAGAATGAAAAAACCGAGAAAGGAAAACATGTGTTGCTTGGGTGTCTTGGAAAAACTGGAGGTCAAATATAGCCCGATTTCATCATATATCATGATGTCATTTTTTTCATTTAGTAAATCAGTTGATAATCTTAAGTGGGTTATCAATGTATTATTAAGAATATAAGAGATTAACTAACAAAAGTTAGTCCAGTTAATAAAAAATAAACTCATCTTAAAAGGATATGTGAATTTAATTTTTGTCAATATGGAAATCTTATTAATAAATAATCTATAAATAGCTTTATAAAAATTCATAGAACCTTAAGGTTTATCTTAAATTTGGTGAATTATCAAGATCTAACTTATCTAAACTTTTATTTCATAAAAAAAAAATACAAAAGATGAATTAAAGAAAAATAAAACTTAGAGAAAAACCACAAATATTGTTGGTAATGTTTTTTTAATATGAATTGAAGTTTTATGTTGATAACTAATATAAGTTGATATTTAATGAAATCATTTATTTTATAAATTATTGAAACGAAACTACAAGTTTGATTAAAAAATAATATTACTAATATCTATAATATTATAATAATATTGAATCTAATTTTTTTTCCTTAAAAGAAAATGAATTATTTTTCAAGTTAAACGTGTGTTTAGGGAATATATATGTATAATTAAAAAGTTCAATTTCCTTAGTCAAATTTGTTGTACAATTCGTTTGAAGACCTTTTGCATAATTGAATGCTATGCGTAGTCCCTATTATACATGGTTAAATTGTAGCTTATAGTCTAACCCTAAAGTTATAAAACGTGGCAAATTAAACTATGGATAGATAAGAGATATGATACTCAACGGTCTAAGAGTTGGTTGCGTGATTCCAATCCAGTGATAGTTGATTCTGATATACACACTTGCATGTCAGTAACTGTAGACGATGGAAATCTCTGGATAAGGGAAATTTCACCACAAAAGTACTAGTTCAGATTCATATATTTGCAAAAGTTGTTAATTTGTTGGGTTTAGGGTTTACTTTCTTTCTTTGACAGGCTGAACAAATATTGCTCATGTTTATATATATATACTGCCAAGTGGTCCATATATAATTTGAATGTTATTGGGATGACACCTGGAGACTATGAAAGAATAGAATTGAAGGTAACCATTGATCCTTCCGACAACTAGTAGCTCGTTGACAACATGATACATATATAAATTTCTTTCACTACCTATTATTTCATGAGTTAATCATCTATATACTCTGTTAGCGTAAAGTTTTTCTACATTAACAATCAATTATATTTTTTAATTGTGTCATGTTACTATAAACATATTTACTTTTAACAGTAATATGACATAATTAAAAGATATAATTGGTTGTCAGTATAAAAAAATTTTACACTAAAAGTGTATAAGTGGCTAACTCTTATTTCATTCCATCCTAGACAATCCCATGCATAAAACATTTGTTTAATTACGTGGTACTCTGATTCCCGTGAAATTAAGAATCTTAACTCCAGTCCTCCCTTTTACTTCCCCTCCACCCCCTTCCTTTAAACTAAAGATACCCTTAATAAAAGTATATATTGTTCATATGATTCGTGATGAGGTTAAATGTTTTTTTTTTTAATTAAAGTTTGTTTGATATACAAACTTATGTTAATAGCTGATAACTTATTTCTTGTAAACTATTTCAACTAGTTTATAACTTATTTTTTATTAGTTCATAAGTTATTAACCTTTAATTTTATTTTTTTATCCTTACTAATTTTTAAAATATGTTTCTATCTGAAGTAACTAAATATATATTTTTTCATATAATTTTATACTTATTAATTAATCTTATTGAATACTTCCACTTCAATAAATAAATTTTTAATTTTCAAATTTTTAACTTAAAACTTATAAATTATAAGCTTTTTTTGTCCGACTAATAAGTTAGTTTTATACACTTCAAAACAAACTTAAAACGCAACCGTGAACACACCCTTAGATGAAACCAGGTCTTTTTCCATGTCATATCACATCTTACTATGATAATTACGGATGTCAAAAATACCTGCACCCGCGAGTATCTGCGGGTAAAATCCGCTACGAATAATAAATGGATAGACTAATTGGATATCCGCGGATAATGGGGACGAATAATTTTTTACCTGTTTATAAATGGGGCGGGGGTGGGTATGAAGGTATGATGATATCCATACCCGCAGGTACCCATTTAATAATATTTTTTAAATATTCTAATTATCCTTGTACCACATAACCCTAAAACTACACTCTCTCGTCTTATTTTCTTACAAAAGTGAGGTTGATGAAGTTACTAACATGTGTTAAGCATGTTATAAAATTATGTTGGATATAATTTGATTAATTTTCTAGCTTTGATTTGACCAATAAAATTTATGTATTTTAAGTTGTTTACTTTCATTTAGAATTATAAGATTGAATTATTATAGCTTTGTGATGAGACTTTAACTTACATGTGAGATTGATGTATTTTAAGTCATTGATTATCTTATATTTTTATTATTATTTCAAAAAAATTAACGTTAAATACAAGTTCAAAATTAACATTAAATTTTTATTTTTAATATTTCAATGACATTAAATATAGACTTAAAATTATTTAAATATAATTTTTTTAATTTTTTAAAAATTTATAAATATTCATGGATATCCGTGGGTATTCAAGAAATTCATGGATACCCGCTCAATGGATACCCGCGCAGATATGGGGTAGGTATGGGGACAACTTTCATCTAGCGGGGCGGGGGCAGATTTACTATTACCCGCCCCCATGGGGCCCCATTGACATCCCTAATGATAATTAATTAATTTTTCTTTAATCAATAGATAAACTTCTTAAATTAATATTAAATATTAAAATATATTTATAAATCAACATTAAATTAAAATACAATCATATTAATTTTTAATATAAAAATTAAATTCTAAATTTTCTATTTTAATATATTTTTCTTGTTATTAAACTATTTTTTTTATCGATTTAATAAAAATATTTTATTACTATTTTAATTCAATATTTTACATTTTATAAAACTACATGTAGAATACACTATACATACTATATGTTGTACATTTTATCTTAATCTATATTTATTTATTTGTAAAATTTCGTAAATTTTAGTTAGGCTATATCTTATTTCATAGAGAGAGAGACTTTCACATAATAACAAAAATCCACATGAGAGATATTTATGAATTTTAAAAGTAATAAAAATATATTATTAATAATAATAAATATAATAATTTCATTTAAAAAGGTATTTTTTTTAAGACACTCGTTGATATTCTACTTTATTTATTACCGACCTGTCCCCTGTTCAAAAGAAATATTTGGATATATATCCACTATAGTCCACTCATAAAGTACTTTGGCTAATGATATTAAATTTTCAAGTTTTTCATCATGCGACTTGTAAGGTTACATCAGTACATTAAATTTGTCAACTTTGGAGGGCTCCTATCTTACAACCATTATGAAAAAATAAATATATTATTTTATAGGACTGGTTCTATAGAAGAACTAATTCTTCAATGTTATTTCTCATAATTATATTATTAAAAAAATACTCGTTCTCATCTATCTTATTTTTCGTACAAATTTTTAATTTTTATCCTTAATATAAAACTCAAAGTAATAGGCACAGAAAAGAAGATTTGGGTTAAAATTAAAATAAATTTTACAAGACACCTGACATATATTTATGTAATAACAAATTTAACATAAATAATGGCGATTTTTACTATTTCAACATAATAACACATAAATAAAATGTGTGTATATAGTTCAAATGAATTTTTTATTCCTACTTGCACGGAAACTGAGGCCATTATCCACGGAAAAATGATAGAAATACATTTTCGAACATATTTTTTTAAATATATTTACTTTGATTAGTTGAATTTTATTAAAAATTATAAATTTTACACTCTATTTATTGAGTCTTTCAAATTATTTTTTTGAAGTTTTAAATAAATTTTAATTAATTAAATAAAATTTATTAAAATGAATGCGTTAAAAAAAATGTGTTGTTAGTATTCTTCATTATGTAAATACTAGTAAATAAAAGTAGAATTTCATCGATCAATCTGGTTTGATGTAAATTATAAAAGCCTAATTGAAAAAAAAAATGAACAAATAAAAGATAAAGATTGCAAAAATAATATTTAACTCCCCTAAAATTTGTCTCCTTTGCAAATAGATCAAAACTTTAATTTTATCTTAATGGTTAAATTCTACTTTTAATTATACAGTCACTACTAGAATTTCTCTTATTATATATGCGATTTTACCTGCGAATTTTTATGAAAAATTCGCAGGAAACATTGTTCTTACAAATTTTTTTACAAAATTTTATCTGCAGGTAATACCTTCATGGATAATATATTTTTTGTGAATTTTAAAATTTGCAGGAAATTTTCCTACGAAATTTCTTGTGAAAAAAATTGCAGGAAAGTTTCCTGCAAAAAAAATCGCAAGAAAATTCGTAGGAAAGTTTCCTATAAATTTTTTCGCAAGAAATTTTGCAGGAATATGTTTTACGAAAAAAAAATTAAATTACTGTAAATTCTATCAATAATTCTTCAACTTTCAAATGCTTACAATGAATTCATCCGAAGCATTTGTTTTCATGCCTCTAACATGTGATAGATAATCTTTTAGATTCTAAGATTGTAGATTATAAGTCTAACACTCAATCATACAAATCAACTTGTAAGGTAATTGTTGTCCCAACTTATATACTCTTTAATTTTTTTATTTTCAATCGATGTGGAACTTGAAGTTTTTTTTTTAAATATTAAACTTATAAATTTAAATTTTTTATTTTATTTTTCCTGCGGATTAAAATTTGCAGAAAAATCTATAGGAAAAGTTACCTGCAAATTTTTTTTACCATTTAGTACACATTACTTGCGAATGTATTTTTACAAGAAAATTTACAAGAAATAAAATAAAATTCTTACAATATTTTCTGCAAATTTTTACCATGGAAAAAAATCTCTATGATCATTAAAATTGTAACAAAATTTGTAAGAAATATCTGTAAATTATTTTTTTAAAATAAATTCACAAAAAATTTCTGCGAATATTTTTTTTGCAGGAAAATTCGCAAAAAAATTGATACTTTTCTAGTAGTGAGTTTTGCTTTTCATTATTTAAATTTATACAATTTATTTAAATGTTAACCGATGATAACGTGGCAATGAAATAAAATCTATATAAAAAAATGATAAAAGATAAATTATGAGGATTAGAGTCCAGAATCGTCATTATAAATCTCATCGTATAAACAACTATACAACTTAACTCTTTAGTTATATTTAAAACACTATATTATATTTAAAACATTACTGCTTCAATTAATTATTTTTACAAATTCTATATATAATATTATTCTATCTTAAAATTAATAAATAATAATTTTATTTATTAAAACTTTTAGTAAATTTATTATTCAACGTATTATTTAATATATTTTATATAATAAATATACACATATAATAATCATTTTTTGTCTATTATTTTCTTTGTAACCGTGTTTTCTCTGTTTTTTTTAATACACAAGTAATGTTATTAGAGTATTATCTACTTTAATATTATAAAATTTATATTATTTATTGTATGAAAAATATATTAATTGATATATTATATAATTTATTTTATGTTTTTCTTTTTTTTCATCCAATAAAAATGAAATTAATGTTTTACTATGTTAACATCATTTTTTTTGTAATTAAAAATGAAATAATGTTACCGACATTTTAGAAAACAAGTAAATGTTCACAGTTACCAGGATTATCTCGCAACAACCCTTTTAATTAATGTCGTGCTTACAAGACATACATGGTTTGAAATATCACCAATTTTATCCTATGTCGTGAACAGATTCATTTTCTGCTTCCCAACTTCAAACTTTTATATTCCTTCCCTTTTCCAAAAATCAAATGCAATTATATAGGAAAGTCCTGAAAATTCCAATTATTATCGTCATTATTTTGTGTATTTCTTTAAAAAAAAAAGTCTCATCACGCGTAAATATAATGTACTTACTTTTTGTTTATCCAGTTTTATATGCATATATAGATTATCCAATTTCAAAGAATACAACTGTGTTAAAATTTAATCAGGAGGTTTTAATTTATTACTTAGAATTAATGATCTTAACCAACTCAAATCATACTGGTAGTTTGATGTCGTGCAATGTGAATTCTGCGTCAGAATACTGAAGTCCTAGATGAAATAAATTGTTTATGCATCTTTTTTATTAAATAACATTAACAGCTTATATATTGCATAATTATATACAAACACAAGGTCTTAGAATAAAAACAAAAAATCTATTAGGAGTTTTTTAATTCAATTTTTTTTCCTTATTATACATTCTCTTCATCAGTTCAAAATTAAATTCATAATTGAGTTTAAAAACGCTGAAAATAATACAATTTTGACTGAAGAAAACGGTGTGTGCTACAAGCTGTTTTTTTTGTTATATTTTTTTAACTAAAAATGTAACTCATCTAATGTAATTGAACTCATAAAGTACTATTTCATTAGGTACAGTTATAAACAGACTGTAACTATATATTAGAGTTAGCTTAATAACAAAGATTGAAATAGTATGTTGAGAACCATAAGTTTAAACTCTGACAGTGTCTTTATAATTTTTATAGATAAAAAAGAAGTGCATGTCAAAAGAAAAACACATGACATTTCTTTCTCATTCTACTTTGGCGTGTCCCTACTCTCCAGTGGCCAGACAGAAAAGAATGCATGCACGTTCATAAGCATCACTGCACATTTTAAAAAATCATCAAGAAGTTTTCCAGTGAGCTTCCCCTTTCATTCTCGTCGCAGAAGAAAAACGTTAATTCTTGAATTTGATACTTGAAACTATGATCATTATTTTTAGTTGATCCTTTAGCAGACATCGAGTAATGGGGGTGAGATTGGTTACCATGTACTTTATAATCGATATTAATAGCTCAAAGTGTAATTGTTCTTCTAATTAAAAATCAGCATTTTACTCCTCTAAGTTGAGTACACTTTAAAAGCAAAAGGGTATGATATTATAACTATTTGTTTTAATAATTGAAAAGGTGATTAGATACATTTAAAAATATAATAAACTAGATAAAATTTAAATTAAATGGTTATAATTACTCACTTTACTTTAAAGTTAATATCTCATTTTAGAGGAGATAAATGCACGATTTATATACAAAAAGTAAACCGATTAACTAACTAAACGAATAACTTCCTAATTATGTCTAACTATATCTCAAACACCTGATAACTATAAATTAAAGATTGTATTTTACATTTCAATCAAAGTTGTGTCAGACTAACCAGCAAGTGAGTAAATTATCCAACAAGGATTGTTCCAATCTTATTTAGTGATATTGAGTTTGAATCTTAAATATGCAGTTAAAATACTTGAAAATAAAGTTTTACTGCTCACAATGATTCTATCATCTATATTTGAAAACCAATTATTATGAACTAGAGAGTTAAACTATTTAATTTCCTAGAACCAGTCCGTTGCATGATGGGAACCAAACATGAGCCACAATGTACGGTGTGATTGCTGAAATGAACTTGCCATATCATCCCCCACTGAACAAGTTGAAGACGGTGGGAGAGTGATATTCAACAAGGCAGGGCCTACCACAGATTATTTTTATGACTTTCAAGTTTGGATATATACTTGTACTTGTACCAATCCATTGTCAGGTTTTTTTTTTAAGCTTGAAATTTAAAAAGAAAAAAGTTGTTTCATTTTACATTAAGCATGTTCAAAGAATTAAACTTGATACTATTTTGGCACAGCTCAATTCTAGCAACATTTTGTGCGTTTGTATTTTACTGATCAAGACAAGGCTGCCTTGTACCATTTCGCCTCTTTTTTCTTATGTAACTCTAAAAAAGTCAAAATTGTACCAAAAACAAGAGAGAAATTCAATGCAATAAATGAAGTTTCTGACTTCTGTAAAACAATTTATGCAGAAGAAAAAGTCCTCAAAAACTGGGTTGCACTTGCAGCCACATTAACTACGTGTGCCCGTCTTACAAACATCTCAATGTGACCAATACACGTTTTCTCTGTAGTCTATCTGTCTCCACTGCCTGTAAATTAATACATGAACCATATCTATATGAAATACTACTATGAAGTAGTAACCGTAATTCAATGATAAAAATTATTTAAATACAAATAGTAATATGTAAAAGATAGTAGGTGAATGCCTTGCTCAATTAATTTAAAAATATCAATTGGTGAATTCCTCTGAAACAGTTGTCAAACTAGCAGTAGGATAAAATTTAGGTAAATGTCATAAATATTGTTGTTGTTTAAGGTTTCACCCGGATAATACTCTTTGTTCTCTATTATAAGTAAAAATAATATTTTGTACATATTAAAAAAATTAGTTAGTTATTGTTCCCATAAAATTCTTTTTAAATTATTCTTGTTATAAATATCAAAAGAAATAGTACAATTGAAAATTTATGTATTAAAAAAGTGATATTTTAAAGAAAATATTATTAAATGATAAAAGATAATTAAATTTGTTTATTTAAAAATATTTTTTTTATACTTATAATAGAGAACAGAAAAAACCCTAATTCTGATTATAGAATAATACCGACAATATTTATTGTATTTAAATTTTACACTTCCAAAGGTACGTATTCAAAATGAATTGCATCATGAAGTAGGACCACTTTAATGTGTTCATGTGCACTTGCAGTCTTGCACGGTGACCAAATGATGTACAACATGAAAATAAGTAAATAATCCATTTATTTTCTTTCTGATTTTTATACATGTGACAAAGTGGTAAAATAAAAAGGAGGACTACAGGGTTAGCCATTTGCCCAGAAGCTGAATGCTACACATAGAAGGTGAACAACTGTATAGAGTTGCAACAGTATTTGGTCCATGAATCCCTCCCAAGAAGAATCATTTTCAATAAATGGCATTCACTATGCTAAGAACTCATGACAACTTCGTGTTATTACAATGCCAAACAATACAATTGTACGCTAACAAGCTCGTATGTTGTTAGCAATACATAAAAAATAACTGAAGGTGAAGATATTATGTAAAACAGAAAATAAAAGGTGAATCATTATTAACATTATTTTCCGTGCATACATTTAAGTTAACAGAAACAGCCTCAAAGGCTAGAAGAGCCCCAACTGGCATCAACGGCTTCAATGATCTTTTCATGTAGTGTGGCTCCAGAACAAGCAACTATACCACGATCAAGGTCTTCCAAATATAAGCCTTTCGAGAAGTCTAGGGGAAGTCCTCCAGCATCTGTTACCATCCCACCAGCTTCTTGTATGATGATAACACCTGCAGCATGATCCCATATTTTCTCCTTGTAACCAGCCCTTGCAAACTTCATGAAAACCTCAGCATCGCCACGAGCTATTGCTGCATATTTCACCATGCTGTATACTCTTAACGGTTGTTTCCTGCATAAAGGATGAAAGAACTATCTTATAAAGCTAAAACTATGATAATAAATTTACTTGTCTTGGTTGCTTTTTCCTAAAGATATTTTTAATTTTTCATCATTTGCACATAGATAAATGGGACTGTCAGAATGTGACTAGTCCTTTAAGTAAGGAATATGCAACTACACATCACAAAATTTCTGCTTTCCATCATATTTAATAAGCCTCTTTATCTCAAGACTACCAAATCAACATAATGATTGGACCTTAATCAAGAATTTTAATCTTTAATATACATGTAGTACTGATTTAATAAGGATATTTAATAAATAACAACAACAGATAGGAATAATGGCATGCTAATATGTCTATAGGTTGACCACCACACAGGCAAAAATCAAGAGCATACAAATAGGGAGGAAGAGGGTAATTGATAGTGAAATGGAATGAAAAAAGAAATGCACCTGAGACCAACACTATGAGCCAGTCCTGCTGTAAAAGAATGGCTTGAATTCGCCTTCTCAACTGGTTCACAAAAAGTGGCTAGCGCAGGATTGTCAACGGGAGAGACAGAAACTTGTTTTGCATGGTTTGGCCACACAAACATCTTATTGACATGGAGCAGCGGTTGCATCCAAGCTTTCCCACTACCCTTTTTAGCATATAGCACACAACCTTTGTTCCAAGTTTCAGAACTTGGGGGAGTCAATTTGGATATTATCCTATGATAGCGGTGATGATAACTTAACCATTCCTTCCTCATTGGGTAGTTAGGACATCCAAGAACACCAAGTTTCACTTCTCCATCTTCTATGAGTGCTAGAGCTACAGCATATTGATCTCCACGTACAAAACCTAATGTGCCATCTACAGGATCCAGTACCCAAAATCTTCCAGTGGGACCCCCAGTTGAGTTACAGCGACTAATGATTTCAAGAACATCTGATGTTTTAAGAGCTGATTTTGGCTCCTGAACTCCAAATCGAGGTGCTTCAGCTAGACTTTTATTCACAGTTTCAACCACGGCTTCTAACAGTTGAGATGCATTAGCCTTGGTTAGAGTTTGAACATCTTCTTCAGCAACAATTGAGATATTTTCACTCCCTAAACATTCTGACAACATCCAGCTGACAACTGCTTGAACACTCCAATCTATTTAAATAGAAAAATGAAGATTGAAATGATTGTGAGTATGAATGTATCAATCAAGCTCAAAATGTTTTATTTACAAAACTCAGCCATAGCCTTATAAGTTTCAATCATCATATGACGAAAGTTACAAGGAAATATATTGAGGGGCACAGCACAAATTTGATGATAGATCTTTACTTAAGTCATTGTAATCTATTTATTATACATACACTGAAACTTCACACGGAGAATATGGTATGTGATAAATTTTGTAATGAAAATCATAAAATCGTGATTAATTAAATATATTCCCAATTTGGATTTACATTATTCAAATCAATGCTAATAGCAACATCTGAAGTTGAAAATGTAAAATGAACACCGAGAAAGGTCTAACTAATCAATTTTCAATAGAGAACAATATGACCAGTTTTTAGTAAAAAACTTCTAATCTTTCTAAAGCAGAATGCTGCTTCCAAACCAAACACATCAAAAGTAATTAATTAACCAAGCCAGGTGTTTATTAGAACAAGGACCTAGAGCCTCTATCTGGTGGCGCAGTATATAGCCTCTCCAATAATCTTCTTAAGCGATTATAGAGGTCTTTTCTGTTAAAAACATCAGGACTCATTTTTCCTCATTTTTTTGGGGTTGGGAGGAGGGACTATTTCAATAGGATACCTATCCTCCTCCTCCTTTGTATTCATTCTTTTGGTCTAAAAGATTTTCTATTTTTTTTTACAAAAGGAAAAAGAGCAAGTTCTAGATATCACTGTCCTTTTCCTGGAGGGCGGGGGGAGCAATGAGCAACATAAAAAAATGTCATATATCCATGAATCTGAATTGATTCAACTAAAATTGAGGAAAAATAATATATTTCCAAGTATCAGGGTAAAAAAATCAATTCAGTCAAAAGAGGTTTTCTTGTAAAACAATATGAGGTCATTGAAGCCAGCATTTAAATATTGCAGAATACAAATCAAAAGTGAATCATATGTCATTCTACCTGGAAGCCACATCCAATATGGTGAAAATTGTGATTTATAACAGGCAATTGAGCTAGGATAATATCTCCAGGAATATATAAAAATTCTATGGCATATTAACCAAATGATGAATACAATATATGGACTCCACAAAGTCATGCTCCTTGTCTCCACTTTGTTGGAAATCACTTTATAAAATAGTAAAGAGTATTACTAAGGTTCTATCCAATTTATACCCTTTTGTTAGCAGTAGTTTATATTTTATAGTACTGTATCAGTATCACCAAAGAGTCCCCAGGAAAAGAGTTTGAAAGGCGCCTTGTTTCACCAACCCTATTATTTCCCTGTATTAGAAACGTAAACTTTTGAAATTCCATGAAGCCTCCAAATTCAAAAGTCACTTTCCACAGCAATGACTATGTCTGGACTTAAACCAGTTTAGAAAATAAGTATTGATTTGGTTATGTCCTCGAGTAGCAGACAAGGTTTGCATTCCTCTCTTTTTGGCCTTTAAGATTCTAAGAAGAAGCCACTTGTCATAATTTGATTTGATATGAACACAACTTAGGCAAAGCCACAAAGGCCATAATGTGAAGTCTCCTCACAAATTTAACACACATAAAACTGTTTTTCAACGACATTTTGACTGAAGTTCAGTATGTTTGCTATGATCCTTGCATTTACATGCTACCACCCCAGTTCCAAAACTACAGATGATTTAATCTTTTCTTTTTATTCAATCACTATATAGATGCTTTACAAATTTTGAATCTCATTAAATGTTTTTTCCACGCATACTCTTATTTAAAATAACCTGATTTGATCTTTATGAAGATACTTATTTTAAAAACACTTCAACAATCAATATATCACATCTACATCTTATGTTAAGTAAGATTATTTTAAACTAAATATCTTTATATTTTACATGTATTAAATATTCTTTCATTTATATATAGAAGTACTAACCTTAAACGTCAACAACTTACATAAATAAAAAAAAAGCGTCCACAATTTTAGAACAGAGGTGATGATTATTAAAAAAACCATCATTACCTCATAGTTGCTACATGCTGCAAGATAACATAGTATCGAATGTACAAAGCCACGTGGCAAATTGGGTTGAACCCATTTGATTTGAAAACAATCTTCAATATTTTTTTGGAAAACACAAGCATACTTAAACTCCCCCCTCCCTCAAACCAAGAAAGAATTGAGAGGAAAAACAGATAATTATGAGAAACAAAAGTTGTACCAAAACAACATAACATTCACCTGCAACGGTAACCGGAGAATTATCATCCTTGGACTGCACCTGATGATGATTAGTCCCAATGTTAGAAATTAAAGTGTCCTGCACTCTCTGGCAGAGGTTACACGCCATCTGCACTGCTCTAACAGCCACCTCCAATTCCGTCCAATATTCCTCTCCTTCTTCAGACAAAAAACCCAACTTTTCCTGCTCCTCCTCCATCACAGAAGAGGTGCAAATTTGGTCGAATTTCGATACAAAACCAATGTGCTGCTTTGAGAGATTGCAGGGCACTTTATAGTGTTTCACTACATGGGTCACTCTGAACACATCATCGTACCCCTTTCCCATACGTGGGATTTTTGTAGCAAAGCTTGAAACATAAGAAGACATGTATGTCGTCAAGTGTACAACAATCTCTCTTACCAATGTGAAAACTGTTTCTTTTATTTACAATGTCGAAAGGGAGAGAAGCAAAAACGGAATGGGATATTGGGATTCGACAGATAAATAGGAACAGTGATGATAATGAATGAGTAATGACCAACCCTATTTGTAACGACCACAAGAGTTCAAACTTCACATTATTGTTAGGGCTGCTTTTTTCTTTTTCTTTTTCTTTTTTTTTAAATTTTTGGGTATCAAATTAAAGTGGGGTGTTTCAATTGGTATCGAATTTCTATTTTAAATAGTCTTTTATAATATTCGATGCTGACTCTTTTGTTGTTTATTAGATAAAGGTAAAGACAGATTTTAGTTGAGGTCTTTATCGTCCTAAAATTAATTCCAACAAAGGGAGAGAACATACCCCTCTCAGAAAATAAATAAAACAGAATTGCATCGTGGCAGTACGGAGAGTCGAAGAGAAAATATTTTTTACTTGTCTTGTCTGCTGCATAATCTACCAATTATACTTTTTTATCATTCAACTAATCAAGTCCTCTAAAATCGCAAAACCGATTTGGTGACATCATGCTCCAATCTAATCTTATACTAAAAACTTTGTTCAAAGTGCTCAACTCTAATTGACTAATACATTTTACCTAGGCACTTATGAAGATACGTTTTCCTCTGCATAAGTTCCAAAAGTTGGCAGTCCGAAATTGAATGCTCAGGAAAGCATTCAGACTACAAATTTTTTCCTTTTAATTTTTAAATAATTTTATAATTATCTGTTAAATTTAATTTAATGAAATAAAGTATTAAATAGTTTTTAATTATTTTAAAATTTACAAAAAAAAATTAAATTTTAAATTTTAAATTTAACGGTTAAATTATTAAAATTTGATGTAAAATATACATTATTAAACAAAATAAGTTTAGATAAATTTATTTCTAAAGTAAACAAATCTTCTGTCTATATATATATATATGTTTGGTGATCTTTTCTAAGAGTGGCATAGAGAGATAGCATGAAAGTGAAGTGCTAAGTGTGAACATGAAAATTTGGAAAAAAGATACGTAGAGAAGAAAGGAAAATAAGTTAAAAAGATCAAAGGGTTTATGAGAAGAGCAAGAGTTGTTCTATTGTAACGACTTAATCTTGTTTTTAGATAGTGCAATCTGCTTTTTCACGTGGATGTAAGCTAAATTTGGTGGAATCTCCTTGGTTAAATGGGGGCGAATTTATCCAAGAGACTCCTTGATCCCACTTTGATCTTCCTTGATGCTTTTCCAATGGATTTCACCAAACAAAAATGGAAGAAGAAGAGCAAATGGCATGCCGATGCTTCTAAAGAAGGAGAAGTGAGCAAAATTAGCACCAATCCACAAGAAAGGTTTCCTTGTTAGAGGTGCTTAAGGAGAAGTGTCTCCTAAGATCCAAACTAAAGAGAAGTATTGAGCTTTAAGTAGTAACCCAATTCAAGAAGAGTTTAGACCCACTAAACTTAACATACGTTCAATTCTAGTGCATCTTCCTAATCATGGTCCTAGTGACGAGTCTTTTGGCTATGTTTCTACCATCAAAAATTGGTTGAACAACATAAATTTGCTGTATTCTTTTCTTTCAATCTTTTTCGTTTTGCTATTATGTTTTTTTTTGCGTTTACATTTTATTTTTTGTTAGATTTTCACGTTTAAACATTTTTTATCTTTTTTAGCATAAAATTTGTTCTTGTTTTATTTATTTTTTCTTCTTGTTTTAGAACCAACAATAACCAATCAATTTAGTCAATAGGGTCAATAATTAAGGCTAATGACAACAACCAGCACCAAAGGAGGAGCAAAAGTAAGTTAAGATGTAATTCCAACTTCAAGATTTTGGTCGGTAATAATGTGACATAGCAAAATGATCTAGTATATTACTTTTTTCTTTTCAATGATTAATGACACCAAATTGGTACCATGGTTGTGAGGTTGATGTTTGTGATTTGAAACACAAAACTGTTTTTCTTGGACGATTTGCGAATCAACACTATAACTTAACTTGAGACCTATTTGGACTTCCACTCTTAAAATGTAACAGATTTTTCCTTACAAATCCAACGGTTGAGATCCATAAATACATATTTTTGTTTAATGTGGCTGAATATGGAAGAAAGATTTTCAGTGATTGTGGTTGAGCAAACTTTAGTTTTGCAGCAATTGCAAATAGACTTTTAACATACTGTTTCATGAGAGTGTGAAAGGCCAAAAAAAAACATAAATCCTAGCCCATTACCGAAATATTAGAATTTAGAACACTGATTATGCTGCTAATGTTGAAAAAAATTGAATAGCTAGGAAGATTGTGGCCATAGTGTTGCCCTTGTTAGGTTGGAACGATAATGATGTAAAACTCTTGTTACTTCTCATATAAGTGATTCTTCCATGACGTGGAGCATATGCAACTATGATCCCATATTTTCATCCATTCCTTTGCATGTAAATTGGATGTTAGTTTTGTATATTTATACACCACGACCATGTTTATAAAGTACAGCAGTTTATCTATTATACATGGTCGTTCAACACAATTTTTTTTAAAGGAATTTTCTTCTTGTAATCAATACTGATTTGCTTGTATAGACGATGGTACCATCCTTGGTTATTCATTATCAAAATCAAAGAAGAGACGATACCAACTGAACTTATTGCTATTATTTTTTGTCCTGGTATTTTAAGTGCATTCAGCTAAAGACTAATTCTATTCACAATATTATAATTGTTTTTATTTAAAATTTGTTTGCATACTGTAATTATACGAATCAGGTCGTCTCCCAAACTCGGATAAGTCGTCTTCTCCACTGAGCCCAACCGAGGTTGTGTGAAGTCGATCAATAGGTCGAGTTCCTTCTCTCTCTGATCTTCTTGCTCGGACGTCTCGGATGTACCTGCAAAAAGGACTCCGACGATCAAGTTAGTTAGGGGTCTCCGTTTCACACATTGGTTACATTATTACCTGTGGTGGTTGTCCGAGTAACCGTGTAACTACTAAGGTGGTTATTGTCAACATGCCGAGGTGTCTTGATGATGTCTCTCATCTGATGTGCCATGTCAGCATTGCATGGTTTTATGTTAGCTTGTTTAAGAGATCGTCTCGGCCAAGTCAACTCGTGAACTCAGATACTCGGCTCGAGAGTCATGTTGGTACACATACGATAAAAATTGTTAAATAAATTATTCTTATAACTATGAGTAGAAAGTACCTAATTATTACAAGTGATAGGATTTAAGAGTACTAGCTATAATAAAAGGGCTGACTAATCTCTATTAGTTGGTCCAAATGATCCTCTTCTATATTCGGCAAATGGATGAGCTTTCACCCATAAATGAGATGTTAATCTTCTTTTCTCTAATTTCACCTTCTTTACGTTATTTGTCAATTTTTTTTAAAAATGAATATATAATTCTGCCCTTGTGATTAGATTAAACATTATAAAAATTAATTTTTGTGAGAGTTAAAATTTTACACACTTCCAAAGCGAATTTATTTACTTTATAATGTATAGTCTCTTCCACACAATTTTGTCAGAGAAATAGTTAACATTGTGGATGGGTTTTGTAATGACCACTTTTTTTAAAAAGGAAATAGGCTCACTATTACTATGCTGGAACCGGGATGGGCTTCTGACTGTTAAGATTTTTCTCCTTCTCTAATGTACTTTTGGTGATTGGTTCCATACTTTTTTTATTTTAAGAAGATAGTGATATTTTTATACTAAAATAACATGCTTGATTGACTTAAGAAGATACTGATATTTTTATGCTAAAATAACATGTTTGATTCACTTATATACATTGTTGTCAGAATTGAAACGGATTGGTCCGTTCGATCAATCAAATTAAAAGTCGTTTAATTTAATCCGTGAAAGAATCATAAAATTTATGTATAAAAGAATCAATAAAAATTGAATGAACCGATTCAAAATTAATAAAAATGGGTTAAAAACTACTCTAAAAAATCGAATTGAATTGGTATTTTTTTCTTTCTAATTCTTTTAAAAAAATATTTCTATGATAAAGAAATAAATAAATTTTAAAAACTTATAAATTAAAATAAATTATGTTAATTTTATTTTTAATAATTTTTTATAAAGATATAATTTAATTATTTATATTAATTTATAATATTTATATCATGATATATTATATATTTTATATTATATTAATTTTAAAAAAATTATTCTAAGTATCAATGTTTTTAAAATTAGATCAATCATCGAATTAGTTAAAGCACTAAATCAAGATTCAATGGTGTAATTTATAGTTAAACCAATATTATTATTATTAAATAATATTACATAAATATAATATCATAATTTTATAAAATTAAAATAAAATATCATTTTATATTTTTTATGTGTTATTTAAATATCACTATTCTTTAAGCTTTGAAAATAAAAAAATAAATATAAACAAATTTTTAAAAAAAAATCAGACGGAGTATAATTTGGTCAAAACAATTCAGAATTTGGTTATAGTCAATGGTTCTATTTCGAACACAATCTAGCATATTTGTAAATCGATCATTGTTTGAATAATTTCTGATGCAATACACTGAGTTTATCATATATAATATTGTTCATAAAAAATATATTTAATATACTTTTAGTAAAAAAAAGTTATAAAAAAAATAAATAAAAAAGAATCTCCTAAAGAACAAAGAATAGCAATACCATCAACCTTTCTAAACTTGCGAGCCAGTGGACAAAAAAAAAAAAGTCTCTAGTCTCGGTACTTACGGGCCACGACCCAAAGACGAGATTCCCGCGTATTGTTTTTGTTTTTAACTTTACGAATTCTTAATTTTTGGCCATGTTGCCCATTGAATCTTATAAAATGTACAACTATCATTACATTTTCATTATAATAATAATTCTTTAATCTCTTAATTATCGCGTGCAAAGTTAAAGCTGTCAGTAGCACTACCACACAAGCTTAATTCCTTAACAATTTTTTCCCTCTTCTTATTAAAGTATACTATTCTTATATTTAATTGAGTTGTGTTATTTTAGGAAATTTTTTTAAATATTTGGTCAACATCTCTTTGATCTCCCCTCTTGAAACATCTTTTGTATTTAGAATGATTTGTTATTTTTTTTATTAAAGACTTATATTATATGTTAAATTTAATTATTAATAATTATAATTGAGTATCAAAATATATTGTCTAATATTATGATGAAATCCTCACAAGATTTCGTGATTTGGAACTATGAAGACATATTAGATAATTAGATATGTATAAAATCTCCTTCTTAAAATAAAGATAAGTATAATATATTTTGAAGACTTTGACATTAGACAAATGACTAGATTCTAATGCATTTTTCAGACTGAAACATATAAGCGTTTATTGTGAGATCCGATAAAATTTATCCTAGACACATAAATCAAGAACATTCACTCTTCCTCTAATATGTTTTATGATTTTCTATCTATTTTTTAATAACACCCAATTAACACTTATTTTAATTTTTTTTCCCTTTTTTAATATCATTTTCTCTACTTTTGCTTGTTGATTTAAAGAATTTATATTGGGGTTATATTATTTTTTACCTAGTCTACTAGTGAGACTTCAAGAGTGTTTTGGAAATCCAATAAAAATGCAAGACTGTGCAGTCTTGAGAGAAAGAAGTTAAATATGTTTAATCAAAGAAAAAAATTTGAATATGAAATTTTTTTATAAAAAAATAATAAATAAAATTTACACATGACAAAACTTAAAGGTATGTTTATTCTGGTAATATGTTACTGTTTATATAACACTTTTATTATAATTATTTGTCTAAAAACCATTATATTTAATATGCTAATTAATAATAAATGTATCATGATTGCTACTAATTAAATGGTATAAAAATGATATATGTATTATTTTGTTTGTCGCATTCAATTCACTTTAAAAAAGTTGTAGTTGTCCAAATTTATTTGTCATCTTGAATAATTTTTTCCTTACTTACTTGTTACCCGATTACTTATTACTTGTTACTCTTTTTTATTGGAAATTGGATAATTGAAATCGTAAAAAAAAAATGGTAAGTTGGTAGAGCAAATTTTGACACAAAATATTTTAGATGAATATTATCAATATCACTTTTCTATTCATTTTATATAAATATTTTATTTCCCGGCCCCATGTAGCTTATTTTTATTTTTAAAAATAAATAAAGAAAGAAAAATTGAAAAATTAAAATCCATTAAAAAAATTGATGATTCAATTCTATTATATGCATTAATTTATTTTTCCCTATTAACATTTGAAATCAATTATAATCATTGAACCATTAAAGTAATTAATGTAATAATAGTTATAATATAATTACAATTATTTTGTTACTCAATTAAATTTGTAATTTTCACCCAATTGGTGTAGTTGAAAAATTAGTTATATAATAAATTTAGACACTAATTACTATCTTTTCAAATGCATACATCAGGAAAAAAATGGAGTCGTATTTAAGTGTAATACCTGGTTTGAGAGGCCAACAAATGGCATATTAGAGAAGAAGCAGTGCAGTGGTTGATACTTGATAGTATCCACTAATAATAGAATCGAATTAATTCAGGTAAGTTAATTACTTTAGCAGCCAGAATGATTTGTGCTATGGATCCTCCCAAGATATACACACTTTGCGTGTCAGATCAAAGACTTTCAAAAGAAGATACTTCTTCAGCCATTAACACGGATAGTGGGGAGTGGGGAGTGGGATCCGCTAGCGTGCCTTTAATTAATTATGTGGTGAGGTTTGTGGACAAAAAAAGCTAGCCTTGGATGCTTTATTAAAACAAAGTAAAAAAATATTGGATTTTATCAAGAACTCAGATCACATCTCTCTATGTTAAAGTATGGGGATGCACTTAAAACCCCACCACGCTTTGCCACCATCACTAACATTACATCACCTTGTCTACGTAATCAATATCGCTAAAAATTACTCCTTATATAGTTCCTCTATTAAATGAGTGTATGGTTTTCTAGTACTAATAATATAAAACATGCAATTATTATTACTATATCATTAAAGTAATAAAAATAAACCATATAAGAGTCTCTCTAGCAGTTGAGGTTATGTGTTTAGATACTAAATTCGAACTCTAAAATTTCAGAATCAAGATGCGAAACTGGCTCCTTTTTTTTTTTTTTTTTTTATTATTGAAATGAAAGTAACTATTTTTTGGCTATGGTAAAGGAAGATATATATACATCAGCATTTAGCAGTGCCTAATCATGCGAAAGGCTTGCATATCTCATAATTGTCAGGTATGGTCAAAAGTCAAGTTGACGCCTTTTCCTTTATAATTATTATTGTTATTGAAAAAAGTGGGAAAATGAAGTTTGTAATTTATAGAATGTGAAAGGAATGAATAGAGGGAAGAAAGTGACGTTATAGCCACCATCCTTGAACAGAAGACTACATCAACGTCCCCAATAACATTTTTCCCTATAATCAGAGGGCACTGCCTTCACTCACAGGAATGATGGGCAAAAATACTCGCACTTGCGAGTATACGCGGGTAAAATTCATTACAAATAGTAAATGAATAGGTTAATTAGGTACTCGTAGATAATGAAGACGAATAATTTTTTATCCGTTTATAAATGAGGCGACAGCGAGTATGATGATATACATACTCGCAGGTATCCGTTTAACAATATTTCTTAAATATCTTAATTATCCTTGTATCATATAACCTTAAAATTACACTCTCTCATATTATTTTCTTACAAAAGTGAGGTGAGGTTGATGAAGTTACTAACATGTGTTAAGCATATGTTATAGAATTATGTTGGATGTAATTTGATTAATTTTCTAACTTTGATTGGACCAATAAAATTTATGTATTTTAAGTTGTTTATTTTCGTTTGAAATTATGAGATTGAATTATTATAGTTTTGTGATAAGACATTAACTTATTTGTGAGATTAGTGTATTTTAAGTTATTAATTATCTTACATTTTTATTATTATTTTAACAAAATTAACGTCAAATACAAGTTTAAAATTAACATTAAATTTTTATTTTTAATATTTCAATGACATTAAATATAAATTTAAAATTATTTGTAATATAAATTTTTTTATTTCTTAAAAAATTTATAAATATTCATGAATATCCGTTAGTATTCAAAAAATTCATAGATACACGTTTAATGGATACCCGCATAAATATGGAGTAGATATGGAACTAATTTTCATTCAATAAGACGAGAATGAATTTACTATTACCCATTTCGTGGGACCCCATCCCTACTCACACGATTTGTGGCCGTCCAATTCCAAAAATACAGGTCAGCTGAAATTTGTAACTTAAAGCTAGATGACAATAATATATCGGTTTCAATGTTTCTCACCTTTCTCATTACACAAAGAAAAAAGTGCTAATACGACAATTCTGTGGATATATCTATCATGTGTTCAATGGCTTTTCTATTTTCATTTTTGCAATTATTTCTTCATTGCTATTTGCTACTACTAATTTGTGGTTGTTTGTTCTATATGTATGTATGGCCTCCACAGTCCAACTTCAGCCATCACAATCACCTTTTTCTTCACAATAACTTAAATTTTGTTTAGTGCATGTGCCCGATTCAATTCGGTTCGCTTTCACAAGACCTAGAGGAGGACTTTCTTCTGCTTTTCACCAGCCACTACAAACATTTTTGTGAAATCATTAATACCATTGCGCTACTTTTCATAATTATCATCCTTCCACTATGGTTTATGCAAAATGCATATTACTTGGTAACATTTGGACCATACATACTAGTTCATACTACTCCCTTTCTCTTTGGAATATAACAATGAAAAATGATGCGAGGCACGTGGCAGGGGTGCAGAGTCATGAATGGTCAAAAAAAGAGTCCAAAGGCAGGGGCATTTTAGTAACATAACATGGACTCTCACACTATAAATATAATAGCCAAACGTGTGTTTGTTAGAACTTAGAAGCAGAAGCATTTGGGGAAAAGAGAGATGAGAGATGGCGAGAGGCATGAACGGTGGAAAAAGGTTTCCTATGGCTGGGCGTCCAATTCCAAAGAGGGGACAAGTGAAGGTTGCAATTGTCTTGGGCTTCGCTAATTCGCTTCTTTCTATCTTCTCTCGCACTACTTCATCTTCATGTCATCTCACACACTAGAACACCAACTTTTCCCCTTTTCTTCTTTTTTAATCGCTACTTATGTCTATATTCTCTATAAACAATCTTGAAACTTTTGTTCCATGGGATGATAGTAGAAGAGGACAAACCAGTGTGAATGCTACTTTAAAGCTCTTGAAAGGAGAAATAATAGAATAAACCTTGAAAGGTCAAGGCTCAAAAGAATAAATGTGCAAGTTGAATAATACTATAACAGAAGGCATTATTGAGAAAGTTGGTTCATAATTGACGTTATGGCTTAAATCATCTTAATTGCATTTCAACTTTCAAGTACAACATTCTTCGATGTTACTTGATGATTTATTTCTTTAAAGTACATCCTCAACCACATGCAAGATTGCAAGTGGTATGCAGAATGTAAAATTAAATTAGTATAATTCAATATTTCAATGTTTAGTGCTTCGTGGTTTCTAGATAGCTTCCTGGTTTGGTGAATCTTTTCAAAAATAAAATTGGTATATCATTCGGAAATATATAGCAACAGTGTTATAAAATTCACTCATGTTATCCACCTTAATTAGGATATTAGGTCAAGTAGAGGATCTCTTGTGTACCAGGGTTCAAACAAAGGATTATGATTTTGTTATATACACATATACATGTATTATCATGTGTTGTGCACATCCAAGAGTTATTATACACACACGTCTTTTTATAATAAGTTAATGTCTATTTTGAATCTAAGTTCTCATAGTTTTGCTTTTAAACATCACCCAAAAGACTTTTAATCTAATGAAGATTTTGTGTGTATATAAACCTATGTTCATTATTTTTTTTGAACAATGTGGGACTTTATTATACCCAAATGATCCTCCTCTCAAACAAAAGATCATGATTTTACCCTCCTCCCTTTGCAATGAAAGTTAATCCAATGGTATTTTATAAAGAACTCAATCACGTTCTAAGTGCTTGCATTGCTGCTTTATCGTTAATTCAAGATAACGAGACAAATCTCCTAATCCTTCATATAATAAAAAAGATTCACCTATATTCTTTATGAAGACTTTTGACATAAAAAATTTATACCTGAATCCAATTGTCAACCATTATACTTGTCTAGTCGGTCACCTAATTAAACCAACGGAGACTTTGGTCATTATATATTGTTATTATTTATTTAATATATATATATATATATATATATATATATATATATATATATATATATTACATCTATTTTAAATTCTACCTCTCCCTATTTTAAAAACAACCATAGAAATTACTATAATATAAATTAGTGAATAAAATTATGATTAAACAAAAATATGTTTTTGGTGAAAAAATTTAATAATAAAATCACATGTTTAATTAAGAAATAAAAAAAAATTAATATAAACTTTTTATTAAGCATTGTAATTTCTAGACACATCCCTCTATACTTTCAAATATTATACATTTCATCATATATTATTTTTTATTTTATCTTTTTTAATTAGATCATATCACTTATAATATTTACATTTTCTTTAAGTGTCAATTTAGCTCTATGGTGGCCAAAGTGAATTGGTCATAGGAAACGTGCTATATATCAAAATGCTCTAATATACAACTATAAGTAACAATTAGCAAAATTTAATATAAAATGCAAGAATTCATACTTCAATTACTCTGCGATTCAGTTCAATATGCTGTTGAATTTATTGTGGTGCTTTCATATAGATTGAATTTGGATGATAAATTTAAACGAAGTAATTTATTTATTTATTTTGAAAGTTTTAAATGCTTTGTTTAAATAATTTTTTTAAAATAATTTAAAATTTAAGTATTTGTGAAATTTTTTAAAATAATAAAATTTTAAATTCTTCCAAAAAAAAAAAGAATTTAAAATTATTTATATATTTTTTCTTTTTTTTATCTCACTTATATATTTTTATCTTTCACTCTCTCTTATCTTTTTTTTTCTTCCTTTTATCTCTCTCTTTTATCACTCATACTATATTCTCTCTTCTCTCCTATTTCCTTTTTCCCTTCATCTCTCCCTCTTTTTGTTTTGTCTTTTCTTCTTTTCTTCTTTTTGTTTTTTCTCCTACCTCTCTCACCTCTCTTTCAAAGTTGACATAAAAAATATTAATAATTTTTTTAATTATTAAATATTCAAAATATTTTTAAAGTATTAAATTTTATTTAATATTGATTTTTTAAACTATTAAATATTTAAAAATTGATTATTTTTTTTTATAAAATTTAATCTTAAAATCTCAAAATATATATATATATAGATAATTAATTTTATCTATGGTAGAAATCAAAATATCATATTTAAACTAAGAATTTAAAGTTTAAGAAATTTAAATTAACTTATCCAAACAAAAAAATTTAAAAGATTATAAAAATTAAAATAAAATAATTCAAATTCGAAAAATTTTAAATTCATTATTTAGATGAATAATTTACGAAGAATTTAAAATCTTAATGTTTGTAAAATTTCTTAAAACAGTAAAATTTTAAAGTTTTCTAAAAAAATAAAAATTTAAAATTTTTCATATTTTTTCTTTCTCATCTTACCTATATATATCTTTTTATCTCTTAATAAATTATTGAACATTAAAAAATATTTTTAAATTATTAAATGTTATCTAATATTAATTTTTAAAAGTTTTAAATATTTAAAAATTAGCTAATATATTCTTTTATAAAATTTAATCTTAAAATCTTAATGTGTGTATATATATTTAAAATTAATTTCATCCATGGTAAAAAATCAAATTATAAATTAATAATTTAAAATTTAAGAAATTTGATTTGATTTATCAAAATAAAATATTTAAAGAATAATAAAAATTAAAATCAAAGTAATTCAAATTTCAAAAATTTAAATTTCTAAAATTCCTCATCCAAACACACCATAAAAAATATTTACTATATATTATCACAAATCTCCACCAAGTTTATCACAAATTTCTTCTCTACTAAATCGAGTAAATTTTTAACTCGAAAATGCTTATTTACCTGTATATTATTTCAGTTTTCGTTAGCGGGATGTATATAGTAGACTACCTAGATTGAAGATTTATCTGCTTCTCTCATTAACCAAAATTAATAGTCATCAGTACAAAGGTAAAGAAGATAGAAAGGATCTAAACATTTTACTTTTGAAACCACACGGGTTACAGCGTACAACTTGAAGACTTGAGGATTTTAGTTGGGGGCAGAGGGTTGTTCTGGATGTCTCTACAAAAATGAATAAGAGCAAACCATTTAATATTCTAAATATAACAAGCTATAGCAGCACTAAGAGATAAGAGAACCACATCAGAGGAATGGTGAAGCCATGGAGAGATATTCTTTAAACTTCACTATCAAGGAAAGGATCATTCTCTTCATTAATAATGCATGGCTTTCCACTAACCATTACTTCTCACAATAGAACCAAACCTTCCACGAAAGATAAGTCATGCACTAAATATGAGACCATTGGAAAAGGCCTAAAGAGCAGCATTTATATAGTGCATGTGCATTTGCATGGCTTATTAGCTGTTATTAAAAAATCAATTGGGCTTGAAGAACTTGAGTTTGAGTCCATCATTCACAATGCTCCAAATACCTCCAATGGAAAAGGCCAAGCTAAAACCAACCCCCAACCAACCCAGAATCCAGTTGAAATACCAATTGAAGCTATATTTTGTTGGTTGTTTTATGAGAACCCACATGAAGCAAGGATATGCAAAGGTGACTGGAAGAGTGAGTCCTCCTAACAAACCAGCAAGACTTGAGAGGAAGGGAAGCGCCACTCCTATGAAGAATGAGACAAATCCATAGAACACTCGAAAACCTGATCTCACCCATATGGAGCAGGGACGGTTTGTCCTACTCGTGTAACCGGCTTCAAAACTGTCAAAAGCAGGCATTGAATATATCTGGAAACTGCTCAAGCAGTTGAACACAACAAGAAGGAAAGCTAAGGCAAGTATTCCTCTAGAGATGTCATGGCTGTGAAATGCATACAAAGCAGTAAGAATCCCCCCGGGAGGCATCTGCAAGAAAATAATGGAAAAATTTGAAGATGCTGCATGATTGAATACAATTATACAAAAGTGTGCTTGTAGAAGCACAATGTAGTAAGATGGAAAAAAAAAAACTTAATTCATATGCAATTACACACGAATCTAATAGAAATATTAGAAATATACCCTTTGGTCTCATTATATTAATGAATATTAACCATTTCGAATACAAGTTAAAATTGTTTTAAGAACTTTTCTACGAGAAGAAACTCTTTATTTTCAATAAAGAAACTCTCAAAAATCCTTCTAAATTTATTTCCAAACTAACTCGAATGATTTGATAAAAAGACTCAAATATGATTAAATATCCGTGTAAAATAGTTTTGCACTAACCAATTGACTATATAGATTAAATTCACATGAAAATCATTTATATTTCTTTATCAATAAGAATCCAGTTTTCAGTTTACTTACTTGGTTGCCATAGGCCCAAAATCCTCCAATAGCAATAGGGAAGAGGCACATTGCAATGAAGAAATAAGCAACCTTGGCTCCTTTCCACATTGGCACACGAGCAGGGTGCTTGAAAGTTGAAGGCATTGTGGCCTGAAGGAAACAAAGTGCATATCTTCACTAACTACATAGAAATAAACTTCAAGGCAAAACTAGAATAATTTATTGGCAACTCATAAGTACCTGAATTTCTAGGGCCAAATTGTGGCCTCTAAAAGAAAAGGCTACAATTCCAAGTGCATTCAAGGCAAGAAACAGAGAAGATGATGATGCCAATGATAGGGGTTCATAGGAGATTGAGGGGGGCCTTTGTTGGCTAACAGAGAGTACCCAGACCATGGTGGAGTAAGTTATGGCTGTCACAGCCCCTATGAGTGAGAGGCCTGCAATTGAATTGAGGTTAGGAAGCTGAGACAGGACAATGGATAGAGAAGTGAAAACCAAGTACCACTCCACTGTGGTTAAAGGGTTTGAGGTACAAGTGGGACCACAAACTATTTGGAAGAACAGTTTCATGGTCTCCCCTCCTATAAGAATCAAAGCTGTTGCAGTTCCTGCTGACAAATAAACAGTTGGGAAGAGAGCAAGCCAGACTCCTAATCTTTCCCCTGCAAAAGAAGGTAGAAACTAAACATTACAGAATAGAGATAGGATGCTATATTCTTTTCAAATGATGCAATGCAAGTTTTACGATAGTTATGTGTCATATTTTTCAATTTAGCTTAAGTGTGTGCTTAGTAATACATCTATTAGCACTTGACGTGGATCTGTCAAAGCAGCTATGAGTTACTTTTCCATCAGAATTGACATGATTCATGCTTAGATGTGGATCTTGGATGCGCAGTCAAACATGCGCTAAGTAAGCAACAAGTTCTTTTGGGGATGCTTTATATACAAAAAAACACAAGTTTTAAGGCCATATATGAATCAATTATATCTGATGTGTCAAAGCATTTGTACATTGTTAATCAAGAAGCTTTTATTAAATATGTTGCATCAAATAGCTAGAAAATAGTATTTACGGAAAAACAACTTACCAAATGCTGCTTGTGCTAGCTCCACGTATCTGTTGTATCTTTTACCTGGAACTGCTTCATGCAGCTGAACCAAAATCCATAACGTGTAAAGTTGCCAACAATATGCTATGGTTAAGGAAAGAATTCCCCAACTCCTGCAAAATATTTTGGATAAAATATCTTTAAAAGTGAGCTGAAATATTTTTCATACGCCATTATTCCATACAAACTTTACTATTCAACTCAATTAGAGAAATTCCGTATTCTCTATACTATCTAGAAATAGAAACATAGTCAAAGGACAGGAAAGTTGCTTCCAAAACAGTATTAGAAGATGGAAATTATGATATAAAAAAAAGGTGTATTAACTAATGACTAATCAATTGAATAACCAACATGAGGGGGCCCTCTTATCAGCGAAAATCGATAATATGGACAAAATTAAAACTGTTCCCTAGACAAGGGTGAGTTGATTGAACATCGGGGAAAGCAAAAAATAAAGGGCCAAATTAGCAAGCATATTGGCTCCGCCCCTCCCCCCCAACACCATCTTTGAAATTCTTTCCATTCAAGCAATGAAATCTATGATGAACTTTGATATTTGTAAAAGGCGTGCCCCGCAATTCAAAATCATCTTTCTTTCATGTCTTGGGCAACGAAAAGGAGACAATATTTATTTTATTTTATTTTTTTCTAGAAAACGAAAGTAAAGTTTCTGCCTACAAATATAAGAGAAAGAAAACAAAGAGAACGCGCATGCACACTACAAAATAAAGCATGGGATATTCCTTCATATCTAATAAAGTTCTATTACAAAGGCGGGTGAAGGTTAAGAAAATAAATTAAATTTCAGTAATACTTGCCCTGGCCCCAAGTCAAAACAAATTTGAGAAAAAAAGATTACAACTTATACTAAAACCATATGTCACAAAAGGAACAGAAATGTTGACCAATTTCGTTGAATTTGAACATATGCAAAATGTAATGTAAGGTGGTGAATAGGTAGGAAAAGATAGCATACCAGCCAAGATACGCAAAAGCAACGGGCAAAACGAGAGCCTGGAAGCCAACACCAGCGTTGAGGTTGTGGAATGCAGCGTAGTGAGCATTTCCATTGCGAGACTCAGTGATGGGAAGCCAAGCATCTTGGGGGTTGAGTTTGGTAAGATGTCCAACCTCCTCCAAGTAACCCTTCATGTTTATCAGCACTCTCTTCATTGGTGTCCCTATTGGACTCAGAAACCTTGGTGATATGAACGAGGTTGGGGTCCATGATTTTCCTTCCTTTGATGCTGCTCTTGGTGACCTCTGCCCCGACGGTGTTAGTATCTCCGGCGTCGACACTCTCGGTGTCGCCGGTATAGATATCAGTTCTGTTTCTCCTCTCTCCTCCATTTTATGTATCACTCCTCCACCTTACTAACAAAACAATTGTTTTTAGATATACAAGGTGGAAGTGTGCTTGCCTATATAACATAAATTGTCGTGTATTGGATCGGAGTAAAAGAAAAGAAAAAACTCATGATGGTAATTTGGACAAACTCATGAAACAGCAGTACTTGCTATCATGAGAATAATACTCAGTTGTCAAAAGTTTTAAACAATCTTGGACAAAAATAGTAGAGTATATTTATTGACCAAAATGTCAAAGAAAACAAATTAATCATGGTTACAGTTATAAAAATGAATCCATAATAACCAGGAAGATTCACAATTATTAACAATAGCTTCTAACACTAATTAAAGGTTCAAACTGTCATGAAACAGAACAATACATGGAAATCAAATTTGCTTACAGAGCTTAGCTTATGCCCTGTAAGCAATTTTGGGTAAAAGTCATATCCAGGCACAGTCAAGTCAGAAATTAAATCTTCTTTAGCTAGGATAACACACTTGGAATAGAATCTGAATTCACTTTGGATTTGTGCAAATTAGGGGCAGAGTTATGTGGAAAAAGAACTAAAATGTCAAGTTTGTTAATTAGGTATGCAAAATCTAAAACAAATCCTTGTATGCAAGGAAGAGAGGTAGATACACAAAAGCCATTCCAAAAATACTCAAATGAAGATTTTACCAATTCCATAACATATGCACACACATGCTTGTATAAAGACTATTATGGATACTAGTTTTGAGATCTCAATCAAACAGTCTTCCAGATCTTGTTTCACTTGGATCTTTTGTCCATTTATTTACCAACCACCAACACACCCACACAAGGCTAAAAACTGTTAACATGTCAAAAGATATAAACAATAACCATTTTCTTCAAAAAAAATTCCAAGCAAATGCAGTCAGTCCAGCTGCCCGGGAGTCCCATGACTCCAAAAACAGAAAGAACCATTATCCTGGGACCATGAAGAAGAAAACCAGACACTAATATAATGAATGCAACACGATATACATTTACTAACCAGCAAGCAGAGTTTTCAGAACAAGTGAATTAAGCAACACCATGAAAGTAAAAAAGATACCTTTATATACACCCACCAAAACAATAAGCTCGGAATGCGAATAAAGGAACTTGGATAACAATAATAAGAAGCTGCAAATGCAAGTGGAAGTCTAAACTTCAAACAAAGGTAGGCGTGGTAGGAGAAAATATCATGAAAGCAGTCTTCTTTATGAGCAACTTAAAGTGATGAGTTGTTCTTCCCTCCCTCCACTAACTAATCTTCTATAACATTTTAAAAGTTTCTTTGGAACTAGGTATAGATGGTGTATCCCATTGTCTGTCTCGAAGTGCGGCTATATAATAAAAAAAAATGAGTTAAATGACGTTGGTACGAGAAACCATGATGTTTTAACACTTTCTTTACTTTGTTTGAGGAAAAAAGAAAATAGTCCTTTCTTCATGTGTCTGTCTCTCACTTTCATTGATTTGAGCATTGCAGGGACAAGTACTGTGGGTGTTGGTGGGTCTCTCGGGGACACAAAGTAGCCGAAAGGAAGGGAATGCAATGCATGAGGAAGCGACGTGGCCGTTGATCATGCACGTGGTGGGCCTCGTGGACCAATCCAACGGCGCTCATTCCATTCTCGCACTGAATCAATGTCATTGTGAATTGAAGGTTGGAATGGTAGCTAGTGCTGTACCAAATGGAATTCAATCATTCATGTTACTTGATAAGTCTAAATCAAAAGCTTAATCAATCAATGTTGTGTTATGAATTAGGGTAACCAATATGATTTTGATTTAGAGCATGTTTTCATCTCATAAATGCATTTCTCTCGTTTTGTTATTTTTTTCACATAATAAATCACCATTCTATAAGATTTGTGAGGAATTTATGATTCTGCTAAGCTAAGTGAATCCAGTCGCTAAATGCATTTCATGTTTTGATATAACACCTTCTTGTAATGATTTTTTTTTCCTGCCAAATTACATATGTAAAAGTTTCAAATCTTTATTTATATGAAATAAAAAGAAAATTTTACAATATTATTTTTCAATCAGAATTAAAAATTATCTTATGTGTTGACATCCAATAAACAAATTTATTACATAAATTATTAAATAAAATCTTATTTAAAAAATTATTAACCGCCATAAGAATACATGATAAAGAATAAAAAAAAATATTAAAATAAAATAATGTGCTTTATTATCGCAAGGGAATTTGTTTTTATTTTTCCATTCTAATTATTAAAAATATAAGGGTAATTGATAGTGAATTTTGTTGACTAAGAAAATAAAATTTGTATAATAATTATTGTGAAGGAAGCATAAGATTCTTTGGGGAGGAGTGAGGAGTGTTTAATGATTAGTATGAATGAAGAATAATGTGTTGGGTAGCAATGAAGAGAGTACTAGTCATACTCCAGTTCCAGACTCGCAGTCTAGGCTGTCAAAGAAAACATAAAAAACAAAAACAAAAACAGTGGAAAGACACTGTCCTGCCTCTCTGAAATTTAAACCTTGGAACAGTGAAAGTAAGACAGTCAATTAGCAACAGTCACCCACCGTTCCGTTCAGCTGGCCTTGGCGTGTGATTCCTGTTGACCAACATCATTTTGTTGCCATCATATGCAACAAAGCATTATTCTGTTGTTACATTGCAAATGATTTCCTTTAAGCATGAAACTTATACCATCATGCTGTTCTATGGTTTATCATTCTCATTTTAAGAGTCTATATATATATATATATTTGGTAAACAGGATGAAAAATAAGAGATGAGAAAATAATAGAAAAGAAGAAAAAGTAAGTAAAAAAATAAAAACAAAACTTATTTAATAGATAAGAAATAGAAGAAAATAAAATAGTGTTGTAGTGTGTAAAAAAGTAAAATATTTCTCACAGTTACTTTTGCACAAATTTGTTCTTCTTAATACGGAAGATTTTTATCATAGGTTTTATTAATATTCTTCATAATTTCACGCTACTTCTACAATACCAAACATGTGTGCATTTTATTTTATACACGTTCTTCCCTTTTTATCACTGTGAATTTTACGCTACAAACATGGTATAATAGTATGTAAAATATTAAATAAAAAATGCACTTAATATTTTAAAAGTGAAATATAAGTAATTAATTTTTAGTTCATAAGATAATAGATATAAAAATTTTGTTTTAATTCATTTATCATTTTATGTAATCTTAGTATTTCTTTTATCTATCATAATTATAATAATGAATTCAAATTTGAGATTATATATATATATATAGAGAGAGAGGAGTTATAATTATACTGATGTAACTTTTACCAAGTCTTACACCGCTTAATAACTTTATATTAAATATAAATTTTGTAAATCTAATTGTTAGATTGAAAGTTCCTATCACTTTATACGTGTATATCAAATTTTGTTCTTACACCGCTTAATAACTTTATATTAAATATAAATTTTGTAAATCTAATTGTTAGATTGAAAGTTCCTATCACTTTATACGTGTATATCAAATTTTGTTAAAATTGAACAACAACTTAAAAGTAATCAAAATGTTCATATTTTAGTGTATTTTGAAATGAATATATTACGTCAATTTTGCTTTATAAAAATAAAGTATTAAATCATCTTGAATTAATATAAAAAATTTTATATATGATCTAAGAGATATGAACTTTCAATTTAACGGTTGAATTTACAAAATTCGTATTTAATATAAAGTTATTGAGCGGTGTAATACTTAGTAAAAGTTACACCGATATTATTAAACTCTCATATATATATATATATATATATATATATATATATATATATATATATATATATATATATATATATATATGTACCTGTATAAGGATACACCAATGATCTTTTTGTATTCTGAAGGCCGAACGAGTGTTCTGAACGAGTATTCCGATCCAACGTGAGTAGACGGGTTTGTACCTGCAAAAGGCACTCCGATGCTCAAGTCAGCACAAGCACGGAAATCTAGAGTAATTAATGAACAGTGACGTTACCTTTTGACCTGAGCTATTTATACTGACAATCGTGAGCCCTGGACCTTATGGGCCCTATAACATACTTACCGTATGAGGTAATACTTCTTAATCAGCTAATTAACCCTTAATCATTTATTAAAGATAATTAATAAAGATAAGCCGATCCAGGTGACCGATTGGCAATCGGTCACCTGGTTCGACCATTCGGCGGCCGATAAGAGGGTGGCTGAACGCCCCTACCCGTACAATATATATATATATATACTATTTCATCTCTTTATTTTTAAACAAAATTTAATAGTTTTGAAGGCTATCATGGAATTACAATAAGTTAAGAGAAGATGGTTATAGAAAAAAAAAATTAAATTAATCAAGATTTAAAAATAGTAATTGTAATAGGTGATTTTTTTTTTAAATGGGGAATAGGTAATTTTTAAAACGAAGACATGTCGTAGGAATTTAAGGGTAAAAGTATCGACTTAAAAATGGAAATTAAAAAAAAAAAAAAAAAGTTACCAAGTGGATATAGATTTTTTTTTTCTTTTTTCATGTTTTCATATATTAAAAGAGGAAAAAAATCGTTCAATTTGTTTTTATTTTTATTTTCATATTTTCATTGGATTCACAAACTCACTCATTTGTCTAAAAATTTTGCTATCCACACACATGTGAAAACATTTTTATTATTTATTTTATCAATTAAACTTATCTGATCCATTAAAAATGTGAGTTATGCATATCAAACCCTCAAAAATAAATATTGAGAACTTATTTGATCAAAGTTAGATACAATGAAAAATATTTAAAAATCACAATTCAACTGAACATAATCATTTAAAATCGACTATTTTTACTTATTTCACCTATAGACTTTTTTTGGTACATAAAAAATGTAGACTGGGACAAGGCCCAATCCCATGTAATGATAGAGTCAATCACTAACATATTTGAAAATTTTTAGTGAGATTATGAATTGTTTATCTTATCCTAATACAAATCTGCATTAAAAAAATATATAACACGAAAAATATTATATTCAATTCCAAGTTTTAATTAATGAAAACAAAAACTTAACTAGTTGTATCACCTGATATCACACATTCCATTGATAAACTAATATTATAACTCAATGATTTAGTTTTTTTTTGTTAGGATTTTTTAACTTGTGATTAAAAAATTATAATATTTATTCTCATTCTTACTTATGATCATTTTCTTTCCATAATCATGACTAAAGTAACTACCTATTATATTATAGATTTTTACAATTTTTCTCCTTAATTTCACTTAAAACCAATAAAAAAGGTCAATATTATTTAATATTTTTTTAAAATCATATTGATTTTTAAATTAATTTAGACACTAGTTCAAGATTTAACAATCAACTGTAGTTAAATTGTAATCAAATTAATATTAATAATAATAATATAACATTGAATAAATATAATCTCATAACTTTTTAAAAGACATTATATACATGTTCTTAACATTTAATGTATACATAAAATTTTAAATTAAATATAATATAATATTTGAGTTTAAATTTTAATAAAATATAATAATATCTATTAATAATAATAAGTTTACATTGAAAATTAGTATAGTTTATTAAATTATATTTATAAGATAAGTATTAAAAATAAGTTATTCTAATTGATAATTTTTTATTAAATATGTATTTTTATTAAAAATATTTAAAAACAAATTATTATTTTTATTTAAACTAGTTATGGTTTGACCAGTTGTATTAATTTTTAACCAGTTCATTGTAAAATATTTTTTTAGATTAATTGAATCAATTCAAGATCGATTCTCAGTCGAACTAGTTAGTTTTGTCCAATTTTGATAACCATGACATTATTTATAATTTTTCTTTTTAAATCCCTCCCCAAGATGCCAAAACAAACATGTAGATAATTCAATAGGGTTGATTTAGTAATAGAAGTCAATATGATAAATACATGATCCTAGATTCAAACTATGGTGTTATCACTAATTTTGATAAATAATTATAAAAAACATGGGTTATTGTTAACGTCTCTCGTCTCCTTCACATTATTTGTAATAATCATTTTATGAGTGTAACATCCACAATGGAGGTGAATGGATAATTATTCATTTTCAATAAATTGAAGATAGGCCATCGATAAACCGATTAAGATAAAGGGCATTAAATTAGGGGCGTGTATGTTTGATTGTTTAAAAAAATGACATTGGGTTGCATCGCACTATTTTATCAAATTGCATTGATTTATGAACCATTTGAATTACATTAATATAAAATGATTTAAAACCAAACAACTTTTATAAATAGATTTAAAATTTCTTTAGAATTGGTTTCAAAACTAAACCAATTTCAAATTGGTTTTATGAATTGAACTAATTTTAAACTGATTTTCATAAGATTTTGTTCTTCTTCCAAATCTGTGAACAAAGTCATGATTAATACACTCTTTAGAGATTAATTAATTTTTTTTACTATTTAAACATTTAACTCGTTAACTAATTAAGTAGACAAACACACCATATAAGTTAAAAAATTTATTTATTTTATTAAAAACATTTATCAATTTTTTTTTTTATACAAACAAACTCATAAAAGTCAACTAAAAAACATTGAAAAATTATAATTGTAATGTAATTATGAAACATGAGTTAATGACTAACATTTACTTTAATAATATAAAATACAATAAAAAGTAAAAAAAATGAAAATAAAAAATACGACAATTATAAGTAATATTCAAATATTTTATGTGATATTATACATGTTTAGAAATATGAGATATATACATAAATTAATTTATTTTGATTTTATTTATTGTTTAAAAATGACACACTAATACATCAAACCTAATTACCAATGCGGTATAATTTTTAAAATCCATTTTTTATAAATAATACGATTTGATTTTTTTTAAATAGTTATAATTTTTTGGACGGTGGGATTCGATTTCAAATTCAAACAAGATAATTTAGTAGTTTTCACACCCTAAATTAAATATGTATACATGTGAATTCCAATGGTAAAGTATGTTATAATGTGAAGAAGAACTGTGATAAAAGTTGGTATTTTTTATATATTAATTATAAAGGTAGTATGTAAATGGAAGAATATTAATAATGTCTAATTAAGATGATAAAAAGAGAGAGGTTTTCACATTTTAAATTCTATAATCTAATTTTAATATTACGAAAATAAATTTGATGATAGTGAAATTTGAGCCGTTCAATCTTGCTATAATTTGCTAACTGTACCAAGTTTCAATATTGGATCCAGATCCATCTAATAACATCCACATTCCACGGATACCATATACTTTTTTTTTTCTGGGTGTGTGTTCCACGAATACTAAAGATTCACTGGGTCATTTTTTACAGTATATTTCTTTTTGGGCTCTAAAAAAGGTGGGATGTTAGGTCCCAAATCTCCCCTGTCCTGACCCATGATGTCGTGCATTGTTTTAACAGATCACTAATTTTCTCTGGAAAAGGAAAAAATCACGTTTAACTTTTCTCACAAGCAGTTTTTTTTTAACACACCCTTATATATTAGAGTTAAGATTAAGTTTCATGTGTTTATTTTATATTTTGATTGGTGGAGTTTTAAGTTTATTATTTATTTATCATGTTCTGTGAAAAAAATTATATTATTTAGATAATATTTTTATAGTCTTATATATTGTCTTCTTACATATTTGCAGTAAATAATCTTATTTAAAGATTGTGAGGACTAATCCATTAATCCAACATATTTTTGAACTTAGAAACAAAACTGAGGCGAGGTTGTTTTCAAACTAATAACAAATTAGGGACCTTACACAAAATAAAAGCGGTTTAATTTCTTACGATGTTCAAATCTTATTCCTGTTTGAATATATTTTTTTTAAGAGAATAATTCATTTTTTTTAATAAATTTAAAATGTTTTGCGGTGAAAATGTTAATTGGATAAAAAGTTAAAAAGAAATTGAAATTTTAGTATTATAGTAAAAGTATTTTAATTATCTAAAATTATAAAATTCTAAAATATAAAAAAGTAAGAATTTATAATTCTAGCCAGGAAGTCTAATATAAAATTCTAGCCAGAGTTAAAACACATACACATCATTGCTTTGCTTATCAATAATTATATTTTTGCTTGATTCATTGATTAGCTTTGAGGAATTCTGAAATGCCTAGTACATGCTAAAATTACTTACAACTGTAATCAGAAACGTTATGGACTAAAATGGCTAAGACTACCAATTGAGAACAAATGAAGTTAGATGATATGGTCATTAACAAATTTTAAACAACTTTGTGTTGATGTGTCTGTGTGCAGTGTGCCTAAGTTGCTGTTGCAAGTCCTTCTTCAGAGTCCGCAAAAACCTTGTTCAGAATCATAGCTAATCGAATTCCTCCTTGAGCAATTCGTTTCATGACATATGGCATCCTCGAGTCGAAGTAATCATCTATAAAACCATCACACAAAAAAGGTCACTACACAAAATCCTCAAAGTTATCAATGATGATGCAGTTTCATGAATTGGTCTTTTAGCACATACTATGAATAACTCTTTATTTTTCCTTTTACCAGAGAAACTCTAAAAAACTCTTCTAAATTTGATTCCAAACAGACTCTTAAATGACCGGTTAAATTCTAACTCATGGTTGGTGACTTAATTAGGTTACCTGCCAGGGTAGTTCCAGATTCAACTCCTTCGTAACCCCATTTGCAAGCTATTTGAATGCTCTCTTTGGCCCAACTATATCAGTCCAAAACGTGAGGAACGTAAACATTAACAGCCAGAGGAAAAGATAGAGGAAACTGAGGTGGAAGAGAGGGAGAACTCACTTATTTACACACTGAGAGATATCATTACAGTTTTTCCAAGATGTAACATCATCTGACCAAATCCCCTATAAGAAAACTTAAATTATTTTGTTGATTTTATTTGAAATCAATCAAAGAATCCTTGTGATGAATAAAAACTAGGAAGGGGGTGATCAGAAAAATTTAGTCTTACATCGGTGTAGTTCCTCTCAATGTCTTGAAGAAGGAGGCTCACATCCTTGTCATAATAGTCTGCTAGTGCTGTGAGAATAATTTCTCTGTCCCACACCTAATGATAGACAGCGAAATTAATAGTTGGCTCGTCAAGAAGTACTCTGTGAATACTAGATGGAGATGAAGTAGAAGCTTACATGGTGCAGATTAGATTTGTGTCTAAACCAACGTAAATTTATTGTGTTTCCTCCTTCGTCAGTGGTGAATCCAACATGCATTGGCTGAAAAGAAAAGTCCCAAAAATTCTAGTTAAAGTGATTGGTAAAAGGATGTATTATATATTACATATGTGATAAGACTTTGAAAAGCTTTTCACACACCTGATGTATATCTCCCATGAAGTGTGACAAGAACAATAACGCCTCAGTCATATTATCTGCAAGATCAGAAACCAAAAAGATTGAACCAAACTATTAAGCAGAACAATTAAAACATCAAAGAAAAAATACAAGTGAAAAATCCCACGAAAGTTCTTCTTAACAAAATTATTTATTCTATGATAAAAATGTACATTTCCAGTATAGTAAATCTATTAAAAAGTCCAGTTAAGGAAAGAAATATGTTCAAAGTTTGCCAAGAGGGAAAAAATATCGAGAATGTTGATTCCTTACGTCTCCGATCAGATGTTCCCTCACTGTAATGCATGAGTTGAGAAGTGAAATTTTTCACGGCACCTGCAACACACATATCCTCCACGCCATGGGGATCATGGCAGTCCCCTATGGTAACAAACAGCAACAAAATTTTAACATTAATATCATAGGTTTAATTAGAGCACATAACAAGATTAATTACTATATATATATATAAGTAGTCTTACTTGAATACTTAAAAGAACAAGCGTTATCCGGTGTGTCAATGAAATGAAGTGGACTTGTCCACCTATATTTGTACCAGTGTCTGATTTGGTCAGGCCATATGCAGAGGGCTGATAAGTTACCGTTCACATATTCAGGTAACAAATGGTGCACTGCTTCTGCTGCCTCAGGCTCCAGAAGTGCCTATTTATCAAACACCAAATGTCAATTACTATTTAATAATTAAGACCCAACCCAACCACTAATAAACATTCAAACCTAGTAGTTAATTTACTATCCCTTTCCCAACACATAAGGATTTAATTTCGAATTTTGTGAATGAAAAAAAATGTGATCAAAAGGAAAATTCTTATCAAATTAGTCAAAATTTTTAATAAAAATTAATCATCAATAAAATTGATGGATGATACTTTCTATCAATAATATAGTTATTAAAAAAAGAAAAGTGGGGTGGATGCTTGTTCTTGTGATAGTGAATTGATATATAATGTGTTGATTAGTGAAGTGGGGTGCATGAATTGCTTGTTACCTGGGCAATTTGGCATGTCATGACATGACCCTCTTTGCTCCAGGCAAGGGCACCAGGTACTCCGATGAAAGCTGAAGTAAAGAACAAGAGAAATCCAAATGGAAGAAGAGACATTCCCAAACATCTAAGTCTACCCATCTCTTCACTAAATTATGTTTTCCGCGTATGAATGTTTTGTTTTCATCAGGATGGATGGTACGTTGCAGATATATAGGCATTTATATGATTACTTGAAGTAACACGTAAAAGGGTTTTCATGGAGTGCACGATTTAGTTTACTATTTAAAAAGTGTCTTCCAAGTTGATCTTAACTAGAAGCAAGGTGGGGCATATTCGGGTATATACAGCGAGTTTTGAGGTCTTTGCTTATGGTACACTGTTACGTAATCTTGATTGGATAATGCGGATAAAATGTATCATGTATACCTATATATAAAAGAGATATATCGTAGATTTCTTTGATGGTTGACTTTTGTGTGATTGAATTCTATTATTTATTTAATTAATCGTAGGGATTTTGGCCCCCTCCATTCAAAAAAAAATTGATTTGTAATTATTTTTCAATTTCATATTTTCTAAACAATTGTAAAATAGTAAAATTGGAAGTTACTTTTATTTTCATCACATAAAATAATTTAATCCCACTAATAATAATAAATAATCATTCCAGCCAAGCAGTACCTGAAGAACAAATATGCGATAATAATATAATAGTTTCGGCCCAGTTAAGGAATTATTTGGAAAGTATTGTTAAGCCCAAAAGGGCGGTGGAGTAAAAAGAAGGCCCGTGAGCCCATTTAAAAGAATGAAAACCCTAGCTAAGGCACTTCCCATCAATAAATTCCGAGAGAAAGAGAAAGAGAAAGAGAAGGCCTAGGGTTAGAAAGCAGCGGCAAGAGAGAGAGAGAGAGAAGATGAAGTTCAACCCGCGAGTGTCGAGCAGCCGCCGCAAGAGCCGCAAGGCTCACTTCACGGCGCCGTCGAGCGTGCGGCGCGTGCTGATGAGCGCGCCCCTCTCGGCGGAGCTCCGTTCGAAGTACAACGTGCGGTCGATCCCGGTGCGGAAGGAGGACGAGGTGCAGGTGGTGCGCGGGACCTACAAGGGCCGCGAGGGAAAGGTGACGCAGGTGTACCGGCGCAAGTGGGTGATCCACATCGAGCGCATCACCCGCGAGAAGGTTAACGGGTCCACCGTCAACGTGGGAATCCACCCCTCCAAAGTGGTGGTGACGAAGCTCAAGCTCGACAAGGATCGCAAGGCTCTTCTCGATCGCAAGGCCAAGGGACGCGCCGCCGCCGACAAGGAGAAGGGCACCAAGTTCGCCCCCGAAGACATCATGCAAACCGTCGATTAGTCTCTTTCTCATACTAAACTATTTTATGTACCCTTTCAACTATTCATTCCCCTTTTTGCACTTCTCTTATGTTAATCAAACCTTTTTGTTTTTTATGCGCCTATCAGTCTTCCATTCTCGTGTTTTCAACTTTAATATGCGTCTGCTCAATGAGGCCTAGTTTAGTTTAAAGGATATATATCTCGTGACTGCGGATTGTCTTGTATTCTTCGTTAGAGTAGGCAACCATTATTGATGAACGTCTCTGTTCTGTACCTAATGATGAATACTTTTCATTTATCTCCGTGATTAGGCTATGATTTATCTGATTATGGTATTGTTTTTGTCGTGTTGGGCTATCTGGTTTGTGCTGTGGATGATGAGATTATAAATTTTACAGTTATCCCTGGCTGAGTATCAGGTGCTGAAATTTTGTAATCTGACACGCACTGTTAGGTTCCATTTTAAGTTATAGCAACTTGTGTCGCTTTCATTCTCCTAGGTTGGGTCTTGTCATCTGGCACTGGCTGGATGTTTCATTGAACTCGAATGAATGTGAATGAGGGATTGGGGGAATATTCCTTTCCAGGGGTTTGAAAGAAAAATGTTTAGTGAAATGTTAATTCCATAGATGTCAATTTGTTCATTACAGTTTGAATTTTCTTTTTTTGTAACCAAACATTGTCTTCCCATCGGAAACTCGGCTTCCATTATAAACGACCTTTAGATTGTTTTGTGGCATCTTCAAAGGTTTAACCATGCATTGCTTGCCTTTGGGGACTATTTTTTGGTTTTCAAAGGTTTAACCATGCAATGCTTGCCTCGTGGGAGCTAAAAGTTTTTTTTTGGTATACATGAGTTGCTCTGTAATTTATCTTATAGTTCATTTCAGCCCAAGCTTTAGATTTGTTTATAGTTATTGTAGCTTCAGGTTTAACATGGGAACCATTTTAGTTTCTGGCATCTAGGTTTTAATATAATAAATTCAGATGGCTTAAATTTTATCATGTTTCATTTCATAATTAGTGACAGCTTTTGATTCAAATTTAACAAACATTTTCTTAGGTTGACAGCAAGTAATTAAAGAACTTAAAATGGGATATGAATTACCTAGCCGTCTAGTTGATAATTTTGCCTTCTATTTTACGTGGTTATGCTTAAAGTAATTTTCTTTGTACGAACTTTTGTAGATTTTCCTTTGGACAGTTTATACTAAATATTAAGCGTATACTTTTTGCTAGCAAAGTGGGTTTTTCTCCTTTTTTTGTGGGCAATAAACATAATATATTTGTATTTTTGATGATTTTATGTTTATGTGGTGTTGTGACCTTTTTCTTTTCAACATTGCTTCCTACTGTCAATTCCAATTAACCGCAAATAAATTCTCAATTTGATATTTTTCATAATCGGTCCTTAAGGAAAAAATTGTAACTCAAGGATTTACAAACATTTGGTTATTTATGTTGACGTTTGATGACACTTCTTTGTACGGCAAATTATTCTAGAAGCACTATTAAAAGAGATAAATGAGGGAAGATTTAATACCAATATTTTTAATGAGTTGAAATTAGTTTATATACAAATTATTTATAAAAGTTTTGTTTTAGTTATTTTAAATGCATATATAATTTATGTATGGAGAATATTATTTCAATCACAGTTTAGTTAACTAGGTTACACTTGTTTTAAACTAGCTAAAATTAATGAGTTGAGTTTGATTAGGTGTTGAGAATATTGAACCTGAATTGATAAAATAAAACATGCTCTGTTAGTGTTTGCTTAATATGTTGCCAATACTAGTTTGATTCGGTCAGATTGGACGAGGATTGATGTTAAAGTTTAAATAGGTGAAAACAATAGAATGGAGTTTATTTAAAAGTAGAGAAAATAAATCATGTAATAGAGGAAAATTGATTTAAAGGAAAATTGATATATTTTATCAAATGTTATATTTAAGATTGATTAGTTAAATATCTCTAACATATAATGTTAATAAATATGGTTAAGGGTAAAATCTTCAACTTTGTGTCCGTGTATATTGTTTTTAAAATTTTTAATTGATTTAAGTTTTCAATTTTAACTGGACCGGCCAAGTTTCTCTCACCCCATAACGATTCTTTAATCTATTTTTAATTGTCCTTAATTTTTTTTTTAAAAGGGTAAAATCTTCGACTTTGTGCCCGTGTAGACTTTAGGATTTAGGTTTGTCTTATCCATAACAATTCTTTAGATTATTTTTAATTGAAGAGTTTATTTTGTATTCTTAATTTTTTTTTTGTGTCTAATGAATTTCGTGTAGAACTGGTTTGTGGATGCTGTCACTTTGCTAGGATAATAATTATAAAATAACTTAAATATTATGAAGATATTAATCGAGTTTAATATTATATTTTTACTAATAAAAATATTAATATTAATAAATAAAATTTAATAGATTTTAAAAAAGTTGAATATAAAAATTAAAATAAAATTTTAGAAATAAAAAAATAAATTTTATATTTAAAGAATTAATTTTTTAATTGAATGAATTAAAAATATATTTAAATCTTATAAAATTTAAGGCTTTTGTTAAAAAAAGACAAAATAAAAGGAGGTGGTTGTCTGAATCGGAAGCGAAGTGAAGAGCGGAAATGAAGGCCATTGTGATAAGCAGTCCGGGGGGTCCCGAAGTGCTGCAGCTTCGAGAAGTTGAAGATCCCCAACTCCGAGACGACGAGGTTCTCATCCAAGTCCACGCCACAGCCCTTAACAGAGCCGACACCTTTCAGAGGAAAGGCTCCTATTCTCCCCCTAAGGGCGCCAGCCCTTACCTAGGTCTCGAATGTTCTGGAACTGTCCTATCTGTTGGTCTTCATGTTTCCAGATGGAAAATCGGCGATCAGGTTTTCATAATCCCCTCTTTCCTTTCTCATTACTCTTAAATAACCCTCACCTCCATCATTAACTCACAGGTCTGTGCTCTTCTCGCCGGAGGAGGATATGCCCAGAAAGTTGCCGTTCCCGCCGTCCAACTACTTCCTCTTCCTCCCGGTCTTTCCCTCACCGATGCTGCTACTTTTCCTGAGGTCGCCTGTACTGTATGGTCTACTGTTTTCATGACCAGTCGCTTATCTCAAGGGGAATCTTTCTTGGTATGTTTCATCTCCAATCTTTTCTATCTCCATCACTATGCAACCATCTTCACACTTCTATTCTATCTTCACCTTTCTCTTCCTACTTTTTTTTCTTTCCTAATACTGCTACCCTAATATGTTCATTCTCAGATTCATGGAGGTTCCAGTGGAATCGGTACATTTGCAATTCAGATAGCCAAGTATCGAGGAGCTCGAGTGTTTGTGACTGCAGGTTCACATCACTACATTACTTCTCTGCTATATTCTTTTGTGGAACTGCTGTGCTTTCATTTGCTTACTATCCCATCTTGTTTATTCAAATTCCAATCAATGTTTTGCCTAAATTTTATTCTACATATTGCTCAACAGGAAGTGAGGAGAAGCTGGCTTTTTGCAAGAGTATCGGGGCTGATGTGTGCATCAATTACAAAACACAAGACTTTGTTGAGAGGGTAAAGGAAGAAACGGGTGGTCAAGGTAATTTTCCAGCAATCCTTGGTGTTAATGAGAAGCATGATGATGTAACGCTGTAATTGATGCGTGGTGGCAGGTGTTGATGTTATTCTTGATTGTATGGGAGCTTCCTACTATCAAAGAAATCTTGATAGCTTGAATTTTGATGGAAGGCTTTTTATTATTGGCTTTCAAGGTGGGGTTACTACACAAGTAGATCTCCGCCCTTTACTTGCCAAGCGCCTTACAGTACAAGGTATTACAACTTTTGGGTTATACCCTTTACTAATATGTGCTCTTGCTCAAATTTACTTTCTACATGTAAACATTTGTATGTGCAAGTAAAAACTTGGTGCCATGTTTTTTTTATGTTGGACGTTGAAGAAATTAAACAAAAAAGCAAGTCACTTATGTCAATAGCTACAAAAGTATAAAGTTGTTTCTGAACTTCTACTAAATTTTGGGTAGAGGGGAAACAGATGAGAAAATAAAAAGTAAACTTTCACTATTTTCCAACGACTTCTACTTATGAATTGTATATCATTCTGTATTTCTGTACCGGAGCTTCTTCGAGTTTTTAATTTTTGAGTTGTTTATATCACTGGTTATTTTCCTTCTAGACTTACCCGCCACAAGAATAGGCACATCTCCTTCTGAAATTCTACTTCTTTTGATCTTCTTTAAAACAAGTTTTGTACGAGGAAACATTGGAATGTGAGCTCTTTTTAATGGTATATGGTAGGAACTAACATGGTTGGGCATAACATTTGTGAATGTCATATGGTGGATATTGTGCAGGGGCTGCCCTACGTAGTAGAAGTGTTGAAAATAAAGCCGTGATTGTTAGTGAAGTGGAAAAGAATGTTTGGCCTGCAATTGCCGAAGGAAAGGTTAAGCCTGTGATCTATAAATCTTTCCCTCTTTCCGAGGCAGCGGAGGCTCACCGGCTTATGGAAAGCAGCCAGCATATTGGAAAGATATTGCTTGTGCCATGAACATTGTGATAAATACTGAAGTTCGTGACATACATTTGGATCCTATGTGTTTGGACATCTTTGTTTATTACGATCTCAGGTTTGTAATAAGGTTGCGTGCGGTTTAAAATTACAGCTAAGGAATTGATATGGCATGCAACAATCATATCGTATGTGGCAAATTGGCAATTGATATGACAAGAAGTGAATTGTTGAAAGAAACTCTTTTTCGATCTCCTTTTGGCTTTTGGATGGTGTCGTCAATTGAGCCAACCCCGAAAGGCACACTATATTATCACTTGATTACAATAAACACAGAAAGAGGAAGAATAAAACAGATTTTCACACTAGCTTGGCTTCTTTAGTATAAAACAGAACCACCATAATATTTTTTTTTTTTAGAGAAAAGAGAGGTAAGTGTGATAAAATGAATGATGTGATGAAAAAGAGAAAAAAATGTTGCGCGAACTGTTATGTGAATAACATTGTTCATTGGCCTCTCCCTGTGCGCGACAAATGAATGAAAAAAATAGATGAACAGAGATATGATATTATATGTACCATATCCAAAGTTTATAATTCCGTATATCTGGATGCTTGCCATTGAAAGCACAAAAGATTGTGAAAATGACAACAATAGAAAGAATCCGAGAAAAGCAAACCCCTTATGGTGAACAACGGTCTCGTTTATTCTCTAGTAATTAAAAGTAATAGTCGGAGCGTATATGCACCCAGTGAAAATGTTTAGTTCTTCACAGTTCATGGTATTGTTGTAAATCTATTCATATATAATATATCTTTATATATAATATATATAAAGATGATAATCGATTTAGTACAAGATAGTTTTATCTTTGAAATTTTAAATAATAAAAATAATATTAAAAATTAATCATTTTTATAAATATAAGACTCAAATAAAGTTTTAAAATTTAAAGACTAAATATAATACCAATTCATCTAATAAATATTAGAAATTTTAAAATATTTTTATTAAATAAAATATAAAAATATTAAATGTCTCCATCCCATTAGTATAAGAGAAAGTAAATAATGTGTATATTCAAATTGTTGACTAATAATAATACTTTAAATTTTAAAGGTTGCATTTAATATACTTTTTAAGTTAATTGAGGGTTCACAAAAATTAAACTCTTAGAAAATTATGAACTATGATATGAAATATTTAAATTCATTTTCACTAGTCACTACGTTCAGTTTCAGAGTAAGAACATTAGATTATGTTGGAATGGATAACTAATATGGGAAGTATTCAAATACAATGTATTAAAAGGAAATAAAATATGTTAAATAAACTTTTCATTTTACTGTTTGGAGATGTTAAAATTTTGACAGAATATCTTTAGGGTTTTGACAGTGAATTAATAGTTAAATAAATTTTTTGTTGGTTCATGATTATGAACCTAGATAATTTAGTGTTATAAGAGAACTAAAAATTAATTTATATTTATGGAATATAACATTTATTAGTAAACATTATTTTAACGTGAAATATAAGTTAAAGGTAAAAATATATTTTTTTGCCTCTTATATTATTTATTAGTGTCAATTTAGTTTTACATTAATTATTTAAATTAATTTAGTTTTATGTCTTTAAAATGTATGTTAATGTTTAATTTTAATTTAGTCTCACATCTTTAAAATATATTTTAATGTTTGATTTTTTATTCCTTCTGTCATAACACGTGTCATACTGTCATAACATGTGTCACATCCATTAAATATTTAAACAGGAGAATCGAAAATTAAATATTGAAATATATTTTAAAGATGTAAGATTAAATTAATTTAATTAATCAAAATAAAATAAAATTGAATCTAATAAATAATATAAGAGATAAAAAATATATTTTTATCTAATTTAAATGAATTTAAATATAAAAAAAGAGAGAGAAAATTATTATTTCTTCCTTCGTAATAATAACAAAATCCTTAAATTTTGAATGTTGCATACAAATACGATTTCTCTTTATTCTTTCCATTCCATCACCCCGATTGACCATTGACCAATTTTTTTTATAATAAAAATAAAAAAAATTATAAAGATGACAATGTTTCTAACTTTCTCAACTTCTCTCCATCTAACCACTAATAAGCACACATGACAACGTTATTGACATGAGACAATAAACAATGCAGCGGTGGTGCCACGTGTGTCTCAATTATTAACTTAGTCAAAATCATGAACCCTTTGTGTACATCACTTCCGCTGCCATTGTTGAATCGCGTCGATTAAGGTGAGTATCATTTCGTTCTTTTTCTATCCAAGTCCTTACCTGTTTATGGTAAATCAAATTCGCTCTTTACTTCCTTTCCATAGAGAAGTGGTCTTAGTTTATGTGAATATCAAGAGGAACTAGGTTGTTAGAAAGTGAAACATACAAGTTTTGTTCTTGCTGGCGAAAGTAGAGTGACCTCTTATTAATATGAATTGAAGTGTGGGGCTGGTAGTATTGATATTTGTCTCACCTTTCTGAGGGTTTTGTTTGTCTGGTTTGATCCCAATCTGAATTTCTTTTGCAGGTTCCGAGATTTTTAGGCTTTCATCTCAGTCAGGGTTTAGTGAGTAATGATAGATCTAAGTACACTCAATCCTGCACAGCTCACTGTGCTGGGATCCGCGTTTTGTGTTATGCTTTCCATGCATTTCACGACCCAGTTATTGTCTCAGCATCTCTTCTATTGGAAGAATCCAAAGGAGCAAAAGGCTATTATCATTATCATCCTTATGGCTCCCCTTTATGCAGCTGTCTCCTTTGTGGGTCTCTTGGATATTAGAGGAAGCAAGGAGTTTTTCACCTTTTTGGAGTCTGTTAAAGAATGTTATGAGGCTTTGGTCATTGCCAAGTTTTTGGCTTTGATGTATAGTTACTTGAACATATCAATTAGTGGGAACATTGTGCCCGATGAAATTAAAGGCAGGGAAATTCACCACTCTTTTCCAATGACACTTTTTCAGGTATGGCTTGATTTTGCATGCTTAGAATTGTAATAATATTATGGGGAGAAATATTCGCACAATTTTGTGTGATGGATGTGTTAATGTATTCTACTCACTAAAAATTTGTGTATGTATATGATGCTAGGGATGTAATGGTATTCACAATTGTGTAAATTGACCTTTTGCAGCCTCGTACTGTTCGGCTGAACCACCGTACTTTGAAGCTTCTAAAATATTGGACGTGGCAGTTTGTTGTCATCCGTCCAGTATGTTCCATTTTGATGATTGCATTCCAGTTGCTTGGGCTGTATCCAACTTGGTTGAGCTGGACATTCACCATCATTCTCAACATATCTGTGTCGTTAGCCTTGTATTCTCTGGTGGTCTTTTACCATTTGTTTGCTAAAGAACTGGCACCACACAAGCCTCTATCAAAATTCTTGTGCATCAAAGGAATTGTTTTCTTCTGCTTTTGGCAGGTAAGCTTATTATCCTTTATATAGTCATCAGATAAGCCAAGTTAAATGACCAACTAGAGAAGATTTAGAGACAAAAGAAGCAGCAAAGTGCCACAGATCCCTCCGTGTTAGAGGAATATAAAAACTAAAATTTGAACAACTAAACTTACTGAACTTACAATTCCGGCTGATATGGTGTTTCCTTTACTTACATACAGAAAAGGCCTGTCTTTACATATAGGATCAATACAAATAGTCAGACCCGCCAATGGGCAATGCTTCTCAACCATTTTTTTTTTTATTTTTAATTTTTTTCATAATGCTTTTATTTACTTATTTATTTTGGTGTAGTCAACAAGAGAATAAATACTATGTTGCAAAAGTGAGAATGTTGTGTTGGATGACTGAACATACTAGGCAAAATAGGATAGGAAATGAATGCATCGGAGAGAAAGTGGAGATAGCATCTATGGTAGAACCTTTGGTGGTGCGGGATTGTTTGAAGACTTGTAGCCAGTGAAATATCCAGAAATTTTAAGTTATAGGGACAATACTCAAATATAAATTTGTGGGAGCAATACTCATTATGAATTGATTCTTCTTTCTGTATTTCAAATTATGGGTGAACTTTATAATGGTACATATATATTATAGATTAAGCTACTATTTTGGTCCTTCATTTTATTTAATTTGGTTTTTGTATTATTAAAAGGTTCAATTAGATCCCTTAATTTCCTAAAACGATACAATGTGGTCTTTTCCGTCTAATTAAAACTACCGATGTTAACATCTTGAGCACAAGGCACAATAAGAAAATGACATGTACAAACATTTAATGTTGTTAGTCTCAATTGGATGGAGAGGATCACATTACATTGTTTTAGAAAATTAAGAGACCAAATTGGGTCATTTAATAATAAAGGTACCAAATTGAATAAATTAAATCAATTGAGAAACCAAAAAAGTAATTTAGCGTATATTATAAGGAAAATTATAAAGCTTGTGGGGGCAGCTGTCTCCACAACAGTTTAGGCGGACCTGTCCCTGCATATAGAAGCCTCAGTAGGAAGAGTAGACCAAATGGAGGGTAACCCAATGGCTAGTGGTAGAAGAAGACTGAGAAAAATTATAGGCAAAACAATTAAGAAGGATTTAGAGATTAATAATTTTTCTGTAGTTGTGATTTGCAACAAAACATTTTAACGTTTTTAGATTCATGTAACCAATCTCACCTGCAGGGAAAATGCTTGGTTACTATTGTTGGGCACCATAAGTTCCTATTATGTTGTAATTTGCGAGTTGTACAAAAAATAAATGTTGTAATTTGCAAGTAGTTATGATGAAGTCAGCTTGCATGGTCTCAAGATAATGGTGACATGGAATCTTAATTAGTAAAACACATAAATTAATATTCCATTTGTGTTGAGTATTACCTTATAAATCTGTCCTTGTTCACGTACAAATTTGTGTAATAATTGTATCCCTGATATAAAATGCAAATTAGGAATTAGAGAAATCAATATTTATTTGTTGTAAATGGGAAAATCTTCCCATTTGTCCATTTACTGTATCCATTTTCCGGGAAAGAATGCAAATCAGAAATCAATTTGAGATAATTTGACACAGGTTGTTTGCTACTTATGTCAAATCAAAACTAAAGACTGTAACCTTCTCCTGAATTATTTAAAAATTGAAATCTTGTTAAGAAATTAAACGCCTTTAACTTTTGCTTGAAATTTTGAACGCTAAATAGTTTTGGATTTTGATGTTTGGTGTCCTATCAATTCTATTTAGAATTTTCCACTTGATGGGTCATTACATTTCCAGATATGCCTGTTAACTACTGCTATACACATGTACAATTTTGTGCTTCAATTTGCTTGATTCATCCGCTTGTCTCTTACATTGTACCTTCAATTCTTTTCCTAGCCTTATTTTATATATATATATATATATATATATTTATCCTTCATATATTATTGCATCTCCATCTAGAGCTGTTTCCTTGATAATAATAACTTTCTTTGGCCATGAGCAGGGAATGTTGCTGGACCTTTTAGCGTCATTTGGCATCATTAAATCTCGTCATTTGCGGTTAGACGTGGAGCACATTGAGGAAGCAATGCAGAATATTTTGGTGTGTCTGGAGATGGTTATCTTTTCTGTTCTTCAACAGTATGCTTATCATGTTGCACCATATAGTGGAGAAGTTGAGCAAATGCTTAAACAAAGCAAGAAATATGAATAATATGATTAGGGGAAAAAATGCGAATGATTCAAGCTATAGAGATGTATTTAATAGTTCTTTATTGTGGTGCTAGAAAACATTGATGCCGAGTGAATTGGTTCTTTTTATGATGTTATTATACTGTATAAATCCGCTCATCCATCACCTCTTTAATTATTCCTTTTTGGTTGCTGTAATTTCACTACCATACTAAGAGGTTTATTTGCTATCTTCTAGCGTATGACGATTTTCTTAGGATATGATAGTTGTTTCTGATTACCGGGTCCGATACTTGTATTGTTGGAATCAAGTGAATAACTGTTTAATACATTAATTCAAGCTTAGAATTCTTCTTTGTCCTTCCAAGATTAATTTGCATAGCTCCGTGTTTTATGCTAATTTTTGGATGACTCTAGTCTAGATATACGTTGTACAAGTTTCGCCATGGCCAAATTTATGGCATCTGCATGTCAGCTAATGGGGGTGTGGTATTTGCAGATAGCAGGATCCATCCCTGCACCTTACTAAGCTATCAAGGGTGAAACAAATTGAATACATAAATGATGTTTTGGATAGGAATCCCACCAACCCGAATTTTGTGCATTTATCGATGCATGCACTGAGGTCATTTGAGTGAAGGACCCACCCGTTTTAAATGCCTCAATCCTCCGCATACTGGTCCATCCTGTAATTCTGGCAACTGACCTCTTTTATGCACATCAATAAGAACTTACATCAATGGTGTCCTGCTTTGCACCTATAATAAAATAACGTACCCTCATGGTTCAATAGCATCTTCAGTTTTTTGATATGGTAGTTTTAATTTTCATGACTCGGATGGTAGACTTCTAGTAGTAGTGAGTTTCTTTCTGTTTGGCTACTTTGATGAAAGTTCCTTATAATACTAGTGTGAAGCAAAATAGTTGTCTGGGCTTAAAACGACACTTTTAAATCTCATTTAATTTATCAATCAAAGCCCTCCCACTGTTTGGTTTACCATCAAGATTCTGGGAATAAAATGTAGGGTCATTCTAATGAGGGGGAGTTTTTAAATTTCCCTACCAATGGGGAAATTTATATATTCACCTCAGAAAAACTAAAAATAATACATGTACCCCAACTCCTTTTCCAAGCAACCTACTCTTGAATGCTCAGAGTATTAACCTTTAATTCTCCATCTCCATTCTCTCAACATCCTAACCTTAACTTTTACTCTCATCGGTTCCGAAGATGAGAAAAAGAAAAGTTCTTGACGACATTACAAGCCAAAATAATGTCCTAAACACACTGGCAGTGCTGTAAGCATATCAAAGATTATGTGTATGTTTAGAAAAACTTTGGGTTAAATGTAACCCCTTTTTTATTATTTTTTTTATTTTTTATTTTATTTTTTTTAATATATAGGTACAGTTGCTTTGTCATTTTGAGCAGTGAAACATGTAAAAGTTCATTTTGAAGTATCTAAACATGAAACGAAACATGTTGTATATAGTTGTCTTTTGGCTCTCTACCGAGACATGAGGGGCTTGTCCGCTGGTTATGGCATTGAAAGACGGGCAATTTCATTTATTACCAGTTAATTCAGATACTCTCAAATTTTTTTAAATTGTTGTATAGCTGTCTCTCAAATTGTTATGGCATCTACTTCTTATTGTAGAGCTGAAATTATCCTAATTATTTTAGCTGTCTATTTTTTTTATGAAAAAATTATAAATTTATAGTTGATGCTTCTTTGTATGTAAAAATGAAATTAAATCACTTTAATTCCTTTGTAAAAAATTGTAGCTTTAGAAAATAAAATAAAATAACAAACATGTTGCAAACTGTGAGCAAAGCAAACAACCCAGCGCATCCGCATCCGTCCCCTACGGTCTTACTCAATTAGCACTTAGCTCTTGGAAAATATCCATAGCATAGACCAATCTTTCAAAAGATCCATTTATTCTACCTATAAATTATATCTAGATTATAGACCAATACGGCTACTGTTTATTTATTTATTATTATTATTATCATGGTCGATATTCGAAAATTAATTTCTTCTAAGACATAAAAAACACAAAAGGAATTGCCAGAGTGAGTTCTTGTCTTTTTAAACAATTTTCTCTGTACACGTTAAGAAACTTAAACTATCTGTCGAATATTAATTGTACTAGACCTTTCGGTTTACTAGTGTTGTACTTGTATTCCTATATTGTAAATTTAAATTTTCAGAGGGTTTTTAAGAATTATTATATTTTTATTAAGCATGTAATATTTTCTTATATATTGACCATTTATAATTTGATCTAAAAATGGCAGATATTTTCAATTTCAATGTTTAAATTTAAATCAAATTCAATTAATATTTAATCATGTTTCAAAAGAATAAAAAAAAAATAGAAATACAAATAAGTTCAGATATTCAAATTTATAATACATGCATATATTTATTATTTATATACTTGGGTTAGAATGTATTAAATTACTTAAAATAGAGTTATGATTTAATATTTTATATAAAAAAAATGTATTAAATTACGTAAAAAATATGTATTAAACAAAAAGTATATAATTTAAGATATTGAAAAACTAAAAAAAAAAAAAAAAACATCTAGAACTTAATTAAACCTCCGACCTGTGGCGGCTTTATGACCTCGGGGCATTTTTTTTTTAAATTACCAAAATTAGTAGATTTTTCTTTCAAAAAAATTTCAATTAAAGGCAGCTAGTTTGAATATATAAAGTTAGATTTTTCACAACTTAAGTTTTTTTTAGAAGTCGTTATGACACACAATATTAATTAAAAATCATATCATATCGTATCGTATGAATTCAAATTTTTTAATATTTATTTTTAATAACTGGAAAAGCTATATTTTTAATTGAAGTTGTAAATTAAAACTCATACAAATTTTATTTATTTATTATCTCTAAAGTCGTGAATATAAACACGACCTCAACACAGACTTTTTTAAAAAATAATATGAAGGTAGTTTTATATTCACGAACTTTTAAAAAATCGTATTTAAATTCACAAATTTAATTTAATATTTTTTTATTAAAAAAATGAAGTCGTGTATTATGATACGATTTCGTATTAAAATAACAATTCACAAATTTATACAATTATTTTGACAAGTATGATTTTGTAATTTGCAAAGTATGAAGTATCCCCCATTCCCGATTCCCGAAGCTGAAAAGGCCTACTGTGGCTTTGCTAAAGCTTAACATTTGGGCCTTTCCTGAGCATAGAAAACAAAGGGTTACATACTTCACAAACCAAACAAACCGTTACAGTTACTTACTCTTATCCATTTACTACTTCTTCACCATACTTAACTAACCTACCATTCCAATTTCCACCTACTTTGCTTTCAACCAATCGCCATCATATATATATATATATATATATATCAAAGGATCTCCGTCTTCAAGGGATAATTTTAATTAATCTTATCAAACTTCTTACTTCCCTAAATCACTACGATCATCTCAACCTTACCAACTTCCATTCATAATACTTGCCTGGGGCCTACACATTATCCAATATACATCTACTTCATCATTCACAATTTCATGTCGACTTGTTTTTTTTTTTATTTTTAATCTTTATCTTTTTTGGTGTTGTCGAATGATAATTCAACGTATAACTTTGTTATGGACTTGTGGATTGTCTCACTAACAAAGAGAGAATGACAATTATCTAGAATTTGCTGGATAATGTCGAAAGGCCAAAACCAAGGTTGTTTGCCGACACATAATATAATCTTAAACATCATCAATTTCCCACCAAATACCTTTTTTTTCTTTGGTAAATCATGACGTTACTTCCAAATGTTTTTAATAAACTTTTCATATATTTTTATTATCAAAACCTTGTATCTTCCAAACATGAAGAAATATTAGAATATATATGCAAGCATATCCTGTTTTGAATTATCATCTTTTGCTGTCTATTTTTAGAACTACGTACCCCAAGAAGCTTTATAATTTATCATATGGTTAAGCCTTAAATATCTCATAACTAAATATAATTTTATAGTTCAAAATATATAATTAAAAACTATTATTTATTCTTTTCCTAATTCGCGAAGAATGGTGGTTCGCATATTTAATGAAAAAAATACCTGAATTAAGCCTGTTCTTATCTTATCAAACACTATATACCCAAATAAGAATGGTTATTTGTGATTTTCGATCCTAATATGGTAAATATCAGCTCTCCCTCCCTTCCTCTCTCTGAATATATACATAAAATAAAAAACGTATATTAATATTAAATAAAAATCGACTGTCATATCAAGCATGAAAATAAATATATTTATGATATCATACAGTATCTTCTTGAAAGCTTCCTTTAGCTAGCTTCCCTGAATCACCCATTTTTTTTGTCTCTACTTTTTATGCAGTTGCAAGGCAATTTCGTGGTTCAAACCAACAAGAATTAAGGAGTAGTGTCAATTTTATGGATGATATTAAGAAAGATGTGAAGTTAATAACTTTTTGTTTTTTTATTGAACCGACCATTTTATCTCTTAGCGGGAGAGACCAGCTGGTATAGTTGAGATTTGTGCCTTTGAGAGTGGGTAACTGTAGCAAAATAACAAGATCCATATCTGCTTCTGGTCTACATACTTCATCCAGAAACTCCTAAAATTTCGGTTTGAAAAGTCCAATTGAAGAACTTGAATTGTCTTTATCAGTCAGTTTAATTGTCTTTTTCCTCAGAGATATTAGGAAAAATTAACCTTAAAAGCAACATAATTTTTTAATTCTTTGTTAGGAACTGATGACCTCACTACGTACCCTACTAGACCCTTCTTGTTAATCTTAATTTTCTTTTCTTTTTGTTTAAAGATGGGCCAGATCCACTACTCACGACTAATTAAGAATATGATATCAAATGTCATGTATATATGTACCAAAACTGCGTATATGTATCCACATGTGCGAGCCTTGTTCCCTGACCAGAAGTCAATAGTCTTCCTAGGCCAACATGACTTCATTTGCATGAAAATTACTATAATACATAAGCGTCCATGTCCAATTTTCTTAGATAATCTTTAAGTTTAAGCCACAAAAGAAAAACTTCAAAATAAAATAAAATTGTGTTGCTAGTCAATTGCTTAATATATACGCTATTATTTCTTACCAAGTTCACATCAAACAAATTACATAATTTATTTTTAAAACAATAGCTAATTATTTTCGTCCTTACAATATGTGTATAAGTTAAGAAATTAAAATCAAAATATTTTATATACTCCTATATATAATAATTTATAATACATTTTTAACGAGATTTCAATAAAAAAAATATTTATTAATTCTTTAATTAGCGGTGTTAAAATATTGATGAATAAGAATCTTTGTAACATGATCATAATTCATCTTTATTAATTATCAGAATGTGACATTAATCGTGGACTATAAAAATATACAATAATGATAATGCGTGGACTTCGTGGTATTTGGCACCTCATATTACTTGGCCCCTTGAGTTGAGAGAGAGATAAAAAGTGACAAATGTAAATATTGGTAATATAATATGATAAGCTAAAAACAACATGAAATGAGTATTTGCAATGTACGAATATCCATTTATACATTACTAAGAAAATATATAGCAAGCTTCCCAACCGTGGTAATTTTTTTTAATCAAATTCTTCCACTTTATAAAAATAGATCAAATAATTAAAATTTCTATTAAAAATATACTTCTCACAATTATAATTATAAGTCTTTTTTTTTATACTAAATTTGTATATTTGATAGGTTTATTTAAATATTTTATTTTTTTAGTTTTATAAAATTTATCATTTAATTAAAAAATACTAACAACATTCTCCTTAAGATTTCTTTAATAGTTTTTTTTTCATTTATTAGAATTATAATTATTAATAATTCACTAGGTCTTATTATTAAATTAGAAGAGAGTAATGGGATGTATAATTTACAAAACTTGTGTTTTTTAATAAACTAATATTTTAATCTGTCTAATGTATAGATATATTTATTATATATAATTAAAATTTATAATAAATTATATATAAATAAATAATATATTTGAATATATGAATTATATTTAAATTCATGATGAATAATTTATATTATAATATTTTTTTATAATTTATTTTAAAATTAATATTTAATTTATAAATAATTATGATAAATAAAAATTGAATTAGATAAAAAATTAAAAAAATATTAATAAAATCTCTTGTTAAAGAAAAGTCTTTAAAAACAGTCTTGTTCTATATTTATATTTAATATATAGAGGTTGATTTTAGTCAATAAGAAAACGAGTGTTAAAAATAATATATTAGAGAATTTTACTAACTTCTGCTACATTAAAAATATTTCATTTTGGTTTTTTTTATATATCATTTTGTTTTTAAGTCAATTTATGAAACTATGAAGATAAAAAGGTAATTTTTGTGAAATTATAGAGATTAAAAAAAAATGTACTTGGACTATACTTAATAAAAAGTATTCGTATCTTTTTCTTTTTAATAATAGTATCTTTTGGTGCATGTATTTTCTTTCCAAGATGATAAGGGTAGACCATAGAAAGACATTCTAACATTCAAGTTATATATAGAACATAATTTAGGTACAATAATTTGCATCTAAATTTTATCTTTATATATATATATATATATATATATATATATATATATATATATTAATTATAAAACTTTATTATGGTTGATGGATATTTTCTTCTTTATCCTTAAGAATAGAGAAGTAATTATCGATGTAACTTTTTCTAAGTATTACACCGCTCAATAATTTTAAATTAAACGTGAATTTTATATATCTAACCGTTATATTAAAAGTTTATATTATTTTATATGTTTTTATAAAGTTTTGTTAAAATTAAACAACTTGAAGGTTATCAAAATGTTCAAATTTTATTATATTTTGAAATATATATATATATTACGTCAATTTTGTTTTATAAAAATGAAATATCAAATCATCTTGAATTAATATAAAATTTTGTATATATGATTTAAGAGTAAAGAACTTTCTATCTAATGGTTGGATTTATAAAATTCACATTTAATATAAAATTATTGAGCAGTGTAATACTTAGTAAAAGTTACACCGGTGTCGTTTGAACATATTTTTTGAACTAAAGAAATATATATCAAAATTTGTTAAAATTGAACAACAACTTAAAGGTAATCAAGGTGTTCATATTTTAATATATTTTGAAATGTATATATTACGTCAATTTTGTTTTATAAGAATGAAGTATCAAATCATCTTGGATTAATATAAAATTTTGTATATATGATTTGAGAGATATGAACTTTCAATTTAACGGTTAAATTTTTAAAATTCACATTTAATATAAAGTTATTAAGCGGTATAACACTTAGTAAAAGTTACACTGATGTCGTTTGAACCCTCCTATATATATATATATATATATATATATATATATATATATATATATATATATATATATATATATATATATATATATATATATATATATATATAATAAAACTTTCTTATTTGGTTGATAGATGTTTTCTTCTTTATCCTTAGAAACAGAGAAGTAATTACCTTTTTATTATCTTTAATGATGATATATTTGGCCTACAAATTATATACACAATTTCGAGGTATACGTGTTAGGCATGGCAACGGGGCGGGGGCGGGTTTTACGTTCCCCGCCCCCGCTCCTGCCCCCGCAAATTTAAACCGCCCCGCTCCTGTCCCCGATACTTGCCGGGAATAAAATCTAGGTCCTCATCCTCGTCCCGGCGGGGTTTGGGTTTCCCCGCCCCTGCTCCTTTTTTCTTTTTTTTTTCTTTTTTTCTTTTAAATAAATATGAATAATTTTAAAAAAATAAAAGAAAAGTAAAATAATATAAATTTTTACATATAAATATTTTTAATTTTAGTTTATATATATATAAAATAATTTTTTAATTATATTATTAAGCGAGGCGGGGACGGGGCTGAAAATGGGGGCGGGGGGCGGGGGCGGGGGCGGAGGCGGGGTGGGTATCAACATCCCCGTCCCCGTCCCCGCCCTCAATTTTATCAATCGGAAAAATCCGAACTCAAACCCGAACCAGAACCCGATAAACACAGGTTTTTCCCGTCCAAATTGGGGCGGGTTCGAGCAGATACCCACGAGGGTGGGTTAGATTATCATGCCTAATACGTGTTGTGTCAAACACCGTCACATATTTTTCAAATTAGAGAAATACTTGTGCACAAACAAACCTAATACATCACAATTAGGATAAATTATTCCTTGAAAAATGTTTTTTTTTACTAGTGAAACTCATTTTTAGTACAAAAATTAAAATAAATATATTTTTAACTATAAGAGTTATAAAAAAAATTATAAAATTAAAAATACTAAATTAATATTTAAAATTAGAGAAAACTTATATATAATTCCTTAAGTATGATTGACATTGTTCTCAAATTAAAGTTAAAATTTTATCATAAAACTTTAATTGTTATTAGAGAATAATATTAACCATTTGTACCTAAAATTTATGTTTATGTATATTCTATAAAACTTTCTTAGCTGGTCGGTGGATATTTTCTCCTTTATCTGTAGAAATAGATAATCAATTACCTTTTTATTGTCTTTAATGAGAAATATTTGGCAGTGCACGTTACATACACAATTTCGAGATATACGTATATCAAATACCATTACATACTTTTTGTACTAAAGAAATACTTGTGTAAACACAAACCTAACATGTCACAATTAGGATAAACTATTCTCTAAAAGAAGTACTTTTTTTTACTAGTCTTAGTACAAAAATTAAATAAATATATTTTAACTATAATTAAGAATTTCAAAAATCAAATTTATAAAATTAAAAATATCTAATTAATACTTAAAATTAGACAAAACTTATGTAAAGTTCATTATATATGATTAATGTTATTTTCTAATCAAAATTAAAATTTTACTTCAACAATATATATATACTTACATTTAATACAAATTTTATAATAAAATTTTAATTTTGATTAGAGAAACTTAAATAATTGCACTAAGTTTTGTGGTAAAAAATTTTAAACCTATTTGATATGTCCTAAATTCTAACTTATCCAATTGTTGTTGGATGTAGATAGCTTAATTCATAAGCTTACATCATAAGCTTAGAGGGTCCAAGTAAACCTCTTCAATCCAAGAAAAAAAAGAGTGACAGTAGAAGAAAAACTAGAAACCTTTTTCCATTGGGTTAATGGGAGATCAATTGGTTCCGTAATTAAGCAAGTTAGAGAAGTTGACTGGTGATGAATTGGTTCCGAAATGGTGGTCCACATCTACAATAGAAGTAATCACAGCAGTTAATATTAATATTAGTGCTACTATTTAAGAGTAGTAACTAATAAAGCATGAGTAATTAGTAATTAGTAATTAATGTAGAAAAGAAAAAGTAAAATAAAATAGAAAAGGTGGGCCTACCAATTGAGTGTATCCAACGGTTGAGATTTGATGATTAGAGTCTCCTCCCTCTATAAATTCCGACTCATCATTCTCTTTCTCTCTCATTCAAAAGCTCGTCAACTTTTCCGGCCAACATGCTTTCTTTGAAAGTCCTCTTCATCTCCGCCGCCCTCATGTTCGCGGCGCTCGGCCTCAAGGCCTCTCTTCCGGTGGCCGCCGCCTACCTCCCTCCTCTCTGGACCTTCTTTCTCCTTTGCTCCACGCCTCCTTACCTCTTCGTCATCCTCAACGCCATCATCATCTCCATCGTCGCCTCCTCCAAGTTCCACCACTCCACCGTTCCCTCCATTCCGGAAGAAAAGGCCGTGCTGCATAACGGTTTAGCCCCGCTCGAAGAAGAAGAAGAAGAAGAAGAAGAGAAGAAAGTCATCCAAGAAGGAATAACAATGGAGAGAACAAACTCAACGGAGATTCCATCGCAGATGGAGAAGCCTCTGGTTTCTGCTAGGTTCTCTCACCGGAAGTTTCTTAAATCCACTTCCGAAGGTATTATTTATTTAATTGAATTTCTCATTCTTTTTATTATATGAATTTAAAAAAAAATGTAGTGTAGAATAGTGAAGTGTGAATGAAATGAAGTGTTATAAGTTATAGGCGGTGGTGTTGTCGTTTTGCTTAGGGTTAGGAAAGATTGAAAGTTGAAAGCGTATATTGTAGGTGGGAGAGCGTTGAGGGTGGTGGCTAAGGCAAAACGGCACGAGACATTGGAGAACACGTGGAAGGCGATAACGGAGGGTCGTTCCGTGCCATTAAGCAGACACATGAAGAAGAGTGACACGTGGCAGGTCCCACACCAAAACAAGTCCGAGGATTCGCCCCTGAAGCTACGGAAAGAACCGTCGCTGAGTCAAGACGAGTTGAATCGGCGCGTGGAAGCCTTCATAAACAAGTTTAACGAGGAGATGAGATTGCAAAGACAAGAATCGTTGGAACAGTACATGCAGATGATTAATCGTGGTGCCGCTTAATCTTTCATATTTACATCAACTACAAAACAATGTAAATCTTTCGACTGTATAGGGCTATCAATATCATTGCCATATAAGTTTATGGTTGGGTTAGACTCATATATCATCATTACTTCTTTTGTTTGTTTTTTTGTCCCTGTATATTGCTCCACATACCAAAAATGTGGTTCAACTTCAACATCAATTAGCCTAGCTAGGAAAGAACACACAGACAAAAAACTCTTGGGGAACTTGGGATTTTTAGTCTTGTTCCTCGTTTTATTATTATTTTTGTTTTTAGTGAAACCTCTTTCTCTGTAATTAATACCATGCATCAATGGAAGCTTGTAATGTTTATTTCACATTCTTTTAACTTTCATTCTTCTGCTTTCCTCTGATTTTTGAATCATGTCTTGGGTAACAATAGTAATTTTGTCTTACAACTGCTTCTTATTTCATCCATAATATTAAAATAATAAAACAACAATGACTCATTGAAAAATAAATATATAATGGATTGCTGATTAAGTAATTGCTGATTATTTTGACTCTACTTATTTATGAGTAAATTACATTCTTCTATCCTAAAACATATAAATATTATATTATTATTTTTAATGTTAAAAATTAGATCTTTTCTTTCAATAGGTTTTATTGTATGTTACTTTGTCCATTTTTTAATTTTTTTTAAAGTATAATCAAAACATCTTTAGACTAATACTGAATCAAATATTATATCATTCTCTCTTTTTATATTAAAATAAATATTTTTTTATAAAATTTTTAAAATATATTACACGTTAATAGTTTATCTCTTAATTTACATATTTAATTATTATTTTTAAAATTATTATAAATTTTACTAAAATTAATTATATTTATCTTTAAAAAATATTTTCATTATTATTTTTGCAAAATATTTTGAAATTTATATATCAAAATGAAATAATATGAATATATATATATATATATATATATATATATAAGTATTATAAAATTAAATACAAGCATTAAGATATTATTTAATTGATATAGTTAATGTAATATTTTTATAATTTTTTAAAATAGTATTTTTATTATATAGTATTAATTATATATTAAAGATAATATATAAGTATTAAAGTATTTTTTAATTAATGTTACTAATATAATATTTTAATAATATTTAAATAAATTATTATTTTATGATAAATTAGTATTTATTATATTTACTTAATGTAAATCTAAAATATGTATCTTAAATATATAATTTTTTAAATTAATATATATATTTATTAAAAATATATTATTAAATAAAATATAATTATTATAAAATTTAATGTTTATATATATAAGTATACATATATTTAATTTATTTTATAATTTCTATTTTAATAAAATTAATTTAAATTTGATTAAATATTTTGCAATTTTTAATCCAATGAATGAATGAATGACAATGAACTAAAAGTATTTTAATTAAAAGTATATTTTTTATGAGCAAATAAATTAAAAGTATAATTTTTATAAATAATTAAATTAAAAGTAATTTTTAAAATTTTATAATAATTATTTTTAACGATGTAAAATATAAAAATAAATTGATATTTTATTTTATAGAAAATGAATAATATAATACTTATATTCTTAAAGAGAGAAGTGTAATTTACATTAATAATCATATGTTAAATGAATTACATTATATATTTTAACATAAGAGATAAAAATAGTATAATATTCTTATATTTTATAAATAAATAAAAAGTTCACTCTTAATTTATTTATTGATTATACGTGACATATATGTTAAATAACCATTTTGAATTGCGGATTTAAATTTAATTTTATTTTCTTAACTTTTTCGAATTCCTTAAAACGTAAGATAGTGTTATTCTTTAATTAGAAGATGTTAAAGTTTAATTATTTCACATTCTTTTCATTTTCATTCTTCTGCTTTGCTCTGATTTTGAATCATGTCTTGGGTAACAATAGTAATTTTGTCTTACAAATGCTTCTTATTTCATCCATAATATTAAAATAATAAAGCGACAATGACTCATTGAAAAATAATAAATATATAATGGATATGCTGATTAAATAATTGTTAATCATTTTTACTCCTTATGAGTAAATTACATTCTTCTATCCTAAAACATACAAATATATTACATTATTACATTATTTTTCTTCTCATATTATCATAAGGAAAAAATTTGAATGACAAACAACACCTATAATACATGCATTTAATTGGCTACGTACTCCCTACCATTATTGCGATAGTTAATTATAAATAATAAATTTTTTAAATCAAATTAATAAATCATTAAACATGTGATTGTGACTAATTATTTATTTAATGCGTTTGGAATAATTTTAAAAAATAAGTTATTTCAATAATTGGTTATAATTATGGTGATTGTTACAAGAGAAAAAAGCTCATGCTATAACATTGAAAAATAATTTTACATTATCATTTAACAACAAATAATCATGTATAATAATCTTATTGACTTTTACCATAATTAAATTAAAAGCCATATTAGTAATGATGTAAAATTATTTTACGTTTAAAATAGATAATTATTAAACCTTGTTATAATTAATAAATTATAATCAAAATGAAACTTTGCTTCTACAAATTTGCTATAAAAAAATAAAAAAAACTCTTTTAAGATATTTAGTTTCGTATGGATACAACAAAAATTCACTTTTACATGGTAAATCAATTTTAAGAGAAAAAAGGTTAATAAAAGATAATCATAAACTTTAAAATTACATATGCATAAAAATAACTTATTATTCGGAAGAAAAAAAAAATCATTACAAATTTTTGTTGTTCCAGACATATAACTCATTTTGCAAACAATTTTTTTCTGAAAAAAATAGCTGAAATTTGGGGGTAAAGCTTTCCGGACATGCTCCCCAATAATTTTAAGAAATTTAATTTCATTAGAATATAATTAATAAATATTGACTTTTACATAGTTTAACTAATTTCAGAGGTAAAAAAAGTTGATGAAAAATAATCATAATTTTTAAACTTTCATATGCATAAAAATAACCTTTTTTAAAAAAGAAAAATTATAGATTTTCATTATTATTCTAAATATACAACTTATTTTACAAATGATTTTTCTTCTTTAAAAACATTTGAAGTAGAAGAAAATAAGTTTTTCCAATCATACAATTAATAATTTTATTCTTCATTTGTATGGCGTGTATCACCTCTCAACAGTGACATGGATTAATTTAATTTTTTTTGTGTGTGAAAGTTTTTGTACATCTCAAAGTTCCATCTAAGACTGAAATAATCTAAACATAAGAAGGAGAATGAATATAAGTGAAATAAGATCGACTGTTAAGTATAATTAAAAAATAATAAAGTGAAGAGATTCATTTATTATTATTATTTTGACGCTCTTTTAACAAGAAATAGGTAAGAAATTTTCGCTTCACATAAGACAAAACAAAGGTGAATACTTACACTTTAAGATAATACGAATCGATTTTCTTTTGCCCTGTCAATTAAAGGTTATCTGCTATTCACTTACAACTTCAATTTTTTTAATCGATTAACTTCTATTGTTATAATTTTTTTTTTATCATTCAAATCAAATAATTTCATAAATCATTTCATTTCTATTTATCTTTTCACTCGACTGGATAAGATTCAAACGAAAAACAAGAACTACTTTTGATGAGACTTACACATTTATTAGAAAAGCAAACGTGTCTCCTAATAAATTAAGCACCCAAACTAAGACAATATAGAAGTCCACAAAACAATTAATTGCAAAAAAAAAAAAAAAAAAAGAATGTGAAAAGAAGAAACGAAATCCGAAACAAAAATTATAGATAACCGACTTTGGTGTATGTGAACGTCGTCGACACGGTTTAAAACTTTAAATGGATTAAAGTCAAAGTCAACAGAGAAATGGAACCAAATAAAGAAAAAACGACGAAACTGAAAATATGGTGTTAGTGACCTAAAACGGGACACGCTAAGGATTCATCCAAAAAATCTCTGACTACAATACTACGTACACTTGGATTGTCTTTAGTAACGGTTTTCACTTTCTTAAAGTTTTTGATTGATGATAAGACTAGCTTGTTAGATGGTATTGGTGTTTGTTTTAAGATTTATAATTACATTTTTATTTTTATGACTTTGTATGTTCCCATTTTTATCTATAGATACCAAACCGAACACATCACTTTGTCGATCCGAGCGACCACGCCAAGCACGATCACTCGGGTCATTTTAGCTAGGGTGTGATCGGTCAAGTCGGCCAGACGGCCAGTTAAATCTGAATACATAATGATATGGAGTTAAATCAAGCAATTAAGGAGAGATTAATTTATATAATGTGTTGTTTTAGTTCCTTAATTTTTCTAGGCCCAGTGCTTAATCACGGCCTAACAAAAAAAAATAGGTCCCAACAAGGTATGTAACTAATTTCGAACTACCGCATTTATTACGCCGATTACTTACTTGAGCGCCAGAGTGTCTTTTGCAGGCACCTTCCCCTACTCAGATTACTTAAAGCCGCACGAAGAGATCAAAGCTGAAGACCAAGATAACTACGATCCAAATAAAAGTGAAGTGTGTTCCCAATATGGAAACATATCTATTATAGGAGGATGTGTTATATTAATTACCCTTATAAATTATAGTTTCTATTTTCTCATCCCACAATTTTCTCTCTAAATTTTTATTACACACTTATCATTTTTAAAATCATTCACTCTTTGTGATAAGAGAAAAAAAAATCATCCGTTATAATTACTTATTTTTAAATCTTAATTTTTTTACATACCAATATTTTTTTTATCATAATTAACTTTTCTTAAAATTCTTTTAAGAATAAATACATTGAGGTGTGAAGTGCCTTCATTTCTCTTTCACCTATTATTATATATAAAGATAATATCTCCTTTAATAACTTTTATTTAGTTTTTATTTTTTATTAGACATCTTTATCTATAAATCCTAATTACATGCTTTATAATTTAATCTACATCTATATAAAAAGACAGTACTTCTTTTAATAACTTTTGGTTGGTTTTTCATTTTTGGTTAGACACTTTCATCTTTAAATTTTAACCACACACTTTATAATCTAATTTTCATAATTTTTAAAACCATCCACTCTTCTTATATATATATATATATATATATATATATATATATATATATATATAATCACTCACTCCCACTAATTCTTACAGAGTAACCGTTGCTTATTTTCAAATTTTAATTTTTTTTCTTCATCTCTTATAACAAATCTTCCAAACACATTTTTCCTCCAAAATAAATATAGAGAAATGTCTATTTCCTACTAGTATTTTGAGTAAGACGTTAAGGTTGATATTTTATAACAGTTTCTTTTATTATAGATTGATCTTTTTTTGGGTAAAGAATTATAGATTTATGTGTATATTAGTTTAAATTTTAATATTTTTTTCAAAACATATTACTTCAATTCATATTTTTTATAGTTAATTATTTTATTTAAGTAAATATGGTCATTTTTTTAATACAAAACTGAAAAGATGCGTGAAAATTTCTGAGGTTTGTTTTTTTTTTTATAATTTTGTTTAAAAATTATTTTTTTATTTTTATTTTTTTCGTGCATCCACTATTTACAACAATCTATGACAATAATTTTTACAGTTGTATATACTTCTTCTAAATTTTTCTAACTCAATAAACTTTACCACATTAAATATCCTATTACTTTCTTTTATATCTTGTTATTTTTTTCTTTATTTCATTATATTCAATTTTTAATGAAAAATTTATCGTTTAATTTTTAATACTTCTTTATTTTCTTTTTTTATAATTTAAAATATCCTTTTTTTATTAACTTCCTATGAAAAATAGTTTAGTAATGAAAGAAAATTTTACAAAATGACATAAAATTACCATTTGAACTATAAAGGTAGAAATGATACTGAGTTGAATTCAAGCCGCCAACCTACTTAATTTTAGTGGGTTAGATTAAATAAATGAACTCACCATCCGCTTTTTTTTTTTTTTTTTAAAGATAAGTTTTTAACAAATTTATGTTAGATCAGTGTTTTATTTTATGATTTAACTTTTTTTAGGTAATTATTTTTTATTTTATATAAAATATAAGTATATTATTTAATCACATGTCTTTATTAGTACATTTTCATGTGTAATATCTTTTTTAATAGAAATATATATTATTTTGTCCCTTTTCATGAAAAATATAACACTTCTAATCAATTTTACAAATAATAATAAAATATAGATTGAACCGTTGAAGTAATAATGTATATTGAAATATTTTAATTGAGATTTTTTTAAAAAAATTAGATGGGTTGAAGATGGATCAATTTGTCAACCTACCATTTTTAACACATCAATTTACTAAAGTGGACCAATCTGTTAATCAGTCAACTCACCGGTATGTGGGCAACTACATTTTTTAACTCATTTTCTTTGATAGACTAACCCGTTACATCCCACATCTCTTCTTTAATGAATTAATCCATCTCATTCTATTTTAGATAGATTGACCCACTTTGTCACCTTATCTTATAGTATTTTGGTGGAGAGTATTGTTATATTAACTTAGTACACTCATTGAATGAATTTGAATAGGATAAATATTTTTGGTTGCCGTGGACATGTCAATTTAGTCGAATACATATTATTCAAGATGTTTCTTACATTTTTTTTTTGCTTAATTCACATTATAACTGTTTTTTTTTGCTATAAATTTGGTGGATATTTTCTTAGATATTTATTGATTATTGAATATTGTGTTAGCTTTTGTTCATCATTTTTCTATCTTTATTTTTATCTCATTTAAATTTATCACGTTCTTAACAAATAATAGAATTTTATCATTTTATTTTATTACTTTTTTATATTTAAAAATCTCATTTTTTTCATGCATATTAATTTATTAATGAAAGAAACTTTGCATATTTTAATTTTATACCAATTCGTACTAATTTAACAGTTGAATGAATTTCATCTTAACAAATTATCTTAATAATAATTTGTCACATGTTTTTCATATTAATTCTTCATGTAAAAAACGTACAAATCTCCATTCAAGTAATCCATACTACCAATTAACAAAAGAAAATATACAAATAGCACAACACCCTCTCAATAATCAAGCTTTTATTAATTAAGCTCGGGTATGTTTGGATAATTTTTTTAAAACGTATTTATAGAAGAAAATAATAATAAATAAAATAAATCTATTCATTAAGAAATTTGTAAAATCTTTCTCATATTAATTTATCGGGACTTATTTTAAATTTATGTAAAAGTTCATTTTAACTTATAAAAAAATTATTTTATTTTTCTTTCTTATTTTCTTCTCCAAAGTACTTTAAGACAAATTTATCTAAGCAAATTCGTTGTCATGTGACATCAACATTTTAAAATCATTAACTAAGTTTTATTACACGATAGTTATCCTTATTTCGGGGGGAAGATAGTTGTGCTGAGAATCCAAGACTATCCACAAAATGCGACCATCGTTTCCATCTTGCATTGATTCTTGAATGGAATTAAGAAGTCGACTTGTCCGGCATTTGTGATCTTCGTGATGATCATCTGTCTTGAGATGTTTTAAAATATAAGCTAATGAATACGTATGCATCTTATGATGCAGGACACGATCATTGATTTAAAGATATCAACAACTTAGTTTGAAATTCAAATGCACTTCCAACATAAAGTTGAGAGCCAAGGTTACAAAAATCAATAGTTCTCTGCTTTGGAAACCCAAGTAAATGGTTGTATTTTGTTCGTATAGTTTTCTGTTTCATGAGATAAGCAGATAGATATTAAATTATTAATTTTTCATGGTTTCTTTGATTGTTTTCTCACACACTTGACTTTAGGATCTTTTAAAAATTTTCAAATACTTTTTGGATCTTTATATGGCATTACAATTACGTTATGAGAAGGATATGTTAATTATACATTCATACATGCCCCAGTCCTCCCTTTTTGGTCAGCAAATTTTTTCTCATTCTATGTCGTAATTTTTTTTTAATTTTTTTTAAGTGTGGGTAATAACTTTAATGAGCGCCCTACAATGTTTCCCTATTGAGCATCGAAGATGATTTGATACATGTTAGGAATTTAAATATTGTAATTGGTGGGGGAGTTTAATGTCAGATTGCAATATAAGATTATAGAGTGGGAATAAAACATAAATCAAAATAGAATCCTGAAGAAATTGTTGTCAAAGGTGAGAGTTTGGTATCTCATACGCGAGGAATATGCATTGGTATATCATGTGGAGCTTATGTTGAGAACCCGAGTACATTCTAAACAATCGCACAGAAGCGCATCCTAAATCATTAATTCCTTTAAATCACTTTAGGAACATACCCCAAGCCACAGTGCAATCCTCAATAGCATGGTTGGGCTTCAAATAATCATATGGAGTTCTAAAACACGTAAATTTAGATGTTTGTTATTCAACGGAAAGGCAACAACTTTGCTGGCATTTCACTAGCTCAGATGAAAATAATTTTTAAATTGAAAAGAAAAAAAATACAATTTACTGTAGGATTTACACGTCTAAGATACAGTCAACTCTGGTTAGACTTGTGTTAGTACGTAATACAAATTACAAGCCATCAAACTGATTTCACTGCTATCAAAATTTCATCCCGAATACATAACAAATATTTAATTTCGTTTTAGCCTCTTTATTCTCTCAAGAGCACCAAGCCGATTTTCATTATCCTTGTCTTTTGTAGCATCCACTTCTCCATTCGTTTCATTCTCGTCTCTCTTTCTAATCAGACCACCAAACACAGCAGAAGGAACATCTTTTTGTGCAATTTCAACCTTATCATCATCGTCTGAATCACTTTCTTCTGGTAATTCAATATCTTCATGATTTGCACTAGTTATTACTCCTCCGTCAGATCGAGATTCCACTCCGGCACTCACAAACCCAACTTTTCTCTCTTTTGCCACTGTATTGTCAGCTGCTGGGGCTAATTGTCTTTCCAAAGCAGCCATTTCGTCCTCAGGGATCCCAGCCTCTTTCAATTTGTCTTTGGCCTCATCAAGATTCACAGTTTGATCCTTCTGCATCAGATACTCGGGCAGTATAAAATGTGTCTGGAAAAACAATGTCAGATTAGAATAAAGGCCAAACATCAAGGTTACAGACTTAGTTATAGGTATAGTAAAAATGAAAAGTTAAAGTAACCTGGCTGTAGCTTGCAGAGACACTCCTCTTAATACGAAGCATTTCTCTGAAAGTGTCTTCGTTCCCATGCTGAACCTCAAATTCATGCCATTTATTCCAAAACTCTGGATCAGATCGTGGATCTGCAAACTGAGAGGCAAATACATATATTCCACGGGCCCTGTCAATTTCTCCCAAGCTTTTTTCCAGCTCAGCATACTTCAAACACATAGTTTTGACATCCTTGTCAGGAAGACCAGATTCAATTGCCTGCTCATAGATCTCCCTTGTTTTGGGTACACCAAATATCTCAGCAGCACGGGCAATATATATTTCATACATGCTTAACTTCTCATTGTTAGGAACAGCTTTAGTTGCTTGATCATAAACCTTCATAGCTCGCTTCGCAAGCCCATAGTCCTCCTCCAGCTTGGCATATTGCAGGTAAAGAGGTTTTACTTGATCGGCTGGGGCCTGTTTGGCAAGAATGATCCAAAAGAAGGATTAAGTTAGCATTATAATGCATTATCAGAATTCAAAAGTAATATTTGGCACGCATAAACACATTATCAGAATAAAATAACTTATGACCTTCGCAAACTACAAACCTTTTTCCATAAATCAATACAATAAAAGCTATGGGTACCCTTATCATAGAACCAAAGATTGTGACACCCATACCATTATCATTCTAGACGTTGATCAAATTAAAAAATTTACTGGTTTTAAAGACAAACATGGCACCCTTATTATAGAACCTTGGATGTGCATCTATATACAAGGAGGTTCAAGACAATTTTAATCTTATCTATTCATAAAGACATGTTACAAATATATAATTTTTAAGATCAGGAATTTTCATTAAAATAAAGTTGGACAGAAAAATAAAAATACTTTTGAACAAGAAAGCAAGTTTTACAAGAAAACATATATGGTAAGAAACCTGGAAAACATGTTAAATTAAGCAAGAACTTTAGTTGAACCGTTAGCTTATAAGGAGTGACTGAGTAGTGGATATTACAACAAAAAAAAAAAGCCAAAAAAATACTGAGTTCAAGCAGACATGAAATGATGATGGGTCATTTACAAAAATATTACATGAATAACATTTATCCATAATTGACACACTTAAAACACAATCTTGCTCTAGGAACATAAATGGAAAACTTGTAAAGAAATTATACTTATAGAACACATTTTAGCAATCAATAAACCGTGCATACCGATTCAACTGCATTTTCAAATAGTTCTCTTGCTCTCTCCAATTTAGTCTTTCCATATCTCTTAACAAATTTAGAGAGATAAGTAACCCATATGTCTTTAACATGAGGGTACTTAAATATCTTTACACCTCTTTCATAAACTTTAAAAGCATCTTCAAAGTATTTATGTTCCTGCATAAATCAATGTAAGAAATTGTCAATCAGCCAAAATCAGTTGACGTAAAATCCAAAATATTAACTGCACAAAAATACAACACCATACCTCCAGGAAGTATGCATAATTGATGATTATTTGTGGTGTGGCTATTCGTAGATCCAATATCCGCTCATAAACAGCCCCTGTAGACTCCAAAGTACCCAGGCTTTCCTCCAAATCAACATAAAAGGTCCACAATCTCAAAGATTTATGCAGTCTCATCTGGACTGGTTCATTCCCATCAGCAGCCACTAAAAGTAAAGCATAAGGAAAATTTAGAAGTTAGATCACTCTCAATAACATACATGAGAAAAATCAAGGAATTGGGTTGTGCATGAATTGGCTTTGTTAAAAATTCGAACAGAACCAAATCAAACCTCTTTAATAGTCCAGTTCTTAATCCAAACTATTTGATAATTGACAAAGTGATTTGTTTTTTGGTGAACCAGTTCTAAACCAAATCAGTTTTGAACCAATTTTGCAAATCAAACTGGTTTGAAACTGGTTTCAAATCTCTTATTTTTCAATGATTGATCTTGTTACTCTAAGAATGTTTCAACCAAAGAATTTATTTTCTGGTTACACAAGTATTGCCATAGCTGAAGAACATTTTCTTCTAAATTATGTTCCTCAAGGAACCTAAAGAATCTTATGAATAGAATGTGTAGTGTGATGACCTCAAGGCTTACAAAGTAATGTTTACTACCACCAAAACCCAAAAGAAACTATTTTGCTTGCCTATTTCTGTGTTATAACATGTTAGGTTCAGCTTGTTCTCACTCTAGAAAACTGTCTCTCTAAATCCTCAACCATTATGGCAAATTTACCACCCCTAAAGCCCAACATTCAGTCCTGTGATAGCAGCAATTATGAAAATTTAAGCAATCTTCCCCTCTAATGTTCATCCTATATCCCATCTGACTATCTTCCACAGAAAGTCAGTGAATAAACTTAAACCAATTCTTAACATGAAACTAATAGAATCTTAATATACTGACTAATACTGATATAGAAGTAGCTCCTGAGTCAAAAAGGTTATCTAGTATATATGAATGAATGCTTTTTTTGGGTGGCAGCAAATGCCACTTTAGCATTCTACAAGCTGATCCCGTTGGGAAGGGATTTGACTGCAAATGCCACTTTAGTATTCTACAAGCAGATCCCATCTAGTAAATCATTGCCATATGGAATCTAACCAAAAGTTTAGCTAGATCAGTCTTAGCAATTGATAGTGGTAAGGAATTTGGCTAAGAGCTACAAGTTCACCACATGCCAACAGGGGTGATGAAAGCACAACAGTACCACTACAACATTGTTTTTCTCTTGTTTCTACATCAGCTTAGATTGAGGGGGAACAGAACTTACACATGATGCAAGTACGTGACTTGATCCTTCCACAATATATGGCTGAATATTTTACATACTATATGTTAGAATAGTGGATTAAGCCTAACTCAACCCTACAAAACAGGCTTGTAAGGTTAGGGTTGCTTTCCACTTATATACTATTCAATTGCCTAATCTCTAGTCGATGTGGGACTTGGGTTTTTTCCAATACACCCCCTCACGTCCAGCACTATTGAGCTTGGTACGTGGATAAATGGTGGGTGGCCCTTTTTAATGATCTAGGATTGGCGGGACTTGGATTTTTCCCAATACACCCCCTCATGCCTGTGAGGCATGCATCAATGGTAGGTAACCCATTTTTAAAGTGGATCTAAATGGCTCTGATACCATGTTAGAATAGTGGATTAAGCCTAACTCAACCCTACAAAACCGGCTTGTAAGGTGAGGGTTGCTTTCCACTTATATACTATTCAATTGCCTAATCTCTAGTCGATGTGGGACTTGGGTTTTTCCCAATACTATATAAAAATATCATAAAGAATATGCCCATAAAGTTATCCCTATCTATATGCTAAGGTACTAAGCAATATAGTCTAATTAACTCAAATTTTAAGAACTTAAAACAGCTAAAATCAATCATCAAAAGGGCAATGCTTAAAGTCATAACACAAATCTTCACACAAGCAGCCATAGACCACAAAGGCTATCAAAAACACAGAAGCATTGCTATTAAATCTGGGTAGAGCAAAGAGAATGCCAGTTTGAACCAAAAAAGAAACCACAAAATGATACAAACACAACACTTTCAGATTTATTTTTATTTTTCCCCCCATTTGCTAACAGGTTGACCTGGATCTGAATAGGGTGTCAAAGTCTCAACATCTATAACATAAAAAAGTAACCCATATTTAAGTAAAATAGCTTCAAAGCAAAAGTTTAAAAGCTCTCATCAAAAGCATTTTGCCATGATGTTATTGCTATAGGCATTTAACATAAGTTTTCAAATGCTTTGAATCCCTCCACCCCAAAATGAGTTTGAGAAAAATCTGAAATCTAATCACTAATTTCTATTTGAGAAAGCTTCTTTTTTTTTCTTCCCAGTAATGTCAAAGCAGAATGCCAATAAATGAAACAAGAAAAAAGGCCATCCATCAAGTGAATTCAAACAAGGGAGACAGGGAGGAAAATGTCATCAATTGACACAAAAAAGAGTCATAATCTACAATGATAAGATAAAGAAAACAATAACAATATCAAATCATAAGGGAATGTAGATGAGAAAATGAAACATAACAGCACAAATTGTAACTCTCATGGATATAGAACTAGAAATAAATTCATTGTTCAAAACTAGTGCACCAAACCCATTTAGAAATAGGTTCAGTTTATGAAATCCATTATAAAAACCAATATGGTTTGTTTTAAGTGGTTTTTTGGCACATGCCTAAAAGAATACCTAAAGGCAGATCATGTTGGGAAGAAAAAAAATGTGAATAAGGTGAAGTGAGGATACCTCTTCGCTTGACCTCAACTGATGGCTCAGCTGTAGCCCGCCTCATCAGCTCAAGTGCTCCTTTGAAATTTTTATGCTTTAACTCCATTTCTGCCCACTCACACCAGACACTAGCCAGATTATCCACAGTTTTGTAGTTCACCTGCACTGCCTTGTCAAATATGACCCGGGCATTGGCAAGATCTTTGTGCTGCTCATACAGTTTGGCAAAAGCAACCCACAACGTATGAGGCTTTCCCACTGCCTTCATGGGATCAATCGTCCTCACTGCTTCAGTGTATGTCATTATCTGCTTAGTAGCATTCCCTTCAAAGAGCTTCACCCGCCGGTGCCACTGTTCTACATTGTGAGGATTCTGACGCAAAAGCACGCTATTGGCCAATTCCGGCCTCCTCTCCATAAGGTAATCAAACCGAGCCAACCTCAAGTCTATGTCATTCTTGTCATTCAACCAAAACCCATGTAAAATCTTTCTCTCAAAGTCCTCCTCCAACGCCCTTCCCTTGAAACGAATATCTTCCTCGTCCCCTTCTTCAACACCGTTTTCTTGACCCTCCTCAGCATCCTCCTCATCACTCAAACCCATCTCCTCCATCTTATAAGCAAGCATGCTCTCTTCGAACTGCGAGTAAGAATCAAATATAACACTAAAATCCCTAACAGTAATAACAGTGGACATGCCCTCCTCAAACACATCCCTAGCCTTCTCGTGCAAACCCCTCCTAATGTAATACTCAGCCAACGAAGTCCAAAGCCTACCCACCTCATCCGTGAACTTCCTAATTCCACCCCTAATGATAGCATCTACATTCAACCCAGAAACCTCATTGGCATGGCGAGTGAGCAAATCACACAACTCCAACCAAAGCCGGTGCTTGGTTTTACCCTTAATCGAGTAAAAGCGATCATCGTTGAGAACCGAAGCAAGCCTCTCAGCAGACTCTTGCCAGAGACTGGAATTAAGCAAAAACTCAATAAAATCCTCAATGTGAGAGGGGTCGTATTTCAAGTACCTGCGATAAACGCGAAGAGAAGTCTCAATGGGGATACCCTTCTGACTGACAAAGACAAGATATGGCTCCCAAATGCGATCGTGCTGGGTGACGGGGAGGGCGCAGAGGGCCCTATCGAAAGTTCTGCGAGTGCGAGTGACCCATTTCTGGTGCGTTAGGGTTTGGAGGTACATGATCCAAATGCGGGGCATCTTGTGCATGGTGACGAGGGCGCGCTCGAAGGTGTTGTTGAGAGTGTCGTAGTGAGAGTGAGTGACGGGGAGGTTGCGAACGAGGTCGAGGCGCTCGCGGAGGTAAGCGTGCCAGAGCTTGTAGCTTCCGGGGAGCGCCTTGAGGGCGCGCTCGTAAATGACGAAGCGCTTCTTGAACGGAGCCTCCGAACGCGCGACGAGGTAGCGCCACCATAGCTTCAGGCTGAAGGGGTTTCGCAGAAGCTCCTCTTCGTATATGAGGTCGTCTTCCGAAGGGTATAAATCCTGCGAAATCGACATCGCTAAAACCCTAAGCCACACCGCAGTGCAAAATCCGACAAATCCAAATTGCGGTGTCCCTCACAGTGATGAGTAGAAAATAATCAAAATATGTGTTTCTTTCTTTCTTTCTTCGATTTGCTTTGGGTCCGGAGTCCGGATTTACCAGTTATGAGATCTGGGCCGGGTCTTAGCTGCCGCTAAATAATAAGGCCCATTCCCCTGATAGAATTAGTGGGCCGTAGTGTTGGTTAGACATTACTGTATTTTTGGATCAATCTTGGATTACATTTTGCGATATGTAATTTTTGAACATGATTATTTTATTTATTAGTCATAAAAATAAAACGTTCTTTAGTTTTACCTTAAAATTTAGGATTTAATTTTGTAGAATGTTCGAATTTACATTTTTTTTATCATAATATAAACTCGATGCAAACTCATTTCTAATTAAGTTGACGAATTCGGCCGTATAAAACTATTGAGTCGGGTTCATGTTAGGTTAAATTCTTCTTTAACCCATTTGATGAACACTTCTACCTATATCCTTATAGTTGAGGTAAAAAAAAAATTTCTTTCACATAACTAATGGATTTTGAGCCCTCTTTAGTTTTTTCTCTCCTTTCTCGTATAAAATTAAAACTATACATTACATTTAGTGGTCCACACTCCACAGTAATTAGTGTTTCTATTTTTGTAATTGGACAGATTGGTCAATTGGTAGCAAGATTGGTTAATGTTTTTGAGATTGACCGACTTTTATGCCAATGGACCACTCTAAAAGGTAGACCAACCTTACCAAATAGTATTGAACAATCTTTTTTTAAATTAAATGACCTTGTAATCAATTAACTAACTGCAAGACTGTTAAATGTAATGTATGATTGTGATTTTACTAGAGTTACTTAGAAAGAATTTAGATCAATAATGGTTAATATTCTTAATTAAGGGTGTAGCAAAATCTTTTTTGTGTGTTACCTTACCCTTTAAAATTATGCTATTTTATATAATGTTAATTTTAATATTTATAGGCTTAAATATTAGTGTAGAATCATTTAATGGGTAAGTTTGCTCTATACGGCTCAAGTCAATTTCCAATGGTACTCTAGATGTCGAGATCTACAAATTTATTAATTTCTTCTGAATAAAAAATGTAGAATATTATAGAAATCTTTTGGCCATGATGTTTTGTGAAGCATCATAACATCTTAGAAACGTGTCGAGGAACACAAAAAGTTGGCAACATGCTTGATATGTACAAGATTGAGCGAGATATACTAAAAAAAAAAAAACTATAAAATAGCTGAACGTGTCTGAATTTTCTTTTATTTTTTTTATAATAAGTATAAAATACAATGTTCTTTAATGTTAATTTTAATATTTATATGCTTAATTTATATTAAAATCGTAATACTTTATTAATAATTAATAACCTATCGTACTCGTCATATAGCTTTTTAAAATATCAATATATTATATTATACACTTTCCATGTCTACGCATGAAAATTGCTAATTATATATGACTACAGCACTGTGTGATTCACCTTGCAGCATCATCCAATAATACAGGAATGGATTTGTATCTTCTCATGTTAACAAGTAACATGACGAAGTTTTGTTACTATCAGGTAAGGTTGAAGGACTCATAAACAAATGATGAGTCTTGTTATAATCATTTTATGTCTCCTCTCGCACAGTATAACAAAAACTAAATTTATTCTACTGGATATCAAGTTCTTCTAGTATAAGTTAATTAACTGGCAATAGAAAACAAGAACATAAGACAAAAATGGAATCATAATATTCCAAAGTGAGTAAACTTGCTATTACAATGCTGTCATTGTCATGGTTGAAATTGCTGTCTTGCTATTACAAACTCTAAGGGAATCCAACAAAATATTCAGAATAACTTGGCTTCTGTACGTGGCTATATATTGGCCTCATCAAAAGGTCACACCTGCATGAATAATTTCATATAAAGCTAGCACTCGAATGTTATGCATAAATCTGAAGGAAGCCATCACACGTGCATGCATGCCTATATGCTCTTTGCATTTCAGAATGCCAAATCTAATAACTCATAAACGTGGTGAGTTGAAATTGGTCAAAACATCAAGTGAGGCAAAAGTGATGTCAAGAGAGGAAAGAGGAGCACAATAACAAGAACAATGCCAAGAAGTATGGCATAACAAGTCCACTGCCTGGAACTCTTTTGATACTCTCTGGCTTCTTGAAGTTGCTCAGTGCCTCTTCTCACAAAAGAACTAGCATGCGCCACGTGGCTCTCTATGTTGTTAAGTTGTTGCCCTTGAGACTCCACCAAAGCCGCCATGTCCAAAAACACCTGATGCAGCTCGATCAAGTTCTTCTCTATCTCCTTAACAGCGTCGTGTCTTTCTTGAATCTCGGATATGGTGTCCATAATCTGACCCCTCCCTTGTTCCTGAATAGCCCTCTGAAGAAAACTCTCACTCTCTCCACTTGAGATCAAGTTCTCTATGGTTTCCTCATCAGCCTTCTCTCCTGTGATGGTGAAGTACCTTCGTTCAACCGTTTCCTTGTACTCGTTCTGCATTCTTGCTCTCAACCCTTGAAAATCGTCCATCAAGTCCTTCAGTTTCTTCCCAAGGCCACTGACCACTGAGGTTCTGGTTCGGTCTGCTGAAGAACCTGGACCACAGCCTGGAAGGTTTCTGTTGGCTGCGTTGGAACGTTCTAGAGCCTCAAGCTTTCCCTTTATGATCTTAACACGTTTGAGGACCTGCTGAACATCTTGGTCCATTCTGGCTCGAAGATCCTTCATGGTTTTTGCGTTGTGGACGATTTTGCTTTCTTCGTTTGACTCTTGCAATTTTCTGTAAAGCTTCTCCACTGACCTCATGTCCTCTTTAACGTTCTCCACTTCGTCGAAGAATTTATCGAGGTTGACACTTTCCTTGCCGGCCTCCACATCGTCGATGTGGGACTGCTCGTTCAAGTCGGTGTATTTTCTGAAGGAGCTTGAGATTAGGTCGTTCATTTTGATGAACAATGACTAGCTGTGTGGTGATTGGTGAAGGAGGGAACAGATGGTTTGATGTTACACAATGTTTGTTGTGTAGCTTCAAATCCCACCGCCCCCTCTGGATTACGATCGATTCGAACGGGGAGGAAACTGAAGGTGACAAAAGGCAAAACGTACCGATTGTCACCAACAACGAGGCCTTCAGGAGAAAAGAGCTTTTGTCTGCATGGGGTGGATGCATTAGAGGTCCATGCTTAATGCTAAACAGGGACCACCCAAATTAACTTTATGCTATTCATAGAAGGCTTTAGAAGTTGGATTAACCTGTGGCCATGCGTTCTTTTATTTTCTACTCTCAATTTAGTGACTTGGTCATCTTTTTTTCTGTCCCCTCACTCATTTTTATATTTTTGTTTTGTGCTTATTCTTCAGCTGAAATTATGATTTCTTCATATTCGAGTCAGGATTGCAATATTCAGTCATCAAATCTATATTTATATTATATTCATTTTACTCTATTCTCGGGCTGCTTCAAGTTTTTACGTTGAAATATCACCCCTAAATATCATTTCACAATCCCAAAGATAAGTTATCGTGATTTTAACTTTGTAACCATGGGTTGATATTTCTCATTTTTGATAATGAAAAAGTTTTAAAAGCTAAAGCACTAAAAAATATATATATAAAAAAAACCTTCAATCTTGAGTACAAAAATAAGAAAGCCTTGTACACGAGATCCACATGTTCCATAGTTGAATTTTTTTCATAAAGCATTTCTTTTGGCGAAGAACATCTGCAGATGTTTTTAACTGCAGATTGGTCATATCCAATCTACGTAGTTTAAATGTAAATCAACGAAATTTTACCTAACTACCCTTGTCTATCAGTGGAATCTAAAAGAGAACAAAAAGAAAACGTCACATTCCGTTTGAAACACGTTTTTATCCTTTGTTGTCGTGTTTAGAACACGACTCCGTATAAAAAAATTCCCAAATTCAGTCATTTTTTAAATAAAAGGTACCTTGCTGAAAACAGGTAAAACAAAGGTTTACAGAAATACATTCTCCTTGCTTCCCCTTGAAACAACCAAATATTTATCGGTGATAAAGCAAAGGTTGCTTGCAGAAAATTGTGGCTACATATTTGAAATTTCCAATCAAGAGAAACAAAGAACGGAACTTGCAGTTACTATAAAGCAAAAACATCTTACAGGCTAAGAATAAATTGGGAGAACAAATTAGGCGTAGTTACATTTTCAACGTTGTTGAAATCAGGTGGCACGGTGAGCTCTCAAAAGAAACTAAACAGCTCCAACCTACAACCCCAATCAGCTGCATTTCATAGTTTTCCTACACAAACCACTATGATGCCCACTTATATTACCAGAATATATTGGTTTCTCACCATTTTTTCCTACCCCTCTTTATGTACAAACATGAAAAAAACAAGAAGCCGAAGTGGATAAAATGTACAGCAAAATCTTTCCCCACTTCAATTTAGCTTTGCATGAAAGTAACAATTATGGCTGCCGCCAATATGATTTTCACACATTCATAGACAGAGATTGGACATGTTCCTTATCAGCATTATGACTACTGCTGCCATGGGCAACACCATTGCTAAGTTTCTCCTCCCTCATTCCATCTACCACCAGCTGTGACTGACTGCCTGACGAGTCTCCAGTACCCAAGTTCACAGTCTGCTGCTTGAGATACCTCTCAGTGGCATCATGGAGCAACTTCATCATGCCACCTGAATCTGACCCAGGTGATAATTCTTCTTCTCGCTCTGGCTGGATATTGAGGTCAATTTGGCCTTTGAATGGCGAAGCAGATGATTTTACTCGGTTTGGATCATCATCAGAACCATCATTACCCTCTTTGTTCTGGTTCGGGCTACTATCACCTGTGTTACTACACGGCAAGGAATCTTCATCAAGCAAAATTTCAGGTGAAGGTAATGGCTGAGGATGTTGTTGCTGTTGCTTTTTACGAGTTGTCTCTGCTTCTTTTTCTGATTGCTTCTTCTCACGTCGTAACATAAGGGTACGGAAACGTCGCTTCACTGTTAAACACACATTACATGTACATGTCTGCTTATGCTTGGGTCCCTTTCCACTGGGAGGCTGAATGCAAACAATGCAAGAGCAGCCAGGTCTATGACGTGGGTGTTTAGTTGTAGCCTGGGCAGACGCTGGGAGTGCTTCACCCTCTCCCAGAATAGCTAGATTTGCAAGTGTATCAAGTCCCTCCAAAGCTTCAGCATTATCAGGATCCTGCTTCGCGGCCTTCATTTTCTTGGAAACAGCTGCCAAGTAAATGCATTTAAAACATAGTAGTTTTCATACCCTAATTTCGCAATTTGTTGCATAGGAGATTAAATCACACGACACAGAATCTGAGACATTTGCTATAGTGAAGCGATTGAACAATTCAAACCTGAATTACAAGGAGGTAGCAAATTCTCAAGTTGCTCTGCTGTCAGCTCTTGTGCAACTGAACAAGAAGATCTGGCAGCATAGAGGATTTAATAAATATAAAATAAAGCATTAATATATTGGCTGCATAGTAATATAGGTTTATAATGTGAGCAAATGATTCTGTGAGAGATAATTGTTAGATTGATAGTTAATCACATGCCTTGTGCAAGTAAACATGAGCCAAGTTGAGGGAAGACGGTGAAAATTGACAAAGTATCTCGACTTGATGCTTGGTATGGCACAGTGTCAATATCATAGTTAAATAACAAACCTTCCTACCTAAAAGTATAAATATCTATGCAAATGCTTGACCATAGCAATTTTACTAGAATCCAAAATAAAGCAAGACAAAGGCATACATTTATATACTATTACGACCACTCTATTATGAAATGATAACCATATGTACATGTCAGCTAATTGTCTCAAAAGGTTCAGAAAGATACCCTCTTAAACCTCAGATCACTTTCGGTCCATCCTAATGGTCTAAATATGAATACATTCTTCCACTAAGGAAAGCTTACTAATTTGTAATTTCATCTTCATATTTGCACCTCAAAAAAGAAAAAAGAAAACAGATGCCTATGAGAATTAAGGGAATGGATCACTTTTGTACCTTTCTGGATCCCATGAATTATCAGAACATGTCCATTTTGATGGAAGAAGTTCACTTGCTGGCAATTTGCGCCACTTAAGACAATCTTCACATTGAGCCCACTGGATCTTATCACTGGCACAAATAAAGATCATTGCTGGGAATTAATTTACGTGGTTAAATTAAGAAAACAAGTCTAAATGAGAAATTAATGTTTCTCAGGAACTTAGTGAAAAAACAGGCAAAATACATGCACAACAATAAAAAAAAATATATTCATATCATTTCTCCCTGAAGGTACAGAAACATTCAAAAGCCAATGTTTGTCTCCAGGTGAGACAAACCACACGAAATCAAATCTATCTTCATAATAATTAAAAAAAAAAAAAAAATCCTAGGTTTCCATTAGCAGTGCTCTGCATACAACAGAACATCATTCCACATTCTACAAAGAATATATATAAAAGATATATCAACAAATATGTAGAAAAAAATTTAAAAATCAAGATATTTAAAGAAAGTGATCACAATCTAATTAAGGATAAGTGATTTACCCCACATTATCACTGGTAAAAATTGTTGGCTTTCCAAGCACTGGAGCTTCCTGTAAAGGCATTCTCGGCATAAAGGTTTCCACAATGCATAATAATTCCCATAACTCTTTCAATCAAATAAAGCACGAAGAAAGATAACAAAGGCAGACATTAAAATTCCAATCCAACATTGGATGTACAACTCTAGAGACTGACTTCAGCATTTTAAGCCAGAGACGTTTTAGTTGAAGGGCTGGATAATAAGGAAGAAGAAGGGCTTTAAATTTGAAAATTTAGAATACAAAATCCTCAACTAAGACCAGGTGAGGGTCATCAGTCTACTTCATCCCTCCCCTTTCTGTCCACTCAGCCAATGACTATTGAACTTTTTCATATTTCTACTCACAAATTTTGTACCATAATGATTGACTTTGACTATTTTTCAACTAAGATTATAAAGTGATTGACTATATTGCCTGCATCATGTACAAATTAGAAAACTATCATTTGATTAGTTTTATGTGACTAAAAGATATAAACAATTACTCTTCAAAGATGAAAATATTAACTTTTTATTGTAATCACCTTAAGAAAGTTTGAATGAAAGGTCTAGATCTAGGTCATTTCATCACTAAAAAGTATAATAACATTAGCTATCCATAACCCTTTCTGATGTGAAGCAAGAGTGGAAAACTACCTCATACTCCTCAAATTCAAAACCTTCAATCACCACTATGCTTGGAAGATGGCTAGGCGGCGGGCGGAGCAGACCTTGAGCTTCTTGCCATGTAATCTTCAGCTCTATTAAATCCTCATTTTCAATTTTTAGACGTTTACTCTTTGAGCCCAATATGCTGCTCTTTCTTTTTCTAGATATTAAAGATTTGCTCCCCAATGCTTCTTTTGCTATGTATCCTGACTTATCAACTTTAGACCACGAATTAGGATCAGCCAATTCAACCTAAATGACAGATGAAATTTGTAACAATGAGAATATCTAAAATGGCAAACATTAGCAATTACGATGCAATTACTTATTTGATACTAACTTCACCATGTGCAGAAAATCCATTTCCAGTCTTATTGGTTTCATTGTCCTGCAAACAGAAAAATACGCACACAAATTCAAATTTTCACCAGACAATAAATATATATGGGATGTGTTAAAAATAACAAATATGCAAACAAGAATAACAAATTATTTATTAAACTGATAAAGTGTCCTTTATTAGAAAATATCCATAACTATAAGATCAGCCATAGTAACCTATGCTGACTCCAGACAATCTGACAAAATAGAAAATTGAAGTCTAATTATACAATAGGGCATGATAAAACCTCCAGACAGAATCCAAAAAATCTTATCAAGGGAAGTGCTGATTTTGCACATATGTAAGTACACCTCAAAAAGTTATACATTGCTTTTCAAACAATTACCTGATCAGATGGCACAGCACTTGAAGCCTTTCTAAATCCCATAACCAACCTCCCCTCTGGCTCCAACCGGCTAAATGTTACTGAGAAAAATAATTCAGTTAGCCACAAAACTAGAAATTAATTAACAACCAATCAATCACAGCAAGATGGTGGCACAACACACTCAGAAATGCGAGGGGAAATAAGACATAAGCACATAAGACAAAAGAATTCAACAGGGATTATCTGAGGCAAAATTATCACTGCAGAAATTTTAGAAAACAAAAATCCTATGAATTGAATAAAATAGATTAAAGTTCAGTTTTGAAAGAATTCCAACAAAGTATCTTTAGATTGTGTTGGAATCTCCTTCTTGATTGTTTCCTTACTTATGGCCTATTTTTGCACTTATTTTTTCAAGGAAAAAACCCTTTTTAATTAAAAGATATGTTCATAAAAAAATTATGCAAGTTTTTGGGGAAAAGAACAAAAAACCTCAAAGAAAAAACCTTTTAAGTACTTATGAAAAATGTATCTATAAGTTAAAAAAAGAAATAGCTTATGAAAAATGGATCTATAAAATGTATTTTAAAAAAATTGATACTTTTCTAGCTTAAACAAGTGAACTCTTAACTAGGTAGTTAGCCTTGTTGTTAGCTAGTTTGGGCTTGTACTTGACCTACTAATTATTAGTGTGACTATTAGGTTAATTTATTATTGCATATTACATCCCAATAATGTATGTATACCTAACCCTAAACCTATAATTCTTAACAAGGGCCATAAAGAAGGTTCATGCAAAATTGACATGAGGCTAAAGATTCACTTAACAAGAAGGAAACAAGAAGAATACTATATATATTAATATTCCAATACACAAACCACCTTCATGACAATGCTTACCAGTGTCACCAGCCTGCAACTGCATGGACTGTATGCATGGAGTGACACCCTCTAAAACATACATTCTGCTGTTATTGTTTGGCCAGAAGCGAAATTGAAATATCCATTCCTTGCCTTTTGCATCAAGGATTTTAAGTGGCAATCCTTCAGGCTGAGAAATTGGTGGGAAGTAGGTCTGTCTCATGGAGCAGAATAAAATATTATATAATGCTTGATTAATATTCATGAAAAAAATAAGATGACCATGCCAAATAAAAAACAGATTATTGCTAAAGCCTAGAAGCTATTTCATAATTGCACAGCAATCCAAAATAATGCTGATGACTAACTCTACTCTCCAGTTAATTGACTATACTTGAGCAAGATCAAGTATGTAAAGATGGCATAAAATTATAGTGTATATCATGGAAACAGTTAAATTATTAGTTCTTTAACATGCTTCTGAAAAAGGCTAGTCATGATATCCATGCAATTTACAAGGCAGCTCAGAAGCTAATACAAAACTAGCTAGACAACCTTTTTGACATTCAAACTTCAAATCCAAATTGCCTTTCCATATTTCTCCTCAAAATGCCAGGCAAGTCTCCTAGCCTTTTCATCCATAATAAACACCAGTTTAAGCCCTCTATTAAAATTAAAAGGACTACAAAATCCTTTTCAGTGTTGAAATGCCTATTATTAGTTACCTGAACTGCAACAGATCAGAAGTCCATAACAAACCTTTCTTTCTCCCACCTCCAGCTACTATCAAACTCTTCATACTTTCTACTAGCTACTTCATGGAAGAAACTAGAATTGGCCTACACATCCGATTAGCCTGTTTAAGCCTTATATGTACCACAAACCAATCCATTTGTTCCACTGCTTCAATTAATCTTTGCCACACATAGGTCTAACTAAATTATAAATTTGTATCATTCCTAAATTGTCAATAGAGTCAAGCTAAAATACCTCCCTCCAATCAACACATTATAAAATGTGTGACGAACAATGATAAGCCGGAAAATGAGACCTCAAACAGTCTTGCTAAACACCAAAATTACATTTGAGCATGTAATTTAGGGGTGTAGTCCCATTATTTGATCAGTTTCTATGGCCAAGGACTGGACATGTCCTACCACATTGATATTTTCTTGATTCCTACTTTAGTCCTGAAAAGACACCATTCCCCAATCACAAGTATGCAGCTCAGTCCTTCCAGTTTCAACATAATTTCCAGAGAAATACAAGGAGAATACCATGTCATATGAACTTACTAATTACTACAAAGACTAGCTTCACACTGGATAGTATATATTAATTTATATTCCAAATAAGTAGCGTATCAATCACAATTACAGGGCAAAACAAGAGAAATATGGTATGCAGGCATTACAAAAGGCAGACAGTTATTTGTTAGTTATTACAAATTACAAATATTACAAATTATAAATTATAAACTCACTTTACTACGAATATAAAGCAACCACAGATGACAGAACTTATACTCAAACCAAAAATACCATCCCACTAATAGCTTGAAGAATCTCAGGACCAACCTCAGCACACTTTTTGGGTAGCACCAAACGCCCAATTCGCCCAGCATCACTAGCACTCAAGGTTTTTTGAAACAAGGGAGTAATTACGGAATTTGAACTGGGAAGAAGTTAAGAAACTGTAGCTTCCAATATGGCTTTAGACATAATAAGAAAATGAAGTGCATTAAAATAGTTAAAAATTATAATTTATAAATATAAACCAACACCACAATCATATGTGATTTGAAGGATACTCTATAGATATTTGCTGTAGCTCCAGATCAGTACACCTGGGCCAGTACCGTGGAAGTAACTGGTTTCTTCCTCGGGCATCCGCTCGAGGCCGTCCATTGCGTATCTGAGCCTCACATGATGAGTCAGGTGCTAAATGCATATTTCCATTAAATTGCTTTCCTGGAGGTGGTGGAGTTTGTTGTGGTTGACTTCCAGTTACCCCAAGTTGACCATTTCTTTCATTTTGACATGAATTAGGTACAGGCAAACCAAATGGTTGAGGAGATGACTCTTCCTTCAGAGGAGGCTGTGGACACATATTTAAACATGAACTTGATTTGTCCTCATTCCTCATTCCTGCAATATAATGAAGAATCAGGTCATACAATCATCTTCATGCTATTAAGAGACAGCTCCACCGCCTAAACCAGATAACTGACAAGCTAGAAAGTTCAGAGAAATTCAAAGCCTGCATTACCATTCATAAGCATCATCTCCCGTGAGCCAAGCTTGACACTCCAATTAACTGACATTCCAGACAAATCTTCATTTTTCTTTTCCAAGGTTGAAGAAGGTAATCTTTCATTGCAATACATTTTGTCAAAGCTATTGGATAATTCAACTAAAGAAGGCACGTCTGGAAGCATGTCAGATGAAGAAGCAGAATTGAAAAGACTGGGTGCTTGTTTCCACGGTACAGGACCTGATCCAGCTAACTGAGTCCAACCTTTGGCAGATAGGTCTCTAAGTCTATCCGATATACGACTTTGAAGGGAAAAAGATTGTGGCCATGGCAGGTTAGATGGCTGAGACAGATAACAGAATATAGTTACTATGTCAAAATTGTTTCATCCAATGATCCAAACAGGGCTTAATAATGAAATATTGTCTGAGCATCATGTCACAACAATCAATTGCAGCTTATTTACTTGCCATGGAGTTTAAGATTTAAAGTTATAAGCCAAAAGTGACAGGGGCATTTGCAACTACAAAGCAAGGATATTTGTAATCCTTGGGTAGATAAACAAAGGCAAACTCAGAATGGATTGATATTTATAATGTTAGACATCCCAAAACAAAACAAAGAGAGATAACCATAGAAGATGTGGAAAGAAAGGGAGAGGAAGTTAAAAGAAAAAGGACAATTTAATACAAAAGCAGTGTCAAAAAAATGTCTCAACAATATATAGCAGACATGTCTAGCCATAATTTACTCAGAAGAGTAGTAAAGGAAAATTAAAGTAATCATCCAAAACAGTATGCAATGCAACATTCATTATAATTGATTCTTTTTTATGTAAAAATTATCCCAAAAAACAAAATAACAATTTAAGCTTCAATATTTTTTCAATTTCATCACATACTTATTGCATAACCTGGTCTTTTTAAGATTTACTTTGAAGGATACATTTAGTTTCACACAAGAAGAATCTTTACCTTATTCTCCATTGACAATGAAATGGAAACCTCAAGAGTTCATTTCACCAGAAATGGAACAAAAAGGCATGCACATAACCAACAAGACACTCACGCTATAAAAAGCACTATAAGTCAAGCCCAAACAAAGGAGGGAAAGGAATTAATGTCCTAATGATAAACTTACCAAAATAAAATTTTTTCGGGCACATGCAAAACATTCAATTCCTCCAGGATCCAACAACACAAAGGCATGACTTGAAACAATACATCCACAATGAATCCGCTGCAAAGAATGATTAATCATCAGTTAAAACTACATATTTCAAACTCTGCTTCAGGAAGCTGTAAAACCCTTTGCATGAAACATAGTAACAGTAACACTGGTAAAGCATTCAAGCAACATTAATCATCAGTTAAAACTACATAATTCAAACTTAGCTTTGGGAGCCTATGTAAAATCCTTTGCAACATAGTAATAGTAACATTAACAAAGCATTTCAAACAACCATGATAAAGATTTGGCTCACCTTCCTACAAGTCTCACAACTCCTCCAACCAGAAGCACTTGAGTGAAAAATCTCACAGAACCTCCCTTCTTCAAAAGCAGAGCTAAGCATCACAGAACAACCAAATTTAAAAAAAATAAAAAGGATAGAACATCGCATCACACGAGAAAAAATGTCAAAACACAAATGATAAGCAACAGGCTTGACTATTTACATGTGACCAATTAAATTCTTGATTAAGAAATTCATTATCAAGGACAAAAAAACAATGCGCGTTTGTCTATTTGCTCTTTCCATGATAAACAAACAGTAAAAACATGTTTATGCAATCAGTGAGGACAACCTCTGCTACTGAAGCTATTAAAACCTCTTACGGCAGAAAGAACAAAATTCTTTTGACCAGGTAACACATTAGATCCTTTATGTTGTCCATTCAGTTTGTACATAATCCAACCATGGGGATGGAAAATATAAATAATTTAGAGAATCACATTGACTCAACATAATTTGGGATGAACAAGGCGGTTTTGATTTGAGCATTCAGACAGAATAAGTTACACATATTAACTAAAGATACACACAACTGCTTTAAGATGAATATAGAAAATAATATATCAGAGCCACCATAACCAGAAGAAATGTTGAACTCAAACTAAATATTTGAAAAATACACGAAATAAAAAAAGATATCTTTGTGGTAAGAAAGATGACTTGCCTTCAGCAAACCATCACCAGGAAAAAAACCAAAAAAAAAAAAAAACACACACACAACAACAACAACAACAAAGATTAACCTCCATTACTTGACATCTACTGAAGCAACACAAAAGACAACAATCATGGCTCATTAGTGAGGAAATCTGCAACTAGTGAAGCAAAAAGGAATCATCCATTTAATATTAAACTTTAGTTTAATGAGGAAAATCCTAATATCACTCAATGCAATTCCTATTCCTACTGCAGGAATTTTTCTTTAATAAAACGTTGCCCAAAAGCACAATTAGGAAATAGTTTAATTAACTTTCATCCCCCTCTTCAGCATAGAGAATTTCTCCATAGCTAAAATGTAGTTATTACTATTAGTAGCACATAGCACAGTTACAGCAATCAGGCTACAGCAAATAGCATATCACATAGCTCTTTTGAAAAATATAATACATAAATGTAAATACTGTCGGTATATTTAATATAATTCAAAATGACAATAATGTGAAAATAAACTACTAATGTATATCAAAAACTAAAAGAAAAATAATTCATACAACTCCTAAATATCCAAAATCTAAATGACTAAGCATAAAACATAATATTAAATATTTAAAATAATATAATTATCAATGTTGAAGGAGTTCAAAGTCTTGGCGTAGACCTGCATTGACTACAATAACCAACCATTTTCCTGCTAGGTACAGTGGTTACATGCGGTAATCATCACCATTGAGCTCTACCAAAAACCATATTTCCCGTAAAACAATTTAGAGCAAGGTATTTTTTAAAAGTTTTTTCTCTCAGGGCTTCTTAGGTCTTCCTCTACCCCTATGAATCAGATTACCTTTCATTTGATCCACTTTCTCACTAGGGCCTCTAGTGATCTCCTTATCACACGACCAAATCACCTAAGCCAAGCTTCCATTATCATCTACTCGATAAGTTCCACTCCAACAATCTAACTCTCCCCAGGCATCTCCATTTCTAATCTTAAATTTTCTTGAATATCTACTTCAGCATTCTCGTCTCCACTATACTTTCTTTTTACCCTTAAAGACCATTCTTGCCCCAACATTTACAGATATAAATTCTTGCTGGTCTTATAGTCACACACTTGAATTTTCCTTCAAATTTGGTAGGCACTAGATCAGAGATACAGAGGTTTCCAGAGAAACCAGGCCACAGACTCGGTGAAGGTCAATCTTTTCATATGAGAAGTGATGCAGGGACTAGGGAAAAACAATGGGGTTTAAGGTAAACCAAGGGTCCAAGGACTGTTATAATAGCGCATATGGATAACATAACATGCGAAATAGCAGCACTAAGAAACTTCCCAGTTCCCACAGTACAGTAGTGCACTTATAACGAAGACCAGTTATATGTGTTACATCTCAGTACTAATAACTATACTATGCCACTATTGCACACGCTCAAACAAATACACTAAGCACGGGAGCTCATGCTAAGTTTCTATTGTAGTTGAAATATTGACAACAAACAACAGCTTTGGAACCACAACCACATAAACTGAGAACCATCAATCCCATCTCTATGCTTAACTTAGTTCCAAATTTGAAACACTACAGAATTAGAAAAGTTCCAGTTACATTTCAGACTGCAATAACTGTAAGAACTGGGGAAATCAAAGAGGCGTGTGGAACTCATACCACCGGAACCCAAAGAAAAAGAGAGAGACCGTCGCCATTTAATTCAAAACCATCCTATGTATATCTCTTTCATTCATAGCTCAACCTAACAGCAACAATACCCTCTAAAACAGATATTTTTTTCAAACAACATACTAAAGCAGTAAACTTTATCCAAATTTGCAGGAGGAATGCCCAAACCTAGAAACCTCAGCTAAATTACAATCCAATCTCTTAAACTAACTGCCACGTGTAACTTGCTCCGAAATCCAAATTAAAAAAAAAAACAAAAACCAGCAAGAGAGAATAAAAAGGTTTGTATTTAAAAAAAAATAGAAATAAAAGAAGAAAAAAATAGGAAATTTTGGTTTCTGAAAAAATTGAAAGAGAAGAGTGTACGAGTGAAGAAAATAGCAAAAGGCGTAGAATCACTAACCCGCATCGATCACAAAGCTCGGCTAGTTCTCCGCTACGGAGTCTCCAACCTTTCTTAGGTCTTTCGGGCTTCAATTCCTTGCAGTCAGAATTGAAGCAGAGTTTGGAGGAAGAAGAGGAAGCCGATGCCATAGCGAATCCGAAGCGGAACGAATCCACCAACGCAACGGCCTGATCTGCAATTAGCGAGAAGGAGTGGAAATAGAGAGAGAAAAGGAAGAGGGTTTTAGAGAGAGAAAGTAGAGAGTAGCAGTGAGTGTTTTTTAAGTGAGAGAAAAAACGGGGTTTTAAAAAGTAGCAGTAGTTGTTGTTGTTACTGTTCATTCGGCGTCGTCGTTTCTCTCTCCCTCCGGACAAAATTGGAATTTTTCACATCATCATTACTAATTAATTAATTAAAAGTTACTAGATTTAAGCTTACATAAAAATATGAATCGATAATTAAGGTTATGTTTGGAAATATGCGTTTTTTCTCCCTAATATCATCATCATGTCATAAAAAAACAAAAGAAGGAGACTTTTAAAACACACTAGGGCACCGGTCTGTTGTTGACGTGGTTTAGCCTTTGTCCGTTTTCATATTAAAACAAGACATGGTGAGGATGGATTGATTTAATAAATAGCACATGCTTTACGTTATAGTATTTATATAAAATATATAATATAAATATAAAATATAAAATAGGGTAATAAAAGCAGTTGAAAAACATAAGAAGTAAAGAATCTAAAAGGTAGAAAGTAAAATTGGGAGGAGAAGGGTAGATGGGTAATTTGAAGGGGGTTGACTGGTGGCGAACGCGTTGGAATCGAAGCTGAGGAATGAGGATAATGGGAGCACGTGAAAGGAATGGAAGGGCCGAGTGGAGTGTTATTGTCACCAGCTGAGCCTCAGACCGGGGATTCTTCACTTGTAAAGATAATTATAATATTTATTATTAGTTAAACAAATAATTTTATAAAAAAATTAATTCACTAAAACACGGATCTTGAGTTTTTCTAAAGCCAATTTTAATAGAGAACATCTCATTATTTTTAGTTTTATTCATGTCAATTATTATTTTGCTACGCATAAATATAAGTTTGTACAAAATTCATAATGTGAAGTTAATTATATCATACTATTTATTCTTGAATATTAAATTATAATGTATCCATTTAAGAAAAAAATATCCTATTTAATATTAAAAAAATTGATTAATTTGAAAATTAAAATTAACTTATTCCTGAAGCATGGAGATTCATTAGCAATTCTTTTAGTAGAGATATTTATGATTGAAGTGTTGTGAGAATTCATGTATGCAACCAACCAAGCAACTAAGTACTCTGCACATATCTTCATTTCATAAAAACATATATAGTTTACTTAGTTTGTTTAATATATTTGCACGTCAAGATTGAGACAACCCGTGTTTCATGGTAGAAGAAATAGTTTTGGAGCAATGGTTCTTCCAACTAAATACATGCATTGAAGTTGAAAATGACAAGGCCAACAACCAAATGGACAGGTGTGGGTAAAATCCTTAATGATCGCTAGCTCGAGATGAACAAGGACAAGAAACAATATGATTTTTCGTGTGATGATATGATAAACACGAGAGCGAGTGAGAGATGTTTGGCACAAAAGTGATTAACGAACTAATCTCGACCACATCTAAGCAACAACGTTGTTTTCCTAGTTGGTTGTTTCCTGCGAAAAAGCAACACGTTTGCATAGTGTGTCCACTGACGGATTACCACACGTCCCTGATTCCCTTTTTATCATTGCTATAATTTCCAGCCGCTTCATCTGTACTAGATTAATTCAAGGCTAATTCAAACTTCCAACTATATATAATTCATCAACTACATACATCAATCATCAAACATGTTTGTAACCAAAGGGTGCGTGAAGGACGACCATCCATGTCGAGTTTTTTTTTTTCTTTTCAATATGCAATGTTGATGAGGTGAGGATAACAAATACCGCGAGACAAATCCAAAACTTATTCTACTTATTGCCATACTTCTTAGTAATAATATGGTTATTTAAAAAAATACAAAACTTATTTTATTGAGATTCTTTTTAGTAATGATATGTATAAAAAATTGCATACATTATTTTTTTCTCTATTTTTATATTATTAATAAATATAACAAATGATATGATAGATAGGTAAATACTAAAAATAATGTTATATAAATTATTGTATAAGAATTATTTTTGGTATCTAATTATCTATCATTAATCTACACATATTATAAAAGAATTATATTTTAATAATTATTTTTTTATTATCAGTTTTTTAGGATACACTTTTATTTTTAAATTTATACTACACACTTTAATTTTTAAAAATTACCTATTTTTAAATCTTAATATTATTTTTCTTTTTTTGCTATAACCTTCTCTCAAAATCTCTCAACAAATATATATATATATATATATATATATATATGTATTTTTTTCCTACTAATAAATATAATAAATGATCAATATAATAAATCATACGATGAAGACAGAGAGATAGATAAGAATAATGATGCGGTAGAAGTATAATTTTCCTAAAACATTCATCGATTACCAAATATCACACATAAAATTCAATATAAAATAATAATGCATATATTATTTCAGGTAAGGAATGGTTTCTTAATCTAAAACAATAAAATATTTAATTGAGGTATATAATACTTAAAAACGCATTAATTTATCTTCTTTCAAAGAAATAGTTTGAACGCTAACATGTAATATGCGAAATATTGTTTTCTTCGACCTGATTAATCCTTAAAGTTATTTTATGTGTGTGTCCACAATTTTTTTAAAAAATATGATATATCAATATTGTGCATGTCCAAATTAAATATGTCATTTGTCTTTAACTATTAAAAAATAATCTTTCATTCAAGTTTGTCCTAACGACGTAAATTTATAGTTTGAAGTTTTTAAATGTAAAAGATTGTGATCACGCTAATTGTTTATATTTTCATGTGATTTCATTGTTTGAAGTTTTAAAATGTAAAATAGGGAGATGAGTTTGCAAAAGTTGAGGCAATATATACAAGATTTCAAGTTTAAACTTTATTGTGTTATTATAATTTTGATGGATAAAAATAAATAATAAAAAAAGATTGGATTAATTTTTTTTAGTTTCAATATAGAAAAAAAATATAGTAATATTGAAAAATTTTAAATTATATGTATTTTCATGTGATTATAAGTATTTTCATATTAAAATAACTAATATTATATCATGATTATACCGAAATGACTATTTTATTTATATAAAAAAAAAAATAGACTAGCTGACATTTTTTCACACACGTTAGTACTTTTCCATTTTCTTTGGTCATTAGAAATAAAATATAAGAAAGGAAGCAATATGTTTTTCTTTAAAATTGATCCACGCCACGTGGTACTATTTTTTCAACCTTTAGAAAATTAATAATATATGCGAAGAAGAATAAAAGATGTATTAAATCAAAAGTGGAAGATAAAGAATGTGAAACCTAATTGAAGGCAATCCAGGTTCTTTCACAACCTCTCTTGTAATGGTAACTACTGAATTTTGCCATTTGGCTCGATTATGTGGGTGTTTCCGTGAAGAAGTACAAAAAGTTACAAAAACAACTCAAGTGCCTTTTATCATGCAAAGCCCTTTTTTAAAATTTAAAAAAAAAAAGTGCATAAAGAATCTGAGTTGCTTATTACTATAGGTTAAGATGAATTTTATTATATTGCTATTTTATCCTTGGTGCAAGTATTAATTAAAAAAAATGGCCATGTGCAAATAAAATAAACTGTTCTTAATTTTTTTACTTATTATTTCAATAGATTCATATAGAATAATAAAGATAAATCATAGAGGTAGTAAAATGAGTGATCTAACCGATCCAAAAGGTCAAATTGTGAAAAACATATCATACTAAAAAAAATTTAAGGAACTGATGAAGGAAGAGCATCCATTAACAAAACAATATTTAAAAAAGTTGGTTGTGTTGTGATAATATTGACAAAGTGTTATTATTAGTCAACCTTACATTACAATCAATTTTTAAAAAGCTCTTGCCAACTTGAGACACTAAGACCTAATTGTATAATCAAAAAATTGAAGAAATCAAATAAATGATACTTTACAAAGGAATCAAGAAAAAAGAGAAAAAAACAAAAAGAACTAACAAGATTTTCACAATGATGTAAAGGTGATTATATATATGTTTTTTTAGTAAAATAGTTGATAAAAAATAATATTCATCATGATCATCATATTAAAAATCAATGACACGTTAGAGATACTTATATTAAATAATATTATTCATTTAGTGATAAAGGTAAGTATATGAACTAAGTTGATTTATCCCTTTCATATAAATATTAAATTGTGACCTCCTTGAGTTTGCATTTTAAATAGGCCTATCTCCTTTAGACTTGCATAAGTGTGTGAGTTTATCGGTTAATCCATAGATTTACTAATACACTTTTTTAAAATTTCAAATTCTTTCTATAAATGATAAAAATATATTAATCATTCCTTCTTATACACAAATATTAGTATTTTCATCTTCTTCAATATATAAATTATATTTATATAACTCACAAACCCACGAGCTCAATTTATTTAACCCGCGAATTATTCGGACAAACTGAATAAACTCACGATTAAAAATAAGTTCCTATATTTAAACCAAGGCCTATAAAATTATAAATTAATTCACATGCCACAACTTTTATATATCTAGCTCGATCGGTAGTGGCGTGAAATTGAACTTGGGATAGTAGATGAATAGATCCCACAATAAAAGCCTACATAAAAGAAATTCAAATGGGAAAAAGTTGAACATATATATCTAATTGTGGCGGTGGGGATTAATTTTGCTAAGAGCCATATCTTAATTTACATGTGTCAAAATCAAGTGTGCAATTGCTTCATCTCCACCTTTTGTTTTAAGAACTATTATATCCATGGTGATAAAAGCAATTGCATGACCACCTGTTTAGAGGGCTCCAACATCAAATTCAAGTCGGCATGAAAAATGCATTAATGGTTGTGTAAATCTATAAGTTTAATTGCATATTTTTTACGTATGTTTCATAAATTCTTTTTCAAATTTAAAGTATATTTTAATTATTAATTTTGAATTTTTTCTCATTTTGCAATCTATTTAATTATTTGATGATTAACTACAAACGTAATATATTATTTCATATTATTATTCAAATATCATATCAATAATTTATATTAACAATTAATGTAACACATTAATAATTAATATGTCATGTTAATAATTAATTAATGACATCAAATAATTAATTATTAAAGTGATGAAATATTAATTTTTTAAGTTTGATGATAAAAATATATAATTCTAACGGTTTGAGTGGTAAAATATTTAATTTTAAAAAATAAATAATATTATGAAATTGTAAAATGTGTGTGATAAAAGATACAATTAATCAAATTTAAATTATGTCAATATAATATTATTTTTTTGTTAATTAAATGTATAAAATTTTTCTTCTCTCTTTTTATCCATTTTAGAAGCAATATAATTCTTTTCAAAATACGAGATCATACATAAACACGTCTCTCTTTCAGTTTGCATGTGATAAACGATTGATGCCACCCAAACAAGTCAAAATTGCTTGGATTTGAATGAAATCTAATCCACGCAGATAATGATAATTAACAACTGTTTAACATGGACCACTTGTTAGAAAACACCAAATATTTTGGTAATCTTAATCATTCAAATAGTTCGTGAGTATGTTGTATAATGGATAGAGGTTTTGTGCTAATATTAATAGGTTATAAATAGATTCATTATTTTCCTGGATGCTTTTTGTTATTGGTCTGCCAACTCTTTAATATTTAAATTAATTCGATGATGACCACATATATGACCCCGCAGGATGACGAATGCAGTGTGCACTCTGACACGTCCAAAGGAAAAAAGTTTACATATAATTTAATAAACATAAAATCATTAAGATAAATATTGGGAGAACTTTAATACGTGTATGATCAAGTAACGATTCTTAATTATAATGAAAATAAATAAATAAAAAATAGATCAGATAGTTATATATAAATAATCAAAAATGAAAATAAGTTAACACTTATTTATCATTTTAAAAGTTCATGCATGTTTATATATAAGTTTAACTATTAATTGTTACTGCGTGATTTTTATTTTCTGTGAATTCCAGTTTTTTTTTTAATATTGGTTTTTAGATATTACTATAGGAATAGCACCATCATGGCAGGCATGTGACATTGAAAATGGTAATGATGGTATATCATTATCATCGATGGTAGTGTTACTACTAATGTGATTTTAAATATTTGCAGGTTTTTTCTACCGTAAAAGTAGTAAATATAAGGATAATTTTTAATAAATATTTATTTTAAAGAGAATTAAATGATTTGTTGTAAATTTAATTTAATTTGTATATAGTTTCAAATTATTTTTAGAAATGACAAATTTTGTAACAGGTAAGGGGTGTTTATCATCTTGGTGGTGGTGGACAAACTTCAATTTTGCTAAGTTGTCTTCTTCTTTTTTCCTTAGATATGCATTAGAGTTGTGGTTCTTGTTGTTGGGTATAATTCATAGTACTTGAGGTAAAGAATCATAGTGGGTTTGGTGTCGAGCTTCCTCGAAGTTTAGAGTTTTTCTTTTTCTCTTTCTCATTTCTTCAACTTTGTTATTAGGAATCAAGATAAGGGGAGCTAAACCATATTTTTGTTGTATGTTTGAGCTAAATGCATGATTTGGTTGTTGATTGATTACGATTTTGAGGGTGAATTGTATGATTTTGGTTAGGGTGTTGGACCTTAGGGTTGTGGTATATAAGAGAAGAATTTGGTGAAATTTGTATATCTTTTGTTGCACGTGTGTTTTAAACTTGGAACTGGGTTGTTTGAAGTAGTTATATACTTGTTTATATGTTGCATGTTGGAGATTCGTGTCTTTCAAGTTGATTGAGGTGATTTTCAAGGTATGCAATTGCATACTTTTTATGTCGCATTGAGCATGCCTTTGTGTCAATGGGGGCGGTTTCAACTAGAGAATTTTGTCTCGTTCATGGTAGACACAAGATCGGTGGTGTCGAGTGTAAGGAAAGATACTTGTCTCAGGTTGGGATGACGCCAAGTGTGATTTGAATGGCATTGGGTGTGATATGAGAAAATTGTCTCTACTTGAATTGGCATCATGTGCCAAAGGAGTGGTGTTGATTGTGAGGAGAGAGAATTGTCTCGGATTGGCGTGAGGCCAAACGTGGGATTTTGCCATGTCAAGTGTGAGATCTTATGGGCCCTTACCTCATCTACGTTAGGCACGGGTTGAGTGGCGTCAAGTATGGGTGAGACAAAGAGTCCCTTCCCTCAATAGTGTCGAGCGGGAAATAAGCTGCATCAGGCACATGTTATGTTGATGATACACGTTGTTTGATGGGTGAATTGATGAACATGAATAGAGTATTCAAGTCTATTTCATGTTTTATGATGTATGATGAATGTGGAGTCTATATATATTGATATGTGATGATATGTATATATGATATGATGTATTACAATGATGAACATTAATATGTTATGTATGAAGAATATGTTATAATTGCATGGTTGGAGTGTGAATAAGTATTGGTATGTTATTATTGAATAAGTCGTTGAACATTAGTATGTTATTTATGATGATATGATTTGATTGTTATATACATTGACTAGGGGTGATGTATATAAACAATGTATGTTGAGGTATTGATGTTGAGAATGTTGTAGACATTAAAACATGTTGATTAACTTAGGTTTAAAGGAAAAAAGTGTTGTTCGAAAGTTGAAGATCCCATATAGGAAATCTTATTTTGGTGCTCTGAAAGGCTAATTGTTGAAAACCGTCATTGAGTAAGTGTGAATCTCTTGGAATGAATTTTATTGAGTCTCTTTTAGACCCTTAGTTAATGTAGAGTAAAGTATGAAGTCGATGACTACCACCCTTGACTAATTACTAGAAAGGTTGCATGGGATAGTTAGTGGGTAATACATATTAATGTTATGACACGCTTATAGTCAGTTATAATAGTCTTAATAGTGGAATCAAACATTCTTAGTGTGTAAGTGACAACATTCAAGAAATCAGAGGAGGGATTGATATCCCATTTTAATTGTTGATTCAACAAGCACGTATGACGTTAAAGTAATCGAGTTGATTTAGCAGGATCAAGTCACTTAGACTACTCAAGTGTATTGGAAGATCTTCGTAAGTGAATGAGTGACAACTCATTAGTTGACGTGTACGCATATGATGTGTTGTTGATTGATATGTTCACATGCATTGGTTGAATATCTTATTGTGTGATATTTACTTGGTGTGAGTTTGATTGTTTGGTGTTTAGCTTTCATATTGATTATTGTTTTAAGGATTATTGTATGATGTGAATCTTGTGTTGTTGGTTTGAAGGTTTATATGTGGATGAGTAATATAAATGTTTTTATTCCTTTTTTTTTTAATCTAACTTTCCCTTATTTGTTTTCATGTGGGGGTAAACTATGATTATTATATTTGATATGAGAGCAGAACATGATAAGTTGCAAAGGGTTACAATAGAGGCTATTAGGTAGATGGTAATGCTTTTAGATGTTTTGTGTTACCTCTTATAATAATTGTATAGTTTGTATTTAATTGGTATTTAGGTCATATATTTGACTTTTATTGGTTGATTGTATATATACTATATATATATATATATTTATTTATTTTATAGAGTTATTTTTAGTTGCACTTTTACTTATATATATGTTATATTATACATATTCATGTAGAATAAATATAAAACTTTAAGTATGTTAATAGATTCACTACTAATTAGTGATTTCACGAAATATAATAATTATGATGGATCGTTTCAAATTTCTATAGAATAAAATAGAATGCATAAGAATTCAACTTCTACTTTATAAAAAAAAAACTAAATTCATTTCAGTTTTTTTATTTATTTTTATATTTGATGAAAAATTTATCTGAGTATAACTTAAATAGAAATAAAACACACTTAATATGTTAACAATTTAATAATAATTATTATAATAATTTTAAATATTCGAAATCAATAATCTTAGTACGCATTTGGATTAGCTTATTTTAAAAAAATAATCGATGTTTTTAGATTCATGAAGTGAAAGAATAAATTATGTGAAAATCTCAATTCCAGCATGATCGATATATGATTTCATCTGATAAAAAAAAATAAAATAAAATAGAGTCATACGTTTTATATATAAAGAGAATTTAAGGATTGAATTGAGTAAATTGTTCATTCTTCAACAAAAATATTAAATTTTATGCAAAATAAAATAAGATAAAAAATTATCCTCTACAAACCCTAATATCTCATCTTAAAAAATATTTGAAATTTTATCAAAATTTTACTAAGCCTCTTATTTCTAAACTTGCAAAAAAAAAAAAATCATATCCCAATTTCATCATAAACCCGCAATTATTTAATTAAAAGATAACCATCGAAAGATTTCAAGTAAAAAAGTAATAATAATTGAGGGGCCATATTTACTTAATTCAAAAAATAAAAGAACTGAACTAGCTGAAAAAGTAATTTTTGAGACCAGACCAAAATTACACATAATCCAAACCAAAGAGATAAAAATTGTAATTATATCTCCTTTTTATTCACCATTCAAATTATTCTGGCTTTCTTTATTCCACTAATCAACATTACCGTGACGTTCAATTCACTACTTTTATTATGACACTTTGTTACACAGCACATGCTACCTATAACATAAATCATTTGTCTTAAAGTCATGAAAATAAATTAAAAAAAACCAATAAAGAAGAAAAATAAAGCGTGAGAGGGTGGCTGGCTTTGTCTTGCCGCCCTATCACATCTCAAAGAAGCAACACCGATTTCATTCACACCAAGGAACAAATCTGTCATCTAAAACGGCATTATCAACTACTCAATATACATAAGATTTATCGGCAAAAAGAAAGTAAAAAATAGTAAAAGGAACGAGACACGAACGCAACTGCAACCTATAATATATTCTTGTCGTTATCACGTAAACACAACACTAATTAACTGCCCCAAGTCACACCGTCGAGTAAACAATACATTTTCTTTTCATACAATGAAAACAGTAAAGTTTGAATGTAAAATATTGTGCAAACTATCCAAATTCCTTATTACAATGTCAATCCTCGTAGAAATATAGGAATGCATGTCCTAGGTAACTAAGGACAAAGTAAGACAAAAAATTCAGCTATATAAGATACTATATCTATTGGCTTATCTCGTGCGATGGTTAGAGATGCCAACTAATCTGATTAGAATTATGTTACTTTATCCAATCTTCTATATATTCATAGTTGCGTTAAAATATGAGCTTTTAACCATTAGCTTTTGTTATTTATAATTCGTTAACAACTCTGCCTAGATAAATTTATTGTGTGTGTATATATATATAAAACTTTAATAATGACCTTTATCATGACATGTTTGATGTTACAGATTCTATATTAGTGTTTTCTTCTTTATAATAATACGCTCAAGTAGGACAAAAAACTTTAGGTTCAGTTTTGACATATAAATTCTCTATAGAGTATAACCCATAATTATGACTTATCACATATGTCCCGACCTTGTAATGTTGTGACTTTTGAAAGACCTTAATGAGTGTTTTTAATAGTATTGGTTAAGAAAATAATAGTATTATATTAGAATATAAAAATCATTTAGTGTTCAATTTTGAAGTAATTGTTAATATTGAAAAAATGTATTAATGCTTTTGACACAAGCTCTTAAAATATTTGTTAGCGAAAGTAACAGATTAAAAATAATATGCAAATGTTGGGATAATTATTTTTGTAAGCGTGAAAGATGTTATTTGTAACTTATAAAGTACATGCCCAATTAGACATTTCAATGATTACTAATTTTATAACTTCTTTTCCTTTTATAATCGTATTTAATCATGTAAGTTGAAGAAGAAGAAAAAAGACAAATAAAATGAAAACTGTCTACAATTTTTTTATTGGATTGGTAGGCTAACTTAACGCCCGGGTTGAATTTGGATTTTCCACTCATTGGAAAAATAAGTCTAACTCAACAACTAACTTTTCAATGGGTTGAAGACATGTTGAATTAGTCTGTTTGACACCCTAATTCACATGTATGGTCTTGTGTTTCGGTGTTTGTATTCTTGATACGATTCTAGTTATTAATTTTATTTATACTAACGGTTATCGATAATAATACTCTATCTTAAGTGTTTTTCTTTTTTTTACAACTCTATCTTAAGTGAATCATCCATTTTAAAGGATAAAAAACCCACAATTAATATTTACTATATAAGAAAATATCGCATTTTTAATAATATGTAATAATGGAACACATAAAATGACAGTGTATAACATTATTTAGACCCAGCGCAAAATTGCATTCCTCAAAAAACAAAAAAAGTTGGATTACTATCGTTTGAGTGCAAAGTGGGCAACGGGCTTACTTTTACCATTTTAGTTTTGAGGTGGTTAGCTATACATACTAGTGGTTGAAAATGAAATTATGAAGTGAAATCAGTTCAATGCTTCAAGTACAATGTGTTAGCACCTCTTCAGTGTGTGCATGCCGCAACACCCTGCCTATGCTTGAAGGCTGAAGCAATTCAAGGGGCATAATGAAACCGGTTGGGTGTTTTTAATCAAGAAAAGAATGATGAAACATTAAGAAAAAAAAAACCTCCGTCTTAATAACTCAAAGGTAAATGATTTTTTTTTTAACCCCACCCATTTCATGTTGTGAAGGAAACTCGCTATAAAAACTATACTCGCTCCAATTTATGTGGTGCTGTACAAGATAGTTGACTCATGGAAGGTTCTGTTTGTACCAACATGTTGCGTGTAACCAAAAAGTATTATGTAGTAGGGGTAAAAAGTGTAGCTAAACCTTGATCCACTGTTATCTGTAATTTATCATAGGCCATCAAAGCCTTCTGCTCACACTTGTAAGTTCCTTTTCCCCTTGCCAGAACCTCACCATCTGAATCTATGATCCCTTCTTTCTCGAGGTCCTTGGTGCGTGGACCAGGTTGCAAACTGAAAGCTTTTACCTGTATAATTTGTTGCAAGATACAAAACTTAGCAATTTTGTTATGCATAAACCAATGCAGAGGCACTTTCAAAGCTCAAAGTAACTGCTACAAATAGTATTACACTGAAACATATTGACGATCAAACCTTTAGGTACGTGACATACGGAGATTTCACATGACCTCCCTTATTCAACTCAGACATCATTGACAGCAATGGTAACTTAGGGCAATTCTTGATAATGATCAAGTCCAGATAACCATCAGAGAACTGCATTTAGAAAATAATGATAACAAAGGAATTGTCAAGCTCATGCCCATAAAGACAACACTTATCAATTAAGTAATAATGTTTATCATGCATATGCATTTGTGAGCCTCTGTGTTTAACACAATGTCTCGCACCAGGCAGAAACTTATGAAAGTGAATATTTAGAGTTTGGTCTAGGGGCAAAATCCTGGTAGCACTTAGGGTCCAGAAATTTATACTCTTGTGATTATTTTAATCTTCAATTATCGTACCCATCATTGTTAGTAAAAGTATAAAATCCAGCAAGTTAACATGCAAATCATCATTACTCATTATTGGTTAACAGCTACCATATGGGGGTGCATTTGGAATCAAATTGATACATAATTGATCCTAGTAATGATACAATTGCTGCCATGGTAGCAATTGGAAACATTTCCCATTATAGCATTTTGGAACAAAACTGAGATATTAAAAAGATATGCTTAAATTCTTAATCACAGACAACTGACCTTTGCATCAGGTGCTGCCATTGTGTCTTCAGCACCCCAACGTACGTTGTGAAGCCAGACAGAAATAAAGGGTCCATTTATAACTCTCCAATTTAGATTTTCCAAGTTTATTTCAGGCCCTAGATAGCAAAGCTTTTGTAAATTAACATTTTTGGCATCACTGTTACTGCCTTGGCTAGTGGAATTGCCAGGGTAATATGAGGGCTCCCCAAAAGCTTCATACCCAGGTGCAGGCACAAAAGAAACACGTCCAATATATTGCCTCAAATTGAAGAATCGACAGAGAGCCTAAAGCAGGAAAGTGGTGAAAAAAGAAAACAATAATAAATAACTTCAATCACGTATCTGTCAAACTAATTGCAGTACAAGTTTTACAATAAAATTCAAAACTGCATCACAAGCAAAGTCAGAAAAGCGTAGTTATGCAACATCCTATTCTTGAGTTTCCCACTAAAGGGATATTTATATTATAGTAACAAATAGTGATTAGAATTTCCCTTCAAAACAGAAATGTAAAAAATGAGGGATTTAACTATAAACAGAAGCACACCTCCTTAGTCTTTGCTACAAAGCCACTATGAATTTCTCTTTTGCCTTATATTTTAGACATGTTTCTCAGAGACATCAGACAAGTATAGTTATACTCTAAGAAATACAAGTAGACAGAAACTGTAGGAAACTGAAAAGAAACCACCAAATTAGTGAGGGGTAAACAAAATGAATTGGACTATATTGGCACTTGAGTCAAGTGTGCGCAGCTACTAGTTATATCTGATTCTGGTGCTAGAAATAAATGTATTTTTTGCAGTATTAGAAGGCATCTATATTATTATTTATATCTATATCTATATTATTAATAAAGACAATTCTCTTCTTTCATGTACACATTTTGATTAGACAATTTTGTCCTTTCTACTATAACTGACCACCTCTCTCATCTTAACTTCCATTTTCTCATTTTTTCTTTTTATTTGTTATTTATAAATAAAATACATAAAGTCATGATTCTCATGAAGTACCACTTTCCCACTAGTTCTACATAAAGTCATAAACAACTTCAGAGGGTAAAATAACCAAAACTAAAGCAGATGACCTGCAATTTGATGGTTTTTATTTATTTATTTATGTTCCTTCCATCAAACTGAGCGAGTAGAAGATAATTGCGACACTAATCCATGTAAGAGACACACATAGATGGAAAATAAGGCATCATAAATAATCATGTAAAAATTATAAAATGGATTACTAACATAAAAATCGAGACGAGCACTTCCCATCCACCGATATTTTTCAGACTCAATGTCAATATCTGCCACCAGACCTGAAATAGAATAATACTTCCAATGGATATCATATAATATGTAAGAGTATTCACAAATATATACACACCCACATATATAATATGTCAAAGTGAATTGCTCGATCAGAATCATATGCAGAATCAAGTCTGGATAAAGATAAGAAAAAATAAAAAAACAGTTATAAATGTTTTAGCACATATGCAGTCACCTCATTGGCATAATTTAGTACATGGAGAGAGTAATTACCCCATGCAAGCATCAATATACTGAAAAACCTGGTTTCCCCTTGTGTGATGGTAGCCACATCAAGAGGTTGTTTATGGCCTGTCAGAATTTAAAAAATAGTTTAAACTTCCAACAGCACAGAAAAAATGGATATATATTTGAATGACATAAATGGATTGAAACCTCGTATAATGGCAAGAACAGCATATGCTACATCACAAGGATCACCGATTGAATCAAGAAGAGATTTTGCCATGCCATTTCCCGTACCTTCAAAGCATGGAAGAACTTGTTAGCTGGGCACAAGCACAACAAAAAATTGTATAGTTACCCATACACCCATTATCTACAGATAACAAGAGATAAACCTTGTAAACAAAATCATGCAAATAATACTAGACCCACCCTCCATTCCTGATAAACAATTATCAGACAATAGCTTCATTTGCCCATCCTAATTAACAAAATAATATTATTAATGATGATAAACCTGCAGGAACTACTCCAAGGGGCATCTTTATTGCCACATCCCAATCCTCTCTTTGAAGAAGTCCATTTACAACCTACTAAAATGTGCAATGTTTGTCAGATTTTGGGGGGGGGGGGGGGGGGGGGGGGCGGGGGGCAATAAACAGAGACATCAAAAGCGAACCAGTGCAGATGTATTCTAGAATACACAGGTTACATGGCAAAACTTAGAAGTGAACCCCAATGTTATTTGATTCCCCACACATGTTTTAACTTCAATTGAGTTCTTCTGCATTTCAGTGGTAGCCCACAACCCAATCCCCAAACCCAAAGAACATTAAGTTTATCGGTAAAGACAGAACCAAGGCAAGGCATTGACAAAATATTTTTCAATTAGTACTTGAACACTACAATCCAATAAACCAGCACAGGATTAGCATTTCTTGGAAGGATACCTCAAAGTCAAGTGTACAAGTAGTAGAGACGAAAAGAATATTGTTAATTCATATATTCTCTCAAACCTGTTCTTTCTTTCTCTCTCATTTCTTTGTTTTCTAACAATATCAGGAAATGCCATTTAATTGCAAAAGTGAAGGGTATAAAAAAGGGTGATCTGATCACTATTACAACCATTATTTAGCATTAATAATCAAGGATATAATGATGATGATATCAACAATTACTGCAACAAATGTGATGGCAATGAAACTAACCTCAACCAAAATTCCATCTCCACTAACACAAACAATCCCATCGTACTTGGTAATATCCAACGAGCCAGCAACTTCCTTTGCATGGAGCTGATGGCTGGTTTCTGAGGAAAATCGTATCATAAAAAAAAATAATAAAACACGGAAATAACAAGAGAAGGAAAAAGTGTTTGAAGAATAAGAGCACCTTGGACGGTGATTTGGATTTGAGCATCTTCAAGAAGAGGCTTGACCTGCTCAACGAAAATCTCCGAAGCGCATTTCCTCCCACCAAACGGATTAACGAAAACAAACAACCTCTTAGGGCGACCTGCATTGTGACAGGCTTCAAAACGACGTCGTTTCGAACGAGACAAAAAACAAAGCGAAATTAAATTTACCGAGAGAATCAACGAATTCGCGAAGCTTTTGGCACCAGAGCCCGTGCGAGGCCTGGGAGGAGGGCATGAAGACGACGTCGTTTCTGACGAGCCTCGCGGGGCCACCGGAGACGCAGCAACCGTCGCGCGACTCGACGAGACTCTTGATCTTGATGTAGGGCCCACTGGCGACGAACCCGAGGACGTCCTTTTCCACCGACAGGCAGCGGTGGATCCCCTCCGACCACCAGAGACGGCCGTCGGCGAGGAGCGCGAGCGGCGTGACGGTGCCGTTAACGGTGACACGGTCCGACATTAATGGACGGTGGTGATCCATTTCCGCTTGCAGTCTGGGATGGCCCACCGCCGAATATTAATGGCAATTAAATTTAAAACCGCTCAAGATTGAATTTGAAGATACAAACAATTACTACTAATACTATTACCAATCTTACTAAACTTAGGAACTTGTTAATTCCTCGTTTTTCACCAATAACTCTTAACTCACGCTGCACTCAACCTGTTTAGTGACATCACCATTCACCACACATTATCTATTTCACTTTAATTGCTTTATATTATCAATTAATCAAGTGTTTTTCATATATTATTTCATCCACTCCGATCGTCACTCAGACTAAAAATCTTATTCACAGTTTAGTTTCTATAAATTCGCGAAAATCAAATCATCATGAAATTCGGTTTAAATTATACAAATTTAATTTTTGCTCAAAATTAAAACTTCATACCTTCCATTTTATGAACGAGTTCGAGTCGGCCCAATTATAAACTTGATACATGTCATAGGCTGTAGTAAATCAGGCCGAAAGAAAGCTAAGGCCCAATTTTGACTTTTGTTGGTTAACCCCATGATAGGAGACTCACATATGTTGGGCCTCATTTATTATTGGGCCAGACTGCTCCTATTTTGAAACTAGGATTTGTAGACATTCCCTTTTAACTCGATGTTCACACTCAGGGTTTGTTTGGATTTGAGGATGGAAAAGGGGGAGTGGAAAAGGAGGGATTTGAAGGGAAAGTGAGTGGAAAGTGGGGTTGTTTGGATTAAGGAAAAGTGAGTGGAAAGTGTAGAGAAAGTTTGTGAAAGTTTGTGAAATGAATTGATTGATGTGATAGATAAAATAAATTTTTTAATTGATAATTGTGAAAGATTACTATTTTGCCCTTAGGTTAAAAAAAGTTTATAATTATTATAATTAAAAGATAAATATATAAATTTTAACTAAAAAAATTATATAAAATTAATTTAAAAATAAATTAATTTAAATATTTGCTTTAAATTTAATGATAGATAAAAAATAAAAATTTAAGAGACGAATATATAATTTACAGTTACTCTTGGATTAAAAATGAGTATAATATTATTTATTGTAATTAATAATAACTACAATAAAATTATATTAATAGGGTTTATTTATTACAAAAATAATAAATAATGATAAGAATAATAATAAATATTAGAAAAATAATAAGAATCATAATAAATAATAATAATACTAATTATAATAAATAATAATATTAATATTAATAAAAATGAAAACAATAATATTTATAATAATAAATAATAATAACAAAATATATTATGATAATTATATTTTGTAAAATAATGTTTATGAAAGTGTTATTATTTTAATTTTATAAACATGTATTACTTTATTTTTTTTTATATTTCCACTTTTTGATGTTAATATTTAAATAATAGAAATTTGTTAATATAAAACAAATGTACAATAAATTTTTTGAAAGTTAATTAATAAATTAAAAAAATTGATAAATCATCAACATAAATTACAATGAAATGAAGTTACATTTGTTAATTGTACAAGTTAATTTTTACCAATTAAAAAATTAACAAATTTTTAACATTATAAAGTAGATGGGTAATAACATATTTGTAAAATGGAACAGAAAATATAATTCAATCATCAATTAAGTAAACAATAATTAAATATGACATAAAATAATAGAAATGAAAAATGTTGCAACTAAATAAAACATATTTAAATTACAATAATAAAAAAGAAAATAAAATAACGTAGTTTATTCAAATGAACGCCGAAAGTCATCAAATTTTTGTTCGAGGTCATCAAGCCTGTTATGTACTCGATCGACTCGATCCAAACCTCTGTTAACATTGATGGTCAAATTATTTAATCCTTCTTGTAATCCTTGAATGCCAGTCCATATTTGGGAAAGCATTTGACCATCATACTGGACTGGAGGTTGTTGTGTGATGTTGGCAGGCTGCTCCTCACCATGGTCCTCAGGCATTGCATGGTCTTCATCTTCAACATTTTGGCCATGATGATGATTATCCCTGCCATGTATCCATACCCCGTTGACATTCACGACATTTAATTTTTTCAAGGTATTTTTATTAAAAAAATGTGCCCACCCTAATTCGATTGCAACATCAATTGATAAGTCTACGCCATAAGCAGCCAAAATGTGTGAAATTAAAATGGGGTATGGAAGAGGCATCCCATTGTCCTTGCATTTGACCATGTGTTGCATGATATAATGGGGCCAATTGATCAAAATGTTATTCTTTAAGGCCCATAACAGAAAAATGTCTTCGTGCAAGAGTTGAGAAAAGTTACTTGATCTAGGAGCCAATATATGGACGTAGACATAATGTAGGAGTCTGTCGTTAATGTTAAGACTTCCTACATTTCTGACATTTCGGCCCTGCAGCTCTGGTCTAATCATAGATGTGAGTGCTATGTGACGGTCGAACTGCATCTCCTCTGGGATGTTTGGAAATGCTAATTTGTGTCCCTGATACTTCAAACCAACCAGAGATAACCAATCAGATGGTTTTATTTTTATTTTTGTTTTGTTGACGTCACTATAGAGGAAACCAGCTTCAGATACTCTCAAGTTGGAATAGAAGACCTTAATAAGATCTTCAAAGAAATCACATTTGAGAGCCACAAAATGCTGCAAACCTTGATATTCTAAATGGTGGTGAAAATACAGCCCTGATGTGGCAAAGTAGCTAAAGTCCATAACCTTTGGATGAAGGACTATCCTGTGGTAAAACTCCTTGCCATATTTAATCATCTGATCACGCTGGCTGAAAAAACGTGTCTGATTTAGAACTTCTTCAATTTGTGGTAATCTAGGACCAGCTGCTCTGTCCGAGGTGGCAGGAGTTTTTCCTTTGCTTTCTTTTGAACTTCTTTTTCTTGAACCGGATGCCATACCTGAAAATTATATATAAAATAACCAATAACAAATATGATGTTAAACATAAGACATATTTCATAAAACATAATTGCAAGTAATAACATTAAAATGTATCTTTGACCATTAATAAATACTTTTATAACATTATGGTCAAGTTTACAATGTTTAAATCATTAGTAAAACATTACATATAATGCATAAAAAATACAATAACTAAGAATCACAAATCAACCACTTTGACCCATGAACTTTAACAATTGGTTGAGGCGGAGATGTGGGGGTAAGCCAAAAAGTCGCCTAACATGTGATGGATTATTACACAAAAAATCATAACACTGAACCATAACTTGCTCGTCTTGCAAGTTCATAGCGACTAACATGTCCCAAATATTTGATTCTGAATATTGAACTGTTGATGTTTGCTTCAAGATATTAACTTGCTCATTAATTATTTCGTTCCTTCGTTCAATGGCAACCACTTGTCGTTCAACAATATCAGATAATCTTTGGGTCAATGCATTACCTTGACCAAGGTAATCTGTAAATGCATCGAGCCTCGTAGTTAGCCTATCAAATTGTGCATCCATCACATCAATCATTGGGGCTTTTCTTTTTGTGCCTCGAGATGACGATGTTCCAGTAGTACCACCAGATGCAGCAGATGGCACTGACTGAGTACCATCAACAGGACTACAGGAACCACAGTGTGGTGGCGACCGATATGCTGTATCAAACCCTGCCTGAAAAGGGTCGTCCTGTGGTATGTCATTGACATCATCGTTCAAGTCGACCGTTACACTTGGCATACCGATATTTCTACGGGCTTGTCGTGCAGTCCTAGCCATATGGCCTGTCGCCCGATCAACTCCCCATAATTCTTCCATCAAGTCATAGTACCTAATGGAAGACACTCTCCATTTAGCTGCAGCTGGCTTTGCCTGCAAATAAAAACCATGATTATCACTCATAATTAGTATGTTTCACTAATTCAATAAATCCCGAATATTAAAACATTACCTGCAGCAGGTCATGCCATACTTCAGGCTCAGCTGTAAACCGTTTCGTGGACTCATCCCACGCAAATCCACTAAGTCCACTAAACAAGTCGTGAACCTCCCGCCATCTATCCTTCAGACTTTTTTGTCTATTTTTAACATTATTTTTCGTGATACCCGTTAATCCAGTCTGTCGGAGGGCTTCAACAATATTATTGTATGCTTGGGTTGTCCAACTACCATCAACCCGATTGCCCAACCTAGCCTCGTCAAGCATGGCAGTCAACAAACGAAAGTCCATGTCATCAGTCCATTTAGTGAACTCGCGGACCGTAGTCGAGGAATCAGGTACAACAGTTTTTCCTCTGTTCATTTTCCACCTATTTTTTGCAAAAATAAGGCACGCAATGATGAAGGGCCATATGTAAAATTTATGAATGAAAACTTGTAACAGAATAATTTATTACAATTAAAACAGTACATGTTATTAAATACATTATTAAATACATCATCTAATTATTAGTATAATTTGTCCACATTTCATATGCTATAGCATCTCGTATAGTTGACCCTTCCCTATGATCATCCTCACGAGCTTGAGTCGGCATGGTATCCATAGGTTGTTCCATCAACTCTCGATCGACCTCTGCTAACAGCGATTCATCATTGTCTACGCCTCGAAGAAAATTGTGTAAAATGCAACATGCTAGTACAATATTCGTCATTGTATCGAATGAATAATGAGGTTCGGTTCCACTAGCTATTATAGGAAATCTTTTCTTCAAGACGCCAAATGTTCTTTCAATCACATTTCTAAGTGACGAATGTCGATGGTTAAACAATTCTCTTAGGTTTTGTGGAGCTCTTCGAGAATACTCTTTAAGGTGATATCGAACCCCTCGATACGGCATAATTATTTGTCCTTTTAACATAAATCCAGCATCCCCCAAGTAGTACTTACCTAATTAAAGTCATTGAAGTTATACTCATTATAATATCATAAGTACGTTACTATACACTAATTACGAAGTACATAATAACTAACCTTGTGGTATGATAAGTGGATCCTCTCTACCTAGGACATCTTTTAATATTCTTGAATCAGATGCTGTTCCTTCCCACCCTCCTAGAACATATGTGAATTTCATGTCGAAATCACAAGCTGCGAATACGTTTTGGGTTGGCCAATCTTTTCTTCCACGAAAACGGGGGGCATCTGATCTTCCTACTTTAACTCGGACATGAGTTCCATCTATTGCCCCTAAACAATCCTAAGTAAAAACAATATGATAGTAATACGTTATTTTTAATGTTCAAATACGTCTATGTGATGTAATACTTTAGTTTGGCACTGAATTACCTTAAAGTACGGGTAAAACCGGCTATTGTTTAAGATATAAGGATGAACATTGCTGCCTGATGGCTGAACTAACATTTCTCCCTCCAACATAATGACCGCATTCAACACGTTATGAAAGTGTCGACTAACGGTTTCCCCAGATCGATGGAAAAAAAATGAAACACTTCGATTTTTAACGTTGTGTCCGATAATATGGAGGAATTTAGCCACTTGTTCTTCCACTGTTGATCGGAAGGCATCCTTGACCAATCCAGTTGCCCTTACTCGTTCACATAAGTTAATGAATGCCGCAGGTCCCATGCGAATAATGTCACGACATTGTTCAGTGTGAATAAGGTATGACATCAACTCATTCCTACGACGTTCTTTTTGAGAAATGAAGTCCCTAATATTACTTGTGGGACAACGTATGGTACACAACATATTTAACCCAAAAGCTACGAGACAAAGGATTGTCATTGCTCCTACTTGGGTTCGCATTTGTATTTGACTTTGTATTTGTGTAATTAAATTCAAGTCCAAATCATTATCTGTTTCTTTATTGTCTAAACTAACAACATCGATATTTTCGCGTGCCATCTGAAAAATTTTCAAAATAACAAATTTATTATTCTAATCAAATTTGATTAAAAACGAAAATATAAACCCTAAAAATACATAACCGAACTTTAATATATATCAAAGTCAGAACATAAAAATATTAATATTTATTATTATTATTTAATTTATATATATAAATTAAATAAATATTTAATTTATATATATATATTAAATATTAATATTAAATTAATATATATATATAAATTAAATATTAATATTAAATATTAAATTATATATATATATATATATATATATATATAAATTAAATATTAAATATTATCGAACACAATGTTAAAAATCGAATATTAAATTATATATATACAAAGAATTAATAATCAAGATTGATTTTATTCAAAATTTAGTGTTGATTCTATATATGATTATGTGGTAATTTCTTTTCCTTTCATTTCTTATCTCACCTCATAAGATTGAATGTTAATGATTCAATCATTAAATAATGTGATACGATCTTAATGAATATATGCATGAAATTATATATAATTTAGAGATTCCTAAATATAGGAGTTACTTGGAAGAGTTTGTTATGAGTCTTATAAGTTTGTTTTAGTTTATTTTCATAAGTTTATAGTCGTAAGTAATACTTTTAAATTCTTTGAATAAATTCTATGACTAGATTTATAAAATCTAAACTCTAATGTAATAAGAGCATATTAAGTAAGTACTTAATTAATGAAACAATTCATTTAGAAAAAAATTTTATTTTATTTTTGTAAACTTATATATGCGTGCTTTTGGGATAAACATTTATTAAATAAATGTTTAATAAAGTTATTTCATTAAATACATATTTAGTTCATCTTATTTTGAAAAACAAAATCATTTTTTTACAACTTTCTAAAGGAACATTTTATAATATGTGCTAATAATTTCTAACATTAATGATTTTTAAATATGCATGAAACTATTTATCTATATGTACCCATAATTTGATCCAGTTTTTTGTTTACGGATATTTAAACTAATATACAATAAGCTAATAAAGTAGTGCGAAAAAATATATAATAACTTTTAAATTATATAAATTTTTTAAATCTACTGTTAGAGTGCTAAAATTAATCATTCGTAAAAGGTTGTTTTTGGTGTACTCTCGAGACATACATCTGGTATGGATACATCTTGCCTAAACATCTCATATGGTCACACTCATTGTTGCATTCATGCAAGACAACAAATCAATTTGTCCCCAGCCACATGATTTTTATTAGAATAATTAACCCCAAAACACTAGCCAATGGATGGTTCCAAAGGACTACAAAATGCTAGAAAGAAAAAAAAATAATATATTAGGTGAGAGCAGAAGAGAAGGGACGGCCCTGTATGATCCATCTCTTAACTAACTACAAAAATATATGAAGGAAAGAGAAATTCAAACACTTTGGAAAATAAATTCGAAAAAAGGAATAACCCCCACAGCACAGGAAGAAGAAGCAAAACATAATGTAAAGAAATAATTGAGGGGTTACGAGAAAGTGCGAGGTGCAGCAAGATAATCTGAAATTGTAAACCGATCACAATAAATAGGTTGTGATGCCATCTTTGCTCAAATTAAAGACCCCACCAAGTCGGGACTGACATCATGTATTATGGTTCTACTGATATATTAGAAGCAGGAAAGAAGAACAGCTGGAACCGAAAATGGAGAAGGGTAATCGATTATGCTTGGTGAGATAATCGATTATGCCCTTCCATAATCGATTATGGCTCACCCATAATCGATTATACAAGGCCATAATCGATTATCTCACCAACCATAATCGATTATCCTTCTTGGTATATATCAAATGGGATGAAACTTACTTCAATGGAGGAGCTCCTTTCACACTCACCAACACGAACCAGTCACTCACCAACACGAACCAGCCACACACCAACGCACCAGCCGGTTGAGAACGTCAAGCAGCAACACGCACAGCCCGTGGAGAAATCTGTGAAGACAAACCTCACGTCAAGCAGCAACACGCACAGCCCGTGATGACAAACCTCCTTTTAATATTATTTCAAACGCGGTGTGCCTACTCAACGACAAACCTCCTTCAATAATGCAGTCAACAATGGCAGAGATTCCTGAGTCACAGTATGCACGCATGACACAACGATACAGGAAGGTCCGTAACAAAGATTCCTCTGTTACATGCCACAGTATGCATGCATGTACAAGGGCATTTTTGGTTTTTCACAAATCTTACGTGTCTTTCACCTCCTTTCTTCCCTCTCGTGCGAGGATAGCAACAGTACTTCTCCTCCCTTTTCTTCGCTTTTCCTTCGTCACAAATTACCGGAAACAAACGCCAACTTTCCTCGCCTCTCGTTGCTCGTAAACAGTACATCACTCGAAACAAACACTACCTTAGTTACACCCCTTACAAACACTGTACCATGTTTGGAGTCTACCAAAACAATGAAAAAGCAAAAAAAAAAAAAAAAAAAAAAGACACAAAGATAACAAATGTATTTCTAAACTATAACATAGCCAGTAAATAAAGCTTTTTAGCAACATGCGAACTCATCTCTTATAAAGTAAAGAAGAATAAATCTACATTTTTCTACCTGGGGGTTGAAGGGTAAAAAGATTAAAGTGAACAACTGGGATACCGTTACCATGTTACCATCAGCATAAATACTCCTGTGAGGATATATAATTGGATATGGAATGAGTACCGTATGATGGAATTAATGAATGAAAAAAAATGAAACTTTTGTGCTAAAATAAAAGTGGATGTAATTGCGGTTGTCACCTTTATTATTATTATTATAATTAACTTATAAGTCTGGGTGGATGCTTGGTCGACATGTTCAAGTGATATGTTGAACTTTTTCATAAAAGAGAAGACATTTTAAAAAGGATAAAGGAAAGGAAGTATTCCACGATGAAAAAAAAATAATAATAAAAAAATGGTGCTACTACGTAATACTCAAACAATGGTCATGTTGGGGGAATAAGTAAGTGATTATGTTCCAAGTGGCAAAAAAATATCTACAACAGTATGAGTCTGAACTCTGAACTCTGAACACCTTCTGAATCACCCCACGTGGCAAACCCCATAAAATATTGAGAAAGATTCTGAATCGAACGGCCCAGATCCCAAGATCTTCTGCGGCCGCCCAGGCCCAACAACCACTTCCAGATTCGCAAACCCATCACTCACACCGTTACTTAACAGAAACAAATCTCAAAAGAAACTGTGTCCGCTTCGTTTATGCGACAAATATAAGCGTCAAAGCCGAGAGAAAATTCGGCGAAATTTCTCAGATTCTGCACTTTGGATTTTCAGCTTTCTGCTTTTCTATCCTCTCGCCCTCCAACGAATCCCTCACAGTTTGTTTCCCTTTCTCTCTCTCTCTTTATAAGGATTTGCGAGTGACGACGAACTCCGCCAGCAGAGTACAGAGTCCGTTTGGTTGCTGAGAAAACGAAGGAAAAGGGGTGTGGCGCTCTGAGATTCTTTTCTTTCACTTTCTCTGCAAGCAAACGGTGAGAATGCAGACGAGGTACATGGAGAAATCCAGGGAGAAGCGAGCCTTAGATTCATCTTCCGCTGAGGATGATCAACCTGAAAGAAAGCGACCTGCTTTGGCTAGGTATTTCTTTATATCCAAACAACAACCATCTTTCTTTCAAGCTTAATTTTATCCTAAATTTGCTCATCAATGTGTTTACTGTTTTTCTTCGTTTATTCGTATCAATTTGCAGTGTAATTGTTGAGGCGCTGAAGGTGGACAGTCTGCAGAAGCTTTGTTCATCACTGGAGCCTATTCTACGTAGAGTTGTAAGAAAAATAAATTATGTTCATTGTGGTAGGCCTAGGCTAGATGTCATTACTGCTAGGCTTAAATAAAATTGGGTAGAGAATTAGATACTTTATATTTAACCTTAACTAGATTTTTTTTTTTTTTTTTTTTTTTAAATATTCCTTGCGACAAAAGCTTCCAGGAAGGAGCAACATATTTATTAAGAGCTTGTTTGCATACAAGCTTAGAAGAGCTTTAGATAGTTTCTTTACAGAAAATGAAAAACTTTTTTCAATAGACAAGTTCTCAAGAACATCTCTAACTTGTATTTAATCAAACTCTCAGTCCATCATTTTGTTGGTGTATCTGTATGCCTTGTGTTGTCAAATAGAATTCAATGGAACAACACCGTAGGCAAAGTGAACTATTTATGTATGTATGCCATTTTGCATGAGTGATGTTTGACCAAGGATATGTTTTATATCTTATTCTTGCTTTCTGTTCAACAGGTCAGCGAAGAAGTAGAGTGTGCTTTAGCAAAATTAGTCCCTACAGCCAAGCTTAGTGGGAGGTATTATTTTGTCACCTCAAAGTCAATTTCATGACCCATAACATATTTGTTTGGTAATTTGATCTTATCCTAAGGTACTTGTATCGATATTTTATTTTCTAATACTCAAAGTAAAATACAGGTCGTCTCCCAAGAGCATAGAAGGCCCTGATGACAGCAGTCTACAATTACAATTCAGGAATAGGTTATCCCTTCCCCTCTTTACTGGGGGGAAAGTGGAGGGAGAGCATGGCACCGGCATACACATTGTTTTGGTTGATACAAAAACAGGCCATGTTGTCACATCTGGCCCAGCTTCATGTGCCAAACTAGATTTATTTGTACTTGAAGGAGATTTCAATAATGAGGATGATGATAATTGGAATGAAGAAGATTTTGATAGTCATGTAGTTAAAGAGCGAGAAGGAAAAAGACCTCTTCTGAATGGTGATCTGCAAGTGACACTGAAGGAGGGTGTAGGAACACTGGGTGAGCTTACATTTACAGACAACTCTAGCTGGATACGGAGTAGGAAGTTCAGGTTGGGGCTCAAAGTTTCCCCAGGATGTTATGAGGGAATGCGTATTCGTGAAGCCAAAACAGAGGCTTTCACTGTTAAGGATCACCGTGGAGAACGTAAGTACATAACTTGGTTATTTTTTTTCTATCCTTCTTCTATAACGAAACTTAAACTTGATTGCAGTATACAAGAAACACTACCCACCTGCCTTGAATGATGAGGTCTGGAGACTGGAGAAGATTGGCAAGGATGGTTCCTTTCACAAAAGGCTAAATAAAGCAGGAATATTTACTGTTGAAGATGTCGTACGACTTGTGGTCAGAGATCCACAGAGATTACGAAATGTAAGAATCTTTAGACACTTTGTCAGGGGAAGGAGTTTTAAGTTTGATCAAATGTTCAAATCCTATTTGTTTGGGCTTGACTTCGTGATCTAAAAATTTTATCTATGTATAGGTTCTTGGAAGTGGCATGTCAAACAAAATGTGGGATGTTCTTGTTGATCATGCAAAGACTTGTGTTCTCAGTGGAAAACTCTATGTATACTATACTGATGATGCAAGGAACGTTGGTGTTGTTTTCAATAACATCTATGAGTTGAGTGGTTTAATTGCCGATGACCAATATTACTCCGCTAATTCTCTCACCGACAGTCAGAAGGTAAGTCAACCTCCACAGTAAATTTTTCATTCATGTTCAAATCTAGACTGTACTGTTGGATCTTCCTTGGTATGCTTAATTCTCGGCCACTTATTGAAAATGTAGTCTATTCTTGTGGCTTCGTTGTTTATACCTTGTACAAGCAATTCTTCATCTTGAAAGCATTGAACTCTAAGAAGAATATGCACTTAATTGGATCCTGTGCTTGACTGCAAGTCATTTTGCTTTTATTCTCGAAGTTCTTGCAGTACAGCATGAAACATTTTGCTGGTTTTAAAATGTTGCTCAGGCATGGGATATCCTCCATATGTTTGTTTTGAACTTTGAGTGAACAGATCTTACAGGCAGTTTGGCCTAGTATAAATATACCACTTATTGTTCTAGTGGCCATAAGGTGACAAATTCTTCTAGGAAAGGAAAAGTTAAAGTTTAAATAAAGTTTCGAAAAACTTTAAGGAATAAAAAAAGGTGAAATATCTAAAAAAATGCTTGTGTCTGGTTCTTGTAGGTTTATGTGGACACATTGGTGAAGAAAGCATATGAGAACTGGATGCATGTTATTGAGTATGATGGCAAGTCTCTGCTAAATTACAATCAGAATAAGACTTTGGGCACCTCTCAACCTCTGGCTCCATCGGGTTCCCATGATTATTCAATTTCAAACTCACTTGATCCGCAGACCTCCATCCCTAGTCTACCAGTTCCTGTACCCACTGGGCAGCCTTCAACGGATCCAGCAGTAACAGTTGGAGGTATATAGTTCCAGCTAAAAGATTATTATATAGAAACAGAACCACCGGGATTTTGCAAGTTTACCTTTATATATATTTTTTAAATTCCCTCCTGTATGTTGTTTTTTTCCTGTTGTTTTTCTTCTCATTCATTTTTCCTTTTTTCAGTTAGTGCCCATTTAGCAAACTACAAGAATATTCCTCCTAATGTGGCACACATTCTAGTGTAGAAATCTGAGGTTTAGATTAATTTAGGCACAATCACAATCAACAATACAAAATTTATTCTTTTAAAATCAATTTTACTCAACTCTAAAATAAATGAGCCCTTAGTCCATAGTCATACACCTATCACTCTTAATGTTTCTCTTCTGAAATTGACTAAGTGGACAATTCTTCACACACACTCTGGGCAGCAAACTTTTTGTATTTTTATTTTAAATTTTAGTCAGTAAATATTATTTAGATTTTGAAGTGCTTGACATGATATTAAAATAACAATTTAGCTATGTTTTACATTGTGAAATCATTATCCCTCGGGTTGGGATTACTGTTAGTATTTATCAAAAGAGAAAGTTATCATTATATGATCAATTTTTTTTGACACATCAATGTATAGAATATTTTCCTCACAATAGATTTTGTTTGGTCAAAACACATAATAGATGTTTGTCTTCAAAAGAATGGTTTCAAACTAGTGATGGATCCAAAAAAAATTTAAGTTGTGGAGATAATACCCGCATATAAACTAGTGGGACAATGCTCGTTATATATATTATATTAAGATAAAAATAATCTTGTGGGGCATCCCGAACCATCTAAGGCAGATCCGTCCCAGTTTCAGAGTATTTTGGTTGCTGACTATATATGAATAATGTGTGCAGGCTATCATATTAATGGTACGACCACCAGGTGCTCAATGCAACCACAGAATGATAATATTTATTCATCTATTCAGTTTGATAATACTGCATTCCCACTGCAAAACCAGCTAATGAGTGCTTCACACCAATCTCAACTTCCGAGAAATGAAAATGGGCTGACTCATGGTCCACGACAATCAGGCACTCCTGGCTTTCAGAATGTCAGCATTTCAAATCCTACTTATAGAGGATTTGAGGATTACTTCCCAGAGGAGGAGATTCGAACTAGAAGTCACGAGATGCTAGAAAATGAAGATATGCAGCATCTGCTCCGTATTTTTAATATGGGAGGAGAATCTCATGCTTCCTTTAATACTCCAGAAGATGCATACCCTTATTCATCTCCTTACATGCCTGCAGCCTCCATGAACTACAACTTAGATGATGAACAAAACCGTTCCTCAGGAAAGGCTGTTGTGGGCTGGCTCAAGCTTAAGGCAGCTTTGAGATGGGGCATTTTTATTCGGAAGAGGGCTGCTGAGAGACGGGCACAACTTGTTGAGTTGGATGACCCATAGAATATAATATCAGAGCCATCTCACCTGTTATGATCTGAGCTATAACTTATGCGATTAGAGCATCAAATACAACTTTCAGGTACTCAGAGTATCATGCTAAAGTTTTATAGCATGAGTAGACATGAAATCTGGAGTGAATTATTTGGTGCAGCCTTAACTTAAAACTCCTACTGTGCCTTCATAAACATTTGTGCAGTGACTTCTGCCTGTACAGGAATATCACCCTGCGACAACTCTTGTATCTGTTTTACTTTTGATGTTATTTCCACTCAACATTCTTGCCAGAAAGTTGTGAAAACCTGACAGTTTACCACCGGGTTTATACCCAAGTTTTCAGTGGCTTGAAATTGCCATGGTCTCGATTTGGAAACTCGGAAAACTGGGGTCCTTTGTTTACATTTAGCAGGAAGGATCTACTGAATTTTGTGTTGTAAGCTAAATGGGTTGATTCTAACTGGCTTGTTTTGTGTAGTTGCCTTGTGTTACAGTCGTTAGAATCAATAACGAATTGCTGAATTTGAAATTGCTATTTTTGCTTATTTTCCTTTGTGAATGCTTCAGCAGACTCGTAATTCTGCATGCCACATTAGGGCCACTAGTCTTGTGATAATTATTCTAAAAAGTGAGCAAAGATGTTAGACCTGACCTGTTATATTCCTGGATGGACTAATGAATAAACAACACTCATATTTAACTGTGAATTACTCACCATTTTACAGTTCTTACGTCAAAGAGTTGGCTTTTTAAAGTAAACCATCGGTGGTATGAGTTATTGAGCCTTCATGGTTCTGTGTTGGGTTAGGATTAGGAGCATTGACAAAGGATCAAGGTATTGAGTACGGGTGACAGTAAAATGAGTCGACTCGTTTAATCAAACAACCATGGGTTGACTTGAATGATGGTCCAAGTGAATGGTGTTATTGGTGTTCTAACATACCTATTTTAAGTGCATATATGCTACAATAATTATAATATTTTCTCGTAATTCATATCTGTAATTTTTATTTTAAATAAATTATTTTATTTTAATTTAAAATTTAGTATAAACTTTAGAATTTTTTAATTTAATTTAATCAATCCTTGTATATTAAACAAGAGCCTTTTTTTTTTGCACAAGAGTAGGAGTTTTTCTTTGATGAGAGAGTTTTTAAAATTCTATTAATTACTTATATAATTTTATTTTATTTTGTCGTAATTATTTATGAATTAAATTTTAATATTTTTAATGAAAATCATAGATAAATAAAAATACTTTTGTGCTATAATATAACTTATCATAAATCTAAAATATAATTTATATATTTAAAAATATTTATTTATACAAATTTTAAATATAATTTATATTTATCATTTTATTTATTTGTATGATTTATTATAAATTTTAATTATATACAATAAACACTTAACTTTAACTTGTGTATTACTTATATTAAAATACTAGTTTTGATTGTTCATAAAACATGTTTCGAAAAGTCAAATTGAAAAGGTAAAATAGCATTAAATGAAAACATTAATGTGATATCTAATATTATTAATGTAGTATTTATATGAATATTTAAATAATAATATTTTTCTATATAATTTAAGTTATTTTATTTATTAGATATTATATGTAATTAAGTTTAATAATATTATTCAATATAATAAATGTTTTTTAAATTTAATGAATTACACATATATATATATATATTAATTTGTTTATTATTAATTATCATTTTAGATAAACTGTATTGAATTTAAATATATCATTTAAAGTATTTATATTTAACTTTTATTGTTTATAAAATATATTTGAAAACAATCAAATAGAAAATAAAATATAGTCTTGTACTCAAATATTAATATGTTATTAATGTTGTGTGTGTATAAATATGTAGATGAACAGATTTTTTTCATTATATAATGTTAATTATGATATTTATTAAAAATATACATAACTAAGATTAATATAGCTAATATTTTAAGTTGTGCATTTCATAGATTAAATATTTATTGTAGATAATTAAATGTTGTAAAAAGTTATATATGCATTAATATATATTACATTTAAATATATAAGTTATATTTAAAATAGATATTTTTAAATATATAATTAAATTTTTTATTAAAGATAAAAAATTTATGTTGTGACACAAGAATATTTTTAATCATTGTTGTTTTTATAAAAAAAATTATTTTTAATTAATAAATAAATATGATAAATACACATATGAATTAGATAAGAAGTGAAGGGAATTCTTAGAAATGTTTCTATAAAAGAATAGTCCCTAAAATACTCTAGCACAAGAAGATAGTTGTCTAAGTTTTTTTTTGTCCTTGGACATGGTACATGCATTGTCCCAGAGTTGACAACCAAAAAATAATTTACGCTCTCAATATATGACTTCTGCTAGTAAAATATTATTTTAACACAAATGATAATTGAATTTAGGATCACTAGGTCGACCCCCTATGTCTTAGAGTAGGCCTTACAACCATTGTGTGTGTGTGCATACAATAACTCAATAATGAAAAATATAGACCTTAATTTGTTAGTCAAGCAACTACTACCAACAACTCTCACGAAAAGTAGTAACAAGCTACACATCAACAGCTCCACAAAACACAACTTGCCTTCAACTAACCATGTCGTGCTTCCATGTAAACATGATCATTATATTCCAACCATTAGGAAAACATTGCTAGAGAAAGCTAGGTTTCAAAAGAAATAAGCATACATAAGTATATGAGAAAATTAACTATACTATAGGCATCAATATCAATATGTAGCTCAACAAGCAATCATCTCATGAACTACAATATTTTAACAAATTAATCATTCCATTCAATAAGATAATCACTCATGCATATGAATAACATCAAATCATATCACATCATATGCATACATCTCAATTAATATGTTGTTACGCATTCACCTACGTACAAAGATCTCCTACACCAAGATGAATAGTCTAAGTGGTTTGATCTTACCAAACCCGCCAATCTTTTTCACACCTTACACACTTGTTAGATCAACAACTAATTGGGATATCAATCCCTATACATGATTTCTCAGATGTCACCACTTAATCTAAGAAAGGTCAGTACCACTATCAGGTATAACATAACTTAAGTTTGAACCTACCATGACATTGGTATGCATTAATCAATTCACCTATGAAATTAATCCACTATCTATCATTGTGATACCATGCACTTCTCCAGTAATCAATTAAGGGTTGTAACCCTCAACTTCATACCATAGTCCAACATTAACTATGGATTTAAAGGAGACTTAATAATCCACTTCAAGAGTTATCACCTACTCAAGGAGAGTTTTTCAACAACTAGTCTCCTAGAGCGTGACACCAATATCCACACTATGAGATATGTAACTTTTGAGAATAACCTCTCATTTAGTCCTAAGTCAATCAATATGCCTAAGTGCCTATAACACTATCAACATCAACACCTCAACAGATCAACAAATTATGCCTAAATATCTTAAATCATTCTCAACATCAAACTTCAACAATATACATTTATATGCGTTACCTCAGGACAATAGATATCAATCTAACAACATTAGTCAACTTCAACATACAAACGCATTTCAACAATTTCAACCATACAACTATTTGTATATATTATTATCTATCATTATACATAGAATAAATATCACAATCAACATACAACATGTATTAGATCTATCTAACTTATTCATGTTCACCATTTAAATCAATCACACAACAAAAAGTTTCAAAGTAAATTACGTTTGACATTACACACCTTGCACTCGACGCCATTGAGATAGGGAATTTTTTGCATCTCCCACGCTTGGTGCCATACAATCCACACCAACCTGGATTAGGTAGAGGTTCCCTAGGTCCTCACACTTAGGGTGATAAAGTCTCATGCCTGGTCCCAAATTAACCCGAACTTTTTCTCCTCATTCTCAATATCACTCCTTTGGTGCTTGGCGCTACTCTAGGTAGAGTCAATTCTCTCACCTCATGCTCGATACCATTCAAACAACACTCCAACGTGACCAAGTTGTTAAATCCACACATGCACACAAAAAGTACTAAATATAGATAATATTAATAGATTGTGTAATATCAACAACAAGTACAATATGATGAGCCTTGCTTACATAGCAAGTAACATATTAAAAATTATTTGTTAAGAGTAATTAACTTAACTAACTTCCAATTATTTATCAAACTTTGAATTATTCCTAAAACAAGTTAGAGGTTATTCTCTCTTTTCATGTCAGATGCCACTATTCTTGCATTCGATGTGAGGAAGACAAAGATCCTTGATTTGAGTCATGCTTGATGTTATAAAGGCACGTCCGATGCTGACGAGTTTTACACATAGCAAATCACAAATTAGGCTCAAACCACCTAAAAATTAGCAAATCCCAAGCATGTAATGCAATATAACATACATATGCATAATCCACATCCTATTCCTTTTACCAAAACAATAACATGAAACAACAATTAAGATCATTCACCAATATTTCACGTTCTTAACTCAATATCAAAACTCTACCCTTCCATTATTCAATCAGAAAATCAACCAACCCAATCACATTTTATGGGATTCAAGCACAATGTAACTCATCAACTCATCAAGAATAGGTTTCTAGCTTCCCTTACCTCCGAAAATCTCCAAATCCAAGAAGAAGAGGTGCAAGGAAGATGGTTTGGAGCTTCACCGAGAGCTTTGCATGACTTAACTCTCTTCGTTCATCGTTCTATTAACCTGAAGCAACAAACACAATAAAAAAAAAATCAAGACTCTGGGAAAGAATCACCCTCTCAAGATAAGGTTCATAAAAGAAGAGAACTCATGGATCCAAAACACTTCTCTTTAGTTTATCTCTAAAAGATTTTGAAAAACTGAACTTATAAAACTAAATGCTTAACAGGAACCTTGTATACTTCTCCCTTAGGATCAAACTGAACTTCTGTCCAAAAAAATCCTCTAAAATACATATAAACTCCTCAGGAATTTCTTAACTATTAGAGTTCCTGAACCACACCTCAAAACACTACACGTCACATAATTGTTGATAAAAATACAATAATTAACAAAAACTTACAGTGTTAGACCAAGAGGCATGGTTATGTGCATTTAATATAGAATGGTTGATTATCAAATATAATAAATTAAAGAAATTTAATATAACTTAAATATGATTTTAGTCTCTACAAAATGAGTAAGTTTTGATTTTGATTCTTGTAAAAAAAACTTCTTTATTTTTCATTCTCTAAAATTTGAAACTATATTTTTAATCCCTATTATTATTTTATATTTTTTAACTGCTTTATTTGTTTATTACCCACAACTATATGTGATAATTTGTCACTGTATGATTCCCCTAAACTATTTTATAAATCCTTCAAACAATTGTTATTATATACTTTAAAATGATCAATAGAGACAAAAAAAAAAATAGTGATTTTAAATTTTATACAAACCAAAAATAATGATCAATAGAGACCAAAGTCAAAATTCAACAATTTTACACAGATTAAAAATATATTTATTTCGTAATATATTTATTGAATGTATGACTATTTATGTTAAAAAATATTTGCTAAGGAATTTAATACTTATATTTATTAATTAAAAATTGTATTAAATTTTTTATTACGTTCATTACAGTTTTAAATAATTAGTTGACTAAACATATTTGAAAATAGAAAATTTAAATGTTTATTATTATAATATATAGAAATTAATATAATAATAATAATAGTTTCTGAGTTTTTATCTGTAATTTTTATTTGTTATTTAAAAAATCTATAATTTTTATTTTAAATAATTTATTGTTATTTAATTTAAAATCTACTATAAGCTTTGGAAATTTCTTATGTTCATTATTAATTTATTTATAGTAGTCTTTTAAAATGTACCTAAATTATATTTTAAAAGTATTTTATTTTATTTTTAATCTTTTCTGAATACATACATCTTTCATTTACTTTTAAATGATTTTATAAAGAAAAAAATACATTAATTATCACTTTTTGATGTGTCAATTTTCATTCATGGCGATCTACAAATTTATTTATTTTCCATTTTTTCTTGATTTAAATTTCAACTCTCAAATATTACCAAAATAAAAATCTCAACTCTGGATTAAATATTAATAATCCATAAAATATTTATTTCTTTATCTTTTCTTATTTGAAAATTCTTTTCTTTAAATTAGAGGTTCTTTAAAGGTTAATACTTAATTGTAGATTAAAAAAAGACGCATTTTTTAATTGATTATTTCTATCTCGATTAAATTTTTAAGGCTTTATTAAGTGATTTGTATTTTTAAACAAAACTAATGGGTTTTTGCAACTTATCTCACCTATAGTTATTACTTATCACATGATACTTTTTTTTTCTTACAAAAGCAAAGTGAAATAACATTATACAATACATACCACTTAAACCAATCAGGTAGCTTCTAATTGTCTAAACTAAACCCACAAATGCTGAGATAGTGCAGCGTTTATTTTCCAAAAAAAATATTAAAAAAATGACATGAGATATATATAAAAGTTAGAACTGAAATTGAGTTTAAATTTGAAATTGAGAAAAGTCTGTTTTTCCAATACATGTATGTAAATAATTGTTATATAACAGAAGGTCAAATGACAGGTTTAATATAGGGTACGTTACTTCTGAAAACCTTGAAACAGATGAATGAGCACAAATATGTTTAAAGCAAAAGAGAGAAAGAAAAAAAAAACGTTTATATTTTGCAAAACTTTTACTAAAATTAATTTTCAACTGTCAAATATAATTAATGCTTAAATAATAAAATTAATAAGGTAGTCCATGTACATTAAATTGTTTCTGACAATTAGAAGCTGAATTGATTATTATTCTTGAAGTAGCATGAAGTTGGAAAAACATTAATTGGCTTAAAGATTTTGAAAATCCTAAAAAAATTGAAAGCAGGTGACAACTAATGGGACCTTTAATAGCAAAACCCTTGCAACGTTAGTTGAGCGATAGAGGTGGCAGAAGCATGCACGTAATGATAAGAAGCGAAACGACATAGCGAGCATTGGAAACGTGTGTCGTTTCATGGTATTGACCCGGAACCCTAAGGCCACGTGAGTGTGAGTGTGAGTGTGAGTATGCGTGAGGAGTGAGAATAGTGAGTATGTTCGAAAGGAAAGAGAGGTATGTGATGTGATGTCAGAGGTGCAACCTCGTTCACCTCAATCCAATACCTTTACGCAACAACATCGTAAAAGGTAACATCATTGAATTTCATGCTTGTTGTTGCTCCGCTATAAAAAGAGATCCAATGCTCCTAAGTTTTTGCATCAGGTTCTGGTTGACGCCTCAGAACCAATCCTTATTATTACCTTCTCATTCCCCATGGCCGATGATGCTAATGCTATGGCCAACAACAACCTCGTCCCAACATTACCCCAACCAAAGAGACCTAGAAGGGGGGACACAGATTCTGTGGATCACACTCTTTCCCATAACCTCCCAGAAAATGTTATCGATTATATTTTCTCTTTCTTACCATACAAAGAGGCCACACAGATATGCACACTCTCCTCCACCTTCAAACATTCCATTGATTTCAACCGTAACCTCGTGTTCGGAAGAGAGTTTGCGATTCGATACAACCGAGACTACCTCGTTCAAGTGGTGGATCGTGTCTTCAACACACATAGGGGAAATGAGATCCTAACTTTTAACCTCCACATAGACCCCGTTGGAATTGAAAATTTTATCCACAAGTGGCTCCAACTTTGCATCACCAAGAAAATCCAGCATCTCGAGTTCTACTTTCTCAGATACGGCTACACTCTTTCCGCTGCAACTCTCGCAGCCCTAACGGAATTGAAAACCTTGAAGCTCGTCCACTGTGACTTCGATTTGCCACATAACTTTCCAACGCTCACTCGTTTGCGAAACCTCGCTCTGTGGCATGTCCCCCTCCCCGAAATCATTCTTCAGACTTTGATAGCCAATTGTAAGTGCCTTCAGACTATTGATTTGCTTCACTGCAGTGGAATTTCCCGTGTTGAGATCAATGCTAGGGACCATAGACAATTCAAGGAGTTCAGAATCGCAGCCTGCAGACACTTGGAAGTGCTTGTCATTGATTCCCCAACTATTCGCTCTGTGCACTACTGTGGTCCAATACCTAGAATCCGAATTGTTGATGCTGCTCAATTGAATGAGGCCTTCTTCAATTTTGAGCCTGCTGGCAACAGAAGATACCTTCCGGTGTCTGAAATGGAAAAACTGGTTACTGATATACCTAACGTCACGGTTCTGACCACCACAGCTCTTATTCCTGAGGTATATATCATGCACGTGTTCATTTTTAGTTAAGTACATCTGTGAATTCTTTGTCATTTTATTCAATTTCGAATAATGGTATGAGAAAGTGTTGTTGATGTAACCACAATTGCAGTAGCAAATACTCAAAAAATCTTGCTTTGTGTGGAAATTGTTGTCACAAACTGTTAAAATACTGGTTGCTGTGTTGCATTTGTTGCCACTTTTGTGGTTTTGATGATTTGATGATGCCATTTTTCTTTGAAAAATTGGAATTCAGGCTTTGACCACCAAGTTTCGTCGTGGGGTTTTTGGAGAAGCAAACTACAGCTTCTTGAATCTCAAGGAGCTTCAGTTGATGATGGAGGGAGGACTCTTTTGCAATCCATATGATATTGTCATGTTTATGATGCGTTGTCCACTCCTGGAACGGCTGTTCATCGATGTGAGTATACTATTAATTAACAAATTGTTCTTAACTATTGATGTATTAATTTTAAAGATCAGGAGTGTACTTTTGGTTTACAATAGTTCTTAACTATAGTTGTTCGAATACAGTTTCTCTTCAATTTCTGATTGTGTTAAAGCTGACTTGAAACTATATTTCAGATGAATGATTACAATTTCGAGTGTGGAGTATATTGGGAGCTGCATCAGAAGCCTAAGCTGGACAAATTGGACCACTACTTCGATAGGCTCAAATATATTAGGCTAAAGGGTTTCAAGTTTCTGCAGTCTGAACTTCAACTGGTAAAGATCCTTCTGAATAAAGCAACTAATCTGGAGGCCCTTGTTTTCGTCACACCAAAGAATGGCCGTACTAAGTTATACAGAGCAGACGCACCTCGATATAGCCAGCTTCTTCTATCTTGGAAAACATCTCCAGAAGCTAAAATAGTTTTATTTGATCATATGAATGACAAGAGTCGAGTGCGTCCAACTCATACCAAATTTTGGTATTGTTGATCAATTAGAGTTTAGATGGTCACTTAGGAATTAGGATGTTAGTTGAATAGATAAAAATAAAATAAAATGTAAGAATTAGTGAATTACAGGAGTAGAATGTACTTGGTCCTGTAGCCTTTTCTGGTGCTGTACTGTGACTAAAGATTTTGCTAATGAAAAGTGCTAATTCTGATCGCTTCTTCTATTTGTGACTCTCTTCAATCATATTCTACTTCAAGACTAAACTTGATTGCGAACTCTCTTTGGCTACTACGGCGGTTTCTCATCCTAGCTACACCACTTTTCCTCCTTTAGGCTACAATCAGAGAGTGGAAGTTGGGAAGACATTCAACTAAGATAGTTCAGATCTCGATATACTAAAAAAAAAATCTAATTTTAATCTAACATTGAAAGTAGTTCCAAATATATAAAATATAAAAAAGAAAAAAAAAGAGTATAGAATAGATTAATTAATTTTATACAATTTTGAAAGTGTCACAGTTAAATTTCATGTGATTAAATTCTATCATTTCAGAGATTAGATATATATGGTGAAAACTATAAATGCAATTTTGCATATCAGTCTTTATCCTTCGAGGTTCAGGCTATGTTGTGAGTTGTTTTTAATATGCTCCCTCCTCTTTTCGTTTTGCTCGAGAGATTGTTGATTGCTTTGTCTTATTCCAATAAAATATCTGTTTTTTTTTTAATGTATAAGATATTTAAAATAAATGGAAAGATATAACTTAAAAAATCATCGATACAAATCTTGTACTCTCGAATTCTTACAAAATGGCCTTCGATTTAATACTAGTACTAGTATAATAAACGTTTTTAAAAATTGTGCGGTATCAAAGGAGTGAAGCACCATCTTTACTTAAAAATAAAAAAAGAAAAAGAAATAAAAAGAAATAAAAAAAGGAGTGAAGGACTATTAATTTTGTATATATCTCAAGAATAATGAAACCTAAGATCAATCAGCACTTGGGTATGCCGAGTGGGAGTGATAGGAAGTTAAAAATTATCCTATTATTATTCTTAAAATTTTATTATTAGAAAGTTACATTAAAATAAAATTAATATTGATATTTTTCTTTCATACTATTGATAGATGAATATAATATATTTATAAGAGAAACAAATTCAAATATTTTCCTAACAAATTCTATTGTAGAATCTACTTAAATAAGATATATATTATCTATAAAAATATTTCAATACTTAATACAATGGGCCTAGCATGATCCAAAGATAAGAGATGGATGTAACAATGAGTTTCGTCCTTTGCAAAATTAAAACCTGCAGCCTCCAAAATTAATTAGTAGGCCCAACAGACGAAAGATCAATCTTATTCCTATATCAGTGAAAGTGAGACACCTCGTTATAAAAAAATATAAAAAATTAAAAAAAAATATGCAGTTAATTTTAAAATAATGAGGTATTTAAATAAATTATTTAAGGAGTAAAAAGATTTTAAAATGAACACCAAAATAAGATACCTCTTTACTAATACCAATGAAAATGAGACATTCTGTCATAAAAAAAATATAAATAATAAAATTAAAAAAATGTATCATTAATTTCAAAATAGTAAGGTAATTAAATAAATTAGTTAAAAGATAAAAAATACAATTCAACAAATTCGTTAAGAAATTTAAAAAACAAAATAAAATAAAAAAATTAAAATAAGATATTTCTTTTATTAATGATATAGATTATAAATTATATATATACTGATATACATTACTATACATGAGGTCATCTCATTCTTCTTTTTCTTATTTATTTTTTATTTTTCAATTTTTTTCTTTAAGTCATCTGAGCTATGCCCAAGCTTCCCTTTACCCAACAGATAGGCATACATGTCAATGGTTTGGTAAACTAAAAATTTCAAAAATAAATTTTTTTTCTTAATTTCATCTTCAAAAATGCTTACGAAAAATTGTATCTATCCAGACCTTCTGATTTTGACCAAAAAGTGCTTTTATCACCAATTAAACCAAACAATATCATTTTCATCTCTTTTCTTGAAATGAAATTCATTTAAGAAGTTAACATCTTTAATTAATATATATATATATAGATAAGGAATAAAAATTATGACGACATATTACTTAAGAAATAAGGTTATTTAGAATTATTTATTAATTATGTTATATCTTGTTAGAACTCCTTCATGAGTTTACCTCATTTGTTAGAGATGAAATAATTAGGAATAATAATGCATTTCAGATAATCAATATCAAAACTGATTTTGAAGGAATATAGCTCATAGTCAAATTGCATTATTTGTGGTTATAATTAGTTTTTTTTTCCCTTTGTCTATTATCTTCATTACCACGTGGTAAGATTAACTCTCAAATTGAGGGTTGATTGATTATGTATGACCTTACACTTTTCCACTAATACATAATTTATATATAATTGACTAAAATTTATTAAAAAAATATAAAATTAAGAGAGAATCTTTAAACAAAAAATGAAATCCATGCATGCGATATTATAACTTCAAATAAATTTCAGTTAATAATTAAAAAATTAGGTATAAAAAAAATATGTTTCTATAACATTTCTCATATATATATATATATATATATATATATATATATATATATATTTAATTATAAGTATAATTCTCCGCAATGAAATGATTTATATAATTATATTCAAACTCCTGACATTGCACGAAAAAAATTGTTTAACTTGATGTTCATTTTCATTAACTATTATGAATTATATTTGGTCACAATTTAGTTTTACAGACGGGTATTGGTGAGGGTCCCAAGTGAAGAGTTTGATTTGTTTAGGAAACAAGTGTGCATATATGGTTCTACTTTTGTTCCCGATGGATGGCCATAAAATCCTTAATTGTGTGGTTAGCTCTAACATAGATGATAGAACTATGGATGGTTCTACTTTTCTCTCCAATCTTGCTATGTTGCAGCAGGGGGCTTATTAGGATGAAGATGTGGTCACTTCATAACTATCTTTGTTTGCAATATGAAGCTTTGCTCTATTGTCAAAGCTGAGGTTTAGGTGATCAAACATACCCTCTACGTGGGTAGCACTCGTGGTTTTCAAGCTGTGGAGGTGGAATCAGATTCTCAAATGCCTATCTGTATGTTGTAGGCTTGTAGCTTGGTACACTCAGCCCCATCACCTTTGTAATGCCCTTCTTATGGACATCCTTGCTCTCCTATGTAATTTTAGGAAACATAGCCTCCGACATGTTTTTAGGGAAGCAAATTCCCTGATACGGATGCTTTGTCTAAGTGGGGAATGTCCATGCACGTGGACATGGAAGTTAAGCTTTTTGAGTTCCCTCTAGATTTTTTGTATCTCCACTTGTTACTCAACTTTTCGACATATTTATTGGTGGATAACTTTTGCCCTTTAAGCCCATCATTAATTGTAAGGAAAAAAAAATGTTTAGTTAATTAGTTTAATATCTATTTAGTTGATTTTAATTTATTTTTATATCTTATTATTTTTGTCTTACGAAATAAATTCACTAACTTCTAAAATTTAACTTTATCTTAAAAATATAAGTTTATATATAATTCAATCATGTAAAATTAACTATTAAAACGAGTATCACTTATATATTATTTACATTATATTTCCAATCAATGCAAGATCTCTCACCTTTTTAAGTTTTATTAGATTGATCATGCATATTTGATGGAATATAAATGTATATGAACTTGTCAAAAAAATTTAAAAGGTCATAACATTGTACATGCGTAAATGAACTTTGGAGCTATACATTGACAAATATGACAATCTACAGTAAGAGTGTAATTAATTAAAAATTATCATAAAATTAAAAATTTTAAGTTGGATAATATTCTACTACCTCCAATCCTTTTTTATAAGAAATAAATGATAAAAAAATTCATAAAAATAAATGATAGTGCAAAATATATTATCATTTACTTTATATATATATATAAAGACCAAAAAGAGTTTTTTTTTATATATTGTCATTACATGGATTTTTTACTCATTAAATTAAGAGTTAAATTTTCATGTTAGTACATGTAACAAATTAACACGGTCAACTATTTAAAAATTACTTCAAATATAACTTTTAAAATATTTATTGCAAAATTAATAATATTGTCGTAAATAAAATATTTTTTTATACTGTCTACCAGTCTATACATTCTAATTAAATTCTTGGATAAATAGTTGTGTTAAGATATAATTAGTCCAAGAAATATAAGTTAACTAAGATAGAATAAAGTAATTGAAGTTATGATGAGATGTACTTAATCAGAAGCTATTTGTTGGGCTATAATCCAGCAAAGTTTGTTGGGCTCATATGGGATGTTGATTAGTCAAAGTCAAAAGTCAATAGATGTAGATCCGGTCAAATTAAGGTTTTGATGTCATGAAAGAACTTGTAGTAATGAGAATTAAATTAACTAGTTATAAACATCGATTAGAAATTAGAAGTTAATATCCAATTTGTGAGCTGACCAAATCAATGACCCTGCTTGAAAATCCATATAAGTATATGACTAAAGTGGTCAGTTGAGGAGATAATACGTCAATTAGTTAAATAACGAGCTTTTGTCCATAATGTACTTGAGAGGGTATTTTTAATTAAACTCAGGGTTGGATGAATTTGAAAAATCATTCTAATTAATATTGAATTTGAAAAATCATTCTAATTAATATTGAATTTGAAAATTCATTTTATAAAAAAAAGTTCGTAGTAACAATTAATAAATATCTATATTAAAAAAAATGTGGTTAATTTGTGAGCTCAATGCTCCCCCAACCATACAATTAATTAATTAGCAAATAAATAAGTTACAAATATTATTATTGTTAGTCTTACATGATATATAAGAAATATTACATATATATATATATAATGATTTATAAAAAAATATTATTATAGATATAATATATATATATATATATATATAAATTTATTTAATATATTTATACATATAATTTTAGTGTTAGTTTTGAATAAAATTTGACAATATTACTATAAATTATACCTTCACTTTTTAATAATATATAATATATAATATATTATATTATATATATATATATAATATAATATAATATAATATATTAAGTAATGTGTTATTATAAAGTTTATATCATTATATAACAATTTTTTTAATATCAATATTATAAGCATAAAATATAAAGTTTTTTTACGGCATAAATAAGAAGGTTAATAACATATAAAAAAACAGGCATAATAACGGTTAAAATAAGTTTTTTTAGTTTAAAAGTACAAAATGTATAGAATTATCAGGAAGGTGAAGTATTTTTTTCAATCATTCAAAACGAATTACTGACACTCTTGGATAAACTAACCAAGGCATTCAACTTTAGAGCTTGTTATTCACACATGACTAAAAAAAATTTACTTTTTTATATTTTGTTAATTTAATCCTTAAATTTGAAGTTCTCACAAAATAACAAAATTTAATCTTTAAATGTGAGGTTATCACAAAATATATCAAGTATAGTGGCGGTAAGTATTGTCTCAAAAGTCTACTTCATTATATTTTTTGTAACACACTCTTCAAAATATAAATAAATATTATTATTATATACGTATTGAATTCTCAATAGTATTTTGCAAAAGATTATGATCATTAAAATATTTAATTTATTTTAAAATTTAAAGTATTGTATAAGTTTATTTTTTCATTAAATTTTTTTTTACAACCATTATATTCTAATATTTGATTTATGATTATTATAAGGGTTATATATGGTTTTAACCTAACTGAATGATCCAAAAAAATTGAAATAAACTAAAGGATTTTTTTTATTTGATTAAACTATAAAATTGATTTGAAATAGGGAATTCAAATAATTTAGTTTAAAACTCAAATTTTTATTTTTCAAATAACAAACTCAGCTGATTCATTAGATAAATAAATATTATATTATTTATTTATTTATTTAATTTATTTTTATTATGTATGATTTATAGGTTATAAAATCAGACTTCTAATTATAATTTTTAAGAATTACACATTACAAACTATTTAATAGAATTTTATAGCGTAAAATAAATACATTCAATATCTGAGTCTCTCAATGACTTGCTTAATAAAAATTCTAAACTTTCATATTCTCATAAATAGAAAAAGATTACCGGAAATAAATGTCTCTCATATATATATATATGTATGAAAGTGTTAATTACTTATTTAATCTTACAATATTTTTTTATTTTCATTTACTTAATTTATTTTTTGTCCTTGTTATTAATTATAGTAACTTTAGTGCTGAACATTAAAATAAAAATATTAATTAAAATAATTAAAGTAATAAAGAATATCTTAAATTAAGATAATTATATTAATTTTAGGTGTACAATTTAATTAAGTATTTTTTTTTACTTTATATAAATAAGGTAATTAAATATGTAATTTTCTATGTTTTATTTTAAAATTTAAATATATTATGATAATGAATCTTAATTATTTTTACCGTTATTTTTACTTTTTAATTCATTAATTTATTTTAATATTGTATTATTTTTTAAAAATATTATATTATAGAAACTTAAATTTTAATTTAAATATACTATTTCTGTCTTTGAAGAAAAAAATATTTACTTGTGATATGTTAAAAAAATAATTAATATTATACACGTTTAAAATTAACAAAATATAGTGTAAAAAAGTCATTAAAAATAATATATTATAAGTACATTAAAAATGTTTAAGAAAACTATAATATTTAAAAAAGTATAAAATTAAAAATAAACTAATGAATTGAAATTTAAGGAAAACATTGAAAATAATAAAAATTATTGTTCATAATGTATTAAAAATTATAAATTAATTATAAAACAAATTAAATAGAATTATCCTATTTATATACAATAATAAATATATTATATGATTTAATTATGCACTTAAAATTGATATAATAATTTAATTTGATATATTTTTATTACCATAATTATCTTAATTAATATTATTTATTTTGTTAACCATAATAACACTATATTAACTAAAGTTAACAATAAAAATAAAATAAAATAAACTTAAAAAATGTCAAAAGTAAAAAGTGACAAAAAAAAACTACGAGAACAAAAATAAGACAAAATTATACTTAAAGAAACTTAAAACATATTTAATCTAATTTAATTTCATAAAAATATTATAATGTAATAATTTTTTATAGTAGATCAATTATTTTAAATACTGAAAGGAAAAATTTTGTTGTATCAAACTTAATTAATTATTTTATAGAAAAAATTATTTTAAACATGATTATTTTTATAAAAAAATATCTTAATGAATAAAAAGAAATAATAAATCAAACTTAATTAATTCAACTATTAAATGTTATGATATTAACTCAATAATTATAGATACAATTTTTATTAGTGTACTGACTTTAAGCAATAATATAAGAAAATCAAATCCTGTCAAACCATCAAATAAAAATTTACTTATTTATAAAATATAATAAATATCTTATCCTATTTTATTATAATTCGAAACGAGTTCTTGTAGTATAAATTTGAGTTATTACTTTTAAATGTAGAGATATTTTTTATTTTATCTTTTAACATATTTTTTTAATGATTTTTTTAACATGTTATCACACTATTATTTAATATATATATATATATATATATATATATATATATATAAAAGATATTTTTATTAAATTATTAATTAATTTTATTTTTTTACGTTGAGATCTTTATTCTCTTGTCAAATCTCATGTTTATTTTTAAAAAATATTTTTTATATTAATTTTTTGGGTCAAATATATTTCTTTAAAATTTATTCTCAATTTTGAATATTAATTTCTTCTTTTAAAATCTAATATACTTATAGTGTTTATTTACTTGAATTATATAAATATATTTATTCTTTAACTTATAGTTTTCAAATTTTATTTTTATAAAATTAGCAATGACTTTACAATGTACATGAGTAAAATTTATTTTTATGTTTTAGCGTATTATATCATATGTATTTATACTAATTTTGATACATACACTTAAAATATCATTAAATAATTAAAAATTTAGATCATATAGCAATTATGTTAAAAAGTAATAGAAAAAACACTATCACATATAAATAATGACTTAACGATATTTGATAAACAATGTGTCAATAGTACTGAAGTTGAGTTGTTGAATTATTATTATTATTTATTAAAAAATAAAATTACATTAGATATTATAAAAATTTTGTTTCATATCCTTAATCAATTAATTTGTAATTTATTAAACTATTAAAAACACTGTATAACTAATTTTATTTTAATTTTTATATTTACGTTTAAATATCTACTTACTCATTTTAAATATGAATTTTGCAGGGTTGTACATTTATGCACTACATTTTTTATTTATATTTTTAAATTAATTTAATAAAAATAATATTGGCTGTATATATACATGAATAATTTTTTATTTTTTATATTAAGGTTTGATTAAATTTTATTTATCTATATTTTAACTATAAGATTTACTTAAATTATATAAATATACAAATATCTCTCTATATAAATTATTATAACTATGTTAATGGGAGTGATTTTGAAGACTGGCAAAAATGTTTTATTTTTTTTTTAAAATTAGAGTATTTTTAATAATTTTTCAACCTCTCATGTTTTTTGATCTATCTATTTTATTTTTATTTTGATACAATAATTTCAATATTTTTGTTTTTAAATTGTCTATCTATTTCTTTATATATATAATTCAAGAATAATTTTATTAATCAAGTATTTTTAAGAATTATTTTCAATGAAAATATTTTTAAATATTTTTTTAACTCCTCATATCTTTTAATTTATCTTTTTTTAAATTTTATATAAGATTTTAATATTTTAAAAATGTTATTAAAAATATAGTTATATATAATAAATATTTATTCTTGAATTATATATATATATATTAAATCTAGGTAAATCTGATAAAAAAAATTATTTAAATAAAATAAAATATTTTATTTTGTAGATTGAATCAAACATAAAATTGAAATATATAATAAATATTATATATGATCACTTTATATATAACATAAATCCAATAGAAATTATAGAAGTGATACTGTGTATTTTTTTCTTTTATGTCTCTTAAAAATATAATAACTGGTAAAAATTCAAATGCTTTTGACTAATTCTGACTTTATTAGTGAAAACAGAAATCTAAATGAAAAAAAAAAAGTACTAATTTATATGTTTTTTGGATGGTGTAAAATCTGGTAAAACATCCTACAGTCTGCGAGCCGCCTATTTAGAATTGTCGTCAAATATACTTTAGATTGAAGTACCAACATTGATCCACTCTAATTTTGCAGTTTCTTGTTATTTTAATATATACATATATTTTACCTTTTTTTAATTTATTTAGTCTTTATAAAAAAGGTTGAACCTTGGATTCCAATACATGTTTTAACGCGTTTTGATCCACAGTGATAACAGCCCACCACACAGGACAAGTACACACAAAAGGAACGTGTATAAGAAGGTACCAGGTACCGACAACACCGACTCTGGCCGACCCAATTGCCACATCAGATCCACTTGTGTCATCCCCTGCAACGGCTCTTTATTTGCTCCAAGCAATTATTTATTTATTTTTTTAACCGCCAACAAGGGATGATTGGAAGTTTAACAAGTAATTTCCTTAATTTTCTCACACGTTTCTTTTTTAGTTTAAATAAAAAATAAATATTGATGACAGTAATTTCTTTTTTAAAATGGAATGCTTTTCATCTGGTTTATATAAAGACGGCTATTTTCTTTCGATTTTGACCCATCCATAAATCAACTGTGCAGTTCTATCAATCATACTGGATTTCAATTTCTGATTTCCCTCTTTATCAGCATAAACAAGCCCTATCTGCAAGCATACATAGAAACCCTAGTAAATTTAGCGCTCATCTTTAGGAACACATTAGGTTTGTTTTCTGTATTCTTTTTTAATTTTTCTTTCCTCTTTTTTAATGATTCTTCTGTGATTTTTTCAGGAAAGTATTGATTTTTTTCACAATTGTATTTATTGTGTCATAATTCATAAATTTCCTCATGAGTTTGTTGTAATGGTTGATAAATAGTGCTTCTTTGTTGGATATTGCAGATTGCAGAAAAAAAAAGAGAGAGTATTTTTGTTGGTGAGTTTGCACTTGAAAATATGTCAATTGGACTTGAGGGTTTTAGTTATACTCTAACACTGGGAAGGAAGAGGGTGGTAGTTTCCAACAATGTGGAAGCTTCTCCTCAAGTGACTAATCCATTGAAGAGAATGTGCAGTAGTGACAGAATCTCTCTCAACTCTGAAGCATCTCCCCTTGAAGCCCTTCCTCAGGATATTCTGGTAATAACGGAAATTTCAAGTTTTTTTTTGTCTGAATAAATTTTAAGCTTAAATTTTTATTTACTATGAGTTTTAATTTTTAATTGTGTTAAGGGTATTTTGAATTGCAGGTTCAGGTGTTGTCTGGTGTGGACCATGAAGATTTGAGGCAACTTTTTCATGTATCAAAAACGATCAGAGAAGCGGTATGATTTGAAGCAGAAGCAGTTTCTAGTTGCATTATTGCTCCGTATTTATAATTTGATTATTCTAATTATAATTGTTGGGTTTTGTCTATTGCAGAGTCTGATAGCAAAAGAATTACATTTTGAGTACAGAACACCAAAGAAGAAAACTTTTTATTTTCTTACTCCATTAGATTTGGAGGATGCAAATGGATTTCAGGAAAAAGAAGCTCCAAACGCACCTTTGATAAAGAAGCCAAAGTCAAGATTTAACAGGAAGAAGCTGGAGGACATTGCAGTGACCTTGTTTCCTTTCATGGATGAAGAACAATAGTGAACAACTAAGGATTGTGAATAGATTATACCGTAGAGAGATTAGAGATCTACTTAAAAAGATGTCATTGGCCTATTTCACACTTTATTCTTCACAAGCCATTTCTTCAATTCTTTCATTGAAGATTCTTTTGGTTTATATTATTTTTCTGTACATCTACTATAGATAGGCAAATAGAATAGATATTTCAAGGATTTTCTTTGGAGGACAATCTTTGGCATTTATATTATGATAGATTATTAAATTTGAGAACAGACACTTAATCTCATCTTAATAAAATGAGGAAAGATTCAATTCTTTTTCCTGAATTTTCATTTTGTTTACCTTTCTTTCATCACATCTTGTTGCAATAGATTCAGTTAGCTTTAATGGAGTTTAATGGAGTTTCTTGTAAAGATTCACAAAACATTTATAATTCTGTGATATACCTTCTTAAAAAGACAAAAAAATTGAGTGAGGTGAAATTAATATTTATTCAAACTATTAGCTAATGTTGCCAACAAGTGAGGGAAGCGAATTTTCATGTCATTATCATGGTGCACAAATTTTTGTTATGATTTTTGATGATTAAATTTATTTTATTTTATTAATATATATTTTGTAGTGAATTGAAGTTGTACTAAATTTATATATTTATGAAGTTTCTAAATAATTCTGTTGTGGTAATTGATTGTTTATTTTTATAAAGATTATTAAAATATTTATAATTATGTGATTTTTCTTAGTTGAGAAATTGAGGAAGGAGAAATTCATTATTTTTTTTCTTATCTTAACTATGCTTATTAATTAATATTTCCAAAAAGTAAGGAAAGAACTTACATGGTGGTTTAAACCTGGCAATGGTTGAAAACAAGGTTGGAATCTGCTATCCAATCGAGATTCCATGCATGATTACAAGGGTCCTCAAAACTAGATACCTTTTCAAGGGGGATTTTTTAGAAGCCAAGTTTGGAAACAACCCCAACTACAAATGATGCAATATCTGGCCTTCACAGGTTTTAGTACGTGAGGAGTGAGGACTATAGATGGAGGGTGGGAAATGGCCAAAACATAGACATATTCAACAATCCTTAACTAAGTAATAACAACTCTTTCATACAATCTGAAGTTGACCTTCAGTTCAAAAACAAGAAAGTAGAGTCCTTGATCAACCATTGTCATTTGTGCTGGAAAATTGAACTCCTTACTAGAACCTTCAACCTGCAAGATATAGATGTACATATTTGGAGACTAAGGACGGACAATACTTAGTCAAATCAGCCTATCACCACCTCAAGGAGACAATCACTAATAACAGCACTAAATGTCCACGGAGAGCAGAGCATACAGAGATTGTCTTCCAACCCGCACTAGCTTGTAACCATATAAAGAATATGTGTCAAGTAGATGACCAATTTATTTGGGTTTATGTTAACTTTAATAATATTTAAAAAAAAGTTTAATATGTGTAATTGTATATAAATTCTTGGTATGAGAGATCAACCTTTTAGAAAAAAGAGAAATTAGAGAGTAGTGCGTGCGTCTGCATGTGTTGTGTCTCTTTGTGAAATAGAGAAAAAAAAAGAAGAATTTCGTGAAAAACAGTGGAACAACCAACTTAAAGAATAAGTGTTTGATACTAATTTCTGTATTTTAATTCTCTCTATTCTTTGATTAGATACTCATTTGGAGGATTTCTTGTATTGTTATCACCATATTAGTGAGGAGCTATTTTTAGTGGTCCTGGCTACTCGAGGAGGACTTGTCGTATATCCATTGAATATTATTAGTAGAATTTTTAGTGGATTGAGGATTTTCTCTCCTTAAAATTTGGAAATGATTTCTATTTTTTTGTTGTGGACATCCTGCTAAAATTATCTCATTACCTTTATAATCTATTATTATTTATACAGGAGAAAAGAAATTTCAATTTTGCTTTTGCTTAATTGTTTTTATCTTTCTCAACAACATGGATTATGGCTGGTCTCTGCAATTGCCTCCAGTGCAGACTCATTCAAAGAAGTTATTTTCAGCTTTCTTGAAACAGAAAACACAAAACAGGCATCTGATCTCTCTCATACTCTGGTGTATAGGAAAGAGCAGAAATACTCTGATATGGGATAATAACCTCCCATTCTGAGATACAGCTGGACTGCAAACAAGTCGTGGAAGACTTACAAAGATCTTCCCCAAACAACACAGAACTCAGACTTACTATTTCACAATGTAAAAATCTTGTTGCTATGATGCCAAATTGTAAAGTTGGCCACACAAGGAGGCAAGCCAACCTAGTAGCTCAAATAATGGCAAGAGCCTCTGTGAATATCCTTTGTCCCTGTAGATGTCATCACGTGGTATCCTGTATTGCGGATCATATGTTTCAGGAAATAACATGAACTTGTTTTTTCTATTAAAAAAAAAAAACAGAAAGATAATTTAACTGTATATTTATTTCTAAAACAACTATTATTAATAACAAACATTGTAGGGAACAATATGGTTCATTGTGATGCTGATTCCTTCCATAGTGGACTGAACAAACCCTCTTTTGATTATTGCACTCATACTGAACCCTGTCATGATGCCTACAGAAATGGCATGAATGAATCCTATCCAATAGCAAGTGATGAAAGGACAATGTCTTTAAATTACAGCACTAGTAGTGAACCTTATCCTACAGAGGTTTCCGGACTTGCATACTTACTCCCCATCCATGTTTGGTAATAACTCTCTTCTTCCCTTATGTTTTCCTGACATTTTTAATTAATATAATCATTATTTTTGCCATTACATCTTTCAGATTCCCTTTCCCAATATAAATGCGGATTCCAAGACCTCCATATGGAAGAAGTTTTCCTGATACATCTTTCTCATGGAAAGTGTCCAAGATACTTCTAACTGTGTAGTTATCAATTTTATGGAGAGGATAAGACTTCACTGACTGCAAACTTTTTTACACAAGTATATCTGTCATGTTTTAGATATTTATTATTATTTAATATTATATGTGAATTAAGTGATATTCATTTTATAGGAAAAAAATGTTAGATGTAGTTTATATTATTTTTCTGTTCATCATACACTAAATAAACACATGAATGGCGATCAGGGCCGAGGTTTGTTTGATAATCAACAAGCTAATCATGAGTGAAGATGAGAATCAATGAAATAATCTGGCCACTAACTTTTTTCAACAATGTGACGGTTAACTTCAATAAGTTAATAGTACAGCTTATTAATTTTTTTCATCTATAACTATAATAAAAAGTAATAATTTATGTTCGTGTACACATTTATTTGACAATTTTTTTTCTCTTAACAATAGTATATTCGTTATTTTATTTACACAGTTTTTTTAAAAACAAAAGTATTTGCTCTCTTTTTCCCACTCTTTATTCTTTCTTTTTTTTTTTTACTCTTTTCTTGTTTTTTATTTTTTAAACATAGAGAGATGATGTATTCATATCTTGAAGAAGAGAGAGCAACAACGGGTTGCTTCACCAACAAATGTTACCAACGAAGGTAATTTTGGAAATGTGGATTTGATAGAGTAGAGGCCTAACCACATCAAGTAATAACTAATAGTAAGACCAGAATCATTTGGAAATGTGAGCTCGAGGCCTAGTCACATTAAGTATATTTCTATTTTGTATTCAAATTCAGAGAAGATTGAGGACGCTGCTTATTTGAATGCCAAGAAATGAGAGTCACCAATGAAGGTACCTACCTGTTAACAGTGTGAATTGCATGACTAATAGCGTATGACCAGAAGATTTTGGACATTTAAGCTTCATAGAGTAGAGGTTTAGACACATTAAGTATATGTCAATGGTTTTGTTTTAGTGTAGAGTTGTTTGTGGCAAAAGAAACTCAACACCATTATGGCATTATCAGTTCTAGTTCACTTATTTATGTAATTAAATTGTCTTTACTAAGTTAACGATGTTATAAACAAACGTTTTGATTTTAGTTTTTGATCTCAAAAAAAAATCATTCGTCTTGTAAAATCATCTACAACAACGAGAAAGTATTTATTGCCATGAATAGATGAAATAGTTACAAGCACCCAAACATCCATATGAACTAAGTGAAAAGGAGCAATAGTCTTTGAAAATAGAAGTTAGTTTAGCCAAATGACAGAAATGTGAAATGATTTGAAACATGATGCTTTCTTTGAAAGACGACCAAGGTGAAAATGTTAAAGATCAAAAACCTGTAAAGCGAATGCATTCACATCACAGAAGCTGAGTTGTCAAAAAGAATAATATGTATTCACTGAAAATGCTTAATGACAGAAGGGGTTTAATGTCCATGTATGCACATAGCAATTCATTGGTGGGCCAGTTCAAAGTCCAAAAGGAAGGGAAGGCAACTACACTTTTAATGCTCATATTATCACCAACTTTGATACTTATTGCATGTATTATTTGTATTTATTGAGTTGCCACAAAGAAGGATGAATAGAACAGTGTTGATGCTTAATGATGAAAGCTGACAAGTCAAGCTGAGGGAACTGAACAATGTGAGAAATTTAAGAGTTGGTTTGGGTGGAAATGAACCTTGAGACAAGAGGAAGGAATTCTTGGGTGGTAACTGATCCATATGCAGGGTATAATAGTGGGGCTTTTAATGCAGGGAATGTTGGGGAACAAGTAGCTATTGAATAGACACAGATGCTATTAGTGTGGGGGAATAATAGAGCTCTTAACTTGGTAATGATTTTGCTAGGGGTGTTCACAAAACTATTTAAAACTAAACTTTTTAAATAACTAAACTAAACTAAACTAAAATAAACTAAATTATTTTTTAATAGTTTAAACCAAACTATTACTTTTAGTATAGTTTATAAAACTAAACTATTAAAATTAATAGTTCAGTTTACTAAAACCAAATACAGCACTGCACATTTACGGAAGCACGGGAGGCTACGGTTCGTCGTTCAAAACTATTAATGTATGTGGTAGAATCATTTTCTCTTAAGCACTGCACATTCACGGAAGCACGGAGGTATTAAAGTCGTAGTGTCATTTTCTCTTCTTTTTTTTTTTTAATTTGGGATAAAAAAGGGGTAAGAATTTGCTACTATTTTTTTCCCTTTTTTCTTTTTTTTGGGTAATTTGGGCCTAGATTTGATGCAATTTATGGTGAAAACCGACGAAAAGGCTTGGTGCAAGGTAATTACTTTTTGCACAGCTAATTTTTTTTACATACATAACTTATCTGTCTCATTTTTTTTAAAAGTTAATATGAATTAATTTTAAAATATAGGTAGTTAAAATTTAAGATAAAATGAAGAAAAAAGTAATATAAAAACAATTAATATATGTTTGGATGCAAGCAAAAAGTACTTTTAAACTTAGGTTCAAACAAATCCTTGATGAAAATAATCTTTAACCATATTTTATTTACCTCTAATTTTATTTATTTCTGAACAAACCAAATTAGTTTAAGATAAACAAGAAAGTAGAAGCCAGAATAGCACCGCAGATTCTAACATTGTTTTACAAAAATTATTTTAAATTTAATTTATAATTAATATCAATGATTTGGTAGCTCAATTTAAAAATGTTGATTTTAAATTTATTTTTTTAATGTAGTTCAATTTAGTTATAATTAATAATAATTTAATTTATAATTAATAATAATTTAATTTAATTGATATTATAGTTTAGTTCAAACTCCTAAAACTATAGTGCACTAATCTAGATAATAGTTTAGTTTAGTTTAGTCAATATTTATATTAGTTCAATTTAGTTTAGTGAACTATTTATTATAGTTTAGTTTAGTTTTCTTTTAGTTTAGTTTAGTTTAACAATTTGAACACCCCTAGATTTTGCACCTCGGGAGTTGTAGGTGTAAGTGAGTATGGTGGCTTTTAGTAACTATTTATGATATTTGATAGAGCTAATGTTTGCTTTGTTTGTTTTAGTATCATCTTTGCATGAATGTTACTTAGCTGTTAATACAACATACATATTTTGCTATTTGTTTTAAATATGACATATCAAACATACAATGAATTTAGTGTTTAGAAGTTTTGAGCATATGGGTCCCATATTTAATGATCTATTTAACTTGTATACTTGATGCATGAAGTGTTAACATTTCTAATTGGACGAAATATAAGCATAGAGGCAATCATAGCATTGCAAAGGACTAATTAGTTTGGTTGAAGCAGCAAAAGTCAGCAGTCATCAATTCATTGTCGATGAATAGTTGAATACATAACCACATACGCGTAGGCAAAGTGATAGTACAATAATTAGGGTTTCCGAAATAGCAAAATTTAAATTTATTAGTCATTCGTTTTTTATTTATGAAAGATCACTTATATATAATTTAACTATGCTTAATGACATTGCACAAGGTACTCTAAGATGTTGGTACAGCTCAACGTAGATTTTTTTTAGCATCCAATGAAAAGTGAAAACACATAAATTCAACAATAAAGTCAAGCACTTTATGTCTACGAAAACATTCCACTCCCATTCATAATTCATAAATAAAAGATTGAAGTCGAGGCCAAAGTGACAAAAGAAAGATGAAAGAGATTTTTTGCGAAAAGTGTATCATAGAAAAGCAAGTCATCATTTTAACAAGAAAATAATGACACTAATGGATTTGTGTGTTTTCTAACAGATTGGGTACCAACTGCCAGGGTCGCCGATTTCCAATTTAAGGCTCCATCTAGGAATTTGTATGAAGCTACATATATACAATAATAGTATAGGATTTGTTTAAATAATTTTTTTCTATTTTTTGGAAAAAATAAAAAATAATGATATTAACTTTCTCAAAGTTAAAATTAATTTATAAAAATTTCTCATAATAATTTTTATAAAATATTTTTTTAACATATGTATAAATTAATCTTAGTTCATAGAAAAATATTTATTATGAACAAAAATAAAAGAAAATATAATAAAAAATATCAAAATTATTCTATAAAAATTTATTATATTTTTTTTAGTACGTGTAAAATAACTTTAAACAATTATTATAAAGGAATTATAATGCAATGTAGGTAAAAAAAAAAATTAAGTTTCTCGAGGGCATGCATATATTCTAACAACTTTTAAATATGAACCACGTGTATCAATACCATGTTCTAGAATTTAATCAAATTATGTATGTCCTAATTTCGTCCAAGTTTATCATTTGAGATTCGCACCTATATCTATATTCATATATAGTTTTTTATTGTGGGAGTGAAAATCCTTTAAAATATAGAATGATAAAATATTTGGTAAAGTAACAAAATATAATTAGTCCACATAATACTTAAATTATAGAATTTGTCACTTTTCATCTATTCTTTATATACACCAATATTATTTCTATTTTATTTAAGTAAAATATAACTAACTAACTAACTAAAAAACATCACTATATATATATATATATATATATATATATATATATATAATAGTTTTCTTTTTTATATAAAAAATCTGTAACATGTAAAATTTTCTTTTTATCAACTCTAAATATATATATATAATATCTGATTTTTATTTCAATTAGTTTTTTTTTCTCTATTTTTATCATTTACTAGTATTTTAGTCTATGTAAGACACAAGGATGTTTATTATATATAATATAATTAAAATTTATTATAAATTATATATAAAAATTATTGTATTTGAATATATAAATTATATTTAAAATAAATATATAAAAATATTTTTAAACATATAAAATATAATTTAAGTTTATGATAAATAATTTTTTTTGTAATTATTTATTTATTTATTGATAATTTATTTTAAAATATTAATATTTAATTAATAAATAATTATGATAAATAAAATTTAAATTAAGTAAGAAGTTTAAAATTCCTACAAAATCTTCTCATTAAAAAAAACTCTTAGAAATACTCTGGTACAAATTAAATATTCATTTTTAGTATATAATGTTAATTACTATTACTTAAATGGTTAAAACTCTAATTTGATCCCTTATAATATTTTTTGTTTCAATTTAGTCCCTCTTTAATTTTTTGTTTCAATTTAGTCCCTAATAATTTAAATTAGTACAATGTCGGACTTCCGTCCAAATTATTTAAATGGAGTTAACTGTTGGCCACGTGGATGCCACGTAGATACTTAGGTGGATGCCAAATTTCTTGAATGTACCTAGAACCAGAACGGCCCATTCTGAAACTAGAACGGCCCGTTCTGATTACACATGTTGTGTGTTAATTTTGCATCTGGAACGGGCCATTCCAGATGCAAAATTAACACACCACAAGTGCAGCAGAACGGGCCATTCTAAAACCAGAACGAGCCGTTCTGGTTTTAGAACGGGTCGTTCTGGATTTAGAACGGGTCGTTCAAAAACGCCAACCACATACGTATGTTCAACAAAATGTCACAATGTGATTCAAAAATTGAAAATAAAAATTCATAACATAACATAAATTCAAAAATAGAAATATGGTTCAGAGACCGAAAACAAAATTCATAACATAACATATGCTAAGAAAGTTCAAAGAAATTATTGAGAAGGGAAATTATCTGGATAACGCTGAAGATGTTAATAATACATCTTATCCACCATATAACACTGAATGACTGATAGGATATCAGTATTATCTACCTGTACATGTGGTTGTGTGGTGAAATGTTGGTCTTGTGTGTCCTCTTCTTTTACTTCAGGTTGTACTTCCTCAAGAACATGTTGTTATTGGGGTACATCGGTCAATGACTTCAAGGGAAAACACCATGTTCTTTCATCCTTGACTGTATAGTGTGAATTTGGTAGTAAGTGATTCACTCCAGTTTGACTAACAATGAAATAAAACTTGCTACCATTGTCCTTAGTGATACACTGCATTGTCAGATACACTGTATGGTTCAAATGTTTAGCAATTGAAGTTATCAATCCCCATTGACAATATTACCAAATCCAGTATTTGAAATACTTTGTACCTTGAGTCTTTTTCCTTGCACGATTCATAACCGTGAACTATAATCATCAACCGTTTGTGTTTGACATTCTAGAATCAGAACGGCCTGTTCTGGTTGCACTATTGGTGTGTTAATTTTGCATCTGAAACGACCCGTTCTAGGTACAAGTTTAACACACCAAGAGTGCAACTTTGTACCTTGAGTTTTTTTCCTTGCACGATTCATAACCGTGAACTATAATCATCAACCGTTTGTGTTTGGCATTCTGGAATCAAAATGACCCGTTCTGGTTGCACTATTGGTGTGTTAATTTTGCATCTGGAACGGCCCGTTCTAGGTGCAAATTTAACACACCAAGAGTGCAACCAGAACGGGTTGTTCTGGTTTCAGAACGGGTCGTTCTGGTTCTAGATGCATTAAAGAAATTTGGCATCCACATATGCATCTACGTGGTATCCACGTGACCAACAGTTAACTCCGTTTAAATAATTTGGACGAAAGTCCAACATTGCATTAATTTAAATTATTAGAGACCAAATTGAAACAAAAAATTAAAGTGGGACTAAATTAAAACAAACAAATATTATGAAGGACCAAATTGAAATTTTAACCTACTTAAATATATTTAATTTTCAATGAATTAAATATATATATATTAAGTATATTTTAATTAGATAATAATACCAATCATACTTAGAAATTATATTTAAGTTTTTTCTTTTCTAATCTATATTTACTTCTCTTTCAATATTAGGAGAAGAGAATTTTTTTTGAATATTATATAAAAATATTTTTTTGTGTCTTCATTTACACTACGTAGACTTATTAAGCGGTTTACCCAAAATGGAGTGTCTAGGGGGTGTGGCATATGGTTGTGGGTTAAGTTTCGCATTTATGTAAATTAGTAACCGAAAAGAATGAAATACTTGGTTACTTAATGGCACTTGGAGCTGAAACCAACGTCTTGGACTGGTAATTAAACTAAGAAATAAAATGGAATAGATTCCATGAATAAAAACCTATATTGAGTACGGTTTGAGAAGTGTAAAAGCATAACAACTTTTTAGGTTGGATTTGTAGTTTTTTTGTGTATGCATAAAAGATCGTCTTGGTTATTGCACACCACAGGACCACACCCCCTTCCCAGTTCCCAGTTCCCAGTTCCCACCCTATTATTATTATTCCATGCCTTCTTCTCACGCAAATAAGCCCTTATAAACCCCACACAACACCCTGTCTTAGCCCCTCCCTTTCTCATGGCTTCGCTTTCCTCATCATCTTTTTTCTTGTTGGAATCATAGTTCATTATCCTCTTCTTGTGCCCGATGGAGGATACTAAGTTTCTTTGGGAAATCAAATTCATTGCCAACTTGTTATGCACAGAGACACTTTCCTTTCTCTCTGTTCACTCTTCCCATCCTCTCTTTTCTTGCATTGTCACTTTCTCTATCCTCATTCTCCTTTATTTGCCTCGTCTATTTTCCAAGATACTTTTCTCGCCCGTGCTCATTCTCTCCGGGCTTCTCTTGCTCCTCCTCCTCCGCCTCGGTGCAATTCAGAGGTCTCAAAGTCAACAAAAGGAAAACCCGGTTCAACCCGAACCCATTGGATTTGGAACCAACGAAAACAGAGTAGAGAAACAGGGGAGCATCATTGAAGCGGTGGAAAACGATTCTCTCGACCACGTTTACAGATGGGTAAGGAGCCAATCTGAAGTAGAGTTCAAGTCCCAAACGGATTTTCATTCAAGTTCGCGTTTTGACGACTCTTTCGTGGAATGGAACGTGAAAGCGCCGTTGGAAGTGATTTACGAAGGCGAGGAAACAGAGCATGATCAAAATGAGGTTGGTATTTTGAGGTACCCGTCGTTGTCACGCTACTACCCTGAGACTGACTCGGATAGCTCGTCGGAGAGTGGTTTTCCGGCGACAGAGAACTGGGACTCGCCGGAGAACATGCGCTTCAGGTGGGACGAAGAGGACAGAGAAGGGTTAATTGAGATAGCTCTTGATGGATGCAAGAAGAGGGAGGTGGGGTTTCAGTTTGAGGAGGAGAATTTGATCGAGATTGACATTTCTCCCACGAGGCACAGGGAATTTTCCGGCGAGGACGATCCGTTTTCCGGTGAGATTTGTTGCAACTAGTGTGATGTTTAATAAAGATTAATTAACATGGTGGAATATTATGTGATTTGTTTTGGGGATAAGTGTGGAAAATTAGAGATTTGGAATTATTTTGGGTTTTGGATGTGGTCACCATTGTAGTACTTTTGTATCTAAGCTTTAATTGCAATTAATCACTAATCTCAAATATTCAATCATCGTTAAATGACTAAAATACCCCTCCCGTTCGTCTCTGTATCTCCATTCGTCAGTCTACAAATTAATGTACACGGTGGGATTTCCTTCTATTATAAAGTCAAGGTTTTGAATTGTGGTTGTGGAAACGTTTAAAATTTTAATATAATTAAAATTTGCGGGTAAAAGTGGCCCTAATTGCAGCCATAATGTGGTTATGAAAACTTTTCAAACCTTGTTACTATAGTATTAATTGCACTCTAAAATTCGGATTATTAAATATCCTTACATTAGGAGTAGTTGTATTTTTTTTTTTTTATTGAAATCAAGTTTAACATTAGATAGTTTAATATAAATCACATATTTAATAAAGTAAGATAAATCTTTTGAAATATTTTTTTTAACCATAAGATGGATATTCACGGTGGAAAGTAATGACTAATCTTTTATTAGAAATCGCGATTACAAATGAAATATATATATTTTTTTAACATAATCTATTTCATTCTCAAAGTTAAAAATTGAACACTTGACATCTTAATTTAATTAAAGAATACAAGTTATTATCACTTGTATCAACAATATTAATATTTTCAAAGTATATTACATAATCGTAATATAGTTTACTACAAATCACAACTTAAAACTTCAAAGTATTATAAATATTCCCTCAAGGTTGTTTTGTACATATAAAAAAGCTAATAAATAGATCATGAAAAGTTAATAATTTTATAAAATTAATTTTATAATTTATAAAGTTAACATTAGAAAGGATGCAACATAAAATTACTTTCTAAAAAATTATGAGAGGCACAAATAAAAATAAGATAATTAATGTTATTAAAAAGTTAATATATTATTTATTTTGAGATTTTTTTCACACATGACAACTATTATGCGACAAAAGAGTAGTGTTTATGAATATACATAACAAAAATATAATTTTATATTTTTAGCCCATTTTCATAGACATTTAAAATTACTCTAAAAAAATTAATTTAATTTAATTATTTTTATGATTTGTATGTATCTTATTATAATTATTATTTATAAAACTAAATATTGAATACAAATATATTTTAATTATGAAGGATACAATTTTGGTCCCTTTATTTTTGTCCATCTGTAATTTTAGTTATTTTATTTTAAAATAAGAACATTTAGTCTCTCTTTTTAAAAAATATAGGATTTTAGTCATAATGTCAATTAGATGTTTATTAATAATTAAATTTTAATGTTGTTCGGTGATATGTTAACACTTAAGTTATATGATCTTTAATAACATTACATATAGGAATAAAAAAATAACTTAAAAATATTTATTTGTATTTATTTTAATAAGTGATTAATATTTATTTTATTTTCAAATGTCACTGAATGTTATATGATTGAAGTTAAAGTAAATGTTGAAATTTAGCTATTAATAAATGTAAATTTGATGAGTAAATTAAAATTTTATATTTTTAAAATTAGGAAGATTAAATGTTTCTATTTTAAAACAGAAGAATTGAAATTATAGATAAATTAAAAAAGAAAGACTAAAAGTTAATTTAGTCAAAAATAAATTTATCTAAATTTAAAAATTAAAAACATACTTAATGTAATTTATTTTAAAAAGTAAGAATCAAGTTTATTATATAAAAATGTAACTGACTTTCTAAAATTAGACATAATTATTTAAAAAAAAAGTTTGAACGGTTGATAAATGTGGGGAGGATGTTATTGTCTTTCGATGACATGATATGATGAGATATATGTCTGGTGGATGATAGGTTGTTATGCTTGGCACCCCAAAATGGACTTTGAAGTTCCTCCTAACACGTAGCATTTGCGATAGCGTGAAAGGCTATTTTAGGTTACACTGAACCCCACTCCAAGTGGTTTGCATGTCCCATGTAGCAGTAGCGGTAGTAGCCTGTAGAAAACTTCAATGAATTGAATTGAAGGGAAAGGGAGAGTGACCTGTCGTACTAAGAGTAACATTACTGTTTCACTTTCACACATCAACACATATAAAAATATATGCAGATTATACCATATAAATGTGAATAAAATTGTGTAAATTAATTTTTATATCCTAAAATAACTCTTAGCATTAGCAGTTGCCACAAATGAAAAGCTTATATATATATATAGATCATGTGTGTTTTCTACTAAAAGTATTTTTATTTAAGTTAAATAAGATATTATTTTAGATAATAATTTCTTTTTCAACTCTTTTAAAAAGTAATATTTTTTATTAGAAATGATGTGTTTAAATGAAAAAAAATTTATTATAAACAAAATAAAATTCTCATTCAAAACATGTAATATAATTATATGTTCAAATTTTGAATTTTAGATGAATATGCCTTGTTAATATGAAACAAGTAAAGAACTAGAGAATAGTTCATATCAGTCGGTGATAAATGAAAGGGACTTTCAATATAGGAGTAAAGAACTAAAGATTAGTTTAGCTAGGCATTGTCTAGAGAAGATTCCTATTACCTCCTATAATTCACTTTATTTTATATACCCATGTGCTTCAGAATTTTATCGGTATCGCACATGGTGCATACCAAAACATGAGAGACGTCAAATTCCAAGGGAAGTTACAATCTTCTATATGCCACTATCTATGCAACTAGGATTTCTGTTCAAAGGAATAATTTATTATTCAGCATGGGTTAATGTCTTTTTCGTAAATACTAATTATATTTTGTATGCATAAGAAAAATTATACACAGGATGACAAGATCTGAATTAGGACTTTGTACATATTTGTATTTATATTTGTGGTTATTTATTTCATATTTTTATATTGAATTTGGTCTTTATGTTAAAAGAATAATTTATATATTTACATTTGTAAAGTAATTTAAAATGATCATTTATATAAAGTTTGTAATGGTTAATGTTAAAAAAATTTAAGTTGACTATATTGAGAAAAACTCTTAGAGCAACTCTAATGGGAGTTACTTGTCCCATGAAGTAACTCAAGTCCCGGTTTCTTGTTATTGGAAGACTCTGACGTGGCAATATGAGTTGTTTGAAGAAGAGAGAGAGTTGCTTCCTCAAAGCAATCTTAGAGCAACTCTAATGGGAGTTACTTGTCCCATGAAGTAACTTAAGTCCCGGTTTCTTGTTATTGGAAGACTCTGACGTGGCAATATGAGTTGTTTGAAGAAGAGAGAGAGTTGTTTCCTCAAAGCAACCGTTCCTTACCAGATTTCAAGCAAATCTTATTGAACATATTTGGGAACGTTTCGAAAATAATAATGCTGAAAATTAATTTCGTATAATATTTATGTATTTATTATTATTTTATTTTATTTTTAATATCTACTTATTGTGTATTTTTTCTCGTAATTTATTTTCTTTCATTGTAATGCAATTATCCTTTTTAATAAAAATTTAAATTTGGTTCATAAATGATTAGAAGAAGAAAAAATTCTAAAAGTTGAATTTTTTAAAGTTTCTTATCATTGGAGTAAATTTGTGTTTGAGTTGCTTAATGCTGATATAGCACATTGGAGACCACTTATTTCATTTTTCAATGCATGAAACAACTCAAATGAGTTGCTTCCATTAGAAATATCCTTATATGATGAATGATTCATTAGAAATATCCATTAAAAACACAAAAGATTAAATTAATTATAAATATAATTAATTACATCAACTTAAATCCAACTTCTTAATTACACCAAGTCTAACACAATTAAATATAATTGAAGATGGAATCAAATTAAGAAAACAATAAAGTTTTCAATCTCATTTTTTGAGAACTAATTTTAGTTAGTTATTAAATCTTAACACATTTGTTCAATTTTTTTTGGACTGATTTTAGTTACCTATTAGGATGTACAATTTTTTTTTGGATTAGATTGAAGTAATTATTTTTTGTAGATACTTTAGTAAATGAAGTTTCATATTTGTAACGTGGTCGTTGTTATATAAAATTCAAACTAAATGAAATATTACATGGATGAACTTGATTTCTTACTCATAATTGATTAAGTTAGTTCAAAGTTAATTAATTGGTTGTGTTGAAATATATTCTAAATTATTTTTTGGTTTTTTCAATTTCAATAATACCACTTTGTAAAAATATATTAATACATATCCATTTTCATCTATTATCTTTTAAAATAAATTCAATTTTATTTTATATATTTTAAATAAGTTTAATTTAACCTTTCATGTTTTTAACAAAGTTCAATTTAGTCCTTATCTGTGTCAAAATAAATATATTATAATGAGTATATGTAATGGTAAACTTTAATTTTTTTTAACGTTAACCACTATTAACGTCACGAAAATGACAATTTTAAATCAAATTATATAATATATAACGGTTATAATAATACTGGTGTAATTTTTACTAAGTATTACACCGTTCAATAACTCTATATTAAATATGAATTTTATAAATCTAATCGTTAGATTGAAAATTCTTTACTCTTAGATCATATATACAAAATTTTATATTAATCTAATATGATTTGATACTTCATTCTTATAAAAAAAATTGACGTAATATATTTATTTCAAAATATACTAAAATATGAACACTTTGATTACTTTCAAGTTGTTGTTCAATTTCAACAAAATTTGATATATACATATAAAGTGATATGAACTTTTAATCTAACGGTTGGATTTACAAAATTCACATTTAATATAAAATTATTAAGCGGTGTAATACTTAGTAAAAGTTACACCGATATAATTATACCCACTCTCATATATATATATATATATATATATATATATATATATATATATATATATATATATATATGTTATGAATCCTGTTTGAAGAGAAAAAAATCACGTTTATTTTTGTAATGTTGCTTATTATTTTTTTATTATTTTTACCAATTTTGAAAACGTCTCATAACACATACACGTGGTTGGCGGGGGAGACAGAGAATAGGTTTAAAGAAGAAAAAAATTTAGATTGTGTTTATTATAAATAAGTAATATAATAAAATGTCATCTATTAAAGAAGAAATATTTTTTAAAAAAATATTATTAAATAATATAAAAATAATTATATTTATTTATATTTAATATTTTTTGTTGTTGCTTATAATGAAAAATTATGGAGTAACAATCAAATTTATTCTTTTCATTATCCTTAAGAATGTATTTTGATTTTTGCGAGAATTGAATCCAATTTTCTCTTATCAGGTAGGTTGATCACTCGGCCAATTTGGATCGTCATTGGCTCCTCTTTCAAAAGTTCCTTGATAAAAGCACTGCCCATTTAGCTAGTCTAGTTTGGCAATATTTATGCCAATTTTAATTCTTTATCTTAAAAGAACTTACAAAAAAGAAAATCCAAAACAAATATTAAGAATCTTTTTTCCTATCTTATTTTTAAAAGGAAAATTTTAAGGTTCAACATATATACATCTCATTTTTTTTAATAAGCACATTTCCTTTTCTTTTTTAAAAATAAATTTTTAGAATATTTTTTTAATTTTTTAATTTTATATTTCTGTAACCCAGTTAGTAGACTGGAATAAGGCGTTTCAAATTTGGAACGGACCGTTCCAAACAACTAAAACAAGGGTGATTTAGTAGCCCAGAACGGGTCTTTCCCAAACTGGAACAAACCGTTCCAAACTACTAAATAGGCCTATAAATCCTAGACTGGAACGGGTCATTCCAAACATGGTTGTTGTGAGTTAAATTCAACTCCAAAATGAGTCGTTCTCGTTTGGAAACGGGTCGTTCTAGATGTGCCAGAACGGACCGTTTAGGTTTCAAAACGGGTCGTTTTGCATGTGAATTTTACACATGACGAAGGAGCCCATAACGGGACGTTCCGAATTCGAAACGGGTCATTCTAGCCACTCCTGACCTCTATAAATAGGCGTTGAGGAAGGAGAGAAGGGGAACTTAGAGATAGGTTTTAGAGAGAAGTTTTAGAGAGAAGGACTCTGGGCTTAGAAGCTTGATTTTGAAGGATTGAAGTTTGGGAGTCAAACTCGGAGGAAAGTTTTCTTATTCCCAAATTCTTGGTTGTTTAGAGCCAATTTTCAGGTAAGGGAAGCTAGATTGTAGATTTGTTGGTTGTATGTGAGTTGAGAACACATTTGGGTGCTTAGGTTGATTGGTATTGTTTGGGTGTGTAAGTCGGCATGATAAATGGGTTGTAAACATGTAGTATGAGTTGTGTTATGTGATGAAAATGTTGTGTTGCTAATATATGATTAAATATTTATTAATGATGTTGTTGGTGATGCTTTTGTGATGAAGATGAGATGTAAATGAGATGCATGTTGTAGTTAAGTTGTGAAGTTGTTTACAAGTTGTGTGTTGATCTATGATATTGTTGAAGCATGTTGAAATTAAGTTGATAAAATTGTTTTATGTTATGTGTTGATTGTCTATATTTTGTGAAATATGATAAGATGATCTAGTGGAGAGTTGTGAAGTACATGATGATAAGGTTGTGAGTTGTGCGAAGTTTGTAGAGGTATTGAGACGATACAAAAGTTATTAGTAGATTGTGTTGCTAAGTTGTTAGATGAGAGTTGTATGTTGTACTTTGTGTTGAAAAGGCATTAATTTGTGATAGTTGAGTTATAAATTATGAATTGAGATGTTGAGTTGATAGTTGAGCTGATGAGATGATAATTATGTTGTTTAAAGTTGAAATGAGATGTTGTGTTGTTAAAATGTGTTGTTAAACGGTGTTGATGAGTTATTGTGTTGATAAACTATGTTGTTCAAGTTGAAAGTTAACTGAGATGATGAGTTGATAAGTTGTGTGTCGTTTAAATTGTTGAGCTGAATTGTGATGTGAGTTGTAAGTTGTTTGTACTGTGATGACGAGTTGTTAATCACTAGGAGTAGGGTAGATATTTTCGAAGTTGCTCATCTCATTATGTGGATTGAGAGTGTTGTGGTGCTCTAAGAGCCCAATTTGTTGAAAAATCCTCCTTGGGAAGTTGTCCCTTGGAGTAGACGTTGTGTTGTTCTCCTCTAGGACTTAGTTGATCCCGTGTGTGAGTAAGGTCGAGGCACACGTGTATGAAGCGACAATGGTATAGGGGTCAGGTCGAGCTATACCGATTACAAGCGGCCAATATGAGTAAAGTACAAAGTCGAAAACTTAGTTCCTAACCGAGTATCGGAGGGTTGTAGTATTTGGAGGATAGTCGGTAGGCTAATCCCATAGGTGGCTTAGTTAAGCTAGCTAATGTCGTGGTAGGCCCAAACTCAGCTGTTCTATCTTAACAGAGTATTATACTTCTAAGTGGAAAAGTCTGAGAAATCGTTATCGTGTTGTAGATTTCAATCCAAATTTGTTGTTTACCTAGCAAGCCCAAAAAGGTTTTGTGTTGTCGGTTCGGTAGGACCTAGTCACTTAGACTACTCACCACATTGTAGGAGATCTCTGAGTTGAAATGCGTGACGACACATAAGTTGTTGATTCTGTGTTGATTTAGTTGCATATCTGTTGTGATGTTGTGAAGTTGTGATTAAGTTGGGTGTTGTTATGTGTTGAACGTTGAACGGTTGAAATGTTATTTATGTTGTTGAAGTTGTAGGTTGTTTATATTTATATGTTGGTTATTTTCACTAACTTATCCTTGCATGTTTTTATGTGGCTTGGACTGCGATGATCATACTATGTATGGGAGCAGAGCAGAGATAGGCTGGAGAGTAGCAGTAGTGTCACAGGTGGTGACTGGAGCTGATATTTTGTGTAGGCTACCTTGGTGTAGCATTTTCTACTCCTGCGTGGTGTTGTTCTGTAGTGTGACGGTCAGGCAGGTCGTTACAATTTCCAACATTCAATATAACATTTTTTTCCTTCTTTTTCACATACCTCCCTCATTTCTTCTTTCAATTTTCACATGCATCCATTGTCTTCTCCCACTTTTCACCTATTTCAATAGGTAGTTTTAGTTCTTTCAATTTTCACATATATACATGATGTATAACTCGAGTTCGACCCAATTAACCACATGAAGTTATATTGATTAAGATCCTCCAAGCCCACCTCATACATGCTTCACCAACTCACTAAAACATAAATTCCACTCCAAATTCATCAACATACCCACGGATTCAGGTGCAATCTAACAAAATACGACATTATCCATCGACAAAGATTTAGTTTTAACTTTCCTTACCTTTGAAATCTCCAAATTTGATAAGAAGAGGAAGAAGGAAAAAGAAGATGATTTTCCAACTTTGGGACGCTCTACACAACACTACTATTATGATTCACGGTTCTACATACCTAAATTAACAAAATACAACCAAATCAATGATTACAAGAAAAGAATTACCCTCTCAAGAGAGGATTTAGAGAAAAAGAAAACTCACAATCGATTTAGAGTGTTTCTCTCTAATTTATCCCTCTAAATTTTGAAGACCTAAATTTATGAAGTTTAATCTTGAAGGAAAATCTTATACACTCTTCCCCTCAGGGTCAAACTGGATCTCTGTCCCAAATAAGGATGGCAAAAATACTTGCACCCGTGGGTATCTACGGGTAAAATCCGCTACGGATAATAAATGGATAGGCTAATTGGGTACCCGCGGATAATGGGTACGGATAAAATTTTACCCGTTTATAAACGGGACGAGGGAGGGTATGATGATATCCATACCCGCGAGTACCCGTTTAATAATATTTCTTAAATATCATAATTATACTTGTACCACATAACCCTAAAACTACACTCTCTCATCTTATTTTCTTACAAAAGTGAGGTTGATGAAGTTACCAACATGTGTTAAGCATGTTATAGAATTATGTTGGATATAATTTGATTAATTTTCTAGCTTTGATTAGACCAATAAAATTTATGTATTTTAAGTTGTTTACTTTCGTTTGAAATTATGAGATTGAATTATTTTAGATTTGTGATGAGACTTTAACTTACTTGTGAAATTGATGTATTTTAAGTTATTGATTATCTTGCATTTTTATTATTATTTCAACAAAATTAACGTTAAATACAAGTTCAAAATTAACATTGAATTTTTATTTTTAATATTTCAATGACATTAAATATAAATTTAAAATTATTTGTAATATAATTTTTTTTAATTTCTTAAAAATTTATAAATATTCATGAATATCCGTGGATATTCAAGAAATTCATGGATACCCGCTTAACAGATACCTGCGCGGATATGAGGTGAGTACATGGCCAATTTTTATTCATCGGAGTGAGGACGAGTTTACTATTACCTGCCCCCACAAGGCCCCATTGTCATCCCTAGTCCCTAAAGACCCTCTAAAACATCTAAGACTCTTAAGGAGTTTCTAAACTCTCAAGCCCTTCAACAACACCTCTAAACACCACACATTATATAATTATTGATAAAAACACAATAATTAACAAAAGCTTCCAGGATTATATTTCACCTCTTTTATTTTAAATATAACAAATAAAAATTATATTTATTATTTATTGTTATCAATATTATTTAATATTTTTAATAATATAAAGTGAATAAGTTATGAAATAATTTTCTTCCCTCCTAAAGTTTCAACATTCTTCTCTCCAAAACTCTCTCAAAACCTTTTTTTATATATATATAAATGTTATTTATAAAAATAAAACAAACTAACACAAAGCATATTATAAAAAATATATATATCAAAATTAAAATAAAATTTAATAAATAAACCGCTAACAAATATAAATTTCTAAAAAATAAATGTATAAAAAATCAAAATAAAAGGAAAAGAATCAATGTATATAAAAATAAATGAAAAATAGTTGGAGTAAATATTTTAATAATAATTATTATATTTCATTAATAGTATAAAATGATTTGCTATTAAATATAAATATATAGTAGATGTATAATAAAAATATCAAAATAAAATAAAAAATCAATATATATCAAAATTAAGATATGTATATCATGTAATATGTAATATTTTTCAAATTCAATGAATATATTTTATAATAAATATATAATTTTGTAAAAAAAATTCAATTTAAATTTATGACATTTAATGATAAAATAAGAATATGCTAAATTAATAATTAAAAAACAGAAATGAGTAAACTGTTATAATAATAAATATATGCTAATTCATAATAAACTGCTGTAATAATAAACAACTTTTATTTTTAATTATATGCGTAATTATATGTCTGAAAACCTTTTTTCATATAAAAATGCTAATCATATTATATATTATATAAAAATATATGTCAAAATTAAAGGAATATATATATATATATATATATATATATATATATATATATATATATATATATATATATGAAGAGGGTTTAAACGATATCGGAGTAACTTTTACTACATATTATATCGTTCAATAACTTTATATTAAATGTAAATTTTATAAATTTAACTATTAGATCGCAAGTTCTTTACTCTTAGATTATATATACAAAATTTTATATTAATCTAAGATGATTTGATACTTCATCCTTATAAAATAAAATTGATGTAATATATATATTTCAAAATATAATAAAATATAAACACGTCGATTATCTTCAAATTGTTATTCAATTTTAAAAAAATTTGATATAAACATATAAAGTGATATAAAATTATAATTTAATGATTGGTTACAAATTTACGTTTAATATAAAGTTATTGAATGATACAATATTTAATAAAAATTATACTGATATATATATATATATATATATATATATATATATATATATACTTAATAAAATTTAAACCCTAAATCCTTATATATATATATATATATATATATTTAAATTTTAATTTAAAATATTGAATTACCTATTGGAGTAATTGTCCTCTTTATATAAAAATTCACTTTCTACTATTCTCTATATATAGTCCATATGACCGTAGGATTTCTTTGCCTTCGCTTTAATATATATCAAAGATTCAATTTATTATTATACTCATATACTAAAATATACATTTACTGTTATTATGATAAATGTGTTTTTAATTATTTTTTATAACCACAGATTTATTACGAATATAAACCATTCTTCATAATACATATAAGCTTGGGTTTCTTTGCGCTGCTTCGATATCAAAGATCCAATTTATTATTATACTAATATCGTAATAATATGTATTTACTGTTATTATGTTATTATGATAAATGTGTTTGTAATTATTTTTTATAACTTACCAAAATTTCTAGCAGTTCTGAGAAGCAAATTACTCAAAATACACTAACAAGTAAAATTAATGTGTTTATAATTATTTTTTATGACGTCAGATTTATTGTCAATACATATAATTTTAAAATAATAATTTAATATATTTACTATTATAAAATTATTGAAAACACTATTTATTTTTTTGTAACATCATATTTATTATTGGGTATGTCCTACACAAGGACGACATTAAGGAGAATGAAAAAAATAGAAAAAATTCATAAACTTAATTTTTCAAAATTTAGAGTATTAATTTATTTATTTTATTAATTATAAAAATATTAATTTATTTAATATTTTACATTTTATTATCACGTTGAAACTTTATACCTTATATTTAATAATGTTATTAAAACTACAATAACTTAAATTATACCTTTTGAGAGAGTTACATTGATCAAATGGAATATACACTTGATGAACACAATTCTAATAATCCTATTGTATTAGTTCTTCAACATAGGCAACGTCAACGGAGGAGGGGGTGCATCAAAACCTAACCTAGTAGACAGTGTTATCGAAGGTGGGTCTGAGAATATTTAGGAAGATTTGTATAGAGATTGGATTACTATTATGAAACTAAAGAAATTGTATAGACCTAAAATATATTTCATTTAATACTTGAAACAATAATTAAAAAATAAAATTAACTTTATTATTATTATTATTATTTAATTATAAATTAAATTAATAATTAAAAAATGAAATAAAAATCTAAAAATTATAAAATATAATTAATAAAATTATAGGTCAATCTTTTTATTATAAAACTGTATCAAGTTATCCAACAAGTGAACTACATTTTTTAAAATTTAGTTAATGTAATTAATTGAAAAAATAATTTAATATTTACTATATCAGTTTTTTTATTAATGATGCCATTTAATTTGATAAATCAGCCTTTTTAGTGGGTAATTGGGTATGTCTACAAAATAATCTTTTTATTAAGTTTGGATATTTGTTTGTTTACAAATGATTTTATGGATTCTCTAGATTATGTTCATATTATTAAGAAATATAGACCAATTATCATAATTGTGTAAGGACATAAGGTTAATAATTACAAAATTAGGAGAATATATGGTAGAAGCAAAAGTCATATTAAGTAGTCAAATTGGTATAAAGATATATATTTCTAAATTATCATTAATCACCTCATACGCTAGCATTCCATTTAAATTTCAAAAAACAATTTCTATTAATTGTTTCGTTCATAATGACTATTAATAAAAGAATGTCAATTTTTAAAGTATATTGGAATATATCATACAAAATCAATTTTTTTTATGGTCAACTATATATAATAATTTTAAGAGTCACATTAAAGAGCGGATTAAAAATTTTAATTATTGATAAAAAAAATAAAGATTAAATATGTATTATAATGTTGTTTATAGAGAACTTTTCAATAATTTATAATAAATTAATGTATATTTATTTTTTAATATTATTTTTAACTTATTATTAATATTATTATGCTTTACATATATTGTTGTTGTCAATTTTTATTTATATAACTAATTAAATATTATTTTATTCAACTAAATAAAATAAATCGTGGATCTAGTTATTATTATGATTGTTATTTTTTATCATCCTGATTTTCCCACGCTTCCTCTCATTTATGCTTTGTTTGGATTTGAGGATGGAAAATGGGGAGTGGAAAAGGAAGGATTTGAAGGAAAAGTGAGTGGAAAGTGAGGTTGTTTGAATTAAGGGAAAGTGTAGAGAAAGTTTGTGAAAGTTTGTGAGCGAATTGATTGATGTGATAGATAAAAATAAATTTTTTAATTAATAATTGTGTAAGATTACTATTTTGCCATTAGGTTAAAAAAAGTTTATAATTATTATAATTAAAAGATAAATATATAAATTTTAATTAAAAAAATTATAAAATATTAATTTAAAAATAATTTAATTTAAATATTTACTTTAAATTTAATGATAGATAAAAATTAAAAATTTAATAGATGAATATATAATTTACACTTTTACCCTTGGATTAAAAATGAGTATAATATTATTTATTGCAAAATAATAATAATTACAATAAAATTATATTAATAGGTATAATTTATTAAAAAATAATAAATAATGATAAGAATAATAATAAATATTAGAAAAATAATAAGAATCATAATATATTAATATTTAATTTTCATATTTAATTTATATATAAATTAAATATTAAATATATATATATATTAAATATTTAATATTTAATATATATATATATATATATAAATTAAATATTAATATTAAATAATTATATTTAATTTAAGGTATTATATATTAAATATTAATATTTTATATATATATATATATATATGAAAAAGAGTATTAAATAATCACTATTTATTAAGTAATTAATGTGGCCAGAACGGCCCGTTTCGAATCCGGAACAGCTGTTCTGGACTCATTTCCCATACCAAAATTTGCTACCCAAAACGGCCGTTTCAAAATTGGAACGGCCCGTTCCCAAGGTGGAATGACCCGTTCTGAGTTCGCATATTGCTCATAAAATTCATTTTTGGAACGGGCCGTTCTGGGTTCCACTGCAAGCGAAAATACCCCAACATAATGGCCAATTATGCTTCCTCTGCTGCATGGCACAGGGGCATTTCCAAGTAAGCGAAAATTCTACGTGGCTTTCTTCTCTTTTCTTCGCTTTTGTGCGAGGACGGCCACGACGCCTCTCCTCCCTTTTCTTCGCCTTTTCGTCGTTGCAAATCACTGGAAACGAACACCCCTTTTCTTCGCCTTTCCTTCGTCGTGAATAGTAAATCCGTGAAAACAAAGAGGGGCTTAAAGAAGTTTTTTTTTTGTGTGAGATCCATGTCAACATCTCTACACTTTCCATAAGTTTCTTCACCAAACAACACTCATTTTTTTCCAAAAAAAAAAGTACTCATTTTTTAATTTTCACACACTTTTCTTCTTTTTTACTTTCCTTTTTTCAAACATACCCTAATATTCATTTATTGATGGTTGAAAATATAATTTTGTCTTATAAATTTAATAAAATTATTTAACTTAATTACTTGTATAATTCGTGTGATTCGGTTAAAAATATTTTTTAATAAATATTTGAAGAAGTAAATTATTTATTATAAATTTAAAATATAATTTATTTATTTATTATAAAGTTTAATTATATTTATTTTTTCCTGTGTTTTCCTTTGTTGTTGGGTATTGTTATGTACTTTTTTTGTGATGCTCAATGATGACCAGATCAGCGTTCAGTTTAATCACGCGGATCTCAGGGGGGCACGTTGCTCCACCAAACCAAGTAGTCCCACCACTATGGATGCGTAAAATTCATTTTATTTTAAAAAACAAAAACTTAATGACAGTGTGAAAAGAAAAAGAAAAATTAAAAAGTCAGTCGTATCTCGCATTCCGCTGTCCAAATAAATCAAACTTGATCGCCAAGTCAAAAAAAATAAAAATAAAAAATAGGGCAAACCTGCCGAATCTCCGCATGATAAACGTATGGAAGGGTCATGACAGCGGCATAAAACACATTCCCATTTTCTTGGCTTTTCCATTCTCTCTCTTTCGCTTCCTCTTTCTCTCTGTTTTCCCTTCCCGGAATTTTGGACTCCTTGCCAAAATAAATAAATAATAATAAATGCCGAGTATCACTTTCTTCCACCGTTTTTCTAGAGCTTTCCGTGACAACCACTCGCATCTCAACCTTGTCCTGCTCTGCACTGCCGTAAGGTATAGCATAACTTCATTATTCTTCGCCTTCTTTCCGCTATTTTTTTCTTCATTTTTTGTTATCAGAATAAGAAAATACAATTACCGTTCATCTTCTCAGTTATCTGTTATGGAGGTGCTTGTTTCATCCTATTCCTGCTTTACAGCGAATTTCACAGTTTTGTTTAGTATATTTGTTTTAAAGTTAGATCCATGCATTGCAGTATATATGAAATATCTTTTTCGATGTCCAAATGTGGAAATATTCTCTGTTCGAATTTGCTACTTTAATCCTCTGTTTTAGTTTATCAATTTTATGGCGATTAATTTTCAAGTAAAATAAAAACACAGTGCGTTAATGTAGATCTATCATCTATCATCAAGGATTCAAGGTATATGATATATTTTGGTATATATATTTATGAATGGTTGGTGCAGTGGTGGTGGTCTTTTGGCTTATGGTGAGAATGTTGCACTTGCACCTGAAGAGGCAGTTACCGATAAGAAAAAGGTGGTGGTGCTAGGAACTGGTTGGGCGGCTACTAGTTTCTTGAAGGATCTGAAGAATCCAAAATATGAAGTTCAAGTGGTTTCGCCTCGTAACTATTTTGCGTTCACTCCTTTGCTGCCTAGCGTTACGTGCGGCACCGTCGAAGCACGCAGCATTGTTGAGCCAGTTCGCAATATTTTTAACAAGGTGATTTAAAAGGCCTTAAAACTTCTTGCAGTTTCGTCAATTTTTTATTTTTTATTTTTATGTGGCATTTCTACCTTTCGGCATGTTTATATGTTTTACTTGGCAGATAAAATATTTAGTAAGATTGTGCACACTTTTTAGTAAATAAAGTATATATTGCATGTTAATCGATATAAACAATGTAAATATGTAAGTTTTATAGAATTTAATTAAAATATATAGACACTTTAAACATTTTTTTTATATAATTATAATTTGTCTGAAAATATTTTTGACTTCTGTAATATTTACTTTTAAAGTTATATTTAAAATAATTTATTAGTGATCGTTAAAATAAAATACTGACGTATAAAAATTAAACTCGAATTTATATTATAAAATAAAATGTTAGTAACATGTTAAAACCATAAATATTAAAATAACAAAATAAAAATATTGTTAACACTTAAATATAAATACGTTTGTCTCTTATAACAGTGTTAAGAACAATTTAAATCTTTCAAGTATTATATTGTTGTGTCATTTTAATCTCTCAATTTTTAATTGAATAATTTTAGTCATAAAATATTATAATTATATGATTTTTTCTGTCAAGTATCATAATTAATATTTTCAACATGCATTTTATTTTCTTTATTTTAAAATACATATATTTAATATTTTCATTTTTAAAATGTGAAAATGTAGTTCTATTGTTAATTTGACGTCACCTAATTATCAAGTATTAATATGGACTTATGACATGTTATTACTTTAATAACATGATATTTAAAAATATAAAATTAAAAAGACATTCAGATTTAATAATAATATAAGTTAAATAAAAATATTTATATATATGTTTTTGATTTTTAAATTAAATGTGTTGTCAACTTTAAAAGTTTATTTAATTAAAAAATTTATTATTTGGAGAAGAGAAATCAAAAGAAAGGGAAGAAATACGTGAGAAATAATATAATGTAAAGTCTGTAAAAAAAATTGTAGTTGTTTGACTGAACAAGATTCAGTGAGAAATAGAAAAAAAAATTATATTTTATATAATTAAAATTTATATAAAAATAAATAATTTAAACACTAACGTTTTATTTTTGTCCATATTTTTACATATAGTATTTGATTTTTTTAAAAAATATAATATAGTAGTACATCGATTGTACTAACTGGTATAACCAATTATAATACACTATTTAGAATTTTTTTATTTTTTCACGCGACATGCTAATTGCATAATGGATTTTGTAACTTTACTATAATTTTAACATGTCACCATAATAAATTAGGATATGATCAAGAGCTGAGTTTATGAAGGGAATTATTTAAAAAAAAAAATTAATACTAATAAATTATATATTTAAAGTATGTATGCATGGAATTTTATGGTTATGCGATTAACTTTTAACACTTCCTAAACTATGGCTCAATTCATGCTAAAAACTAATTTATTATATTTTATTAAAAAAATTATCTTATATCAAAGGACACGGGATCATTATATAATATTAAGAAGCGCAGAATATTATATTTTATATATATTAAAAATTTAATTAAAGTAAATGAGTATGTTTACTAACTTCACAAATTATGATTGTGACTCTGTCACTAATTATAGTAATCTCTAGTATACAAATAACATGTTATGAATTATGATTCATATTTGATTTTATCCATCAAAAGCCCAAAAATGAAGCCTTAGTTAGAATATTTTTGTTATCAGAATTTCTGACTAATTATGTTTGTTTTCACTCTACCGATCACATTTTTGTTTAAATCATATCACCTTCCTCCCATTCTTGTTAATATAAGCTACTCTCCCCCCCTCCAACACACTGTTAGAGTATTAGTTTAGACTGTAAACATTATGTAAATAATGATTAAGCGGAAACAATCTTTAAATAATCAATAATCAATTTCTAGCCATCCAGCTACAAATATAAATTTAATTGGAGTGAAACCGAATTAAATCCTCTGAAGTAAAAAACATATAAATTTTTTAATAAAATAATTTTTTTCTTCTTTATATTACTAACGTAGTGAATTTTTTTTTCTTTTACAGGATTTTTATATTGTTTTCTCCTTTAACAAATATATATCTCGTACAAACGATAAAAAAAATGTCGTTACTAATATGCTCATAATTCATAATAAAGAGTATTTATTTAATACTATATATATATATATTACTAAATATTACACATTGGTGGAAGAGAAATATTAGGTATAAAATATTATCACTAAATATTTTAATTACTTCTAAAAATAAATATTAATTAAATTTTATACTTCTAATATAAAAATGTTCTTTTATTAAAATATTTTTATATTATGTTTCTTTAAGCATTTGTTTCTTCAAAAAGTACAGGGAATAGTTTATAAAGCAACTGCATTTCCGTTGAAATTTTTGGACACCAATTTTTTTTATTTTTATTTTATATTTTTATATATATTCTGTGATATGAACAGAGCTCTGCTTAAGTGTCTTGTGACTCATGTCTGGATGCATTACGTGATTGTAAAATTTGTTTGCCTTCATCGTTCGTCCAGACAATAACATATTTCTCTTCGTACTATGATTGGTTTATGTTTAAACTAGCAAGATTGTAGTTCATAACGAATACGAAGGCAATGTTAGGCTTTCACAAGTTACTGTTAGGAGATGCAGATTCCGGTGATTAGATTTTTATTGAAATAATTTATACCATGTTTTCCACTAGCTTTATAGAAGATTCTGGATACGATGGCTATAACTAGGCCGTTTTTCTTGTGTTCTTTTGAGCAGAAAAAGGTGGACGTACAATTCAGTGAAGCAGAATGTTTCAGGATTGATGCAGAAAATCGGAAAGTTTACTGTCGATCTAGTGTGAACAATAATTTGAATGGGAAAGAAGAATTTGTCGTGGATTATGACTACCTAATAATCGCTGTGGGCGCTAATGTCAACACATTTAATACTCCAGGAGTGGTGGAGAATTGCCATTTTTTGAAGGTAACTTCATTCTCTTCCTTACTTTTATCATATTTAATAGTGTACAGGACTAAGAAGGAAGGGGTCAAATCTGTTGTGTTGCTATTTTGGATGGTAATTAAGGTATTCACTGGAGTTTATTTTTTTTTTTACATGCTTTGGATTTTAACTAACTCATGGATACGAGTGTGCAGGAAGTTGAAGATGCTCAAAAGATTAGAAGAACAGTTATTGATTGCTTCGAGAGAGCAAATTTGCCGGATGTAAGTGAAGATGAGAAGAAAAGAATTCTTCACTTTGCTATTGTTGGAGGTGGACCTACTGGAGTGGAGTTTGCAGCCTCACTTCATGATTTTATCAACGAGGATTTGGTCCGTTTATATCCTGGGATAAAAGATTTAGTTAAAATTACACTTCTGGAGGCTGGAGATCATATCTTGGGCATGTAAGCATGTGATATATTAACCATATATTTTACTTGTTAAGAACTTCCAATGATACCCTGTCATGTCATATAGTTTGCTATGTTTGTGAGTAGGCATTTTAAGGTATTTTATCAGTCCTGGGTTTTAACTACACGGGTTGGATGGCTTTGTTCCATGGAGGGTTTTTTGCACAATTTTTGATAGCTGAAAACCATTGTTTCATGGTTCAGCAAATGAGGAGGAATAGATCTAAAGTTTTCGCTGTTTCAATTGAACCAGACATGTTTACGTGGTAACCTAGTTAAATACAAACATTTCTCTTACAGTCACGTGCACATAGTAAATAAGACACATGCACATGTTTACACGTATAACCAAGATAAACACTAATAATCACTTATACTAAAGGAGTATTAATGGTTTAATCTTTTTTATTTAGTTTGTCCACTTGATATGTTTGATTGCTTTTCTCATAGGTTTGATAAGAGAATCACTGCTTTTGCTGAACAAAAGTTTCGTAGAGATGGGATTGATGTGAAAACAGGATCCATGGTTGTTAAGGTATCTGAGAAAGAAATTTCAACTAAAGAACTGAAAAATGGAGGAGAGGTTAAGACAATTCCGTATGGAATGGCTGTCTGGTCAACTGGTATTGGCACTCGTCCATTTATTAAAGATTTTATGACACAAATTGGTCAGGTGTGTTATATTGAGAAATTAGACACATTGCATATGTTGTGCCAATTCATAATTCCGTAGCATTTTTTTTCTTGTAGTTTGTATCTATCATTCAGAAAAGAAAATTTACAGTCATTTGTCATTCGCTCAACATTGTCTCTTCTTAACAGGCTAGCAGGCGTGCTCTAGCTACAGACGAATGGTTGAGAGTTGCAGGGTGCAACAATGTGTATGCGCTTGGTGATTGTGCTACGATAAACCAGCGAAAAGTCATGGTAATTAATACACTATTCCTATCATTATACGTAACTTGCTTCCTAGCATCTACATACACGTAAGAACTTGACATTGTTATTCATAGACTAATTAGTATCAATAATGCAATTTTTCATCTGGTTTTTATTTTGAAGTTTCGTTGTTCTGTTTTTTGTTAGACATATATTTAACTACTATGAAATAGAATCAAATTGCACATTTGCTTAATTGACAATCTAGAAGGCTGTATTAATTGACAATTATTCATTTCTATTCAACTGTTATCTTTCTGTTGATCGTGAATTGATTTTGACCCATTAGGAAGATATTGCGGTGATCTTTAAGAAAGCTGACAAAGACAATTCTGGAACACTTACGGTCAAAGAATTTCAAGAGGTCATGAAAGATATCTGTGAAAGATACCCTCAGGTTGAGCTATATCTGAAGAATAAACAGATGCGAGACATTGCTGATTTATTGAAGGAAGCCAAGGGAGATGATAAAAAAGAATCAACTGAACTGGATATCGAAGAACTGAAAACAGCACTTTCCAAAGTGGATTCTCAAATGAAATTTCTTCCTGCTACAGCCCAGGTTCATGTCCTATAATTTTCTTTGTGGCATTCACAGCAGTATTTACAAGTTATATGCTTATCAGTAATATGACATTGAATTTCTGAGAATTCATGACAGGTTGCATCTCAACAAGGCACTTACCTGGCCAAGTGTTTTAACCGGATGGAAGAGTGTGAAAAAAATCCCGAGGGTCCTCTCAGGTTCAGGGAAGATGGTCGCCATCGGTTCAAACCCTTTAGGTACAAATACCATACACGATGAAACTAACTCACAAGCTCTCACCTTTTGCCCAATTATGTTTACATTGATCCAGATTTCAAGGTTTTCTCGTCGATGTTTTACTCATTAGCAAATTGTTGATTGCTCCCCAAGGTACAAGCATTTAGGTCAGTTCGCTCCTTTGGGAGGAGAGCAGACAGCAGCCCAGCTTCCTGGAGATTGGGTTTCAATTGGCCATAGCAGTCAATGGCTGTGGTATTCTGTCTATGCAAGGTACTGTGCTCCTTTAAGCATTTTTTTACATTCTCGCAAAAGCTGCCTGAATTTTGGGACATTATTTCCCGCAAGTTATTTAGCTTGATTCAATCGTTTTTGCAGCAAGCAAGTAAGCTGGCGTACAAGAGCGTTAGTAGTTTCAGACTGGACAAGACGTTTTATTTTTGGAAGGGACTCAAGTAGCATTTGAGGGAACTTAACATCTTCCAGAGTCTTGCATTGGCGATGTAGCGGAGCTCGTTGATCATGAATTTCATATAGGAAAATTTTGTTTCATTTTAATTCCTTTAATTCTTTGAATAAGGAAGCAGACTCCCAGCTAGACTCAAAACAGCTGAGACATGCTCACCATTTTCGAACTCCCACTTTTTGTATTAGAGTCGTGGCATTAGTTGAATTTTGTTTTGAAGTGCTAGGTGTTGTTCTCCTCATACCCCATCATTCTTGTTTTTGATTAATATTTCTTTTCCTTTTTGCATTTTTCCAATTTGCTCATGGAATTGACTACAACTTAGTTGAATTTTTTGTAATTGGAAAATATTATATATTATGTCATTTTTATTCCTTCTTTCTTGCAAAATTTTATTTTTGGTTAATAAATCAACATATATTCCAAAACTCAATTCTCTATTTTTCCTAAAACGATAATGTAACAAAAAGTTATGAAGAAATTATGGGGAAATATTATTTCCATATGAAATTGTTGGGAGGAACAGGGAAGACTGAACGGTGTTTCTTGATATCAATATAGTAAGGAACGACTACAGTATTTGCAAGGTTATTATTAGATTAATAGTGATAAATAATGATTATAAGGAGGTCCAGTTTGTAGAAATATGTTTAAGAGGAAAAAGATACCTCCTCATGAATTAGAATATGCAATTTCAGTTCAATTAAAGGTTCTGGTAGATAGGCTTGGGACCCAGAAAACATAGATAAATGCTAGAGAATCGAGTACTGTTGTATGGAAATAGTAAGAAATGGAGGAAATTTGTTATATGCGTGCATTATAATTTTGTCCGATTGAAGACCATTGTTACATAGTTTTAGGTATGTTTGGTTTAAAGGATGAGAGAATAGAAAATAAATTTTACCGAAGGAGAAGAGAAAGGAGTTGGAAATTTTGTATGATTGAAAGGAGATGAGATAACTTTTTCTTATTTAATTTACAGGAGAAATTTTAAAAGTCAATTTTTTCTTTTTAAAATTTTTATAATTTTAAATTTAATAATAAAAATAATGATATGTTTAAATATTATACTAATAACATTTTAAAATCCTTCCACTCACTTCCAAATCCTCTTATTTTAGAGGTAAGCCAAAATTAAATGAGAATTAATTTTGTTCTTTTCTTCATAAAAATTAAACGAAAACAATTTTTTTTGTTAAATCTTTTACCTTCCATTCCTTCTAACTAATCATTATGTTAATGTTGTCGAATCTACGTATTAAAATCCTTTCTGTAGCCAAGCCACCATAACCAAAATAAGAATTGAAACTTGTCCCAGGTAGTTTTAAATTAATCTGAAGAAAGGTAGGCACGTGTGTTGGTCACCGTGGAAGCACAGGTACAACGACACAATATAAGAAATAATAAAATAGTTGTGATGATTCATTTGTATGTTGTCCTCCTCGGCATGTTTTATGTGGTGAACTGCACAACACAACTCGTAGTGGTGTTTAGAAAGTGAACATTATGCAGTGCACCAAGCACAATTCCCGGCAATTCCCCTTCAGTTCCCAAATGCACAAACTATAATTAAGAAAGGTCCACTTTTAAAGAACCGGAGCTATCCCCAGTAGTATCCAATCCAAGTGCTCCCCTTATGGGATTGATTCTTGATAGGTAAATGGACTCCACATTCATCCATCAACTCTCGTGTTGGCAATCCAATAAAGTTTCCCATTGCAGCAGTAAGAGGGAGGAGTCCCCTTGTAAGGTTCACGCCATTTATTTATATATTATTCAAGGTTAAATTGTAATTCTATTCCTCGTACTCGACTCTTTTGTTTCAGTATTTGCAAAAAATAAAAATAAACCTGTTTATTTTCTTTTATGAAAATTAAATTCAAACATTTTTATTTTTAAGTAAAGATAAAAAAAATTACAAAAATAATTATAATAAAGATTGAATTTATTTCTCCGTATTTCTAATTATTCAAATTCTTTCATTTGATTTCTCCAGTTCGACTTTGTCCAACAAAAAAAGAACTACTTCAACGAAAATATTTAGCCTTGTTGACGTAGGATATCTTCCCAGTTTGACCAATGGATTATGACCCCTAGGCACATGCGTTTCAGATTTTTCTTTTGTGCTGACCAATAAAAAGCTTTCTTTTTACGGTTGACCAATACAAGTTTCTCTCTTCTTTTTAGAGGTTATGCTGTTTTTTGTTTTTTGTTTAAGGTTTAGGGTTTAGGGTTTAGCTTAGACAAGTCATGATCACCCTCTATTTCCCCGAAATAGTGCTTTCCTAATTACTAACTTTTTTTGTTTTTGTTTGTTTGTTTGTTTTTTTTTTAAGTAAAAGGTTATTTGGAAAGGAGTCAGTTTGGCATATTTAGCTTATATTTAAGGCAAGTCCTTTGATTATGCTTACTAAACCCTATTTAATGTCAACATGGTATTGTGTTAGGTTTTTTTTTTTTTTTTTTTTTTTTTTTTTTTTTTTTTTTGTAGGATTGAAAGGGGCTATTCGCCCAAACTAAAAGCCACGAAAAAAGGATACTGCGAAAGCATCTGTTAACAGAGCTAAATGTAACCAGGCAGGAAGGGTATGGAAAATTTAGATACCCTCTAACAATGTCAACCCTCTCTTGGCTAAAACATCAGCCACTTGATTGGCCTCTCTGAACACATGCTTATAATTAACAAGAGATACAGTATGAGCTATACTAACTACTTTGTTACACAAAGAATAACAAGGATGATGCCTGTTGCACCCATCATTCAAGAAGTTAACAGTTATAGCAGAATCTGACTCAACAAATAAGTCTCCAAATATTCCGATATCATGTGCAAGCTTGAGGCCATAGTAAACAGCCCAAAGCTCAGCTTGGACAACTGAACACAAACCAATCTTGCAGGAGAAGGCCACAACAAAGGATCCATGGTGATCACGAATGATTCCCCCACAAGCAGCTCCGGAACCAGCCACTACAGCCCCATCACAGTTCAATTTAAAGGCACCTGTAGGTGGTAAGGTCCAAGAGATATGACTGTGCAGTAAATTATAAACAACACCTTGATTTAGCTTAAGAGGAGAAGAGAAAGCCTGATTGATACAAGAAGTCCGAGCTTGAATCTGAACGACAAGACTAGAAACATTTGGATCTATATTACGGAAAACCACATTATTTCTCATAGTCCAAATAGCATCCAAAGCAACAGCAAACAAAATATCCCCCTGTTGAAGCAAATTCCACTCTAGCCACAACATCCAATTCATAGTAAAAAAATTTGTATGCAACCTGCCATTGAAAATGTTAATCCAAACACTCCTGGCCACGTTACAGTCACGCATAGCATGGATTAAAGTTTCTAACTCATCATGACAAACTGGACAAAGAGGATCCATTGTCATTCCTCTATGCATACGCAAGTCATTGGTTAAGAGACTGTTGTGAGCTAAGCGCCAAAGAAAGGTTTGTATCCGTTCAGGCCCTCTCCAATTCCAAAGTAGTTTGAATACCTTCTGACGCGAACTCACACCCACAGGACATAGAAACTCATATCCTTTTTTTAAGGAGAATTCACCGTCAGCTGCATTTTTCCAAGCTAAAACATCCTTATCTGGGCTAAGACCAGGAGCTGATTGTCCAAGGATGACATTAAAAATATCAGGAGGTAGTAAGTGCTCAATACTTGATAAGTTCCACTCACCAAATTGATCAACATAATCTGCAACATGTTTATTAATCTCCTGCATTGGTACAAAGTGATCTGCCTCAGAGATGAGCTTGGGAATGGCAGGAATCCAATGGTCAAACCAAAAGTTAGTGGAGCACCCATCACCAATCCGCCACACTAAGCCTTTTCTAAAAGGTTCCCACACACTACAGAGGCCCTTCCAAAAGTTAGAAGAATTGGCTTTCCTTCCAACAAAAGGAAGCAAATCATTTCCGCAGTTGTACTTGGATCTAACTACCTGAACCCACAACTTCTCTGGATGTGTACAAATCTGCCAACAATTCTTCATGCAGAAAAGAGAATTCAAGACTCTAGAGCTCCGCAAGCCAAGACCACCATCTAATTTAGGGGTGCAAATGACTGGCCACGACACAGCATGAACATGCCGCTGGTGAAGGACAGCAAGAATCAATTTGGTTAGAGTCAATCTGCCAGCAAAAGGCAAAGTACGAGCTTTCCAATTGCTCATCCTTCTATTAACTCTCTCCATAACTCCTTGGTAAGTAAACTTATTCACTCGTTTAGGTACTTCATGAATCATGATTGATTCACTCTTTTACAAATTTTTACATTATACGCACACAAAAAAGTTCATAGTTTTTTTTTTTGTTTACATCTGCGCTAACGCAATTTGTAAGCAAACATATGCATAAGTACATAACACATCAAGATATGATAAAAAAAAATTATTTCAATCAACGGAACCAGTTTTAAATATATATATCTTTATGGAAATTTATCTGAATTATATAAGACATCATACCACTTGGATGTCTAATGTAACTTCCATGATGAAACACTAGGGAAATATATTCAATCATGCGCATTTGAGGAAAAACAATGGGTTGTTAAATGAGTAAAAGATTTGGGCTTGTGTTCGCAAATATGCAAATATAACGCCCTTCAGCTGATATATATATATATATATATATATATATATATATATATATATATATATATATATATATATATATATATATATATATATATATATATATATATATATAGATAGATAGATAGAGGGTTCAAACGATACCGGTGTAACTTTTACGAAGTGTTACACCGCTTAATAACTTTATATTAAATGTGGATTTTGAAAATTCAACCGTTAGATTGAAAGTTCATATCTCTTAGATCATATATGTTAAATTTTGTTAAAATTGAACAACAACTTGAAGATAATCAAAGTGTTCATATTTTAGTATATTTTGAAATGTATATATTACGTCAATTTTATTTTATGAGAATGAAGTATCAAATCATCTTAGATTAATATAAAATTTTACATATATGATCTAAGAGATATGAACTTTCAATCTAACAGTTGGATTTACAAAATTTAAATTTAATATAAAACTATTTAAATTTTGAATATTAATTAAAATTTAAAAAATAAATGATCATTGCTCGATTATTAATTAAAAATCTTCATATATATATATATATATATATATATATATATATATATATATATATATATATATATGAGGAGGAATCCTTTTATTATTAATTAAAAATCTTCATATATATATATATATATATATGAGGAGGGATCCTTTTATTCCAAGAGTAAGTCTACCTAGACTTACTCCATTTAATAACTCATGTTCTACATTAAATTTTAACGATCCAACTGTTCAATTTAAAGTTCTTAATGAAACGATTTTATGATTATTTATCAATTTGAATTAATGAAACGAAGTATTAAATAATTTTTAAATTTTCTAAAAATTTACAGATTTTATCTATGCATTAAGAACTTTAAATTGAACGGTTGGATCGTTGAAATTTGATGTAGAACATGAGTTATTGAATAGAGTAAGTCTAAGTTTATATTAAGCGACTATGACAATAATTTAATTAATTAAATTTGGGAAGTTATAATCTAATAAAAAGGATCTCTCTCTCTCTCTCTCTCTCTCTCTATATATATATATATATATATATATATAACCTCTAATTTTGAATTTTGAAAATAATTTAGTTAATTAAATTTGGGAAGTTATAATCTAATAAAAAAATTTATGACTTTTTTTGTGTTACATAAAAAATGGGTAGAACTAGTTACGAAATAAATAAATCATACATGTATTTGAAAATGTAAAACTTGAAAACATAGAATGTTAGGTATTTTAAATAATTTAAGCAACATTTGAAATTATAAACATCCTAATCACTTATAGGTGAACTAATAATCATACATTATAATGTATCATTGTATGTCAAAGGAGGAACATACTTTATAAATATATAGGACCTAAATGTGAAGGTTTTTCAAATAAGGAAAAGGATCTCACTAATATATATATTCAAAATGACTTATCCAAGTCTATCCAAAAATATCATACAATAAAAAAGCAAAAAATCAGAGTAAAAACATAGCATGTTTATGGTCACTGTATTTGTATATCATCTATCTATACAACTTAACACCAATAATATGCATAGTATTTTTCACAAGATCCTCCTTCAATACTGACCATATGTATAGTGACCTTTGTTAGTGCATAGGAGAGTTGTCCTTAGCACTAGAGTGAAGTGATTCATTATCATCAACTAAACATCAAAAGTAAACATACACAATAACATAAACCAAAAAGAGTGCAGCTTACTACTCATATAAATGTGTTATAAACAATGAGAACCTTACGGTTCCTCTCAAAATCACATCACAATGATAAGATGAAATGCAATGCAAGGAGAAACTTATTCATTTTCATCTAAGTTATCTTTGGCTCATGCATGTGGGCCCCTAATGCCTCTTGACTATCTGGATCAGAGGTTTTATTCGAGCTTTCTCTTTCGATAACGATTGGGAGTACATGTCTTGCCTAGTACTCAACAAAATACTCTCAACCAACCATGGTTATGCTCCATATGTGTTGGGGACATTAAGCCGATTACACAAGTCCCTCTATCCTTATGAGATATCACAACTTCAGTACCTTATCTACTCCCAAGGACTCAAGACCAACGAACATACCTCCAATACCACTCTTTAGTCACTCATTCTAGGCCCTTATCCCATGGTCCATCACATTCACTTCTCTTCTTGACTCATTTATGATGCATGTCGCCCACTCACTCGCACGACAACGAATGCAAATACCTCCTTAACTTCCTCAAATTTTCAGCAGTCTCTTTTGTTTATTTGGTACTTTTCACAACACAACCTTGACATATCCATCTCAAAATCATAATATAAGGCTCATGAGTATCATTAATAACAGTTTATACCATCCACATCTTACATTGTCACAATGGAGACTTATTTCATTTCACACATCATATTCATATCTCAACTCTATGAGACATGTTATAACCATTAAAATAACTTAAAAACCAATCCATAGTTGCTTAATATAAAAAAGGATCTTCTCCCCATCATATGTAATCATATGATAAATTATTAAAAATGAAGTTTGGTGTAATTTTAAACTAACACAAAATTATCATATTATATAATTTATAAGAAAAAAAATAAAATAAATGATTATACACGGATCTTATATATAAATTTTATTTATTTAAATTTATTTTAAATAAAAATTAAGGGAAAAATCCATAGTTTAGTGTCAATTCTATTTTGGACCGTTTTGAAAATATAGTGTGTTGCTATATTCGCTCTTGAATTAAAATAAATTTAATAAATTTCTAATTATTTTAATAAATTCCATAGCTTATCATCATCTTAATATATATCATTATTATTATTATTATTATTATTATTATTATTATTATTATTATTATTATCACTTAAGTACAAAAATTAATTTTAAATTAATTTAATCAATAAATTACACTTTTAAATACTTATATAAAATTTTCTTAAATAATATCAACTTTTATACTCTTCATCCTATAAAAAATTAAAAATGATGTTTTACACTAGTTTTAATACTCGGTTAAAAATGTCTTTCCAAGTTGAGCACCAACACAAGTCGCTGATAACGATTACCATGTCAGTTTCTGGTCATGATTCAATTCAAATATTGATGTATGCATTGGTCCCCTGCTCGCTGTTTTAATCAACCACTTTTCATACAATGATTGCCTGAAATCGGTACCATTATCAGCTGAATTCAAAAAATAATATATAATAATTTCATTAATTTGATGGTGAGGTTTAAATAAAAAATGGCTGTTATCAGCTAAATGTTTAGCATTTGATCATGCAGCAATCAATTATCTATAACTATAAACAGGGCAGTGTACTCCTCCCTATATATAACAATATTTAGTGCATCGTAAGATGTAATCAAGGTTTGGCAAGCCATCTTATTCAAATTTCTAGTTAATAATAACCGTATGGTCTGTGTTATGCAGGACCCACGCATGAGCATGATCCCCTATAGGCACATCACTTTCTCGCAGTATAAGATGCAATATCTTGCACTATAGTTAGTCCATAAATAACCATTATCATAATCATAAGTCAAGATAGTAAATAAGGATTAATGCGTATGGATACACTTGGTGATCTACAGTAGATTTGTCAGCTTTTAGTGGTTGGACATCATGCTTACTTCATGCATACATATATGTCAAAATTTAACCTGGCAAGTAATTAAATGAACTAGGACATTTATAAACAGAAAATATAACACGTTAGATGTTCTGTACCTATAATTAGGACATGCCAAACTGTTGGCAATTTAAATTTGAAAATTTATTGAAGTGATTTTAGCAGTTGAAATATGCAATTTTTCTAATGATATGTTGGGTGTTATTTAATGGAGGATGTGAAACTGATTAGATTACACAAGTAATTGCCGACCACTGATACTTTGCGGGGTCGGTTTCATATCCACCTTTTTTGGGTCTAAGGTTTCGCCAATTGAATGGGTCCAAAAGACGTATGAATCGATTGCTATTTAATCCCTTTAATACATCACATCGAGGTTGATAACGTGCAGATTCTCAGATCTGAACTCGTGTCTTTTGTTTAGATGAATATAAAATATCACACGCATTAGGAAGGAACATACTAACGACAGGTTTAAGTAGTTTAAAAAAAGTCAAAATTTTATGTGCCATATTGTGTGAATAATTATCAAACAATCATGTTTTAATGCTTGGCGTTTTCTTAATTTAAGTCACATTTGATTTCTTGAACATGAAAACAATTTCATTGCGACAATAATTGACCAATTTCTATATAAACACCTATTATATCAGTGGAATGATTGCTTAACATATTCTTATTTTACGGAATAAACACTAAATCAAACAATCTTCAATAGTATTGTTATTTCCCAAGTTGTTTTATTGGTTAGGAGCATCTTACCCCTCCATTGAGTTGACAAACACAAGATATTGTTTTTTATCTACATTTCTCTTCAAAGCAAAGGTATTTTCAGATTGTTTTTTCTGTCTTGAATTTCACTTCATTCTTACTCAAAGGTAACATTGCATTGCTTTTGCATATACATTAATGACATTCTGCACCTAACATAAGAGGGAATGAAAGAAAACAAAATAGCACACTGTTCTTCTTACTAACATGAACAAGGGCTAGACAGTAATTCTCTTTTGTTTTGGTTCAATAATAATGAGTTCGAAATTCGAATAATGATCGGTGATCATTACAACTAGTTAATCTTACAAAGCACAATCCATTGACATGTGGAAGAAAACCTTTAGCAGATAAAATTGAACTATAAGATAGATTCATTTAGTATGATATAAAGCAACTTAGTGCACAAATGAATGAAAATATGAAATTAGAGCGAAGGACCCCACTTTGCTTCCAAGATACAGAGTGACAAATATGCAAGATTCGGGGTTCCTGGCCCCCGAATTGAGGCATGTGCTGATGTGCAGAACTGAAATTGCAATTATGGTGTATGGGTAGCAAATAGCAATAACATTAAAATGTATTTTCCAATGAGTTGTTTTTCCCCCAATGCACTTAAATTTCTACAATAACCATATTGAATACAATTTTAGTATTTGGAGCCTCTAATCTGAAGTTCTGGTCTAAAGCATACTACATGTAGAATTGTAGTTGCATTCGATCAGATAATAATTGTGTCCTTTAACATTGTTGCAACTTTGACACCAAATCACATCGTGAGTTATTCAATCTTTTATTTTTCTTTTACCTAGTACTAGTATACCATTTTGTCACGTACAAATGTTTGTTTACCTCTCCACTTTCCTAAATTCTGCAAAAGATGATCTTGTTGGTGGGGGATGGTTGGTCAATATCTTGATGCTTTTTTCGGTATTGTCATGACATGGGCAGCTTTACCCTTTTGCTTTGAGCCTGTGGCCTCTGTCCAGTACCATTTGGAGCTTCTTCTCTCGTGAACACCCCCCTTTGTCTCTTGAAAACATGCACACTTTTTAAGATGTAGGCATCATTTGATATGATGTGGCATTTGAGGTGGCATTTGAGGTTAATCAAAGGGTTGAGGTTTCATTGCTTAGTGTGTGTGTGGGGCGGGGGGGGTGCTTGTAGCGTTGTAGGGTAGTGATTTTTTTTTTTAATATGTGGGAATCAAACACCGTACTATAAGATTTACAACATTTATAGTGTGTTTGGAAATACGTTTCCACACATTTAATCACGTCCGTCCAAGATCAAAAACGTGAAAATAAACTTTTTCGTTAACGTGGTTTTCAAAACGTGTATCCAGACACACTCTTACACACCTTATTCAATCAATTGAGTTAAACTCATCCCTTTGGCTTTCATTGGACTCTTCTTTGGTATCCAACGAAAAGGATAGGAAAAGAGAGTTACTTTTTCTTAATTACTAATGAGAAAGGTCAGTGGTGAGTGAAGGATTAATACAAAGGGATTCACATTCACATGGTGGGGGGTGTGCAGTGTGGTCGTGTCATTCCCATTCCAAGGCCATTGAAAGCTGCCTCCTTTGCTTTTGCTTTCCTAATCAAAGCTCTGTCCTTATTACAGTGTGGTCCATCTGCATTGCCATTTCCATCTAATATTAATTCACACTTCACAGCTGTGCCTCTGCTCTTACACTACGTTGCTTTCAACTAAAATTCAAAGGGTGATCTAGTACCACTTCATCCTTCATTCTAGTGTAGTGCCCTCAAATTGATTTGCAGTTGGCCAGCTTTGTCGACAAATTTATGGAAACAATGCCCTAGCAACAATATTTAAGATGTCGCAGAAATAATGCAATGGATATAGTTGGACCATTGGCAAACTAAGTCCATTTTTTCTTTAAATAGTATATCATTTTAGTGATCAGTATCTTAAATTGAATAAATACAACACTTGTTCTAAACATAGATATTTCTGTTTGATTTCCATCATAATCTCCGACATATAAATAAATTCTAAAGTTGATAGAAAGATAGTAAATCCTATTGTTAATAAGTAATAACTTTCATGCTGTAAAAAAAAATAATAATAACTTTCGCACAGCTAAAAGAAGATCCATAAATGATCAAAGTCATAAATTCAAAACAATTAAGCTTCTTAAATAACAAATGCATCCAAGATTTTTCTCTCACCCCCAATATATATTAAAAGATTCAAAATACAACTTTTATTTTATCTAATTTTATAACCTCTTCATCCTTGAGTTCACCTAATAGGAATCATAGGATTACTATTACCATCTTTCTATTCAAAGATTCTAGTTTATTAAATTATATGAAAAGTAAAAGAAAATAAGGGCCTAATTAATTCTCTACCTGCAAACTGACTCTTAACTCCTGCTCTTAACTTAAATAACCGTTAACAAATACCTTACACGAGTGTCCAGAAAAGTAATAGTAGAAAAGTGCACTCTGCAATTCACGCCTTGCTCGCTAGATGCTTATGTATAAACCTCCCTTGTCTGTTTGTTGATTCACAATTTCCCTGCCTTTTATGTCCAATATCTAAAATTTTCATTTCAATTTTCCATTTACCAGAAGCAGTAAGACAAATTCACCTTTGCAGAAGCACCGATAATACGAATGGAAGCATAAAGACATCACCTTGCTCTGAACCCTCTTTTTCTCTCTGGGACCTGCACTGTCCCTCTTCTTTCCAAACAAAAACTCCCAACAGATTGAGTTGCCCTATTCCCATCACAATGACAAAAATACCCATGTCCCATAGATTCTTCCATTTCCATCTCTTTTAACTGACAATATCTTTCAACCACGAGGTAAACACTAATTTTTATAATACTAATTTTTTTTAAAGGATTAACCTTTACCCACAAACTTAGAAATTGATCATATGAACACGTGTTTAATAACCATACCAAATCATGTTATTTTTCAATCCTTCCAACTTAGCACAATGTATTCTACAAAGAAGCCCAAAAGGGTATTCCTGTAAATAAATGAACAAATAGTCCAACTTTCTATCGACTGCAATCCAAGGATAAGTATAGATCTGAAGTCAGAACCAGATTACATTCTCTTTCTCTCTCTCTCTCTCTCTATTCCCACATCGTTATTCCCACATTACATTACTTTAGAAGGAAAAAATGGGTTTGCTCTGAGGCCCAAAATGGATGACGAACAACCATCGACCACCGCCGTCTCCGGTCTCCGGCAAGCCGTGGCGCTCATCTCCTCTTTGATCTCCCTCTCCCTCTCGATCAGGGTCTTCGCCGGAAAATGGCAACTGATTCGGAGCAGGCTGGAGGAGCTCCACTCGGGACTCGTCGCTGGTGATGCCACGTCACTCTCCGGCGAGCTCCCGAAGATAACGGGGACGGCGGAAGAGTGCCGCGAGCTGGCGCGGCGGTGCGTGGATCTGTCCTACAGCGGGAAGCTTCTGATGCAGAGCGACTTGGACGTGACGTTGGGGAAGTTGGAATCGCACGTGAAGAAGCTCTCTGAGATATTCAAGAAGGGCGTGTCCATGCATGGCTACGCTGTGGTGGTTTCAAGGCCTGGTTTTGGAGCTTGCAAAGATGACATGAGGTTCTACCTGAGGGACTTGCTGACTCGGATGAAGGTGGGTGATTCGGGTATGAAGAAGCAAGCGTTGATGAACTTGCATGAGGTGATTGTGGAGGATGAAAAGTACGTGAAGTTGGTTGTTGAGGTTTCTGAGTTTGTCCATGTGTTGGTGGATTTCCTAGGATCTCTCGAGGTTGAGGTTGTTGAAGAGGCTGCCAAGGTTGTTTCTGTTGTTGTGGGGTTTGACTCTCACAAAGGGGTTTTGGTTGGTGCTGGTGTTATTGCCCCTTTGATTAGGGTTTTGGAATGTGGGAGTGAGGTGGGGAAGGTTGGTGCTGCGAGATGTTTGCAAAGGTTGACCGAGAATTCTGATAATGCGTGGTGTGTTTCGGCTCATGGGGGTGTCACTGCCTTGTTGAGGGTTTGTGAAAGTGAGGAGCTTTGTAAAGGGGAATTGGTTGGTCCTTCTTGTGGGGTGTTGAGGAATCTTTGTGGTGTTGAGGAAATCAAGAGGTTTATGGTTGAGGATGGTGTGGTTTCAACTTTTGTGCGGCTTGTGAGGTCAAGGGATGAAGTTGTTCAGGTGAGTTCTATTGAGTTGATTCAAAGCATTGCCTCCGGTGATGAGTTGGTTAGGCAGATGGTGATTAGAGAAGGAGGGGTTCGTGTTCTTTTTCGTGTTTTGGATCCTAAGTTGACTTGTTCGTCTAAAACAAGAGAGGTTGTGATGAGGGCCATTGAGAATTTGTTTTTTTCATCGCCTAGTTGCGTAAGTGTTTTGATGAGTTATGGCTTTGTGGATCAATTGATGTATTATGTTCGAAATGGGGAGGTTTCGATTCAAGAGTTGGCTTTGAAGGTGGCGTTTAGATTGTGTGAGAAATCTGAGGAGGCTAAGAAGGCTTTGGGTGATGCAGGCTTCATGGCTGAGCTTGTCAAGTTTCTAAATGCGAAATCATATGAAGTTCGTGAAATGGCAGCAGAGGCTTTGTCTGGCATGGTTATGGTGGCAAAAAATAGGAAGAGGTTTGTGCAGGATGATCAAAACATTGCTCTTCTTCTGCAGTTGCTGGATCCAGGGGAGAGTAATTCGGGTAATAAGAAGTTGCTGATCTCTATCTTGATGTCACTAACAAGTTGCAACAGTGGGAGGAAAAAAATTGTGAGTTCTGGGTATGCCAAAAACATAGAGAGGTTTGCAGAAGCTGAGGTTTCTTCTGATGCCAAGAGGCTTGTGAGGAAGCTATCCGCAAACCGGTTCCGCAGTATGTTGAGTGGAATTTGGCACTCTTGAATGTAATTCTTTTTTTTATTTTTATTTTTCACCTTTTAACTGTAAATTTTTACATAATTGTCTTCCAAGTTTTGCTAATTTGATTTCCTCATCTCAATTTGTTCTTCTTTTTTTTTTTTTTTTTTTTTTTTCATTTGCCTTGTTCATGACAAGAGTAGCTCAGCATTCTTATTGAGATTGTAACAAGAAATAGTGATAACATGAAAGCTTTGTTGTAGATTTTTTTGGGAATATAATATGGCATTGTTTTTAGGCTTTTAGCTTTGGCAGTTAGTTGTGAAGAAAAACAGGATTAACATAAACGAATGTAATTAATTACTAGTGATAGTTATTACACTAGTTTGTGTTCTAAAAATATTATATTGTGTATAAATTCGTGAGTGTGTGTGAGATCACATGGGGAAGACATCAACCCTTGAGGGGCATGTGATTAGTGGCTATCTTACTTTTCTGTATTTAGCATTATATGCAAAAGAGATAGTGATAGATGAATTTTCCCATCTGTATTGTTTTGTCTCTTAGCTAGTTTGTCTTATTTACTAAATTGCAGTTTCCTTATTGTTGATTGAGAAATCACAACACGCCAATTCTTTGCATGCTTGTTGCCTGGGATCTTTCAGATAAGACAACTAAATGAACCTACATCATTCTTTCTGTTTATGTTCCTTTTAACCCCAATTAGATATCAGCTTTTGGAGTTATAAAAATAACATTGTGAAAGTGCAAGTTTCTAAATCTGGGTGAAGATTTAGGCACTTGGATTCTGTGAGGGAGGAAAGTCAACTTCTTTTGTTGGGAGGCATATGCAAGTATGGTGATATTGGGTTGAGGAAGGCACAGGAAACCCATGTTTCTTCCAATTTCCAAGATCTCATCCCAAATGAATGATTTCATTCATTGTGTTTATTGAAGGCCTTAAACATTCTTTTGAACAAAGTTGTGCTATAACATATTTTAGGAAAATGCCGACCAATGCATGAAGAGTTAAGATACTATTAAAGGAATTAAAAGTGATTTTTTTTATTTATTAAAATGTTGGACAGTGCATTCTTCTACTATTTCTATGCAACTCCAACAATTGATGGTAAACACAGCAACTAATGGTTGAAGAACTGTGCATTGTGGTAGGTGTGATCCACTTAATAACATAAAAATTTGCCATAAGTTCGGTGCTCATGTTTAAGTTACATTTTGTGTTTTTATAGTCTTGGCTTGTTCCAAACGTTACACGAAAAAGATCAATTAATGGTTAAAGTCATTTTCAATAAAATGGTTGTCTTTGCATTCACTTTGGGACTCTTGTGAATTGATTAACGCCTTACAATTGTCAAACTCATCATACTTGCATTTTCTTAAGGATTTTTCCTTATAAATTTCCCGTAAGACATCCTTCAAAATTTAGTCCTCCGCCTATCTGTATTCGGATCATTAAAATTGCAATGCTTGACATAAATCATTAATTTTTATAATAAAAAATAAGAAGAAAAAAAAGTATCAAAATAAAAGTAAAAATTATGGAAAGAATGAATAAAGAATTAATAAAAAAACAGTATTTTAACCTGTGCAAACCAACATATTTATTATATATAATTAAAATTTATAATAAATTATATATAATTATTATGTTTGATTATATAAAATATATTTAAAATTAGTATACATAAATATTTTTAATATTATATATTATATTTTAGATTTAGGATAAATAATTTGTATTAAAAAAATAATATTTTTATTTATTGATAATTTTTTTAAATTAATATTTAACTAATAAATAACTAGTACTTTAGCATGTGTGATGTATAGGTAAAATATTTATTATATATAACTAAATATTATAATAAACTATATATTTAAATATGTTTTTAGTTTCTTAAATTTAAAATAAATTTGTTTTTAGTTTCTCAAATTTAAAATTTATTTTTTTAGTCCTATAATTTTAAAATATCTTATTTTAATCCTTATACTCAAATTCTGTTAGAAAATTTGTTAAATATTATCGCATAAAATCTATCTACTAGTATTTTTGTTAGTCAAAATATCATATTAAACTTAGGTGATGGTTTTAATAGGTCACTTTCAAATATATTATTAGTGACATGAAAGACTAAAACAATAATTTTGAAAATTATAGGGGCTAAAAATAACAATTTTAAATTTTTAGGACCAAAAAAAAATTATCTTAAATTTAATAGACTAAAAATATATTTAAGCTATAATTAAATATTATATTTGAATATATAAATCATATAATTTTGTATAAATAGATATTTTTAAACATATAAAGTATATTTTAGATTATGATAAATAATTTATATTATAGCAATATTATTTTATTTATTGATAATTTATTTAAAAATATTAAAATTTAATTAATAAATAATTATGATAAATAAAAATTGAATTAGATAAGAAGTTAAAAAAATTTCTAAAAATCTTCTTGTCAAAGAAAAACTCCTAAAAATATTCTCGTATAAGATATAGATTCATGTTTAATATATAGGAATCAATTATGAATTTATGATAAATAAAAATTGAATTAGATACAAAGCTAAAAAAAATCCCTATGAACTCTATTATAGAAGAAAAATTCCTCAAAATACTCACACAAGATAGAGATTTGTATTTCATACGTAAAGGTTGACTAAAATTATATATATATATATATATATATATATATATAATATGTTTGAATATATAAGTTATATTTAAAATTAATATACATAAATAATTTTAAACAAATAAATTATATTTTAGATTTATGATAAATCATCTGTATATTATAACAAATTTTATTGATAATTTATTTTTAAATATTAGTATTTAATTTATAAATAATTATAATAAATAAAAATTAAATTAGATAAAAAAGTTTTAAAAAAATCCCTACAAATTTTTGTCGAAGAAAAACCCCTAAAAATACTATTACATAAAATAGGAATTGATGTTTAATATATAAGAATTAATTTTGTATATCACGACAAACACTTAATACAAGTAAAAGAAAACACACATAATAAAGAGATAAAAAAAAATTTTGTCTTTGATGGGCTTTGAATTTAAGATTGAACATATTTTATAATGTAAAATATAGCTAGTATCAGGTGAATTTTTTACGTAAATAAAATTTTTTAAAATTTTTTTTACCAAAATAACATATGTGTAACATTATTTATCCAACTAAAATTAATCACTGTTCATGCTCAGAATTCGGTTTCCGGGGAACCGAATTCTGAGCATGAACAGTGATTCTAGTTAGGTAAATAATATTGCACAGATGTTACTTTTGTAATTTTTTTAAAAAATATATTATTTATGTAAAAAAATCGGTATCGTAGTGAAAAGAGATCTATTTACTCTTTGGGCTGAATGACCGAAAGGTATTGTTTGGTCTGACATGTCCTTTTCCACCTCGTTATATATTTTGGGCTATACTGGATCTGCTTTTGCTTTTGTTTAAATGAGTCTACACATATATTAACCGACGAGGCCCATTAAAGAATGCCAAACATTTTTAGGCAGATGATAAATACACCTCCACTCTTGTATAAACACACCCTCTTTTTAAAAGAAAATATATAAAATATCTATATTACCCTTAAAAAAAATAAAATTCTTAAATTTACACCTCCTTTTCTTGCACCTCCGTTCCCCGCACCCCCACACCCCCCTTCCCTTCACTCCAACAAATCGGCGTCGTTTACAGAGGAGAAACCCTCGCAACCATCCCAACCAATACCTCCTATATTCTTCTAACCTAAACTTGCTATGCTATATTTATACCTTGCTTTCTGAACCACACCCTCAAACCAATCACAATCACAAACCATGACTTTCTTTACTTGCTTCTTTTTCTTCCTTCTTGCTTCATCAGCCACTGCTTGTGATCGCTGCCTTCAACAATCCAAGGCTTCCTATTTCTCCAAAGCTTCTGCTCTTTCATGTAATTACCAACATTCATTCGTTCATTACTATCTTCAATTTTCTTATAAAACGATGTAATTAATTTATTGTGTGAATTTGACATGTGAAGCTGGGGCATGTGGGTATGGCTCTTTGGCACTAGGCTTAAGTGGTGGACACCTTGCAGCTGGTGTGGCTTCTCTCTTCAAAGATGGAGCCGGTTGTGGTGCCTGCTTTCAGGTATGTACACAAATCAGGACCACTTCCAATTTCCAAGTTCTAACCAATTTTTTTATTTGTTAGTTATTATTGTCATGAGTCATGACTAATGAACATTTTTTATATATGTGGCAGATACGATGCAAGAATCCAACTGTGTGCAGCAAAGAAGGCACCAGAGTGGTGTTGACTGATCTCAATCACAATAATAAAACTGACTTTGTGCTCAGCAGTAGAGGGTTGCGAGGGTCTCTCCTGCTGGTTGGGATGGTTGCGAGGGTTTTCTCCTGCTGTAAACGACGATTTGTTGGGGGTGCGAGGAAGGGGGTGTGGGGTGTGGGGAACGGGGGTGGAAAAAGAAGTGTAAATTTAAGAGTTGAAAAAGAAGTGTAAATTTAAGAGTTTCATTTTTTATAAGGATAATTTAGACATTTTATATATTTTTTTTAAAAAAGGGGTGTGTTTATACAAGAGTGGAGGTGTGTTTATCATCTGCCACATTTTTATTACAGACTACATTTTCTTTCGTTGGTAAAAATAACAATACTTTTCTCACCTCAGCTCACCGGTTTGATTTTTCATGCCTCCAATTTTATTGTTTGCTTTTTTGTTTTTTTTTTCCCTTTTAACAATCTGGACGTAAATATATCATTTTACTCAAATCTACCACTTCCTGGACGAAAATCTCAACAATTGACGTTTGACAGGAAACCTTGTGATGACAGAAAATCATCCATCATACAGAAACTACCATTTTACATGAATCCGTCAAAATATCATTCCGGAAACATGATTGTTTCCCTAAAGACATCTTCACCCGAAGATTTCAGACCAGCTAGCTATATAGAGTCCACTATCATTTCACCCTGCTGCTTTGCCATGTATCTTTCCCTCCTCTCTTTCTGGAAACAAACAAAATCATTGATTTAGATTTAGATGAAGCATTTGTCAAAACAAAGTGACATATATATTGCAAGGATAACTTTTCCTATAAATAAACCAAGTATGCATACTCACCCATTCATCTATGACAAGCCCTTCCCCGATAATCTTTGTACCTGCATCTTCTGGGACTTTCTTACGTGCCTCAGCTGCAGCATCAGCCTCAGCCAGCTGAACCCTCAGTTTTTCCAAAGCCTTAATAAAACAATTACAATTTCATCGGTAGGCAATTTGTTACTGTATAGTATACTTGGCAAGCTTATAAACATGTACATCAAAATAAGAAAATATTTTTTTAGGATAAAACTCTAATTTGGTTCCTTATAATATTAAAAAATTTTAATTTAGTCCCAATTTATTTTAAAATTTTCAAAGTGGGACTTCTGGTCAAATTTTACAAACGGTCCGAGAGAATCACGCCCGTGATTCCACAATCACAGCCATGATTCTCACGACCTGAGAACCACCTAAGATTAAGAGATGCGAAAAGAAGTGGTGAGAATCTCGATCGTGAGAATCACAGCCGTAATCACAGGTGTGATTCTCTCGGACCTTTAACATCGTTTGTGAAATTTGAACGGAAGTCTTACATTTAAAATTTTAAAATAAATTGGAAAAAAATTAAAGTAAAACTAAATTAAATTTTTTTAATGTTATATAGAACTAAGTGCATGTTTGCATTCCATTTGTAACATGAAAATTCACGTTTACTTGAATCAAAAAAATCTTGCTTCTACGTAAATATAACATTAGATGTGAAAAGAGAATGCATAATCCGCGTTTCAAAATAAAATCCAAACATGCACTAAATTAGGATTTTAGCCTACTTTTTACCAAACAAAAGTACAATGTCTCAAAAATGGTATGTTTGGTTGGAAAGAAACACAAGAGAGGAAGGGACAACAGTAGGTTTCCTCATTTTCCCTTTACGCAACCCTTTCCTCCCTTGGATAAAAGTAAAACAGACAGTGAAGCAACAAATACTTTAGTGAATGCATTTGGAATAATTTATTTACAGTTTATTTGGAATTATAAGTACTAATGTAGTAAGAGAGAGTAGATAGGACAAACAAAAAAGTCACGATTAACATGCACGAATATTGCCACAAAGTACAAATGAAACTTAAAAAGTTCAGCACTTACAGGACTATTACGCTCTGGATCGAGAAACACAACCCGCAAAATCTGCTCCACTGTTACTTGATCCTTCAGCTCATCAAACTGTTTAGAGGAAGAACAAACCCACATGATTCAAAACAAAGCTAAATAAACGGTTGATATATAAAGAGAAAAACAAAGTATATACATACAACAACTTATTTTGATTGTGTCCAGATTTCATAATGTGTGTATAAGAGACAGGGGAGAGGGACTTGGGAGAGAGAAAGAATCCACCCAAAAGAAATTGAAACAACTGATAAAGAAATAACTAACCATTTCAGGAACATAATCAATTAATCCTTTCACCTTCAAGCTCATGATTTTAAACTTTACAGTTTTTTGTAGCTTTTCATTATTGTCTGCTGGATGCTCTATGAACTTGAACACTAGCAAACCAAATAAAAAATAGTGAGATAACACCACCTTATAACAATGTTATGGTCCACAGAAAGAAATGAAACATTAATTATTACCAGTTGCAATTATAGTCTCGCCAGGTGCAAGAAGGGCACCAGGAGGGCGCATGAAACAGCTTTTGGGTGCCGTTGTTTGAAACTAAACATACAGAATAGGTCAATAGAAAAAAAAAAAGAATGAAAAATCATTGGTTTATTCAGATGAACAAGTGTGAGAAAGTAATGTCCAACATAATAGATAGTTGATTTGAAGAGTGAGAGAAAGTGAGGCAGTAACATGAATATGCAAAAGAGGAATTGGGCATGGATAAAGAGTAAAGAGGAGCATATTTTTGAGCATACCTTGAAAGCTACATTGGATTTGCTAGTGTTTTTAATCTTGATGGCACTCTTAACCTGCTTGCCCGGTTCATCTAGACAAGAGAGGAAACAAGGATGATTAGCAAAGCGAGTAAAAAGAGAAATTGATCTGAATCAAAAGAAAAAAGGATGGAAGAAGAGGCATACAAGGGAAGTAGAGGTTATTGGAAGGATCGAGCTTGAGACGACGTCGTGTGGGGAGGAGCGATCTGGCGAGGGAAGAAGCGGAATTGGAGGTGGAAGGGTGAAGCCTGAACAAATTCCACACCTTAGACTCCGATTGTGCCTTGTTTTCACCTACGGCCATGCCTCGTAACGTGTAATTCCTTCACTCTCATACAATAATAAGAATTAAGAATGCAACACTTAACACTATATATAGTAAAGGTGGTGGTTGACCCACTCTCTAAAGCTGAAAAACAAAGCACAAAGTCTTGGTGTGGTGGTGGGTCCCACAATTGCGGTGTTCACGGTGGGAAAACTAACAACCCAAGTCCACGGATTTTGGTCTTCTTTTTCACTGCTATCCACTTCCTCCTCTTATTTCACATCCCAATTTCTATTTTTAAAAATAATTAATGTTGTAAATTTTTAAATGATATATAAAATTAGTAATTTATTTGCATAATCTATTTTTGACTTAACTATGTTGTGTCTTAAACTTTTATTTTATTGCGAATTTTGCTTTCAAATAATTTTTTCACTGAGTTTTACTCTTGAATTTTGATAGTGTTGCGAATTTTGTATACTTCTTCACCTGTCTGATAAAAAAAACAAAGGAAATGTTGATGTGACATTTAAGCTTAGCTAGATTTGCGCGAATGCATATATAAATATATAAGATATAATTTTATAATATTAAAAGAATTTAAAATTATTACATAAAATTATAAAATTAAATAATTGTAAAATATTTATTGAAATAAAGAGAATGTAAAATAAATATGATATAATTACATCTACTTCATATATAAATATATGAAGTGAGTCAATAATACCTGGAAAAAAATGAGATGTATAATAACAATTAGATATTTATATTAGAGTGATATTAATTTATTATGCAATAGATGAATGTAATTGTGATAAATTTAATGACGAAAATTTCTCTATTATCACTGATATAAGCATCATAATTTCTTTAGTGACATTTCTAAAAATTATGTATAAATAATTCTTATATGTAAATAATTTTTTACATGTTAAAACAGTTCTATAATCAATATTTTATGTTCTATATATTTATATAAAGAAAAATTGATTATAAATTTTATGTTCATGATATATGAAATAATTTGTGTAATTGAAAGAAAAATAACACAATTTAATAATAATAATAATGATAATGTTTAATTAGAAATAATTATTTTTAGTTATTTCAATGATTTATGAATTATATTTTTAAATTTAAACAATTGAAGTATATTGATAGGTTATGAATGAGTTTTATAAAGTATAAAATAAAAATTTATTTTAAATATATGTATATGATGTAATCATTGAAGAAAATGATAATAAAAAAATTAAAGTTAATAATAAGTATTTTAATAAAAATAATTAATTTAGAAAATTGAGTCACAGTGAAACATAATAATAGTGTTAGAATTATATTTGTATTAAGTAATTGATAAATATAGTAATAATTAACTGACAATTATATATTACTAATTAACTTGTAATTAAGAGACTCTTTTTTTTATTAAGATGTCAGTTTTTATAAATTTATTTCAATAAAAATTATTAACTAATTATTAACAAATTTTCTTTTTTTCTTTAGGAGTGTTCTTCTTTTTTAATGTAATTGTAAGTTTTTAAAAATATTTTTATCTAAGATTCATTGTCATGTGATTGAAGCCGAGTGGAACCCGATAATATATATACTTATTTTCTTTATATATAATTATTTAATCTCTTTCATTAAAAAAATTCGATATTTTCAATTTTTTTAGATTTTATATAAAGAATTGGTGTTTGATTTGTTAAATAATTCAATAATGATTTTGAGACTAATTTGAGAATCCATTATTTGGTTATCATATTGAAATTAAAAGGAAAAAAATTCAATAACTTAATATAATAATAATGTATAAATAAAAAAGTTATTTTTAATACTTTTATAATGTATTATACATTATACATTTAAGAGGTGATAATCAAATTAAAGTTTATAATAAATAATTTAATAATAAATAATCGATTCAGACAATTGTATCACAATATATAAGATATAATAATTATATTAGAATTTAAATTAAGTAATTAATATTTGTAAATTTAATTTATATGTGATAATGTTGCTATAATTTGTTTTCAGTAACTAATAACTTAAAATTTTCAATATTAGAAGTTATGTATTAATAATTAACTTGTAGTTGTTTTTCTTATTATAAATATATTGATAATTAATTTGTAATTAAGGATTCAATTTGATTTGATACATCAATTATAAGAAAAATAACTCGATAAGTATTATTAATTTCTATGATCGAATAGAATCACGAAGTTTTATGCTTGATTTGAAAAAAAAAGTTAAAATTAATTTTTTTAAAACATTTGTTGACTTGCCAAATAATTCAATACTGATTTTAGTACTAATTTGATAATAATTTTTAATTAAAATAAATAGTCATTGTTTATGCTTTTAATGATTGAAGTGTTGTATTATTAAATTAAATTTTATTTTAAAATAGAAACTAATTTATTTTTTTACAGCAAAAATAGCAACTAATTTAAATGAATTTAATTATATGTATATGTATCATACAATAATGTGGAAGATAACAAAATTAAAGTCTGTAATAAATATTTAATTAATAAAAAATAATTTAGACAATTAAGTCATAATGAAGCATATTAATTGTATTAAAATTTATATTGAATAATGATATTTTAAATTTTAATAATCATTTTAAAATTAAAGTTTATAATAAATATTTAATATACAATAATTAATTTAGACAATTATATCATAATGAAATATAATAGTTGTATGAAAATTTGTTTAATGTTATTTTATAAATAGATAGATAGATAAATTGTATTTTATGCTTCAAATTTTTATTTTGACACAAACTATTTAATATTAATACATGTGATATTTACATTAATGTGTTGAGTTATCTTATATGAATATTAATATAAATTCAAAACAATCTTTTACAATCATGCCAAGTATAGTATAACAAAAAATCACAATTCACAAGTATTCTAAAAAATTTAGAGACAAATTTTTTGAAAAAAATTATTTTTAGATAATTTATAAATAAAGTAAAAGTTTGGGCACAAAATATAACTAAACATAATGTCATGTCAATATTCTGTTTATATTTTGACAAACAATTACCTGATGATACAATTCACCTCATTCACATAGTTTGATAGGACAAAATGTAATTAAGTTTAATATCATGTTAGTATTTCATTAGCAGCATTCTCAAATAAAAGACAATTAATTGCTTCGTATTTTAATGGTTTGAGAAGTGGGAATATTCAATTAAATGTGCATTTATAATATTTGATAGGATGAGCATCACCCATATGACCAGAATATGTGATGTGAATGTGATAGTGCCGTAATGCAACTGAACTGCACAGACACAATACAATAGAGCTTCCAAACGTGTCTGGCGTGAGGAATGTCTCCTCACTCCTCAGTGATGCGGGAAACGTTTTTTCTATTTATTATTGTTTTGCTAAAATTGGCGGCTCTGCCCAACTGCCCAAGAAGATAAACAGTTCACATTTTTTAATTGACTCGCCTTTAGACGTGGAAAATGACTATATAAGATGCGAGTAGTTACATTTGGTTATGTGTGAAATGAAGAAAAAAAACATATTGCTATTTTAAAATAAATTAAAATGTTAGATATTTAAATATACATTAATAATAAATACATCTTCACTTTACACGTCCTTTAATTTAAACTAAGTTGCGAGTTACTCTCCAAGTCGCTTAAGAGACATCAATAATAAGGGTTGAAATACAAAATATAAGAGAAAATATGAATTTGTTTTTAAATTTAAAAAATGATGCATTTTTATTTTATTAAAAAGAATGAAGTTAAACAAAACAAAATATAATTATATTTTTTCCACGCGACAAATGTGTTGGCTCAATAAATTAAATTTGCTAATTGGTGAGTTTATTTTAAATAAAAATATTTTGACTTGTATTATATATATTATTAGGTTAAGATATCGTGTCTCAATTTACTTATAAAAAAAGAAAGTTTTTTTTGAGACAATTGTATATTACCTATAGTAAGAGAATAGAAGAAAGAAAGTTTATTTTAAATGAAATTTTTTTATTTATAATAAAAATATAATTTACAGTTATTTAAAGAAGTTAAGAGACTAAAACCTAAAAAAAAAAAAAAAAAAAACTATAAATAAATTGGTTTAATTTTTTTTATGAAAATTGTGAAAAACAAAATGATCCTATTAAATATAAAGATCAAAGTAATTGGAGGAGAAAATATCTTTTTTTACCTAAAATATATTATAGATATATACACACAGAAATTGAATTCAATTAATTGAATTTGAATAGTTTAGGAGTTAATTAAAAATTCAGATCGAGCTAAAAAAGAAAAAACTTTTTATGCAGAAATATAAGCCCGAATCAAGTTTATTCCTTTCATATTCTTGAGCAATATGGTACGTGTTGTTAATCTCCATCCCTCAGATTTAGATAAAATTAAAGATTTGAGATTTTAATCTACTAACTAGTTGGTATTAGATTGCCTTAATTCCCAAGAGCGCCAACAGCATCAGTTTGGTTTGAAGCTTGTTCATATTTCTTAACAATTGTCTAGATTAAGTGTTTGTTCTTCCTCTTGTTTTGGGGAAGATAATACTGGAATCATGATCAAACAATTAAGTAATGATTTTCTTAGTACGTGTTTATGTCTATTTTCATGCCAATTTTGAGGGGGAGAAAGAGTACAAGTTATATGTTGTTGTTTCTCAATTACGCGCGTCTGATTTTGTGTTGATTATCAAATTATTGAGACTTTTGGATTGGAATAAAAAAGGAGAAGCATATGGAGTCACTTTAATGCCATACAAGTCATTAGTCACCATAGACATCAAGACTTGAGATTTTCAACCAAGATCCTTGAAATTATAGCAGTTGTAATTCAATGACTATGAAGGGGAGAAAATACAGTAAAAAGGGGAACTAGAGCAACATCAGCATTCCGAAGAAAAAAGGTGACACCCCTTTTTTGATTAACATAATCCTAGAAAATCTGGTGACTTTAAATAAAAGAAAAGGTAGTAAAAAATTAAAATTGGAACTCGGAATCATCCCATTGAAGAACCGCAGAGCCTAAGTTCTGTTCTCTTTTGAGCTTGTCTTTGAGGAACCAATCACATATCTTGGCAGCATTGAGGTCCTCTATTGGACACCCTTCTTGCTCCGATATCACTCTTAGCAAGTTCAAGGACGATATCTACACCACAAAAAAATAAAATAAAATGAATAAATAGCATGAGAAACAATACATAGTATATAGTTGTGAAGATATGACAAAGACAAACCGTTAAACGGCATAGAAAGCGCTCGTGTGTGCTCAACCCTGATATCTCAACCAAACCGGCTTCTTCGAGTGTCAAAAAGGTTCGCTTCTCGCCCTTGTTTTCTCCACCACTGCATTTCACTTGTACCCCACGTGTTGCCTTCTTTTGTGTCATTAACCATGTTTGTGTTTGTGTTTGTGTTTGTCTAGAGAATCCAATCTTTGAAGGTTTCAAGACAAACTTTGTTTCAAGACATGCGTTATAGGGTCGTAGTGAAATCATTAGTTTTGCTTTTTCTTTTCTTTCTGAGAGTGAGAGCACTAGGATTGATTAGAGAAGAGAGTATGAGTGTTCAGGGTCTCATTCTGGATGGGGCATTTGGGGCTCAAACATTACAACGCCAGAGGGAGCCTTATCTGTTTTTCTTATTATATTGTTTATATATTTTAATTTATTTATTAGTATTTATTATTAAAAAAATAGTTTTACGATAAACATATAAAATAATTAAAAATAAATCAAATTAATATTTTAATTGATAAATTTATTATTATTATTTAAAAAATTTAAAAGATAAATAAAATTTTAAGAAAAATGAGGCTTAAAAAAGAATAAAAGAAGTATTTGGGCCACTTATATTTCAAATACTGGGTTTGGATTACCTCCCAAACTGATTCATGAGTAACGAGAAGGGCCTTTAATATTATTAAGGTGGCCCATCATTAAGATATATCAAATCTGACTACACCTGATGGCTGATATGATAATTTTTTAATATATATTTTGCATAATAATTTTATTTTAAATTTTTCATTACGATATATACAGATAAATATATCCATAAACATGTATATTTTTTTTTATTATGTAAATGTATCGATTGCTTTACATTTTTCATTTTAAATTTTTATAACTTTTAAACTAGTGAACAGTTTCCAACTTTTTAATCCTCGATATTTCATTTTTTTAGATTTCAAAAAAACTTGCTTTTATCGACTAATTTTCAATCAATTAAGTCAAGGTCAAGCACAGCCTCAGCCACATCATTGTATTTGGTTTCCGTTTCCGTAATGGGATAATTTTGTTAGGGATACTATTGAACATTAAATATATAAACCTCTTAAATTCAAACCAGTAACCATGTTGCAGGGAATTAGCCTCTCTTAGACTGAACCCTCTTCAGCAAGTACAAGCATGATTATCTAAACATGTATTTCAGCATAAATCCCGATGTCCTAATTTCTGTAAAATGTTTATTTTATTTTGTAGTGCTGAAACATTAATAAAAAAAATGTCTAAGTGATTCACCTTAACAGTCGCAAAAAATGAGAAAAGCATAAAGATAGCGGTGTTGCAGTGTGTATAGACTTAAAATCATAATCTGTAAACATTTATACATAGATATAATAAATAAATCCCATAGCTACAAAAATATACATATTTATTGATTGATAAGCATGTGCATGATGCATGTCTTAACTGGGTCAGTTGGGAGCCCAGCAGCTCAAGTACATGACAGTCCTGAGAGAGTCTTCTGCCTGCTTGTTGGCACCTTTGAAGGCAGGTGAGGTTGAGAGGAACCAAGCCTGCTTTGAGGAATTAGCAGAATCCCTCAGAGACTTTATGGTTGAGTCACACTTTGATCCTTGATCTTTCATTCTCATCGCACCCTGGTACAACACCCTGCTCATGTACCTCAAACTCATCGCAATTATCTTTTGCTTTCAACAAAATGATCTCAACACCCAATAACGTATCTGCCAAGTGCAATGTGCAAGGGATATTTATACAACAAAAACGTGGGCTAACCGGACGACAAGGTTAAAACAACCGGCTGTGAATGTCATCGTTTTGTGGGTAGAACTGTGGGCATTTATAATTAATAATTCTGTGGGCCGAGGACACGTGTCGGTTAGCAACGCCACGTAGGATGCTTTTGAAGAGGATTTCTTTACGAATTTGAGCATTAACGGGGAAACGGTCAAAAGTCAAAACGGAAATTAATTAGTGACGGGATAAGAATGAAATAACTTGCTTTGATTGCCTTCGATTATGCCCTTTTTCTTTCTTTTTCTAATTAATCGCCTATTTCTTTCGGCTTTTCACCGTGCTTATCGCTCAGACTGTATGAAGTATACGTATTCAACTCATTCTTTTTATGACGAGGAAGATTCTGGATAATACCATGGTTGTATTCGACTGATTTGTAAATCCAAATCCTTCCCTTTATTTTAACATATTATTTGTCACATCACATCATTAATTATGTTAATTCACGGGCTCGAATATTTTTTTTATCATTTATGATTTGTTTGGTTTAAAATTATTTTTTAGGTTGTTTGATTATGTAATATAATAAAAGAAAAGAAAACAGATATGTATGAAATGATATAAATATTTCCATTGCAACAGTAAATAGGAGTATTTTTTTTATTTTTTATCCACTAAAGTTTTATCTTTTTTCTCTCCAAAAATAAGAAGAAAACATATTTACGTAAATCCTACTATTTTTTTTTTTATACTTTTCTTGTCGATCAAATGACGAAAAGTATTTTGATGAATATGTATTTTTTTCCCTTTCCACTGCTTTTCTTATGTTCCAAACATAGTGGTTGGGATTTTGTTAATATGAGAAATCCTACATGATACTATGTATGAGTTTGTTAAAGGTCGAAGATGTTTTTAATTGAATATTATAGAATCAACTTGAAAAGGTATGAGGTTGCAAAATACAAAATAAGATGTTAAATATATATGATTAAGGTGACTTACCACATTCCTCATATTAAAAATTATCATCTTTGAGTGTCTTAGTATAAGTGATTCAACAATTAATTTAACATATACAAATTCTTATACTATGCTTAGAATTCGAATTTAAAACTTAATCAAATCCCTCAAAATTAGCTAATAAAATATATGAGACTACAAATTAAGATAGACTTGTATCTTACTACCAGTGACCTAGGATTTGTTGGAGTGAGTAGGTTTGGGGGAATGAACATAGGTTAGGTTTGGAACTTGGAAGTAGTCAAATTTCGCCTTATTTCTAATTATAAAGTCCAGTTTAATTGTTTAGTAGATGGAATGCCCGTTCATCATTTTTTTTTTTAATAATCAGTCATTCATCAAATTGAATATAAAAAAATATATTTTGAAGGATAAATTGTATTTGTCCCTTATAATTTTTAATTTGTGATTTTGATTTTACTTTTTTAATTATGTAATTTTGGTCATTTAAAATTTCAAATTATACAACTTTAATCACATTTAACTAATAATTGATGATGATGTGGTACTTTAATGCTAATATGGATTAATGTTGTGACATAATAATTCATCTATACTGATGGTGATAATAAAACACTCGGATGATATAAATCAATAATATGATTTTGATTTAAAAATATAAGATTTATTTAAACTGTATTTAAACCATAAAAAAAGTTTCTTTTACTAACTTAATTAAAAGCTACTATTTAAAAAAATGTTCTATAAAATTAAGTAGCTTAATTTCTTTAGAGTTATATATATATATATAAATAGTGCTTGACCCGACTTTTTCTTCTGAGGAAAGAATAAGCTGAAAAAAAATCGGATTAAATACACCCTTTAAAAAAATAATAAAAGTGATTCTATGAAAACTACAACTCATAACTTTTACAATAAGTTTCATCATTTGAACTACTAGTTCAATTACTTTTATTAAATTATAATTTGAATATATATATATATATATATATATATATATATATATATATATATACATTACTGTATGAATTAATTGTGTTTTTTTTAATTTCTTATTTAATGTTAAATATAGTTTAAAATAATAAATAATAATTTTTTAAATAAAAATAATAAAATTTTCTTAAATTAATTATAAAAATATTATTTAATATATTAACATAAACATATAATTCCATTTATCTTTTGTTTTCATTTTAATTATGTGTTTTTCCTCTTTTTTTAAGACACCAGTTAAATTATATTATTTATTATAATATAACAAAATTTATATTACTTATTGTATAAAAATATATTGAATAATAATCCTATTAATATTGTATTATTTATTTCACTAATCATAGTAACTTTGCCTGATTCAAGGAGCAGAAGATACATATGATCTTTATTGAAAAAAAACAATTATTTACTCTATTTTTTATTATCTAATAATAAAAAGTTATTGTTTAACATATATATATTTTTATGTAATATATATAAATATATAATAAAAAATAAATAATACAATATTAGTTTGGTCGGAGCAAATATAATAAAACGTCATTTGAAAATGTTTGTGGAAAGAGTGATTATTCAAAATCAAACTATGTTAAAATTAAAATTACTGCAATTGTGATTAAAATAAAAAAGATTAATATAGCTAAGATATGAAAGTGAAAAATGTGATTGTAGTCTGTAGACTATACCCTCTGATATGTATAAAAATAAAAATAAAAATAAAATGTATCTATTTTCATTACCATTCAATATTCATTGTTATCTACCTCTCCTGAACTCAACGCTGAACACAGAAGAGTGGTGATGGCGATGGCGATGGATATCCTTGGTTCACACGTCTTGGGCCTCCGATATTTTGAAAGTTCCCGCACTCGTACCACCTGGCGCTTCAACGTAAGGTCTCTTCCATCCATTCTTCTTTAAACCTAGCTCTCATTTCCCCTCAAACCCTCAATTTCCCCTCATTTCCACTCGCATTCCGTCAGGGCCACACTTCCATTTCCGCACCAAAACGCTAAACATTACAAAGAGCTTCAAGCCGCCGTTGACGTAGTTCACAGGGCTTGCAATCTCTGTCTCAATGTAATTACGTTCTCTGCCTGTGTCTCCTCTTCTTCATTTTTTGTATTGCCTTCTGCTTCTTCTTAATTTTTGTCCCCACTCCGCAGGTCAAATCGTCTTTGCTCTCAACTCATGGCAAGGTTCTTGAAAAAAATGACCACACTCCCGTCACCGTCGCTGATTTTGGAGTTCAGGCTCTCATAAGTTTGGGTATTATTAACTCACTGTCATGTCAAATACTTTAATAAGAATACTTTAACATGTTAATGAGTTGTCAATGAAAATCAATGTGCTGCTCTTTGGTCAATTACAGTTCTACATAAGTTGCTCTTTTATCTGAGGACATAACAGCAATATGGTGATTATTTATTTTAAAGAAGGATTCCATGAAACTTGGAAAATGCCAATGGAATCTCATCAGTACTCATAATTTCTGGCCAATGTGATTCGTTGAAAGTCTAAACATTAGTTTCCTTCTTTTAATGTAATTAACCAGTGTTATGATTAGTATAGTATGTAGCCTTGAAAATGATTTATCAGAACTTATTATTCTTTTCATGGGATTGAAAATTTCGGTTTTATATCTTATGTGGTTATCAAAACAGAGTTAAATAAGCTGTTCCCTTCTATACCTTTGGTGGCTGAGGAGGACTCCGCTTTTGTGAGATCAAGCAACTTAGCAGACACTGTGCTTAATGCAGTAACTGCTACTGCTAGCTCCACTTGTAAACCATTGACACAAGATGATGTGCTTGATGCAATTGATAGAGGGGGCAAGGATGCTTTTGTATTTGGACCAAAGCCGGCCACATATTGGGTGGGCATATCTAAGCAGATCAATTAAATGCTATAAAGTGATGCAGTGTGACTTATTAAAATTTTAAAAATTCATTTCTGCTTTCTGGCTTCAATTTCTATGTTGTTGTATGAGATGTTTGTTCAAATGGCATTCCTCAAGATGAGAAAATGGTAGTAATTATATTTTCTGTTTTATGAAAACTACATATTTTTACATGTTGACTTCTACTAATCATTGGGGCCTTATCTATTTACAGGTTAATATTGGACACTTATAAATTTACTTTTCATGTTTGATTTTTCCCATTATAACTTATGTTAAGTCCATTGAATAAATACAGGTGCTTGACCCAATTGATGGTACACGTGGTTTTCTAAAAGCTAGCAGAGCCTTATATGTGGTAAGTCATAATGTAGATTGGTGCTTTTTTTATGGGGGTGCTTGGATAAACTTTTTCATTAACATTTCTAGGAGAAGGACATAAAATGAAGAAAAAAAAATGAAATAAGCTTGTCTTTAAGCTGAAATTAACTTATAGTTGAGTCAATTTTTTTCCAAAAGCTAACTTGAGAGAACTTCTATAAGCTAATTTTAACTTTTGGAGAAGTTTATTTCATTTTTATTTTTATTTTCTTCTCTTATAAATGTTATGGAGAAGTTTCTCCAATCAGATATTATATAGATACCTTTTGAAATTCTTTTCATATAATAGTATATAACAAAAAAATTCATAATGGTTCCATCTGGAAGAGCTCTTTGTTATAAGACTAAACCATTATTTGTGATAGTGCCTGATTTATGATGCACTTTCCTCTCAAGGTACGGGTATAAACAAGCTGTGTGTGTATCTTTAATTAAGGAATACTGGCAAAGAATGTAATTTTCTTCACAGTGCATCATATGTTTATCCGACATTGTCATTATTATCTCAATTGTTGTCTAAGGGATTTCCGGAAAATATAGGTTGGTTTGGCTCTTGTGGTTGAAGGAGAGGTTGTAATTGGAGTTATGGGCTGCCCTAACTGGGAGGAAGATTTATCTGAGATATCATCTGCCGAGATTGAGGAGGGTTGGGATTCTCTTCGTGGATCAGGAGCTGTAATGATTGCTCATAAGGGATGTGGAACATGGATGAAAAGTTTGAATAGCCAACTCAAATCACCTGGTGTGTGGACCAGATGTTTTGTTGATGGATCTGACATAATACATAAAGCACGCTTTTGTATTCCAGATAGTCAAACATGGGAATCACTGCCATTGTCGTCTTTATTTAGTGCAACAAACAAGGCTGATAATGTAGGGAGCAATCAAATTCATCTATTGAGGACATGTTGTGGAAGGTCTCAGAAATGCTATCTATGTATATATTTTTTTTACTTTATTACACCCAATCAGAACTTATTCCATAATTGGTGGTCTACGAAGTGATGTGTGGAGTAGATGGTAAAGTCTAAAGCAATCGTTATTTTTTGTTTTCTGATTCTACTTTTATTGCTTACACTGCCTGAAGTTTGTTTTATATTAAATTACAGTGCGCTCTTTGAAAGGAAGTCTTGTTAATAAATATCTTATATCTGATGCTTAAATCATGAAGTTGTTGCTCTAATTAATGCAATTCATTGGTAGTTTCATCTCATTGTGTTAAAATTGCCAATATTTTTTAGCTTCATTGATTTTCATCTTCTCTCTCCTCCATTTGCTCATTTCTTGACATTCTTATGGATCAATGCAGTTTATGCAAGTATTTGATGGTGGCCTCAGGTAGAGCATCTATTTTCATTCAACAAGCAAAACAGAAGACCATTATAAAGGTATCCTTACAATTTTTAAGTTTATAATGGGATGGATAATTTATGTAGTAATACTTTTCTTTTGAATTATTTGGTCTAACGTAGGCCTGGGACCATGCTGTTGGCTTGATATGCATTCATGAAGCTGGTGGGAAGGTAAAAAAAAAAAATCATATTGTTTTTGTCTCTGGTAAAATATATGAAAAATATTTCTGTATCACAATTGTATCTTATAGGATATGTTATCCTAGATGATCTCTTAAGAATGGTTTCCATATTTTCTTATATTTCATGATTTGTTTCATTATTAAATTAGAATTAGAATTATGAGTCCAGTGTATATATAAATTAGAGCACCATTTCTAACTTCAGAAAATTGATCCAAATATTACTTGAGCAAGAAAGAAAAATAGGACTTCAATAGTTACACTAGAATTTCAAGCGGATGTTTGGTAGAGAAAAAATCAGGAAAATACAATGTATTTCGGGTTAGTGTGATTTGAAATATTGGATTTTGGCAAAATTTACATAATGTCATTGTTTATTTCCCTCCCTATTAATAAAGTGGTGTTTCGCTTGATATGGTGTGCTTGTTTTCATTGTTAACATGTTGGTATACCAAATATGAGAATATACTTCTGAGTAGTGGTAAATTGGTACTAATTTGCATCCTTTGCCTAATACAGAGCATTACTATGCTACTAACATACACTAATGTACCAATAGTTAACAAAATGCTGTCACATGCTTCTATGTTTGACCAGATAATACATGTCTATTTAGGAAACAAGGTTAGCTTTGGTGAGTATGGATTTGTATTAATTCCAACTCGTTCGATTACTGAAGACAGCGCTTCCTAGTTCTTTATTTTCTTTCTCTATGGCCTATTAACTTTTCATCAATTCATGTTGGATATAAGATAACGAGTTACCACCAAAATCTTTTGCGCATTTCTTTTTCTTTTAGATGTGTAGTTAAAGATATGAATAATTTCTTCTAAGTAATTCCGCCGAAGCTATTACTACTGTAAATAATTGTAGTGCCCTCTACAACTGATGGCAGGTAGTTTAAATTTCCTTTTTCATCTAATTAAACAAGCATTTATTTGCTATGGAATTCTCGTGAATATATGTATGGTATTGTGATTTCTTAGTGCCCGAAGGAATTCTGGTAGAGGTAATGTGGGATGGGGGATTGTGCACAGCGGTTGAATCCTTTTACTTCTGTCTTGTTAGCTTGTCCAGTCTTGGATTTATGAAATGCCTTATAAGTTGTTTTAGCACAGATTTATAAATTTGTGTAAACTTGTTTATGGTTCCAGACATTACTGTATAGTGAATTTGATCTTTTTTCTTTTAATTGTTTCATTTGATATCCAATTTGATCAGGTAACTGACTGGAAAGGCAGTGAAATAGATCTTGCCGTGGATCATGTTGGCCGGCGGTTTTTATTTCCGTCTGGCGGTTTCCTTGTTACCAACGGCAATTTACATAATCAGATTTTGCAGATTATTCATCAGACTTCAATAGTTTGATGATTGGGGAATTGTTCATCCTCATTATTTTGTGAAAAAGATTTATATCTTTTGATTTTTTTTAACCTTTGTCCCAGATAATCTTATTATATTTTCGTTTATGAGATATATAATTACTATCCATTATTAATTATTGTAACACTATGTGGGAGCTGGTTTAAAAAGGCCTATGCAAATGATTCATACACTAGAAGATTTGCTCTGTTCACTTCGACCTGCCGTTGTTTATTTTTTTGCACATTATTTATTCTAGATTCTAGTAATCATGGGTTCCATTTAGTAATATATTTTAAGTGAATAAATATAAATTTAATTTTCTGTTCTTCTGATCATCGACCCTTTTTCTTCTGTATTTAAGCATACTTGCATAGGATGGCAGACAGACTTTTTTTTGCTTCATATTGGCTCTTATGACTAGAAATGTGATTTACCTTAGCATGACAAAGGGGTACACGTTCCTAACTAATAGTAGCCCCTTTGCCAAATATTACAGGAAAAACCAATTCTGTTAATTGCTACATTTGCATAAAACACACTAAGGTTCTTGGGCTGGGATACCTCTAAATAAATTGAATTTTTGAGGGAATTCTTCCAATTATTTATTATCTTCCATTCCAAAACCTTGATTTTTAATTTGAAGGAATTTACTACACTTAAAATTGTCGTACAACTTCCTATACGAATAATAGCGGTGACGTTGAATCAAATTGTAGGTTAATTTAACTTAATGCCTATATGTGCATATCCATAAATCATTTTGGTCTTTTAATGACTATTGACTCCTTGTTACCTATTTTGTCACGTTTATAGGATTATAAAGCTTTTATAATTAAACCCTAATTTGTTCAGGAAAGTTCTGGCTCCATAAGGGCCAGGTGTTCTTTATAAATTAAATAGTATTGTCTCAACTCTGCTTATCTTTCGCCAATTATATGCCATCGTGATCAATTATTTAGACTGGAATATGGTTCTTACCAATAGAAGTAGCCAGCAGAAGACGACGACGACGACGACGGTAATTTAAAAATTGTGCCTGATACCTTAAAATAGTATTACTAACTCTTTACTCACGCAATCTTCGGATCTCGTATCTGGAAATAATGCCTTAAAACAAATAAAATAAGTTGCAAAGTTTGTTGGAGCTATTGAACAGCTCATAACAAATATTAACAAATGCTACGACAGTAGTCTACCAAATTTGTGTACACAAATGCCTGTTTACTACACGTGGACACCTTCTTGTGGATGGATGAGTTAAAAAAGAATATGTTTAGGACAAATAATTTCTCTTTAGGCATAAGTGGAGGGCAAATTCTTTTTTGGAGACAATGTATTTAATAATCCACTCAATAAACTATATGATGATTTCGTTACGTGACATGACAACAACGTCTCTAGATATCAGGCACGAAAACTTGATCAACGTATCATAATCTTTTGTAGATTGTGGAAAAGTTGGGTATGAATTAATAAACATACATTATTTGATAATGGCTCCCACACTCTCAAATATTTAAGAAACTTTTAATATAAAAACTTCAACATTTTCTTGAGGGAGGTAAAACTATAGCGACCCAGCCAAAAAGTGTAGAGTTAGGTTTAAATTAATGGTGGCTATCAGATATGAGAAATTAATAATAATAATAATAATAATAAACACAAAGAGAAACAGATCCTAGGGGGAAATCTCAGTACATGATTAAATTAACGTTTGACTTTATACTTTTTGTGCATTAGGCAGAGTTGGGTGAGACCTTTTCAAGACAATGTATCCGCAGTAACCAATTGTAATTTCACACCTTTGCCATCATTATTCATTTCAATTCATGAACCTTGAAAATAACGAGAAAGCAACAAAAGTATCAATATCCAAATGAAAGCACTTGACCATCATAAAACTTTTAAGGAAAAATGTACGAACAAAGAACATCAATTTTATATATATATAACGAGTATTAGGTGAAAAATGAGAATGCCAAAAGAGTAAATATTATTCATATACAAGGTTATATAAAATTAAATTTTTTTAATCATATATAATGATTGTTCAATCGAGATTAATTCTTCTCATTTTTCATATTTTCACTTGATATGCTTTTTATATAATTTTTTTTATCAGGGATATACTTTCTACATGTATATATGTGTTGAGAATATCATTTATATAAGAAACTGAGAAACAAATATTGATCATGAAAATATTATAAATTTTTTAAGTAAAAGGTTATTTTAAATTTATTCAAATACTTAAAAGGGCACATTGTGTTTAAATTTTGAACAATTATATAAAATCTAATAATTAAAAACTACTCTTTTTAATTTTATGCCAGAATAAAATCTTTCTACTCGATAGACATTATATGTCAAATTTAATCTCACAAGTCTTTCATAACACTGTTATAAAATCTTACGTCACCAGAATCAATCATCAGTTAGCACGTATTAAATTAACGGCATAAAAATTTTGCTAATCCAGTGATATTGATTGGAAAATGACTACATTATTATACAAAATTCTGGCAAATTTGCATGTAATCTCCAAAGGTAATTGAGATCATTTAATTGTATTGATTTTATTTAAAAAATGAAAATACTGATTAGAATAGTATAAATATTTTGTTGAAATTTTAAAAGTATAAACTTTTTGTTGAAAAGTTTAACAACATTATCTTCCATGCAATTTTAATATAGTTTTTAATAATAAAAAAACATTTTATATGCTGATTCCTTAATTAAGTTAATTAGCACCTATAAGATGCTGGTTAGCAAGACTTATTTTTTAAAAATATATTTCTTTTCTAAACTACCCTTCAAGAAAAAAAATGAGTCATTGAATTTGAAATTAAAACATGAATTAAATTAAAAATATTTTAGAGATAATATCATTAATCATTAAATGGGATAAAATTAATTTAAGTTTATTTATATTTAAAATTAAAGTACATATATATTTTTTCTTATATCCAACTATCCAAGACCAGATGAAGCAATGACAGAGCGAGCAAATCAGAACTTTCCATAATGGTATAATGTTGAGCGGTTGTCATGTTTGAAAATATTTTATGAAATAGATGTTATTTATACATGGTAAAAACCACCAAAACTAAATCAAAGTTTCATATAAAAAAAATACAATAAGATTACTTTCAGTTTTCCCTTAACAGGTGATTAAAGAACTTTCTTAGGGACTCAAACTCAATTTATTCAAACAAACAGGCATTAATATTTACTTACATACAAATATTTTAACTCTCGCTAAATCTGTTAAGCTTTATTCTTTTCAATTATAGAGTTTTGTTTTATGTTTCATCTTAGTGCATTTCTAAGTTCTAAATGCTCGCGAATGGTTGCTACCTCTTGTTATGGAGATTCACTTCATTAAACATGAAAGTCACAAGCTTGGGCATTGGAAAGTACTCTTACTTGAAGCTCATAAAAGAGAAGTGAGATCGTAAGGGCATCTCCAAATTTGAATCATTTCATGCATTGAAAAGCGTAAAAAGTGGTCTTCAGTATGTTACGTTAGCATTAAACAACTCAAACACAAATTTACTTCAATGGTAAGAAACTTTAAGAAATTCAATTTTTATAACTTTTCTTTCTAATCATTTATGAACTAACGACTCTTTTTTTTCTTTCTCAACCATCACTCTCTTCCTCTCTCATTTTTCATTTTTCTCCCCTCACTCTCCATCTCCCCGTTGCTTTCTTCCTTTCTCCTCCATCTTCTTGTCGTCCTCCATTGCGTCATCCTCTCTCCGTCGTGCCCACGTCAGCCAACCCCTGCCTCGCCAGCCCAGCCTAGCCCCGCTGCCCATTTCTTGGCACTTCTGTATGACGTGTTGGCTAACATTGTCGCCTCCTTCGACGATCCCAACCTCTGCGCGGCATCGCTCATGTGTCGTGCCCGGTGGGAAGCGTTGTGGCTGCTGTAGGAGGCCATGGTGTTGCTCTAGTGGGGGAAGCGCTTCAAGCAAGGTCGTTGCAACGTCTGTCGCAACGTCGACAAGGCTCTCAACGCCTTTAATAAAGTCGTCGCATACGGCTCCACCCTCGGTGTCAAACCTCGCGCCTCCACCATCAACCCTGCCATTGTCAAAGCCCCATCTCACCCCGCCTCATTGATCTCTTCCCCCACCAAAATCTGGTAAGCAACAGTTGCTTGCAGAAATAAATGTCCCTCTTTTTCAAGCAACTCATATTGCCACGTAAGAGTGCTCCAATGGGAAGAAACTGTCCCTTGAAAAAAACGGGACAAACAATTCCCATTGGAATTACTATAAGATAGATAAAGTTGATATAAAGTAACATTCATTTTAAAAAGTACTATATGAACTCTATTAATTAACAATCAATTAGTTGCTAGTATTTCTATATGATTTTAGCGCCACAACTCCTTATCATATTGATAAGTTTTATATTTGTTTTAATTATGATATATTTTGAAATATTTATCCGCTTTTTTTTATTTGTTTTTTATTTGATTTAAATTAATTTTAATTTGTATAATGTTAACTTTAGTTTATAACTTAAATTTATAGGAAATTTTCAAGTTTTTTATTATGTTAATTTGTAGATAAAATGAAAAATGATGAGAAACATTGAAAGAAACAAATAGAAAGCAAAACATCAAGATAAAAAAAAATTGTTAAATTTTGATGCTCAACATAAAAATTTCACACTCAAGAGTAACCTTTCAGAGAGTGATTTAATTTATCACGTTGAGTGTTAAATTTCACACCAATTGTCAATACCACAATTTCAGAGGTCAAGTTTTATTATTTATTGTTTAATTCATGTTTAGCGTAGAATTTCACATCCAACACTATAAGTGTTGACATGTCATTAATGAAAAGAGACAAAAAAAGGTTTACGACTTAAAAAGGGACAAATTTGAAGACACGTCATTAAAGAACATTTATTGAAATGTGTGTGGTAGCCGGAAGAATTTTCATGGCTTCAAGATTAAATGTCTTCCTTTCTTCATTTTTCTTGTACTCCATGTCTATATGTAGTTAAGTTCACTTTTATTGAAGTTTGATGTAACCATACATATTTTCATGTTTACATTCTAAGTTATTGAGTATTATTGCTCTTTTCTTTACTTAATACTTGTTATAGTTTGATCCCTTTAACTTGATTTTATGGGTTTAAAGTGATTAAAAAATTCATATGAACCTTTAAATTGAAGTAGAGCAACTAATGATGCTTACCTCTAGAAATAAAGTAAATATTATTAGTCATTCATAAATTATTGTTCGTACCACTGAGTTCTTGGTTAAGTTAAGCAAAAAATTAATTTATTCAAAATATTTAGACTCTAACTTGTAACGAACTAAAATTTGGGAATATTTGTAAGATAAATAATAATTTATGAAATTATAACTGAATTAAAATGTGTTTATAAGCATAAAAAGATGATTTAATGAGATTAAACTCTAACATATTTTATTATCGTATTAAAAATAATTTTTGCATTGTACATGTTCGTAAAAATATCAAAATATTTCTTGTCATTTTTTTTTATTTAAGCACTTTCTTTATTTTTACAAACACATACGAGATAGAAATAGAATACCCCTTGTATTTTATTATTAAATTCCTTTTGCCTGTACAAAGGGGAAAATAGTATATATATGAACTCGTATAGCAACATGTTCACGGCGGTGACCGTTTATAATTGTTTTAGTTAACAAAAATAAAAGAAGTAAGACTCAAGTACTCAACTCTCACAAAATACAAGAGTATAATATTCAAATATGATACGTTAATTCATTTCTTCAAAACGAAAATGAATTAAAAATATCTTATAAAATAAGTAAAAGTATCTTTAGAAATGAACCAAAAAATTAAAATAATATATGAAAAGGTAACGAGATAAAGATTTGTGTCCCAGTGAGACGCATTTCCTTGAGCTTTTGCTAACTTTTCCATGTCGGAAATTATGGACTCACACGGTGTCTCTATCGCTTTCATTTTCTGTAAATCTCATTTATATCAATAATATGGCCGGGAATCATAAGTATATATATTTGACTTGTAATTTGTTCTATAGCTGCCTAACTCTAATCAGAGAAGTTTTCTTGCCTACAGTTACATTAAGACCCATTTTAAAATAATAATTATATAATTCCTTAAAATATTAACGAATAATTAAAAATGTTTTTACGAAGGATGAGGCTTTTATTAAGTTTTATATCTTAAAACATAATCATTACTTGATCTATAATTAGAATCATGTTGGGATGAGTATTGTACCATATATACCGTCAAAGATGGCTTCCCTTTTCAAGAAAAGTAAGCATCGCATGTGACTTAAATAGCTGAAAAACTGAAATCAATTGATGAAATAAGGAGTTTGAATTTGAAGCTAGCACTCGCACTACCTGTGGGGAGAAGTCAATAAAGTTTTCAAAGTTCACTTTCACGTCTTCGATCGCAACACAAGTTAAAGAGAAAAATCAGCAAATTAATAATATTTTGCGGCTGATTTTTTTTTGTTTTTTGGAGTTTCATAAAAGAGTTTTATTTTCATTTACTAAATAGTATACTTTTTTATATTATTCACCAATTAAAAACTATCTTAAATGTTATTTTTTAAGTAGTTATTATAAAATTAAAAGTTTTATGATATATTAAATATATATAAAATCCTAGATTTGAACATCAGAACGACTACTAAAAAATGACAGTGGAATGGATTGCAAAGGCTGATTGTAACATATATAATAGAAATGTAAGAAAATCATGTAAACCCACTTTTTCATAATAATTTAAATAAATACTCAGTAGATCTTCTCGCATATCATGCATAATAAATGTTCATGATATATTTTATATTTCGGCAAACACCGAACTCTATTATAGCCACGGTGTATATTAAATGCCCATCTTCAATCTTCTTTGCATTTATTGTGTACACACATTTAAGATGGTGACTAAAACAGTACTTACATTTGCTCAAATGTCTTTTGGACTACTGAGGCAAACATGCTTAGTTTATTGGAAAAAAAAAATTATTATTTGAGATAGTGTTTTTCTTATATTAATTAAAAGTTTTGATTCAGTTAACATATAATTATTTTAAATTGTTATAAATTGTTCAGTGTATAAGGGTATGATCAAAATGAAAATGAGTGAAATATAAAATCCATAAATACTATACTTTAATATTTTTCTACATACAGAATTATATTAATAACAAAAATAATCATGTTTATAGAAATTAAACCAGATTAATTGTATTTTTCTACATGCAGAATAATTAAATTAAAAAGAAACAGGCATAACTTTACCCCTATTTCCTAATAATTAACATTCGTGTAGGTCTCGCAAGGTACAGGTTGGTTTGCAGCATAAAACACTAATCTAAAACATTATTATGAGCACAACAGATGGAACATAAAAGGCTTGCTTTAGCATAAAGGAAGAAAAGCCACGTCCATGCATAAAAGGAAGAAAATGAACGCCGTGTAGTACCTGTAATAGAAAAAGAAATTAAGATGAGAGGGGTACGTGGCGTGTCATTTTGATGACAGCTAATATGAATCCAGAAAGTAAGGGAGGTCACACTCCCGGAAAATGATGCCTACCTTCACACTACACTCCATGATAATCTTAATGCTCTCTCTTTTTTTTTTTTAATCAATTTAATACTTAATATATCAAATAATTTTACATTCACAAACACAAAAATATATATTAAATACGCTACAATTAATTACTGTCTTTCATATTTATATTTCGCGAGTTAGACACTATCCAATTTAAAGCTAAACTGTTTGTAATTGATTATTTTCATAATGATATAAACTCAAATTTCGACATCAAACATACGTAGAATACAGTGACCACAATGATGCAATTGAAATTTTTTCTACAATAACATTAATTAAGAATATGGTTTAACAAGAGAGATATGCATGGTGATATAGAGAGGAAAAAATTCATAGATTAGACGAGACACGTAGCCAATGCCGAGAGAGATAACAGGAGGACGGCACCGAATCAATTTGACTTCACTTGTTTCTTAACCTTCACTTTCTTCCTATTTATACCATAACCAAGTACTACGGACCCTACTATCATTAACTCCATTTTTCTTCTTTACTCTCCCTCTCTTTCCTTATCTATTCTCTCACGTCTCATATTTTTTCTCCTCTTTCTCGTCACCTTCACCCAAAGCTCATAGCTTATAAAATTAGCTCATCAAACAGAAACTACCTATAGGCTATAGCTATGGGGAGAGCACCTTGTTGTGACAAAAATGGTCTCAAGAAAGGGCCATGGACAACCGAAGAGGACCAGAAACTTGTTGATTACATTCAAAAACATGGATATGGCAATTGGAGGACACTCCCAAAGAATGCTGGTATGTCACCAAAACAAATTAAATAGATTACGTATAAAAAAAATGCATGGGTCTGTTCTTGTTAATTATATAAAATTTTCAACTAATGCCTTTGGTTCATTCTTCATTGTATTGATTAGGGTTGCAAAGATGTGGAAAGAGTTGCCGTCTCCGTTGGACTAACTATCTTCGACCAGATATAAAACGAGGTCGGTTTTCATTTGAAGAGGAAGAGACAATAATTCAGCTACATAGCATTCTTGGCAACAAGTGAGTTATAATGTTTTTTTATCCTCAATAGTTTTTAGTCAAGTTATTAAATAATGAAATTATATTACCATGATTATTATGCTAATAGATAGGTATGTGTTATTGGATTAATTAATTGTTTAGGTGGTCTGCGATTGCATCTCGCTTACCAGGAAGAACAGACAATGAAATAAAGAACTATTGGAACACTCACATTAGAAAAAGGCTTCTGAGGATGGGAATTGACCCTGTTACACACAGTCCTCGACTTGATCTATTGGACATCTCTTCCATTCTAAACGCATCTTTCTATGGTTCATCACAAATGTTCCTTGGCATGCAGCACTCCTTGGTCAACCCTGAGCTTTTGAGGTTGGCTTCTTCAATCATCTCCTCACAGCAACACAAAGACTCAAACACGTGTGCTCACAAAAGTGATCAACAGAACCAGCTTTGCCATCCCCAAATTCCAGAGTTTGTCCAATTTCAAGACCCTGTTCAAGAAGTTCCTGCATGCACCATGTTCAACACTACCACTTGTGTTTCACTGCCTATAACTCAACCACAGTTGGTTGAGCCTAATAATGTGGACCCATATCCATCATCAAGTTTCACAGACTTCACTTACCAACAACATTCTCATGATGAGCTAATAAGTGATGATTGGCACAAAAGTGGGGTTGCTTTAAACACCTTAACAGATGACTATGTCCCTCAATTATCAAGCTGTAATTATTATAGTTCTGATGGTCAAAGTCTCACGTATCCTCCATTGTCCGAACCTTCAACCTTTTATTCCAGTAACAGCAATCAGAACTTCAACTTCGCTTCAGTTCTATCCACACCTTCGTCAAGTTCCACACCGTTGAACTCGAACTCCACGATAATCAACGGGAGCAGCACAGAAGATGAGAGAGATCAAAGCTATGACAGTAGCTACATGTTGAAATTTGAAATCCCAGATATTTTAGATGTCAATGAGTTCATGTAAGGTGATAAGATCAGATAGATCATCAACAATTGAATCAACCAAAACGTTGATTGGTTGGTTATGGATCCACGGTGTTGATACCTAGCATTTCCTAAATTTTATTATTGATTGATAGTTTACATTTCTTAATTCAGCTAGCTTTGACTTTTTTAGCAAGTATACCGACGTCCTTATCTATTTTTTTATAAAGTTTTTCTACTTTCTATTATTGATGTGGTATGCATGTCTCCATAGATTTGATGTTATTTTAAGAAAAAGCGCTAAATTAAAGACGAGTATATCACTCCAAGGGCCAAGGCATGACTTGTGTTTTACCGAAATAGAAATCGATCGACAACTCAGCTAGCATATAGTATAAAATAACTAGAAAACCCAAAATTAATATTGTGCATATCTTTGGTTTTATTCCACGGCAAAGACATAGAAAAATGGGAAAAGCTAGCCATGGTATTAATATTTAAATTCTTAAAATGTATTGTTGTCAGCCACAGGATGCGCAACAAGCAACATAATATTCAATATTCTCTAGCTAGATAGTAGAGCAACTCACTTGCCTACTGACTACTAACGTTTTATATATTAATTTTTCCTTGCAATGGTATGCGGAGTGTTTATATATTTTGAGGGGCTTTCTCCAATTAGAAATTGTTGCCCCAAAATAGAAAAGAAAAAGAAAAATAAGAAATTGAAGTGAAGGGAAAGGAGTGTTGGGGAAACATTAACAATGATGAGGAAGGCAAATTAAAATTAGGTTTGAGATATCCCGACAGCGAGTACAAGATACTGGCGAGTGGCGAGGTGATCGGCGACGGCACGCGGGAAGCACGTGCGGTGGACACGTGTGAGGGACACCTGTTAGGGATAAAGTAATAATATGATTTGCATGGGGATTATGGGTAATTGGAGCTTTGACTTAAAGAGAAAGGGGCACGTGTTGATGGTACGAGGGTGACACCGCATTTTGTGGGGCCCATGTTTTGCTTTTGTTTGAAATCACAAGCCGTGGTGTTATGAGGGCCTTGTTGTTACCATTAATAATTGGTTTACTAATATTAATTGCGTCAGCATTTGCGACACGTGGATCCAATAATGAAGGACTGGAACGGCGTTAACGTTCCTAAGTTCGCCGCTGTTTTGTTTTCTACCGGAATGGGGTTGCGTGCAATCATGTGTTTAGGGTCGGATTTCATCCAATTTGGATACATCCCATATCCAACCTAATCACAATTAAATGGATTCAGTCGAGTTTTTTTTTTTTAGTTTAACATGAATGAATTTGATTAGATTTATCAATTAAATTCACATAATTAAATTTATTTATTTATAAAATTTAAAATATTTTTAAAATAAATGTAAATTATTTAATATGTAATTGTAAATATAATGTTATTAATTGTCAAAGTAAATAATAATAAAAATTCAATTTTAAAATAAATTAAATATGTTATATTATTAAAATATTATTAACAAAAAAACACAATATTTATTATTGAAAAAAATTACAAAAATATTATTCTAAATAAGTATTCACATTAACTTATTATTATTATTATTTGACAGAGTCAAAATGAGTCACGAATATAAAAATACAAAATTTATTATTCAACTTGTATACTACCAAGTTTTGATCGAATTGTATTAAGTATAACCTAAACACTAAAAATAAATTGATCTTAAACTCATTGAATCTATATATTTAAGTAAGTACCCACATACAACCCTAAATGTGTTCATCATTGAGTTGAAAAGCTAGCTGTTGCACACTTGCATGGCAGGAGAAGCAATTTTAGCTTAATATTTTGTCTGAGGAAAAAATTGAAACACGAGTAATTTTTTCAGAATGTGTTTGCTTCAAGTATAACACGCGTTAATACCTATAAAGTAAATGGGATATAAATTTTTAAAAGAATATTTTCAAATATTATTGATTCTTAACTTTTTGTTCAATAGGTGAACAATGAGTATCTTATATTCTCAATAGTATTCGTGGAAATATAATATTAATAAATTATATCTTGAGAAAAAGTATTTGATGATTTATTTTTTCTTTACTTTCCTTTCATTTTTAATTAAATGATAAACCATTTAATTTAAAAGTAATTTTTGTATTAAATATCATGCTTGAATGAAAAAAAAAATTTACTTTAATTTTTTTAAAATTACAAATGCATAAAAGATAGAAAACTCCAAAAAATATTTATTTTACATTTTAGAATTTCTTCTTCCCCTATTTCGTCTTCTCATTCAGACGAAAATTGAATATCGACCATTTGATCATATGAAATAATTTAGTCGAATTATTAAATTTTTATATTCAAAAGCATATCTAATTAAGTTAATTTATATTATGAAATATTTTAATTTAAACGTTAGGTAGATTGATTTGATTCAATGTTTCATGACTTTTATCGAAAGTGACTCGTCAAAAACCCATATTTTATGATTATAAAAAGTGCAATAATTCACATTCTAATTTTAATTGAATAATGCTTTGTCATTATAAGCTTTATTGACTAAAGTAAACAAGTCACCTTTTATATCAATTCTTGCCATATATAATTTTGTTTAACTATAAATGCTTATATTCGTAGTAAAATAAAATATTAACGATACACAAACCAACCTCAAAATTTTATAATATCTTGAAGAAAAACATAAGGAAAATAATCTAACAAAAAAAAAAGTATCCAAATACAACAATTAATTAAAGTATTATTTGTAAAGAAAAACATTTGTTCAAAGATGTAACTCTCTTAAATGATGATTTTTTGTTATTTAATAAGAAATTATACTACAAAAAATATTACATATATATGGGACATACAAAAAAGTGTGATATAATATATGTAGATATAAACATATTTGATATATAACTATACACAATTTGAGTGTTAATCTTAAATAAGATTTAACAACATATATTATGTATTATTATAGTTTACATCTACAGTTTCAAACAATATATTAACATAATATTTACAATATAGCTAAAAATATTTTTTAGTGACAAATATTATGTCATTACATATCAATTTTTTTGTACTAACTTTTAATTAAAAGATATCCTAGGTGAAAAAATATTGTTATATTACACATATATATAATATGGTACTAATTTGATTCAAGTGGTTCATAATTAATTTTAGACTAAATTATACTCTTAATCCCTCCATTTATTTTTAATATTCAATTTGGTTTCACTATTTTTTAAATGGTTCAATTTGATCCTCTAATTTTTTTAAAATTGTTCAATGTTATCATTTTATCTAAATTGACACTAACAACATTAATGAAATCAGATAAAATGATAATATTAAATATCTTTTAAAAATTAGAGAACTAAATTAAATTATTTAAAATAATGAAACTAAATTGAACATTTCATAAATAGAAGGATTAAATTGAATAAAATTTTATCTAACATTTTTTAGTTTAGATAAATTTAAATTTTCTTTTATCTATTCAATAAATTATTTTATTAGATAACTCATTCTTTTTGTCATATATATATATATATATATATATATATTAATTTTATAAGTACTCAATTTGTTGTTATTCATGATGTTGTTAAGATAAGTAAAATAAAATTCAAATTTATCTTGACAAAGAATGTTAGATAAAATTTTATTCAATTTAATGTTATTATTTTTAAAATATTTAATTTGTTCTCACTATTTTTAAAATGATCAATTTGATTATCTAATTTTAAAATATATTGAATATTTTCATTTCATCTAATTTCATTAACTTCACGAGTGGCAATGACAAAAAATGCAACATTGAATATATTTTGAAAATTAAAGGACTAAATTGAACTTTTTAACAATAAAAACTAAAGGCTTAATTGCACTTTTGGTCCTCATAATTTAGTACAGGAGTAATTTTGGTCCTCATAATTTAAATTGCTTAATTTTGGTCCATAAATTTAAATAATGAGCAATTTTAGTCCTACAAACAATTTACCATCCAAAATTTAACAGTCATTAATAATGTGAATTTTATGCTAAATAAAAATTAATTATATATCATTGAATTTCTTACGTGTCAAATTATTTAATATTCAAATTTTAAATTTAAATAACATTGAAAACAAAATGAAAAGGGTATTGATATCAATCGCAATGAGAATTTTTCACTAAAATATAATTTTTTTAATGAGCTGTTATTTTTTTTTTTTTTTTGCGTTTTGGATCTGAGCATAGTGTAAAACTAGATGCAAAATGGCTCGTTCTCCTTTAAGAACGACCCGTTCTCCTTGCAGCAATTGCAGAACGACTCGTTCTCCTTTTAGAACGGATCGTTCCGAATGTAAAAATACACACATGATGATGGATCAAAACGGGTCATTTTGCTTGGACGTTCCAGTTTCAAAATTAACAGACTACGCGTGCAAGTAGAACGACCCGTTCTGCTTGGAGAACGGGTCGTTCTAGTTGCAACATTAACACGTATAAGAAATAGAAATATAAAATAAATGAATTTAAAATTTTTAAATTTTGAATATTAAATAATTTGACACGCAAGAAATTAAATAATATATAATTAATATTTATTTAGCATAAAATCCATATCATTAACGTATGTTAAATTTTGGAAGGTAAATTGTTTGTGGGACTAAAATTGCCCATTATTTGAATTTATGGACCAAAATTAAGCAATTCAAATTATGAGGACCAAAATTGCTCCTACACTAAATTAGGAGGACCAAAAGTGTAATTAAGCCAAAACTAAATTGAATCTTAAAAATAAAGAGAGGAACTAAAAATAAAATTCAACCTTAATTTTAATTATTTCATGCATAGGATAAAATTAAAAAAGATCATAAATCATTTGATATTAACTTTGGAGTATATCATCAAACTAAGTATTTTCGTTAAAAACTTAACTAGTCTAGCAATGTTATTGATATCATACATTAATTTCTTAGACATCACTGTCACTGAAACACCTCAAAATCAACCCATGTTATAACTTATTTACAATTATTCTCTCATGATTTCTCTTTCCTAAAAATTGATATAAATATCTTTAACCATTTATAAGATCAAACACGTAAAGGGTAAATCTATTCTTCATCATCATTCATAAATTGCATTTTCATAGCATAATCTTTTATGACCTCGTGTGGTCCGAACACGATATCTAAAATTATATACATGTTATAAAGTTGATCTCATTTTTTTTAGAAAACTAAGACAATTATCTACAACTTCTATTTTGATCTCAAGAGTTAATTCTATCATTTATTATTTTTTAAAGTTACAAAACTATAACATTTCAGCCTAATTTTGATAGCTTAATTTTTTGCTCACTAAAGTTACAAAACTACAACATTTTAAGCTAAATTTGATAGCCAAAATTTGATCATAACTTGAGTTTTCGACCTTCTTATTAGGTGATTGCAATAATAGTGGAAAGTTAATATCCAAGGCTACAATTTTCATGAAGACCACAAAAATAAATTTGACCATCTACTCACTTAAGCAAGTCAATTATTCACTTAAGCGAGGCTAACTCGCTTGGAGCAAGCGTTAAGTGGGGTCAGCTTACTCAAAGCGAGAGCTACCCAAAACACTTTGTCAAGTCTCAGTTGAGCAAGCCTAAGGTCACTTCTATCAAGCTAAATTCTCTTAGGACGAGTTTTGGTTCGCTTGAAGCGAGTTACAACAATCCAAAACCCAATATTATCCTATTCACATATTTCAAACCTTCCCTACACCATTCCTTGCACCTTTTGAATCCAAATGCAATTGGTATGATGTCAAATTAATTAAAGTCTATTTATATACAATTAAGACATTAATTACTCAAATCCACATGCTTATACCAATTTTCTCATACAACACCAAAACATAGTCCTTTAGGGTTTCCATAAGAATCCATGGATAATCCAAGATTTACAATATTAGTTTAATAGGAGAAATTAAATATACATATATGTCAATAACATTAATTAGAGTACTAAAAAAATCATATGGGAAATAGATACACAAGATAAGTCACAAATTAAGATTTCTCTCTTACAACGCATACAACATATCTCACGTCCATAGCAAGATTACTCACTCCTCATTTACTTTGATGAAAAGGGTTTTGATCTCTAGGTGATTTTCAATGATCCTTATTTCTCCTAGTTCTTTAGAGCATGGAGCATACAAGAGAAAATAATAAAAGTGAGAAGACTAAACATAAAAAACTGATGTAATTCCTCATAAAACTCCCAACTCACATTTAACATTTAGTTAGTCTAATAATTATGGTTATGTTTTCCTTTCCTTAAAATGTTTAAAACTTATAAATAACATAAAATAAACATATTATTCCCCCACGGAATTATAAATAAAATAAAATACATAAAACAATTATGATAAAATTATGCCTTATTCTTCAAATAATTATTATAATAAAAATATATATTTCTTCAATAAATATGGTACAATTTTTTTTATAATTATTTATTATTAATTAAAACACTCATAATTATTAAAAGTGTCTTTAAAATATTTTTTAAAACTGATTTAAATTAATTAAAATATTCTTATAATAATTTTAGAAAACTTATTAGGATGATATACAAACAAATATATAACCTAACTATATTCCAATAACAATAATAAGCATTAATACCCATTTCAAAGTATATATATATATATATATATATATATATTATATCAAAACATCATTAAAAAGAGAAAAAATGTCTTGTTGATCATATAAATACCTATATATCAAACGTGAGTTACTATTTTATATAAAGAGTATTTTTAGGAACTATTTATCAATAAGAGTGTTTTTAGGGATTCTTTTAACCTTTAATCTAATTCAATTTTTTTATCATATATATTTATTAAATAAAATTTTATATTTTTAAAATAAATTATCAATAATTAAAAATAATTTTTGTATTGAAATATAAATTATTTATATTAAATAAAAATATAATTTACATGTTTAACAACATCTATTTATATAAATTTTAAATATAATATATATATATATATATATTATTTATTTGTATATATGATTTATTATAAAATTTAAATATATATAATAAACATTTAATATGTAAAATCTCCATACTAAAATACTAGTTACTTATAATGTTTGTTGATCCAGAATTGACCTGTTGGAAGCAAATGAGAGAGATGTTAAGGTGTTAGGTACATAAGGAGTGTGTTTGGTGGAAATGAATGAAAAAGATGAGAAATAAAGAAGAAAGAAATATGTGGGGGGAAGTGTATGTAATAAATAGAGTGAAAATTTGGTTGTTTGGGTTGAAGAGAAATAAGTGATAAATAATATTATGAATGTTTAGTAAAATGGAAAGAAAAAGGTGAAAAATAAAGAATATAAAATAAGAGAAGAGAGAAATAAATAAATAGAATAAAAAAGTAAAAATAAAAAAGATTTTTAATGTTAATTTTTTTAATTAATTTTATTATAATTGTTTAAATAAAAAATTATACAACTATTCGAATGAAAGCTTCAAATAAACCGGTTTGTATTTAAATGAAAGTTTCGAATAAACATTTTTGAAACAAAATTAATGTAATCGAAAAAAATTAATTTATTTGAATAAATAAAAAAAATTGTGTAAGTAAACAACAAACATGACTTCTACTTTACCAAACACAACATACATGACTTCTCTTGTGCCGCTCAAAATTCTCAATTACGTGTATTCGAACGATTGCTTATAGTTTTTGTACATATATGAATTTTGCATGTCCCTTTTTTTTTTTTTTTTTTTATCACACACAGCAAATAGAACTACTCAGATGCAAACAAGAAGCTAGCCCTAGTAATTTGGTGTCCTTTTGTTGTTGGAATTGTTCTTCAACATGGACACGTATCTAATAACCGGGAATTGGCTGTACATAGTTTCTGCCATATGCTTTAAATCCGTGATCATGTTGACAAGCACGTCCTAGCTAGCTTCCTTTCAGTCCTCCGACTCCCATTTATTGGAGTTCAAGTTGAAGTTTCATTTTTATGTTTTTTAAAGTTCGACATGAGTAACATATAGGCATGGGAACGGCGCGGGAAGGGGGCGGGTTTTACGTTCCCTGCCCTCACTCTCAAATTTAAACCGTCCCTGCCCCGTCCTTAATACTCGCTGGGGATAAAATTTAGGTCCCCATCCCTGCTCCCGGCGGGGTTCGGGTTTTCCCGCCCCGCCCCTGCCCCGCTCCTATTTTTTTTCTTCTTTTTTTTTATAAATAAATATGAATAATTTAAAAAAAATAAAAGAAAAGTAAAATAATATAAATTTTTACATATAAATATTTATAATTTTGGTTTATTGTTAAGTCTCAATTTTACCTCTTTTTGATGAGACTTATTGAACAAATTCCACTCATCCTTTGAACCATTGCAATATAATTGTTCTCTTTTTGGTTCATTTTGTATGCAGATATAACTAACCCAAATTCATCTAACAATACCTTAATCCACCTCATTTTTTGTACAGGTATTGAGCTAGAGATTTGAGGATTGAAGATCTTTTGGATTGGAAACATAAGGAGCCAAGGAGCAGAGCAGAGTGTCTGCGCCGGGCGTAAGATGACGCTGCGCCGGGCTTGAGAAGAACAGAGCAGTGGACTTTTGGAAGTTGTACATGCGCCGGGCGCGAGACTCCACCACGCCGGGCGTGATCGAGGCAGAGAGTACCTCAATACTCTCTGGAACGAATTGCGCCGGGCTTAATAGAGAATTGCGCCGGGCTCGCTCTAAGGCAGAGAATGCTTGAAAGTCTCTGGAAGACACTGCGCCGGGCGTAAAAGTAATTGCGCCGGGCTTATAACGAGGCAGAAAGTGCTCAGAAGACTATGAGCCGGGCGCGACAACTTATGCGCCGGGCGCAGAACCCTAATCTGACCTCCCAGGCTCGTATTTGAAGCCATTTTCGAGGGTTTCTCCCTCATTCACACATTGGGCGCGTTTTGGGAGCTGTGGAAGGGATTCTCGGAGCTTGAAGCCGTTCGTGTGTGGGTCTTTCCTTCGGTTCTTCATTTCTCCCTTCATCTCTATTTTGTATTTACCCTCTTTGTTGAGTGGTTTCACCCATTTTGTGGGGTTAGATGTAACCAACGTACTCTATTGTAATCTTTACGGTTTTAATGATATATATACATGTTGTTTTATTCTTTGTTGTGTTTGTTTCTATTCTTAATGCTTGCTTTGGATTGATCACCCTTTGCATGATTTAAGGTTCCATGGGTATTGGAAAATAACCTTTGAAACTAGTTCTGAAACATATGTCTAGTGGTGATTGTATCTAGGGATAGAGCTTGACCCATTAGTAGTCTTAAACCCTAGCCCGTAATGCAGATGTAGATATTGGGTACTCAAGGGATTGATATTCAATATCCGCACCTAGGCTCTTTCTCTAAGGGATTAGGTTTGAGTAAACTTATGGGTTGACTAAGCAATGAATTTAACAAGAGATTAAGGACTCATTAGTGTAACGTTTGGTGAAATCTGACCCCACAACCTCACAAAACCATTACCATTTCTACCCTTTTCCACTCACAAACCATTATTTATTTATAGCTTTCATTCCAGTAGTCATGCTCTTCGATTCATATACATGACGAACTACAATTTGGAATCATTCTTTAGTCACGAATAGTCATTAAATGCTTATTTTACCTTCTAATCCCTGTGGATACGATATTTTTACTACTTGAACGGCCGGTATACTTGCCGTGTTTGAGACCGTTGATGGAATTAAACTAAATTTCAATTATAACAAAAGTACTTCAACGGAAATCTCAACAAGTTTTTGGCGCCGTTGCCGGGGATTAGAATGGCGATTTAGTATTTATAGCTATTTGTGACTTGTTCCCTTACTTTTATTGCAAATTTCTATTTCAGCAACTAATTCTTTGGGCTGACTTGTGCACTCTAGTCTTTGGTTTTCTCTTGTATGCAAGGTACTATCCGAACCAGAGGTACTGTTTCTTCTGAGCCATTGTTGAACGATCCTGAGATTGAACGCACGGCAAGGAGGAATAATAGCAATAGGAGGAGAAGGAGGACTAGAGCAAATCCAGTTAGCCAACCAACCATTCAGTTTTCTGAAGCTTTTGTTTCTGACATTCCTGAGTTCACTATGGAAGGTGGAGATGGTACTCACAATAACAATCACAACCGGAGGCGCACTATAGGTGATACTTTCACCTACACTAGCCCGAGGGAGTTCTCAAGCATTGTGAGGCCTACAATGAACGACAAACTAGCAGAAATGAAGCCTGCACTGCTACAGCTTATCAGTTCTCATCAATTTTCTGGCCTGGATCATGAAGACCCACACACTCATCTCTACACTTTCTATGAGTTGTGTGGTTCAGTTGGAGTTTCTGGGGCTGATGAAGAGGCACTTTTCATGAGGTTGTTTCCATTTTCTCTGAATGGTAAGGCTAAGGCTTGGCTTCATTCTCAGCCAAACCAAAGCCTGACAACTTGGAGGGATGTGGAGACCAAATTCTTAGCCAGGTTCTTTCCCCCATCTAAGAACACTGAAGCCAGAACTGCTATTGCTACTTTTGCTCAAGGTGCTGATGAGCCACTATGTGAAGCATGGGAGAGGTACAAATCATTGTTGAGGAGGTGCCCGAATCATGGTTTTGAGGTGGAGCTTCAAGTTCAAACTTTCTGTAATGGGCTACAACCTCAAACCAAGATGATATTGGACGCTTCTTTTGGAGGGTCAGTCATGTTCAGAACTGCTGAAGAAGCTATCACAATCATTGAGTCCATGGCTTCCACAGACTTCAGGAGCCAGCATGGTAGAAGTTCTTCAACCAAGAGAGGAGTTTTGGAGTTGAGTACTCAAGATGAGGTGTTGGCTCAAAACAAGATACTTTCCCAACAAATTGAAGCTTTGAATCAACAGATGGCCAAGCTTCCTCAACAACTTCAAGCTATGCACTCTAATGCTCCTCCTATGCAACAAGTGATGGCATGTGATTTTTGTGGAGGTGACCACCCTAATGGTTATTGTGCCGGATCTTCTGATCCCCAAGGTGCAGAAGTGAATTACATGGGGAATCAAGGGCGGCAAAATTTCTCTCAACATCCCTATCCGCAAAATTCAAATCAGGGGTGGAGAAATAACTATGGTGGAAACAAACCAGACATGAATGCTTCATCAAGTAGCAGACCTCCACATCAACACCAACACTCACCTTTGTATGAGAGAACCACCAAGTTGGAAGACACCTTGCAACAATTCATGCAACTGTCTATGTCCAACCAAAAGAACACTGATGCCTCAATTAAAAATTTGGAGATACAGGTGGGGCAAATAGCAAAGCAGCTAGCAGAGCAGCATAAAGGTTCTTTCTCAGCCAACACTGAACAAAACCCGAAGGGGCACTTGAATGTAGTATCTACAAGGAGTGGTCGGGAGTTTGTGGTGAAGGAGAGTGAGAAGAATGATGAGAGCAAGGAGAAGAATGACACAGGCGAAGATGATGATGATAGTGTTGATGAAGAGATCATCTTAGAGGGCCCAGGAGTGTGGAGAAGGAGTGGAGGAAGTGAGTCGGTTGTAGAGAATAAAAAAAAAATTGAAAATGACAAAAAGAAGGAGAAAGAAAAAGAACTTGAAAAAGAGAAAGAAAGAATCAGTAGAGAAAAGAATAAGGCGCCCATGGAGGAGAGGAATATTGTGAAGGTGCCACCCACCAAGAGCTTACCGTATCCTCATGCACCTTCAAAAAGGGATAAGGAGAGGCAATATGCTCGGTTCTTGGAGATTTTCAAGACCCTGCAAATTAACATTCCGTTCTCCGAGGCATTAGAGCAAATGCCTACATATGCCAAGTTCATGAAAGAGCTCCTCACCAAGAAGAGAAAGTATTTTGAAGAGGAGACCATTACATTGGAGGCGGGGTGTAGTGCCATTATTCAGAAGATGTTGCCAACAAAATCCAAGGACCCTGGTAGTTTCACTCTTCCAGTCACTATTGGGAGTTTAGCTATTGGGAAGGCTTTGCTTGATTTGGGGGCTAGCATCAATCTCATGCCCTTATCTATGCTTCAGAGGATTGGCGATTTGGAGGTGAAGCCTACTCGCATGACTTTGCAGTTGGCGGATCGATCTGTGAAGTATCCTCATGGCATTGTGGAGGATGTTCTGGTGAAGGTGGACCGTTTCTTATTTCCCGCTGATTTCGTGGTGATGGATATTGAAGAGGACGTTGATGTACCTCTCATTCTTGGCCGACCATTCATGAAGACTGCAAGAGTTCTAATTGATGTGGATGATGGGAAGCTTAAGGTGAGAGTGAATGATGAAGAGGTTAACTTTGATGTGTTTGATGCCATGCACTACCCCAAGGACAAGAGCAGTTGCTTCCGGGTTGATGTCATTGATGAACTTGTTGAAGACTCCAGGAAGCATATCTCTTTCACTAACTCTTTGGAAAAAGTCTTAGTCAATATGGTTGAATACCTCCATGAAGAAGAAGATAGAGAGGTTGAGGCATGTTTGAGGAGCCTTGACTCATATAAGGAGGTGACACCGGACTCAGTGCACATGGAAGATTCGAAGGATGATGGGGAGGTGATCACCCCGAAGCTCGAGTTGAAGATACTCCCTTCTCATCTAAAGTATGTGTTTCTAGATGAAGGTGGAAGCAAGCCGGTTATCATAAGTAGCTCCTTATCCCCATTGGAGGAGGAGAAACTTGTGAGAGTTCTGAAGTTCTATCAAGGGGCAATTGGTTGGTCTATTTCTGATCTCAAGGGAATTAGCCCAGCCTATTGCATGCATAAAATATTTATGGAGGATGAGTACAAGCCGGTTGCTCAACCACAGAGGAGGCTTAATCCTGTGATGAAAGAGGTGGTGAAGAAGGAAGTGATTAAGCTGTTAGATGCCGGCATGATCTACCCTATTTCTGATAGTGCATGGGTGAGCCCTGTGCAAGTAGTTCCAAAGAAGGGTGGCATGACGGTGGTTCGAAATGAGAAGAACGAGCTGATTCCTTCTAGAACGGTCACGGGGTGGAGAATGTGTATTGATTATAGGAAGCTAAATAAGGCTACCAGGAAGGATCATTTCCCACTCCCATTCATGGATCAGATGCTTGAGAGATTAGCTGGTCAAGCTTATTATTGCTTTCTTGATGGGTATTCAGGTTACAACCAGATTGTGGTGGATCCGGAAGATCAGGAGAAGACCGCTTTCACTTGTCCTTTTGGTATCTTTGCTTATCGGAAGATGCCATTTGGATTGTGCAATGCTCCTGCAACATTTCAACGATGTATGCTAGCTATATTCTCCGACCTGGTGGAGAAGAGCATTGAGGTCTTCATGGACGATTTCTCCGTGTTCGGGTCTTCATTTGACGAATGCCTGACTAATCTTGAAGTGGTGCTTAGAAGATGCTTGGAGACCAACCTTATACTCAACTGGGAAAAATGCCATTTCATGGTGACCGAGGGGATAGTTCTGGGGCACAAGATTTCTCACAAGGGCATTGAAGTTGACCCAGCCAAAGTGGAGGTAATAGAAAAACTTCCTCCACCCATCAATGTCAAAGGTATTAGGAGTTTCTTAGGGCATGCTGGCTTTTACAGGCGCTTTATAAAAGATTTTTCAATGATAGCCAAACCCCTGAGCAATCTCCTAAACAAAGACACTCCTTTTTGTTTTAATGATTCTTGTATGAAGGCTTTTGAAGCTTTGAAGGCTAGACTCACCTCTGCACCCATAATCACTGCACCAGATTGGAAACTGGATTTTGAACTCATGTGTGATGCTAGTGATTATGCGGTTGGGGCAGTCTTAGGCCAAAGAAGGACCAAAATTTTTCATGCCATTCACTATGCTAGCAAGGTTTTAAATGAGGCACAAATCAATTATGCCACTACTGAAAAAGAGTTGCTAGCCATAGTGTTTGCATTGGAAAAGTTTCGGTCCTATTTGATTGGTTCCAAAGTGGTTGTGTTCACAGATCATGCAGCCATTAAGTACTTACTCACCAAACCGGATTCCAAGCCAAGACTCATTAGGTGGATTCTTCTGCTTCAAGAGTTTGATTTGGAGATAAGAGATAAGAGTGGCAAGGAGAATCTGGTTGCTGATCACCTCTCAAGGCTCATAAATGATGAGGTGACCCTGAAGGAGAGGGAGATCTTGGAGGAATTTCCTGATGAGAAGCTGTTCATGGCGCAAGAGCGACCCTGGTTTGCTGACCTGGCAAACTTCAAGGCAGCTGGAGTAATCCCTGAAGATTTCACATGGCACCAGAAAAAGAAGTTCCTCCGTGATGCTACCTACTACGTTTGGGATGACCCTCACTTGTTCAAGATTGGTGCAAATGGCCTATTGAGGAGGTGTGTCTCAAGAGAGGAGGCCAAGAGTATTTTGTGGCACTGTCACAACTCCCCCTATGGAGGTCATTTCAATGGAGAGAGGACAGCTGCCAAGGTGCTTCAATCTGGATTTTACTGGCCAACACTCTTTAAAGATGCCCATAGTCACGCCAAGCAGTGTGACAGTTGTCAAAGGGCCGGAGGAATCACAAGGAAGCATGAGATGCCCTTACAGAACATGCAGGAAGTTGAGGTGTTTGATTGCTGGGGCATAGATTTTGTTGGTCCACTGCCTTCGTCCTTCACAAATGAGTATATTCTCGTGGCGGTGGACTATGTCTCAAAATGGGTTGAAGCCATTGCTACACCCAAGGCGGATGGCAAAACAGTGGTGAAGTTCCTCAAGAAGCACATATTCAGCAGATTTGGTACCCCCAGGGTACTTATCAGTGATGGAGGTTCACACTTCTGCAATACTCAATTGGAGAGGGCTCTAGAACATTATGGAGTCCATCATAAGGTTGCCACCGCCTATCACCCTCAAACCAATGGGCAAGCTGAGGTCTCTAACAGAGAGATCAAGAGGATTCTGGAAAAGACTGTTTCAGCTTCAAGGAAGGACTGGTCTACAAAGCTTGATGAAGCTCTATGGGCTTATAGAACCGCCTTCAAGTCTCCAATTGGTCTCACTCCATTTCAGTTGGTGTATGGAAAAGCTTGCCATCTTCCTGTGGAACTGGAGCACAAAGCTTATTGGGCTTTGAAGCTGTTGAATTTTGATCCTCTCAGCACCGGTGAGAAGAGGAAGCTGGAGCTGCATGCTCTTGATGAATTGAGACTCCAAGCCTATGAATCATCTAAGCTCTACAAGGAGAAGGTCAAAAGCTATCATGACAAGAGAATTCTGAAGAGAGAGTTCAGGGCAGGCCAGTCTGTGCTTCTGTTCAATTCCAGGCTCAAACTCTTTCCTGGAAAACTGAGATCAAAGTGGTCTGGCCCTTTCAGAGTTAAGGAGGTGAAACCCTATGGTGCCATAGAAATTGAAGATCCTGAGGCACAAAGAAGTTGGGTTGTGAATGGACAGCGGTTGAAACCCTACTTGGGTGAAGAAGTCGAAAGACTTTGCTGTATCCTTTCTTTTAGAGACCCTTGAGGTCTCTTCTTGTCAGGCTCGGGACAGTAAACAAGCGCTTCCTGGGAGGCAACCCAGAGATCTGAACTTTGTTTTTATGTGTTTTGCAGTTACTTGTTATTTTTAATTTTGATTGTTTATTGTTGCGTTATAATTGTATGTTATACTGGTTCTAGGACTTGTTGTGTGGATGTTTATGTTCTATGCTATGTATGTTGTATTATGTTGTTTGTGTTTGATATTATGTGTTAAGTGTGTGAATCATGCTTGAGTGGATAGATTTAAGTTGAATTTGTGAGGAGTGTGAGGAGTGAAAAATCTAGGTGAAAGCTTCAGAGTTAATCACGCCGGGCCTGTCTTATCCACGCCCAGCGCACCTACAGTAATGTGGTCTCTGTCAAGACACACGCCGGGCTCAATTTATTTTGCGCCCGGCCTAGACTTCATTGTAGCACTGGAACGACCACGCCCGGCGCATTTATTGGCGTGCCGGGCGCATTAATAGTTAGGTGCTCCAGGGGTTAGCCAAGCCCGGCGCGCGTAGCGCATTCACCACTGGAAGGTCTGAGCATTAATTGCGCCGGGCCTACTATCTGCCATGCCCGGCGCATTAAATTCTGGCACGTTGTAACCCTAATTGCGCCGGGCGCAGAACGGCACCGCCCGGCATCATACCAGAAAGGGCAAACTTTGGGTTTTTACTGATATGGCGCCCGGCGTGGGTAATTTCACGCCCGGCGCGACCGCGCAGATGCCACCCACGTTTCACTTCCGTTTCTCACAACAACTCCCTTCCTAACAAATCCTCTCAACTCCCTCAACTCATCTTCCCTCTCCAGCCTCCCTCTCTCAACCTCCCACTTCACATTCTCAACTCTCAAATCACATTTCCCTCTCTCAACTCAGTCTCACAACCCTTTTCTCCGTACTCCACCTCAAGGGCACGCAGCTTCTTTTCTTCTCAAGTGCACGCGGCTTTCCTTCTTCCTCCACGCGCTCCACCTCCAATGGCCTCTTCTAGCAAACGCCCGCGCCAAAGCAAATCTGGGCAAACTCCGCGCAAATCGACTCGGCCTTATTCTGATCTCTTCCTCACCGAGCGCAACAAGAAGCACTTTGAGTCAGTTAGTGCGAAGAAGTTCATTCTTGAGAGGAGAGTCGAGTTAGAGCCAGGTGAGGCCCCTGAGTTTCAGGCCGAGCTACGCCGACGCCGATGGGGAACGCTCGGTTCTTACCCACTCCCGGCCAACATAGCAGTAGTCAAGGAGTTCTACGCCAATGCCCTGCGATTGGAGGAGGGCATTGCGCCATTTGTTAGCTATGTTAGGGGTGTGCGAGTCCCCTATGACGCCCAGACGATTAATCAATTTTTGGGGACTGCGCTGAGGGATGATGAGGGGTCAGAGTATAGCAACTACACCATGGAGACGATGGACCCCGCTCTAGTAGAGGCTGCTATCTGCGTACCTGGACGTGGGTTCCACAGGAACCGATCTCAGTTGCCTCTCCACGTGAAGCGCCGGGACCTTCTTCCAGTGGTCAGGATCTGCTCAGCCTTGGTGCATGCCAACATTCTCCCGTGCTCCCATGTATCTGACCTGCACTGGTCTCGGTCCATGCTCATGTATTGCATTATGACTCAGAGGACCGTGGACCTGGGCGGCATTATCTGTATGGAGATCGCTGGCTGCGCCAACTCCGCACCTGGCTCAGCACTAGGACACCCATCCCTCATCACCCAGTTATGCCAGTTGGCAGGGGTGGATGTCCACTCGCCACCATTTGAGGGTCCTGGCAGGGCCATTGACAGCAGATACATCTCTGCCTACTGCCAGGACCGCGCGCCACCAGCAGCCCCTGCCCCCGAGCCTATTCATATTGCTGGGCCCCAGGAGGACATACCCATGGATGATGTTGCTGCCTCAGACCCTCCACTCACTATCCATCAGCGTTTTGACGCCTTGGAGGGTCGCATGGCCACATTCATGCAGCGCCAGGAGGACCGCCTGGATACTTTCATGCAGAGGCACGAGGGCCAGATGGCATCACTCCACCATGGACAGACTTTCATGTTTGATGCCTTCAGGAGATTCACACTCCACTCTGCCCCTGATTACCAGTTCCCCACCACCGCTGACTATCATGCTTACACGGGGTGGCCTGGGGACCAGGCTCCTTTCTTTGGGGGGGGTGGAGCTTCCGAGGATGCTGGAGGTGCTGCTGAGGAGGGTGGAGCTGACCCCGGAGCTGCGGATGATGACCAGGCCCATGATGATGCAGATGGAGCTGGCCTTGGACCATTTTAGTTTTATTATTTGTTGTCATTTAATTTTTCTGTTTTTCAGTTGTAGTTATTTAACTGTTTTAGTCCCAGAACCTTATTTTATATATCCATTTCTTTTTGGTGATTACTTTGTTGGTTCTTTTTGTGAATATTCTGCTTTAGCATGGTTTTTGATCTTGTTGATACTTGCTTTGCTTGTGGTTGATTCTGGATTGTAGTTTGCTTGATGTTTATAGTGTTTGTACCCTGGACATTTTCAAGTCACATTAGATCTTTAGTTCATGACTAGTTGCATACGGGTTTCAATGTTGATCATAGAACTGAGCTGAGCTTGATAGTTTGTGGATGCATAGCCGGGTGAGGTTTGAGCCTAAACACTGATGAGTGAACTACGCTTAGGTTGCATGATAGACTTTGCTTGAGTTTCCCTGGTGGTTTGCTTATGTTATGCACTTATATGATCAAGGCATTCACACTTCCATATTTTGTTAACCATCTAAGCCAAAAAGCCATATCCATTTTCCACTTGACCCATACCTTCCTAAGCCTAAACACCATACCTTCCACTTGTCCCAAACCATGAAAAATTAACCATAACCCTTGCTTTGGTTAAGAGAGCAAACTGAAGACATCAAATAAGTTGGGGGAGTTGAAGAATGGGGAATTTTGGGAAGAAGTAGTATATGGTCAGTCATTACAAAAAAAAAAAAAAAAAAAAAAAAAAAAAAAGAAAGAGAAAAACAAAGCAAAACAAAAACAAAAATATTAAGATGCAAAAATGTAAATATGCATCTCATAAAGGCTAATGGCTTGGATCAGGTAAAGGGCATGTGCCAAATTGTTATAATGGGGTATGGAGAGGGACATCATTGAAAAATCTTATTTGCTCTCTTAAGCTATAGCACCTTCAATCCTTGAAAAACCATAAAACTGCTACCGCTTGACCCTGCTTGACCCAGATTGCCCTAATAAAGACCTTGTGATAAGTGTCTGCATTTGTTTTACCACTGGTTTCATTTGGAAACGAAGAGCAAAGTTGAATTATGTGGCGTGAGTAGTAGACTAGAGAGAAACACTCACCCTGATACACTAGTGTGCATAGAGAGAAACATTTTCCTAGTGAGGATGCATACACAGATAGTCATTACTCCTCTCAGCTCTTTGATCTCTTTTGAAACCTTTGTTTGCACCTTGTCATGTTCTATTGCAATAATTGTGATTGGAAATTCATCTGAGGTTCATGCTTGCGAAAAGAAGATACAAGTGAACTAGGATGTAGAAATTGACTCACTTGCATTACTTGTTATCTGCTAGATTAATTACCTTTTGCTTGAGGACAAGCAAGGTTCTAAGTTTGGGGGAGTTGTTAAGTCTCAATTTTACCTCTTTTTGATGAGACTTATTGAACAAATTCCACTCATCCTTTGAACCATTGCAATATAATTGTTCTCTTTTTGGTTCATTTTGTATGCAGATATAACTAACCCAAATTCATCTAACAATACCTTAATCCACCTCATTTTTTGTACAGGTATTGAGCTAGAGATTTGAGGATTGAAGATCTTTTGGATTGGAAACATAAGGAGCCAAGGAGCAGAGCAGAGTGTCTGCGCCGGGCGTAAGATGACGCTGCGCCGGGCTTGAGAAGAACAGAGCAGTGGACTTTTGGAAGTTGTACATGCGCCGGGCGCGAGACTCCACCACGCCGGGCGTGATCGAGGCAGAGAGTACCTCAATACTCTCTGGAACGAATTGCGCCGGGCTTAATAGAGAATTGCGCCGGGCTCGCTCTAAGGCAGAGAATGCTTGAAAGTCTCTGGAAGACACTGCGCCGGGCGTAAAAGTAATTGCGCCGGGCTTATAACGAGGCAGAAAGTGCTCAGAAGACTATGAGCCGGGCGCGACAACTTATGCGCCGGGCGCAGAACCCTAATCTAACCTCCCAGGCTCGTATTTGAAGCCATTTTCGAGGGTTTCTCCCTCATTCACACATTGGGCGCGTTTTGGGAGCTGTGGAAGGGATTCTCGGAGCTTGAAGCCGTTCGTGTGTGGGTCTTTCCTTCGGTTCTTCATTTCTCCCTTCATCTCTATTTTGTATTTACCCTCTTTGTTGAGTGGTTTCACCCATTTTGTGGGGTTAGATGTAACCAACGTACTCTATTGTAATCTTTACGGTTTTAATGATATATATACATGTTGTTTTATTCTTTGTTGTGTTTGTTTCTATTCTTAATGCTTGCTTTGGATTGATCACCCTTTGCATGATTTAAGGTTCCATGGGTATTGGAAAATAACCTTTGAAACTAGTTCTGAAACATATGCCTAGTGGTGATTGTATCTAGGGATAGAGCTTGACCCATTAGTAGTCTTAAACCCTAGCCCGTAATGCAGGTGTAGATATTGGGTACTCAAGGGATTGATATTCAATATCCGCACCTAGGCTCTTTCTCTAAGGGATTATGTTTGAGTAAACTTATGGGTTGACTAAGCAATGAATTTAACAAGAGATTAAGGACTCATTAGTGTAACGTTTGGTGAAATCTGACCCCACAACCTCACAAAACCATTACCATTTCTACCCTTTTCCACTCACAAACCATTATTTATTTATAGCTTTCATTCCAGTAGTCATGCTCTTCGATTCATATACATGATGAACTACAATTTGGAATCATTCTTTAGTCACGAATAGTCATTAAATGCTTATTTTACCTTCTAATCCCTGTGGATACGATATTTTTACTACTTGAACGGCCGGTATACTTGCCGTGTTTGAGACCGTTGATGGAATTAAACTAAATTTCAATTATAACAAAAGTACTTCAACGGAAATCTCAATATTTATATATATAAAAATAATTTTTTAATTATATTATTAAGCGGGGCGGGGGCGGGGGCGGGGGCGGGGGTGGGTATTAACATCCCCGCCCCCGCCCCCGATTTTATCAATCGGGGAAAACCCGAACCCGAACCCGAACCCGGTAAACACGGATTTTCTCCATCTAAATCGGGGTGGGTTCGGGCGGGTACCCATGGGGGCGGGTTAGATTGTCATGCCTGGTAACATATAAGTGAAAATGATTATTCAAATTAATGTTTTAAGATTTTGAATTATGTTATAGTGTCAAATTTATTTGTGTGATTTATTTGTTATCTATTAGTGAAGTGATCTTTAATGTTTAATTCTCAACTTAGTAACAGACCTATATTATAGTGAGAGTGGATAGAACATGAGACCCCTCACTTTAATTAAATTACTAATGTATGTTTAAAAATATTATATTTTACATTATAGTAAGGGTAGATAGATGAGACCCCTCACTTTAATTAAATTATTAATGTATGTTTAAAATATTATATTTTACACCACTTAATTTTATATATTGAATCCATTGATGATTATTTTGACATTTATATTTTGTTATTTGTATATATATATATATATATATATGATAATAATGATGATTAATTTTTTTTAAAAAAATTGTCCTATTAATCAAAGGTCTTTGATTTGCCACTAACCAAACTCAATAATAACATCAAATCTGATGGTTCAATCAAATAATTGGTGACTAACTTAGATGAGTATAAAATAATATAATTGGTTATAGTTATCAAGAGTGAATTGATGTAAGATTTAAAAATGAAATCACTCTTTGTATTAAAAAATCTTCCTAGAGATAGGAGGATGTGTCCCATTGATGTATAACAGTGGTACAAATAGGTCATTATTAAATATTTGTGGATGAAAAAGACTTTTAGTTTAAGAGGGAACATAACCATATAAAAAAGACTTACACTTGAGAAAAATTGTTGGGGTTCAAGTGTGAATGAGTTACCAACCTAATACTTTAAAATTTTGAGTTATTATATCGTGTTAAACCCACTTATGTGATTTACTCATTACTCATAAATAAAATGTTTCATAATATTTAACTTCTCGATCCAACATCATTTGCATGCAATCAATGATTTTGGAACCCTATTTTATTAAACATTGTATTAACACTTTTATTTTGTTGTATTATTTTTTATTTTATAACACTATATCTCTTATTATATTTATGTTTTTATTTTTCTCAATCTCACTTTCATTAGGTGTCTTTAGCATATAATATGAGGTAGCCAAATATGTTTTTCCTTTGCTTTAAAACACAAAAGCCAAAAGTAATACAGCTTCTATTATTTTTTATTTTAATTGATCAAATTCAGTTTCAATTCATTGTGTGTATCCTTGCTAATTCCCACCTCCTGGTTGTGGTAGTTTATTTAGGAATGACCTTTAATTTCCTGCTAATTAAAAGAAGAATGGAGTTTGACTTTGCATATAAATAACAGGGCGAAGGTCCAAAGTAACTAACTTCAAAGAAATAGAAATAAACCCGAACCATCTACCAAAAAGTTTAAACCGAAAGAAATTAAAGAAGGCAAAGATGATAACCCGGATATACAGCAGATGATCTACACAACCGATGCTCTCCATAAAGACACACATCGCAGAATTTCTATCCAACCTTTGATTTAATCGCTATAATTAAACCATCAACGTCAAAAGAGACTTTTTTTAATTTACTGATATTACTAATATTTCGACAAATCCTTATTTTTTACTATCTCTTTTCCTACATATAAAAGTAAAATAGTAAAAATGAGTGAAAACTTATATTTCAACCTGATCCATTACAAATTAGAGTTAAGTTAGACTAAAAATATTTGTACATTAATCAACATATATATAATAACTTAATCAACATATAAAATATTAATGTATATAAATGTATATTGACCAATAAAATTTTAATTTCTTTTTATCACACTAATCTAAAATCTTTTAAGAGTTGACACATATGCTTTATCATACCTATATAGAGGTTAATTATTTGGCTTACATTCTTATTAAAGAAGGATCATCAACTTTTGTTGATTTAATCATTTTGAAATAGTATCCTTCTTTCTTATTACATATTGTCTTAATCGATGTTACAGGTGTTTGTATTTTAAGGCATTAATTCTTTTCTTTGTCTAGTTGTTTACATTCTTTCTCATAAAAAAATAACTAAAATATTTTACAAAAAAGTGTAGTAAGTTTAATTTTTGAGTATCAACCGAATCATGACATTTTTTTTTCAATTCATAACTTTTTATTAGCATGTATTAATGTGAATAATAAATTTTATGCAGCGTCACAAAAATAATGAAATGCACATCTATTATGAAAAGGAGGAGCTCCCAAAGTATGTAGGCTACACCTTATGACAACAAGAAAGTTAAAAAAAAAAGTGAAAAAAAAAGTTTGTAACCCAGAACGGGCCGTTCCAAATTCGGAACGGGCCGTTCCACGCTAGAAAAAAACACAACAACCGTAATTTAGAACGGGCCGTTCTAATATGGGAACGGGCCGTTCTAAGTGACTGAAAGGATCTAAAATTCCTTATGTGGAACGGGCCGTTCCAATTTCAGAACGGGGCCGTTCCAGAGTCACATTTTGCTTGTAACGGTATGATCCAGAACGGGCCGTTCCGACTTCGGAACGGGCCGACGTCTATAAATAGACGCGTTGGGCACGGTTTTCTCCCGAAAAATTTCGTCCAGTACTCTTCAGAGCTCGAAATTTTTTTTCTCTCTCTTCCCCCTCTCTTTTGTATTTCTTAAGATCTGTGAGACACCTCTGTAGTGTGAAAGGTAGCCAAAAAACACCTTCTTGATCATCATATTCAAAGATTCAACTCATTTGGTATCGTTTCTTCTCTTAATTTTTCTTTTATTTATTTATTTATTTATTTATTTATTATTATTATTATTTTATTTTTGTTTGTTTGTTTATTTATTTTTGTTTATGGTTTGTACATAGTGAATACGATTTGTTGCGATTATTATTTAAAAAAAATATATATTTAATATACGACCAATAATTATGTTAATTGAATAACATTTTTATCTTTAACATTATTAGGTCCTGGGGTTTAATGACTACTCATTTGCTAGCTTAAACTTATATGAAATTTCTTTCTAAAGGATAAAGATCTGTTGCAACCAATAACGTTAATTAAATAACATTTCTATTTTTAACGTTATTGGAGGGATTTATTGATTAGCCATTTGCTAACTTGGATCCTTGTGCAAAATCTATTTCTTTCAATAAAAATATAAACATAAATTTTCTTATGTACACTTATTTTTATGGTTAATGATATTAATTGAGTAGCACTTCTACCCTTTAATATCATGTAAACCATAAAAGTTAATATAATACTTATTCATTGTCCTACACTTTAAGCATAATTTAGTATCAACAAATAAAAGTCAATAACATGGATTGAATAGCAATTCTATCTTTCATGTTATTGGAAGGGTTTATTAATTAGCCATTTGCTAACCCAAATCCCTATAATTTTCTAATAAAAATAAAAAAGAGGCATCTCAGATTAAAGAAAATATATCTCACATACGTTTTTTTTTTAGGAATAAATTAAATATTTATAAATTTATATAATGTTGCGCAATTAATTAAAGGTACTGTTTTTACAGGCGTTGTAGGGTGCTAATACCTTCCTTACACGTAATCGACTCCCGAACCCAACCTTAATTTAAAGATTATCCTTTAAAGGGTTTTCCAATGTTTTTCCCTTAAATTAAAATATTGGTGGCGACTCCATGAAAATAAAAATGTTATCCCGTCGTGATCCCGGTTACGACAATTAAAAATTAAAAAAAAAACGAAAAAAGAAAGAGGATCCAATTCCTTCACAGTAAGAAATAGTATATAGAGACAAAGGGTTTCACCCAAAACAGAAATCTTTAGCGTACATATACGTTTTTGTTGAATAATTGCTAACTATTCATTTATGTCTAAAACAAGTATAAAAATTAAAATTATTTGATACTATAATTGTGAAACCTCAATCATTTAATTAAGTGTACCGGAACCACCAATCATCATGGCATTCTATATAGCAGATGCATTATTATTCATCACATCACAGACCCAGGATAACTATCCATGCAAGAAAATTGGACTTTTTTTCGTCAACCCCTAGTTTTCGACCACATACTACCTTTCAAGCATAGTTTTGCATTAAAAGCCATGGTAAGCTGATAAGTCGCCATCTTAATTTGTTTCTCTTAGCCTTGTCCTACTCGCACGTTAATTATGAAGGTCCCTAATTTTGGGTTACTCTATAGTTGCATCAGTGAAGCCCTTTGCATGCCCTTGTTTCTAGAACGCATGCAAGTAAGCTATTCGTCACGTTTACGTCAACAAAAAATGATTGACTTTTGGAGACAACAACGTGTGTATACGAAGTCGTATTTGTCGCTACACAAAGGGTTCAGAACGTGTCCAACAATAAGGACATGCATGTCCATCATATATGTATATCATGGCTAGTCTTTGACCCTCGCTTTCTGTCTCAACCGACCAAAGAAAAGCTGTTTCAAACTTCAAAGTTTTTGAATAAGTAAGCACTTAAAGTGGATCCATGTCTTATTTGTTGGAGTTCAAGTGTGAAGTGAAGTCCCACATTGGTTAGAATTTGGCATGTTGAGTAATATATAAGTGAGAAAGACCCACTTACCTAATGTCTTAAGGTTTTAGGATATGTTCTAGTGTCAAGCTCATTTGTGTGACTTACTCACTATCCATTGTGTGGAGTGCTCCCTGATGTTAAAAACTCTCCAAAAGTGGTATCAGAGCCGATGGTTCGACCAAATGACTGGTGATCGGCTCAGACGAGTATTGGCTGGATCTACCCATTGATTTGGTGATCGGCTCAGAGGAGTATTGGCTGGATCTACCCATTGTGTGGAGGACGTGTGTCGTTGAAGTGCGTAAGGCCACCATTGAATAATCGTGTACAAAAGAAAAGCTTTCGCTTGAGGGGGAGTGTGACCATGTGGAAGGGATTCACACTTGAGGGGGAGTGTTGGAGTTCAAGTGTAAAGTAAAGTCCCACATTGGTTAGAGTTAGACATGTTGAGTAACATATAAGTGAGAAAGGCAACCATTGAATACTCGTGTACAAAAGAAAAGCTTTCGCTTGAGGGGGAGTGTGACCATGTGGAAGGGATTCACACTTGAGGGGGAGTGTTGGAGTTCAAGTGTAAAGTGAAGTCCCACATTGGTTAGAGTTGGACATGTTGAGTAACATATAAGTGAGAAAGACCCACCTACCTAATGTCTTAAGGTTTTAGGTTATGTTGTGGTGTCAAGCTTACTTGTGTGACTTACTCACTACTCATTATGTGGAATGCTCCCCAGTGTTCTAAACTCCCCAACATTGGTATTAGAGCAGATGGTTTGACCAAGTGACTAGTGATTGGCTCAGACGAGTATTGGCTGGATCTACCCATTGTGTGGACTGCTCCCCGATGTTCTAAGCCCCCCAACATTGGTACCAGAGCCGATGGTTTGACTAAGTTACTGGTGATCGGCTCAAACGAGTATTGGCTAGATCCAAGAGTGAGATCCTAAATGGAATTGGTAGGAGATTTAAGAGTAGGATCATCCCTTGTATTGAAAGTCTTCCTAGAGGTGTGGAGAGCCGATGGTTTGACTAAGTTACTGGTGATCGGCTCAAACGAGTATTGGCTAGATCCAAGAGTGAGATCCTAAATGGAATTGGTAGGAGATTTAAGAGTAGGATCATCCCTTGTATTGAAAGTCTTCCTAGAGGTGTGGAGGATGTGTGTCGTTGAAGTGCAACGATAGTGCAACCATTGATAGTGCCCAACTCTAATCAATGTGAGACTTCACTTCACACTTAAACTTCAATATTATTGTCTTTGCTTCGCTTGAGTTTCCTTTTTTTTTTCTTTCTCTCTTATCTCTAGCTCTTGTCAATGTTCTCTTTGTTTCTTTGAGATGACATGACTACATATAAACGAACCTCCCTAAGGACTATTTAAGCAAGAAAATGTGCGATACACATCCACAAATAAGGGTGTGAGAAAAAATATGGCTTTTTAACCTTGTATTGCAGCTTTAAAAACTTATTACATAAATAATTTTTTTTAAAATTATATATATTTTTGAAATTGTTTGATATAGTATCATAGGTCATAACAACTCAAATGTCATATGTTAATTTTTTTTAAATCATAAGAGTCGAAAAAAAAAATGAGATTATTTATTGGAGCGACACAAGACAACTCATTTTTTTGTTGTTACAATCCATAACTACCTAATTTTTATTTTTATTTTTTAAGGAGTCGTTAGGTTATAAAAATCTCATTATTTATTTATTTTTATAGAAGTCACTAAGGGTTATAACAACCCCATGGTCCATATATTTTTCTTTTTTGAAAAAAAAAAACATAAATGATATGGGTTATAAACGAACCCCTCATTCCCCCTTCTCCGCCAAAAAAAAATGCTTTTATTGGGCCGGGCTTTGCAAACCGTTTTATGAAATTCCTAGCCAATCATGTTCGTTTTGGTGTTTCTTTGAAAGATAACCGTATTCGGATAACAATTTTAGTAGGTTAAAAAGTTAACTTATTTAAACAGTTAATCAATAGGGTTGGTCCAGATCTAATGGTGCTGTTGGAATAACATGTATATAGTCCTAAGTTTGAATCTTCATATCTTTTGATTCAAAAACAATAGTTATTATTTTTTTTTCTGTTAAGCTAGAACTATATCTAAAGGCCCAGTCTTAAATGAGTAAATGGAGAGGGATCTTCTGCAGGGACGGAGCCAGGATTTCAATACTGGGGGTGCCATATAGGGGGTGCCATATAGTAATATACATATGAGTTTATATTAAAAATATGAGTTTATATTAAAAATAGGGGGTGCCATATAGTAATATATATGTATATAAAAAAAAATTAAAATTGTTGGGGGGGCCGTGGCACCCGTAGGTCCCCCCTTGGCTCCGTCCTTGATCTTCTGCACTCAAACTTTATATAAGAGGATAAATTCCATTCATCTAATTTATCCATGATTTATACAGGCTTATAGAGTTTTTTTTATAAATAAAATAAATTAAAAATTTAATGGCTAAGATTTCTTGTCGTAAAAATGTCACCGTAGATTGATGATCCGAGCCTGTAGTTATATTCATACAATTACCTTTTTATTCAATTTTTCTCTTAATTTATAGTCTATCATATGATTAAGTGTATCTATTATTTTTTTATCTAAAAAATTATAATAATCCATTCTTATCCTTACCAATTTAATCAATACTCTTTTATCTCTCTTCTTTCTATGTATAGACCTTAAACTGTAGTGTGTACTCTTAACAATTTTCATATTAAAATAGGCAAGTACGATAAAATAATTTGTGCAACATATGGTATCATTAATTACATGTATGGTATTAGAAGTATCCTAACACTATGCTTGCTAGAGAGTAAGGAAGTGGAGGAAATAAAAAAAAATGTAAGAATTGATTTAATATGAAATAGAATAGAATAAAGTGAATTTTATAGTTGATAAATAGGGAAAAATTAAATGAAAAATAAAAGTGAATTGATATTTTAAAATTATATTTATTAAGTTATACTACAAAAAAGTTATCATATACCGACAACTATTATATAGTGACATAATATTTGTGATTAAAAATTACTTTTACTTACACAATAGATATACAATATGTTGATATATTATTAAAAAATGTAGATATATATTATAGTGATATACAAAATATGTTATTAAATTTCATTCAAAATTAATACTAAAATTATGTGTAGTCTCATGTCAAATAGATATATACATATACACTTACATATATTATACCTATAATTGCACTCTTTTTTTTTTTATGTAACTATATATAATATTTCTTATAGAATTAGATTTTTATGTAAAAAAAAATAATATATGAACTATCATTTTACCCTTCCACTCATTAATGTGTGTTGTTACTTTCTTATGCATATAATGCATTAAAAGTTATCATAATTGAACATAATAATGATAATCAAATATGAATAAAAAATAAGGATAATTGAATATTAAAAGTCACCAAATAAACATAATTAAATATTAAAAAAATCAAAAATCATAAACCAATATCAAAGATAACGTAATCGAATATAAAGTAAACCATAATGAATATAAAGATGACAAAAATAATTTTATTTTTTGATATACAATTCATGCAAATCTTCACATTTTTTAAGATCTCATTATTTATTCTTAAAATTTCACTCAATTCTATCCTACTAAGCATAATTATTTCTTTTAAATCCCTTCCAATCCACCCTCCTCCACTCAAATTCACGTAAAAGGTCAAAAGTAAAATTACCGCACCACTATTTCTACTGACAGTTATGAATTTAATAATTTACAATCACAGTTACAGTAAAGTCTTTGGGAATAATAAGGGTAGCAGAAAAAGGAATCACTGTTAACGTCGAATGGTGGAAGTTTGGGGCTGTAGTTCAGATTACTGAAAACATATCACATTCAAATTTATTATATTTTAAAACTTTAAATATAAGTTTTGACTTTGTTTCTTTTAATCAATGATATGTATGATTTTTAAAAGATAATAAATTTATTATTCACCAGGAATTTTGATTAGACGATTATATTAAAAAAAAATCTTTAAATGGTGAGTACATACTACATAAAGTCATGGTTCATGATGTATACACCTCCTTTTTTCTATAATTACACCTTCTTTTTTTAAAAAATTTTAAATTTTTAAAGTATTGTTAATTTTTAATTTTTAATTTTAATTTTACATCCACAATATTTAATTTCGTACTTTTTTTTCATTCATTTTATCTTTTTTTTTTCAATTTTTATATGCATCCATTACCTTTCTTTCATTCACCTATTTTAGTAGTATTAAAAATTAAAAGAGAAAAAAAAGTGTGTAAAAAAGAAGAAGAAAGAAGAAAACTGAAAGTTGGAAGTGTAAAATTAGAAAATAAAAAAATTAATATTTTATATTTTAAAAAAAAAATTAAAGAGGTGTACTTATAATAAAAGGAGGTGTATATATCATGAGCCTAAAGTCATAAACCATCGGTGACGTACACGGGCCTTGTCCACTCGTTTGTGATGTTTAATTTAAGCAAACACAAGTGGGTCATTAGTTGGATTTGGGTCACCACTGGGCCGTAACACTACCTAGGCCTTCTGGTTGTTTCGATTGACTTCAATTTAGCATTCATCATACATATCTTAATTTAGGATTTAGGGTTTAAAAAAGTAAAACAAATAATTTCAATTCCTTATTTATAAATAAAATAAAATCTTAAATTCAGTTCCTAATCTCTTACGCATTTACGATAAATATCTTTAAGAGTTAATCACTTATATACTATTAGTGAATTTTTTTTTACACCAGCAACCAAGTATATCTTTTAATTGTGCCATGTCATTATAAACACATTTATTTTTAACAGTGACATGACACAATTAAAAGATATAATTAGTTGCCAGTGTATAAGTGTTTAACTTTATCTTTAATTATAATTTTTGAAATAAAAGTTTACAATAAACATTAGGACATCTATCTCCTCATTTTAAAAGCAATTTTAACACGAGATTCTTATTTTTCCAATTCTTTTTTTTTGGTTGTCTTTTGTCCTGAAATTGTTAATCATGGTAAAAGTATGATGTTCGCATTAAATAAAGAGAAGATGATAACATTAGGCACATGGAGGTGTAACGCCATAAACAGCCGATTAATAAACATAAAGCATTGGCTTAGGTTACTTATGCACTATAAAATGACACGTTCCTTTATACCGCAACACATATGTAGCTTTCATTGATGGGTGCTAAACTTGGCTACCAATTCTTCTCACTTGTGCTAAACTCAGCATTAATTAAATAGTAAAGAAAGTCAAACTTTCATTTAATTGAATGATCGATTATAAAATTAATATTTATTTGTTGTTATATAAAAATTTAGGTCATATCCACAGCATTGAAATTCAGTATTTTTTTTCTTCTAATATAGATCAAAATTATTTTTATTAGAAATAAATTTATTCGAGTAGATAAGACTACTAAAAACTTATACAACCCTTTCTCTAAATATTTGATGCAATTATATACTCAAAATCCAAACAAATTTGAAATTACATTGACGTTTGATTTGATGAATATCACGTAACTCTGTAGAACAAAAAGAATGAAAATTTAAGTTTACCGTTCAAAGATAGAATTCGTCAAATTGTCTACGCGATTGAAAAATATGTTGTAAACTTATTTATTCTGTCCCATGGCGACTCTAGAATTCAAAAGAATAAAAAACATTAATAAACAAAAAGAATAAAAAAACGGAAAACTATCATACCTTTTCCATCAAGATTATTTACTTGGAATTATTTTTAGTATGGTTGACTCTTTAGTTCTAGAAATTAAATTAATCAAGTTTGAATATACTTTTCGTCTATATAGTTTAACCATTTTTTATTTGTCTTTATAATTTTTTAATTATTATTATTATTTTTATAAATTTTAAACATTTAATCTTTAATATATGTCATAAAAAATAGTTACAAAAGTAAAATTTATTGATGTCAAATTTTATTTTTGTTTTTTTTTACATTATCATGTGATACAACAACGTAATATGTAATTATGTATCACAGTGTCAGTGTCACGTTAAAGAAAATGTCTTGTCGATAATAATATTATATTATTGGTATCATAAAGAAATTTAAAATGGAAAAAAAATATAAAGAGGAAAAAAATGAATTTGCAATAATGGGAAAGGGAAAAACTAAAACAAAATATTAATACATTTCTTTTAACTTATTTTATGTCATAATAGTACAACAAAAAGAAAAAAAAAGGGCTTAATTTAACTATCCAAAACATAGATCTTACCATGTTAATAGTTGAAAAAGTAGTCACTGAATATTTTTTAAAATTCAAATGATCATTACACTAAATGAATTCCTTTAAAGTTTACTCTTTTGATGAATTAAATGTGCTACAATATAATTTTAGTTTCTTATTTTTATTTTAGATTTTAGTTTGATGTTTTTAATTTTAATAAATTTACTTGAACTTCTTAAAGTATTTTTATTAGTTAAATCAAATTTTCTATTAAATTTTCACATTATTAATGTTAGTTTTGATTTTCGTGAGATCTTTATAACTTCTTTAACAAGATAAATTAACAAAAAGACAAATTTAGTCTAAAATTGACGTGGTTAAAAAATATCTTTTTAAGAATATCACTATATAAGATAATTATTTTAATTTTCACTAAAAAAAAGCACTATATGTCTTTGCAAAAAAAGTTAGTTATCATCCATAAAGTAAGTAATTTTTATTTTTTATTTCACTCTTAAAAGATATATCAGAGATTAAATTAAAAATATAATTTTTTACAAAATGTTTAGAAATGAAATTGGCATAATATAGAAGAGTGAAAGCCAAAAGGTAAGTATTTAATTTAATTAAAAAGGGTGAAATGAGTTTCTTGGGCCTTAGGGTTTGTTGTATTGGTTATGAACGACTCACAGACAAAAGTGTTCTCACAATCGCACAAAACTGAGGCTCGCCTACTTAATCGCATCTTCCAAACTCTCATTCCATTCCATTGCATGTTCCTTTCCTTCTCAGGTCCTCTTCCTCCTCTCTCCCTTACCACTTCGCTCTTTTCTTTTTTCTCATTTTTCCTTCGCCTCCACGTTTTCCGGAATTCAATTATTATTTTTTTTCATTTTTTTTTTTGTTTCTAGTAGGTTTTGTGGCTGTTGCATACATGCTGCTGTGTTTATTTGATTAAAAGATAAAATCTTTAGCGTCTTTCTTTCTGGGGTAGGTTGGTTTTTGACCCCGGGATCTTTAATGCGGGAAATGCATCTGGACTCAGTGTATGAATCTTTGATCTTTTTCAATTCTGTGGTACCCCAATAATTATTGTTGATTCTTCAGCAATTTGGGGACTTTAATCTCGTGTATATCTACAATTTGAGCTGGGTGTGTGGTGCTCTGAGTAATGAAAATTTAATCTCTGACCTGTTTCTATTGGACTGCCTTCACTGCCTTGGAGAGGTAGAGATCTATTCTAACAAAGGAAAATAATAGAAACAGCAACTCTCACTTTCTAATTGAAATATCTAACCCCATTAAGTTCCCTATGATTCCCACCTTGGTGTGTAACATAATGTCTTGTAATTGTTTTAACTTTTTACCATTTTTTTTCTTAATATGTAGAGCAGGCAGTAATTGAGTGGAATAGAGAGGTAATACTGGCAAGGTGGGAATGAATTCGGACTCCAAAAAATGAGGATCAAATAGAGGAACATATTATATGCTGGATCATTTGAATTTTCATCCCGTTGATGCCTCTTGGAGGAATGGACATTGTGTACACTCGTGTAAAATTTAATGCATATCTACATGTATACCTTTTATGGTCATGAGTGAAGAGAAGCAACTGTAGGTAGCATTTCCAAAGTAATGTTTTACTTATTTACAGTATTTATGGGTAAAATAACTCGAAACATAGTCGAATTACTTGATTAAAATATTGTTGTTTCCTAGTTGACATAGTTTTTGGTTGTACCTTGCAGATATTTGATGCTTAGAAATATAAGGAGATCTGCTCAATCTGTTCGTAGAATCAATAGCAGATACCGGGAAGTGAGGAAAAATGGGCCAATTGTCCCAGTTGGACCGAGTATCCACCACTGCCGGTTGTACATGCAATATAAGTTTCCTAGTGAAGCACGCAGTTCATTCTTATGGCATGGGACAAGGGAAGGCTTTCATAAATGCTTTTCGTTCAGGAACTTTTCTGTAACCTCAGCAAGTAAAACAGTTACACATCAATCTCAGATTGCTTGGAAAAGCCTGTTCAGAAAGTATTGTTGCAGTGGTGATGGTAGATTTCCTCCTACTGTAAATATGATTGCTCAGGCAGTGAGCTTGGCTTTGGCTCGTTCTTATTTGATAGTTCCTGGTATTTTGGCATTTACATCTGGAGAGCTTGCATTAGCTCAGAGAAATTGGGCAGATGTAGAACGTTACCCATCACAGAATGGTTTGTATATGCGTGCACAAGATGGGTATAATTACATGTTTACATTTACATTCTTGATTGTTGAAGGTCTTGTCTTATTAGTGAGGGCTCTCTATCTAGCAATACTATTCTCTCCCAGCATTGTGATGGCACCATTTGCAGATTCTTTTGGACCAAAGTTCAGGAAACTGTGGCTCCATGTTGTTCATCGCACATTAGAAAAATCAGGTCCAGCATTCATAAAATGGGGTCAGTGGGCAGCTACACGGCCTGATCTCTTTCCTCGAGATCTATGCACTAAGCTTTCAGAGCTTCATACCAAAGCTCCTGAGCATAGTTTCAGCTACACAAAGAAAACTATAGAAAAAGCATTTGGTCGAAAAATTTCTGAAATTTTTGAGAACTTTGAAGAAGTTCCTGTTGCTTCTGGAAGCATTGCTCAGGTGCACCGTGCTTCATTAAAATTTCGTTATCCTGGTCAGCAGGCAAAGCCACTGGTGGTTGCAGTAAAGGTTAGACATCCTGGTGTGGGAGAATCAATCAGACGGGATTTTGCTATTATTAATTTGGCAGCAAAAATTTCCAACTTCATTCCTGCTCTTAATTGGTTAAGATTAGATGAGAGTGTACAACAATTTGCAGTTTTCATGATGTCTCAAGTTGACCTTGCTAGGGAAGCTGCCCATTTGAGTCGCTTTATTTATAATTTCCGTAGATGGAAGGATGTTTCTTTCCCTAAGCCTGTCTATCCACTTGTGCACCCTGCTGTCTTGGTGGAAACATATGAAAAGGGTGAAAGTGTCTCATATTATGTTGATGATCTTCAAGGACATGAACGGGTTAAATCTGCTCTTGCTCACATTGGAACTCATGCACTTTTGAAAATGCTTCTGGTAAAATATATCTCTCATTTGGCTATTTTGCAGCATTTCCATTGCTTTTATTTTCGGGGTTCTTGATTTATTATGCACTATATAAAGTATAAATCATCCCATTCTCAGCGATGACTTCGAATCACATATCCATGATTTGTTATGATGCATATTTTTTTTCTACAAAATCCATAACCATTTTTTGTTTTTTAATAATTATCAACTCTTTCTGGAAACTGTCTTTACTATGGGCTGAGCTGGTTTTTTCTGCTCATGACAGTCAATTTAAGATTCGGAAGGGTTTCTTAGTTGGATTTTCATAAATTTGGTGAGCTTTACTCAACTGGTTTTGGTTGTTTATATCTATGAAAGAAACAGTATCAGATTCAGATTGTAGAGAAATGATCTATATTGATGGAAAACAGTGTCACACAGCTGACAATCCCTCTTATTTGTAGGCAATTCCTAAATCCTAACTAATTAATGGGTAACTAGCTGCTACCTAACGATATAGTATCTATTTATATGATTAATTTATTGGGTTTTCTTTCGTAGCTTATCTTTATCTATAGCTGTGCTTATTTCCTAGTTATAATGAATTTCTTTATCTAAAATAATAGTTTGTTTTTGAAAGAACATCTTTGATCTTTAATAATAATCATATTATGTCCTAATCCTTAGTATGAACTAAAAGAAACATGGGTGCCATATTAGTTTTAATTTTATAATTGAACATCATAAAGTTTTAGCTTCCAAGACATTGCAATGTCTTCTTTCAGGTGGACAACTTCATTCATGCAGATATGCATCCTGGAAATATCCTCGTTCGAGTGTCTCAGAACAAGTCTCAAAAACGGCTCTTCAAATCAAAGCCTCATGTAGTTTTCCTTGATGTAGGCATGACTGCTGAACTCTCTGGAAGTGATAGAGTAAATCTACTAGAATTTTTCAAAGCTGTTGCCCGCCGAGACGGCCGGACTGCTGCAGAATGCACCCTCAATTTGTCAAAGCAACAGAACTGTCCAAATCCAAAGGCCTTCATTGAGGTATTTTTTTCTTCAACTTACATTTATTTTTTATTCAATTCAATCTACAAATGTTTTAACTAAGACTTAGGTCTTGTTTGAAATGATTCTTGTTTTTTTTAAAAATTTATTTTCAACAGTTATTAAATTGTTTTCAGTATATTTTTTGAAAACAAAACAAAACAAAAATTTGTTTGTTAAAAAGTTCCAAAATTTGTTTTTAAAATAATTGTACATGAGACATTAACACTTGTCAATTATACACAGTACAAGGTCAAAAAGGTTCTTTATTTATTGCAAGAATACCATCAGATTTAAAAACAAGGGTTAAATATATTTTTTGTTCCTTAAAATTCTTTTGGAGTCCCTATAAAAACTTAATATGTTTAATCCCTACATTTATCAAAAGTGATGTGGTTGTAGTCCCTCATCAAGGACTAAAAATATGTGATTGATTTTTTTTATAGGAACTAACATCGAATTTTGAAATATTTTGGACCAAAAACATTTTATCCTAAAAACAAATATACAGAAAACAACCAAGTTGTTTCTGTTTTCTTGTTTTCAGAACTGCAATTTTGGGAGCAGTTTACAAAATACATATGTAGAAAACAATTATACAAACATGTTTTTCTTATTTATTTAAAAAAAAACCGAGAATAGTTTCTGAAGACTACAATCAAAGTTTCAAACAAGGACTTTACTATTATGGATTTGTTTTGTGATATCTTAGTCAAAGCTTATACGGACAGGTGTATTACACATGTAGTTATATGTGCGGACTTTTCTGGTTAATTGACCCTGATCATTGAATATTTTATTCTATTTCAGTGTTGTTAGTAGCCATCTGACGCTGGTTTTTGTCTGTCTGCTTAATTTTCTACAGATAAATGTCTTTTATTTTCTTCGATAAGTCTATTTTTTTTGGAACTCCTTGAATATGATCTTGAACTTTGTCATACATTTTCTTCTATTTGTTTTCTAACAGGAGGTGGAAGAGGCGTTTACTTTTTGGGGCACCCCTGAAGGTGATCTGGTCCATCCTGCAGAGTGCATGGAGCAATTACTTGAGAAAGTTAGGCGTCATAGAGTTAATATTGATGGCAATGTTTGTACTGTCATGGTGACGACCTTGGTTCTTGAGGTAATTATTTTTCTTCTTTTCATCATGTTCACCAAATATGCAAGTTTGTGAACATACATGCAAACAATAACACTTAGGTTAAATTATATTTTTGGTCCTTTATTTTTTAAAATGTTCATTTTAATTCTTTATATCCTAAATTTAGGTTAATTTAGTCGTTTCCAATATTTTTAACTAATTTAAGACTTCAAACTTATTTTATAAAATTCACTTATATTTCAAATCAAATGTGTTATAAACATGGTAAAAGTAAAATTTCAAAAAATATAATTTTATATTATTTTTTAGTTATTTATGAAATATACTTTTTGCAAGATTTTCACTATATTTGTAGTTCTTTTGGATTTGAACGGTAATTGCATTTTATAATTTTCATATAGGTAAATCTAATGTTCCAAGTTTTAAATCTTGAATTTGTCAAAAATTGATTTAAAATCATTTCATAAAATTGAAAATGATAATTATTTTAAAATGATCAAATTGATTCAACTATAAAAGATAAAGGATCAAAATGAATATTTTAATAAATTAAGAATCAAAATAAATCTAAAAATCCAAGATAATTGACCAAAAGTATAATTTAGTGTATCACTTATTTCCTCACGAACATGCATGCATGTAAAACATCTATCTTCCTACCACATACAACAAAGGATAAACCTTTCTATTCCTTTCCGCTGATATTGGTAAATGTTGAATTTGTAGGGTTGGCAGCGAAAGCTTGATCCTGGGTACAATGTGATGCAGACGTTGCAGACATTGCTACTTAGAGCTGATTGGGCAAAGTCTCTTTCTTACACAATTGACGGACTCATGGCCCCTTAAGGAGGAACTTTCTTTCTTTGTTGAGGCTCTTGAGAAACAATTTTGACTAACATCATAAAACCCAAAGCAAAACATGTCCTGAGGGCTCTCCCACATTTGCTTGTTTTTATTTTAATTTTTGAAAGATTTATCCCCTGTATTTATCTTGGGTAATTTCCAAGTTTTTTTTTGAGCATCACAGTTTACAAGAAAAATGGAAGTAGAAAGAATAAAGCGGTGAATATATTTCCTTTCCCTTAGCCTGTTGTTGTACCTACCCGATAAATGAACGGTATAATTAGAATTTGGAATGAGAAGTAACATTTTATGACCCTACTTATTACAAATGTCACGTTTTAAACTTAAGAACGCCGCTAATGTTTCTGCTTATTATTTCTTAGTTAAAGTGAAATTAAGGGAAAAATACTACGAGCAGCTCTTAGAACGAGGGAGAACTCTCAGGTGGAGGCAAGAAGAGATAAGGAAAGAATGCGAAGTTTAGCTGTATTTAAATGATTGAGAAATCTTCACAATTTGCAACATATTTCTTTAGTATACTTTTTATTTCTGGGTTAATTTTACGACTTATATAAAAAGGTAAACTCGCTATTTAACCTTATAAAATGTTTAATTTTAATACATTACAGTATATAGATTTTTATCCTGACAAACAATTATCAATTGTTATAGACATAATTTCTCTTGGCGGAACCGCATAAGTACTAGACATAATTTGCATCAGCAAGAGGAAAAAAAATTAGGAAAAAAAAACTTTGAAATAATTATTTAAGGCAACAATTTTAATTATATGACAGCATTTGATTGGATGATTATGTAATTTTTTTTTACTATTAGAAGATTAGCATGTTCCAATTAAATTTATAATAAAAATTGTGTAAAACAAAAAGGTTAACTAACATTGCTCTTAATCCCATGGTTGCATTATCGTATAGCATTTCAAAATGTTAATTAACATAGACAACGGATCTGTATGCCATATTGCCATATGCCTAATGCAAGCTATGTCCTACTTAAGTACGTTAGAAGTGTATCTGAACTGATTTAAGTGTTTGAAGCATGTGTCCAATCCGAAACACAGTTGTAAATTGTTTTAATTATACCATCTCATCACTACATACCACTCCAGCTTAAACACTCTCAAACAGACTACACCCAATGTGTTACACCATTTTCATAAACAAATCTACTATCACACCTTCTAAAACTAGTATCTATAATTTAAGAAAACAGAGTGAGTGAAATTTAAAACAAGGGAAGTAAATAGATGGTAACGGTGAGACTGTATTTTTCCCCCTCACTATTTAAATTTTGCTATAAAAGAAAACTATTAGAGAAATATATACAGACTAAGCAATATTTATTTCAGGTTTAAGTAAGAAAATACAAAGTAAATGGAATAGAAACCGGTAGTAACCAATTTAAGTACCTTGCTAAATCTTAAAACGAGCTCTAGAATTATTCTATACAAAAAAATAAATAAAAAATACATGGTATGGAAGCTGAGACACGAGAAGATTAGAAGCATCTTAAGCATGTATTTTAGCTCGTGCAATCATGTTTTGCATGTAAGCTCATGTATTTCTTTTATTGCTGTACTCATGCTATAAAGGGCCATTTTTTTCACCTGTTTTCGTTAACCCAAAAGAGAAACAGAGCTTGTCATTTCAGGTGTACATCTAGTAGGAAAAAGCAAAAATTGGTAAGTAATATTATTTATTATTATTATGAAGTCTACCTCCAGCTTTTCCACTTTTGCTTTATGGTCTTTTGGAAGCAGCCGGACTTCATCAATCAATTGGATACACTCATTAACATTCTCGGGGGACACAAATTCCAATTCCACATGAACACAACACTGCAGATCAATAATCAAATAATTGTCAAACACTCAAAAACTTGGATAAAAAGTGAAACATAAATCAATAATGATATAATAATATCATCTTTCAGCAATCGTGTGGAAGGTAAGGTCATTAATAGTGTGATCATCCTTTTGTTTTCTTTTAAATGTTAGGATACAATGTAAGTGTTGATAACTTCATATTGCTTAAATGTAAATGTAACTACAGATTTGACGTTGTCAGTAAATATCAAAATGTAAAAATCAAGTTCAATGAGAATGTAAATCCAGTTCAAGAATAGTATAACGTTTCTGTTGTTTAAATTGATTCATAAAAAAGAGACAGATGGGGTAAGAAATCTTTTATACAAATGTAACAGAGACCTTAGGATTCCTAATCTGGTATGGACATCCGGAAGGAATGATGACAGCTTCCCCAGCATGTTGCTCAAAAGTCCATGGTTCAATTTCTGGCAACAGTGACAGGTGAGTCAAATTTAGTTATGCGGGAATATAATATATGATAAAACATGGGTATACTTACTAAACTCTTCCTTAAGTCTAATCTTGTGAGCATTGTCAAGGAAGAAGCTCTGATCTAGAATTGGATGAACCATCTGCATTCGAGAGATAAAATTAATTATCCCCAACTCTTATAAGATCATGCTTAGAAATTGTGTTTAAATTTACCTTCTCGTGATGTTCACTAGTATAAGAAAATTCATGAGAGTGTCTTTTAAGGTATTCTAAGAGCTTTGGCACATCCTGTCTTCGAAAGACATCCCACTGGGCACCAGAATTCTCAGTAAACTTCATTTTATCGGTGTTTGAGTTTTCTAAGGGATTTCTAGGATTATGATCTGGACATATTTCAGTGCTTAGAACTGCCCTGTGGAAAGTTAAAGAGCTTTGTGCCTTTTCAGTTTCAGAATTGGAATAACATTCTTCATCATCAGAAATATTTCTGTCTAAATTCCGATTAGATATTGTGTTGGCTTCAGTAGAGATGCAAGATGTTCTACTGACTCTCTTTAAAAAGTCGATTTCTTCTCTTATTATACTATGCATTTCATTTTGTTCCCTGTCTTCTGCATGCTCATTTGTAATTTTGGAAGATACCCTTCGACATAGAGCTTTGTGTTTTTTCAATAACTTACTTATTTTAGTAACCTGATCCGTAGACAGAGGGATGTCCATGGTATGTGCCATAATATTAACCTGGAAATACAAATCAGACATAGTGAATGGAACTTGTCATCTGCACAAAATTCTTTTACCAAGTGCAATGGAGCACTGGTATTTGACAGGAAGATTTTATAATGCTTCAACGACTGAAATATGTGTCAGTCTGAAAGTTAGAGAGAGCAGGTCTCACATACACTTTCTAGGCAGAAGCCATAAGATACAGCCTTACAAATTAGTTTTGGTGTCTACCATTCACTTAGTAATTTGGAAGACAGGCAAAAATAATGCCTAAAGGGAAGAACTTACTGTGGCATATCTTAGAGCTTGCAATTGAAGAACATACATTTTTAAATCCTTGTTATAAAGCTATACAAATTCTTAATAAAAAGTTTGTTTTGTTGGACTAAGGAATCAATTCCTAATAAAACAGATTATCATTTGAGCAAGGATCTGACTATATTTTGGTTGCAATATCTACTTTTTGACATAGTTGAGTTTTAGTGGTCTATTCACTATAACTACGAAGTGATGGCTAATAAAACCAGAAACAGTTAAATTTTGAAAAATTATAAGAAAATAAGATGCAGCCTGATTTGTATTGGAGAACTTCTCATGCTTTCACTCAGAAACCTGAAAACAAGCACATGTACAAGAACAGGGTTTTTCGTAGCACATTAGGCCAACACATCTTCCTTAATAGGAAGCCTTTTATGCTTTTTACTTCAGAAGATGAGATCATCTCTAAGTTATAATGATAGGATACATGCAAAAAAGAAGACATAGCAGGTTTGTCTCCAAAGGAAACATCAAAAGATGAAGCATATTTCATAATATTAGAAATCAACTTTCCATGTTAAGTTTTAATTAAATAAACTAAAAGCTCAGGAAATTTTATTCTAGACTAGATATATTCAAGAAATGAAATATAATATAATTACGGAACACACCATGTCATATGAGTCGTAACACAGATTTGTCACAGAATCAACTTCTTTGTCAGCACAGCCATATGAAATATAAACATATGGTCCTATGTCATGCTTTGTACTCCCCGGTGGCAAATTTGCAGCTAAGTTCAGAAGACCAGACAAGGGATTCATGTATTCTTGAATTGGAAGAACATCAATAATTTCAGCAAAATGAGCTGGAAACTGTTCTTTGAATAGTTGGGAAGACAACCACCCTTTAAGTTTCAGCATCTCATGGCAAGTATTTTTCTGAGGTTGACATTTAAGAGACCCAGTAAAATACTGCCTAATTTTAATCTCCACCTGTCAGAGTAAGAGTTCCAAAATTGATATTATACTTTTAACGAAGGTCTTTTGGTTTGAGACTCAACAGCAGATCCATAATTCACAGATCTGAGCATATGTGAATTATGATGTGTATAATGCACCAATGTATGCCAGTTACAAATAGCAAGAAATATCGACATTAAAATGCAACTTATATTACCAAGTTCATTAATTAAAATAAATAGCTTTCTAAGATGGTGCTGACTCTTTTGCCGCCCCGACCAACATAGATAGTATCAATTGAAAAATATTTAACATATACAAATATGTCGATAAACTGACCTCAAACCAATCCAAACAAGCTTCAAGTAAGTCCTTATTATTCTCATATCTTGTCATGCTCCTCTCAAGATAAGTACAGAACATGACCAGCGGATCCCAACTAAGGCTTGGCGTACTTTGGAGCACATCTTGCACTACTACAGGATGTCCTTTTCCCCAGTGTTTCTGAAAGTGTTCAAAATGATTGCTATTGATGTCCAAAACTGTAGGATAAAATAAGTAATTATCATTAGAATCTTCTCTTTGAGCTGCTTCCTGTAACTGCTTGTATGTGCTAGTTTTATGATCTTTGTCAACACACAGTGAGCAGCTTGAATTTTTATCCAAAGTTTCAGGAAAGTCATAGCTGCAAACTATTTCTTCTGCCTTTACTTCCATTTCTTTGATCCAACTTAAGGGATAAACATATTTAAAATCAAGGTGGCTATCACCACAATCACAAAGCTTTGTTGGTGAGCATGATACAATGTCAGCACCACTACAACTTGTCCATTCCGGTAACATTGACATATCAGTTAAATTGCCATTAGAAATGGCCTTATCATCCAAAAGGTTGCTAGAAATGCAAGCATTTATTTTGTCAGGTAGCTTGGATATAGAAGAGTTGATTTCTTTAGAGGTGCTTCCTTGACTAGCCTGAGAACAACTTAAGCAAACATTGTAGGAGCAACTAAGGCAGCTTCTACGAAGATCCAATATGGGTGTTTTGCAGTGATTGCTGGGACAAGTGTTACACAGATACTTACATTTGTTAGCAAGCAAAACTAAGGGAATCATTTGAATTTTCTTAATAACATCAACAGAAGAGAACTTACCAGAAGTTTTTCTCATTGCAGCCAAAATCGACCGGCTTGATGAGAATATCAGAAATTCTTTTCCCTGTCATGCACAAAATCATCTAAGATAACCAGGTTGTAATCAACAAAACTAAATTCAGAAACCGTTAAATCAGAAGAATGATAGTTACTACCTTTAGTTTTCGCTTTTGTTTCTATGTCCAAATAGTGGTCTTCTTTTATTTGTTTTAGTACAGGAAGGAGCGTACATAACAAATAATGAAAATGCAATATCCTATCAACTCTGTTTTTACCAGCCAAATATTCCTGAAAAAGAATGGCATAAAATTGAAGTGTCAGAAAGTGCTGCTAAAGAAAAACCGTTCAAGCATTAAAGCATCCATCTTTGATGTCAGACCTTACTTTCACTGTCTCTGTATTGACTTGCCAAGCAATCTTTACAGGTGCAAGTTCCTCGACAAACCGGACATGCCATCTTAACCTCATTTTGAGTGTCAAAATACCTAAAGTATTTTCAACAAATAAATTGGCAAATGTCTCATATTTTGGTCATCAGCATAGAATGTGCAAGCTACAAAGGTTACTGATCAGTGTGATATAACTATTTCCAAAAATATCCCAGTTCTAGTCATTACTGATCAGTGTGATATAACTATTTCCAAAAGGGGTACATAAAGAACATGGACAAGAAAGTGGTATTGAATTCATTTGGATGCACACAAACATGAAATCTTTTTCCTTTTTCCTTTCTTAATAACCTCTGCTCACATTGATAATAATTCCACACATCTCTATAAACTACTTCAAAAGGGGTATCTTCGAATCCTTTCATCTAAGAAGTTCTAAAACTGCATCACAAATAATCTACAGCTAGGTGATTAACTGATCAAACCACAATTGTTAAAAATTCAAGCTCCAGCATTGTACAAAATGTGGCATAGTCTATAATGTTGTCATGTTGACAATAATGAATAAAGCACCTTGTAGGTAAGGATCACAAGGAAGCCAGAAATTCACAGTGAAAAAAGAATTTACAAATGGTAGCAAAATGAACGAAACAAGTTCCAAGTTCGAACCGTTGTTTAATGCAATCCATGCAGAAAAACTCTCTCTGGCAGCTTGAACACCTTATAAGACTCCAAGAATCACTTCTCTGACACCAATGACACTTCTTCCTCCTCCCCTTCTTCAAGGTTCGTTCACACTGCACAACCTTAAAAACATCAAACACACACCAATCACCACAACAAAGGAAGAAAAGAAAAAAGAGAACAAGTAGTGGAAACCGAAAAGTCAAAAGTCAAAAGTCAAAACCCACCTGCAACTTACCAACAGAGACCCTCTCAACATTCTTGGACCTGAAGTAACGCGGTGTCACACCAACAACATCGCAGCGAGAAGAAGCCACATTGGGCGTTGAAGCGGAGCCGATAGCCACAACCGCATTCGGCAAATCGTGATTGAAATGCAAATGCGAATGCAAATTCAATTGCGATTCCTTCTTCCTCTTCTTCTCAACCTCTCTCTGCAGAACCATCCTTATGAGCTCCAATTGCTTCCTCCTACTGGCCAACGCCTCCGCCGATTTCCGCTTCCTCATGGCCCCAATCTCAACCGCAACGGCGTCGTTTTTCCTCTTCCTCTGAAGCTTGAGCGACTCCGGAACCTTCTCCTTGTGCTGCCGATGCCGACCTTGCAGGTAGTGAATCTCGCACAGCTTTAGGTTTTCCATCACTCGCCGCCGGCACCGCCATTGCCGCCCGTCCGTCCGGCTGCACCGCAGATGCTCCGGCAGCGCTTCTTCTTCCTCCGCCGGCGTCGATTTTTTTCCCATCAATTTTAATTGTTTTGTGGCGGAATTGGGATATTTGGTGGGGAAAGTGGAAGGCAAGCACGCAGAGCAGAGGAATAGAATAAAAAGGAAAAAAAGTTTAAGCCTAAAAGAGTAGTGTATTTATTGAGGAAGAAAAGAAAATTCTAATAGCATGGCGTGGCATATTCCCGTAATTATTCTAAACCATAGCGTCCTCTTTAGTCTCAATGTTGGATCTTCATTTCATCGCCACTCTTCAAAAATCATTACCCTTCTTATCTTTTGCTTACTTCACTGATGCACTGCAACCTCTTCTGTCAATAACTATATAATGAAATATCAAATTTCATTTCGCTTTCACTTTTTTTTTTTCCTTCTAATTTTTTCGCTGTTTTTTTTTGGATGGTTGTGGATTGTGTCGCTGCAAAATTCAGGTTGCTTCTTGTGGAATTTTCTTGGTAGTTTTCCTATTCTTGGTGTTGTTGGGGTGAAATCAATGCAGTGTTGTAAATTAGTATTTGAATTTTGAGATTGAGAGTTTGCATAAAATTGAATAAAATAAAATACATGATTGGCCAATGCAGGGATCAATGTGGTTTAGTTTAGTTAGATAGATATTTTGATGTCTATAATGTATGCTTTGTTTCTCATGTCTCAGATATATGTCAATGATTTTGATATTCTGATTCTGTGCAATCTCATGCACGAAACTATGTCTGATTATAACATTATGCCACACATTCGTGTTATATATATATATATATATATATATATTCTTCTTTGTGGGAATTACGTGTTATATATATATATATATATATATATATTCTTCTTTGTGCAAATGTGTTGATTTTTCTGTTAAAATCTAGTTTTGGATAACAGGAATTTACTAATTGAAGAATTGACGAGCCTGCTGCCTGCACAGTCTAAAACCAATATAATACTGAATGTTTACCGCAAAGATTAGAATAGTATGCAAGAAATCTCAAGTTTAAACTCTGTAATCTTTGACAATTCAAGAAGTTCTAAAAATATTGTCATCGATGCAACCATAATTACAGTTGTGATACAGTTGTGGTGAGTCGATTTTTTTTTATTTTTTTTATTTTTTTTATTTTTTTATAGTTTAAAACCATTATGAGATATCTCCTTAATGCAGGAGATTAGTTTAATTTTTTGGGGTTCACTTGTGTAAATTAGAATACTAAATGTTATTCATTATGGGCCGAAAAATGATCAAGTGTTGTTGTTTGTTGAAGTCCAAATTCCTCTCGTGTTGAAATTTTGGGCTTATAAATAAATGCTGAGAGCACATTTACGCTGCTGCATAGGTTTGACACACGGACACGGACGGACGATAAAAGAAATTGATCTGTTTCAGTGTTTTGATAAAACTTTGCAATCCGTTTAAACATTTATAATAAGTATGATCCTAATGATATTTATCATATTCTTTAAAGCTGAAATTGCTTTATTTATTTATTTTGTCAGTTTGTCAATAGGCATTTGTCCTTTGTCAAATGGATATACGAATTGATGATGGCTCATATCTTGAATAAATAAATCATGTGTGCGAGTTTCTAAAGGCCTTTTTGCTTGTTATGTCTTTCATTTATCTCGAATATCTTGGGAGCTGCATATTAGTTGTTGGCACTTGGCACTCTGATAAATTTGAAGATGAGCACTTATTTGATTTATCTTTTGCTTTTAGTACAGACATATTACAAGCCTCTTCCCAATAGCTGTAATTTTTTTTTTCTTTTCCAATATGTAATTCTAAGTTCCTTTCCCTAAACCAAGTAGTTGAGTTCAAATGACATATAGTTGCGCTTCTGTTAAAATGACCTATATACTCGCTGATTTTGTTATCATTCTCGAATTGACGTTACCAAGTGAAGGAAGAGAAACCAGATGAGATGCTGAGGGTTAAATATTTTATGACACAATTTTATATAAGATTAGATTCATTTACAAATTTCTTTGAAAATTTTTAATGAAATTTTGGATCGTTTATTCTATTTCGGGCATTCTAGAACACAATTTTTATATAAAATTAGAATCAATTATAATTTCTTTAAGAAATTTTAGTGAAATTTAGTTTGTCTATTCTATTTTTGACATAAATTCATATAAATGGACATAAAATATGAAAAATGTTGGATCCCATTCCAAGTACTAATTCGTAGGAATAAAATGACTTAATCAAGTGTCACTTTCATAAGATTATAATAACAATTTATTTAAAAAAAAAAATCTTTTATTTGAGCAATTTCTTTTGATGAATAATAATACTGTGAGTGAAATTATTTTCTAATCCAGAAAACCAAAAAATACAGGTAGGACAAAAAAAAAGTGAATAAAAAATAAATTTTAACTAAAGAAGTAGGAAAACATAATTGCTAACAAGTTGAAATTATGCATGCATACAAAATTGTAAGAGAGAGAGAGAGAGAGTGCGTACTAAAGAGAAAAAGGAGGTTTTCATTTGTTTTTCTTGAGGGGACTAAATGGAAGCATACAGAAGAAGAGCAGGGAGCCAATATTCATTATTCATGTATTTCTTGTTCCAAAGCTTGATCATGACACATGTCTTCAGTAAAATGGGTTGCAGGTAGCTTTGGAGTTCCATCCGAAGAGAAATAGAGGAATTAAAACAAATATTTCATTGTCATGATATCACATTCTTGAATTTCGGAAATTATAATAGTTGAAGAGTGTTAATTGCTCAAAGGTAAAATACATGATTGAGTGCAGTTGCTAGGGCTTCATCAACGCTGCACTCAATCATGTTTCTCCAAAATGGGGATCCATGTTTCTGCTTAATGCATCCATATCTCATGTATAAATATCGATCATATCATATGATATGATATCACGAGCTTATTCATTTGTACTACCTTTTCAGTAGTACTTGACTACTTGTTCGCCGTTACTACTCATTCTCAAAATTCTACTGCTATTTCATTTTCATCTACAATTATATTATTCATTTGCCTTTTTCTTTTGCATGTAATAATCAATAATAATGATATCGTACAATATTTTTTTAAAAAAATTCTTCCATTTTTTACACTTCAAAATGGACTGTACCAATAACATTATTCTATAATAATTAAAGTTAATTTAGAAAAATACTCTCTCTCTTTTTCACATGAATAAAAAAAATATACTCCATAATTTACAAACTATTTGAGTCAGATGCAGTTGCAAGTTGCAACTTCAAACATGGAAAAAGCATTTCTGAATGTGGGCTGTGGGCTTTGTATAATAGCCATCTTCGGCCGTGGCATGGATAATGACAATCTGATCCAAAAGGCAAATACTTAAATTCAGCCGCAGCTGTGTGTTTGGTTAATATTAGATATCGTCAACCTAATTTTAGGTCAATTTTCACCTTTTTTATTCTATGTTAGAGAATTTATTTTTGAGTTAAAACAGAATTTAAGTAATTTTTTCGTTAGATTAAAAAAGTTTAATATTAAATTTTATTACTAACATTACTAAAATTTTATTATAAGAAAATTATAGTAAAACATTCAAATAAATAACATTAAATCAATTTTGCACAATCATTTTTATTTAAAATCAACTCTGTTGACACTCATCCAAAAACATCCACTAAAACTTAAAAATAAAAAGCACACAGATCATAATTTTATAATGAAATATTTTTATTGAACACTGGTGAAAGTGAGACACTCTTTGCTTTCTTATAAAATAATGAGAAAAAAAATAAAAACAATAAAATTAAGTAAATGTGTGGTTAACTTCAAAATAGTGAAGTAAGTATACAAATTAGTTAAAGGATAAAAATGTATTTCAACAAATTAATTAAGAGATAAAAGAGTTCAAAAAATATGAACACCAAAATAAAGTATCCATTTTATTAATGTTTTAATATATAGTTGCATGTTCCATTCAATGGCAATTTTAGGGAAAGAGACACGCAATTTCTCCTAAAGCAAAATTTTAAAAGAGTAGGTTTTAACTTCTAGTCTTCTGCTATTGTGTCACAAATGAAAATGTAAGATAGTTGCTTTCAGTTTTACTTAATTTTATTTCAATGTGCAAAATAGAAGCTTCAAAATGATCAAGCGTAAAATACGAATTAAACTAAGAAATGGTCAATCATATTACTTCCAACGCAAGTCACTCTGATTTAAGTCATTATAAAGTGAACGGACAGAACAAGTTGCTTTATTATTTTATGTCATCTCATGAAATCTTTTTTCTTCCAGTAATTAAATCATTGACTTCCGCATGAATTGTCAGAAGCCCTTCCTCTAGGATATATATGTGTATATGTGTGTCTAAAACTTAGTCAGAATATTTCTCCACAATAATCATAGTCAAGAAAAGTTACGCATAAAATGGACGTTTTTGCAATTTGAACTTCGAACATTGTTGCTCCCAACGTAATTAGCAGGTCATTTACACGTACAATAAATAATATACAATTCTTCTTCTACATCCAATATATGTTAGAATAGGATGTATAACATATATATACATCATCTTACCTAAAAAAGAATTCATATTGTCTATATATATACATCTGTAATACAAAACAACACCAACAAAAATATGTATAATTTATAATCCTTTCCTTCTAAGAACAATTTTGCCTTGAGCATCTTCAAGCAATTGAGCCAAGACTTCATCAGGAGGATCTCTCCAAATTCTAGGGTGGTCCAAGTGATGTCCCATTTGAGCAAATTTATCTGCTGCCCTATTTCCCTCCCTATATATGTGACTCACAAAGCAGTTGTTAAACTCTGGAAGAATGGAATTTATGTGACTGATATGGCTTTGTACTTCCATGCATCTAACTTGTCTCCTTTTTACTATGATTTCAACCAATGTTTTGGCATCTCCTTCAAGCCAAATATCATTATTCCAACCATTTTCGAGGACTAATTCCATCCCTCTCCGAAGTGCTTTGAGTTCAGCGATAGTGCTATTGGCTTGTCCTATGGATTCAGCATAGCCAAGCATAAAATCTGCATTGTGATTTCGTACAACCCCTCCAATGCTGGCTTTTCCGCTTAAACTTTTGCATGACCCATCAAAGTTTAATTTGGTCCATCCAATTCTTGGTTTCTTCCATGTCACTGGGATTGGTTCCTTGTGGAAATACCTAATCAACTGACAAACTGGACTTTGCACTAGTTTTTGGCACCTAAAAATATTTGTTAGATCTAACATCATATCTAATACTCTTTTTCTAGTTAACAATATATATACTTAGAAGTTGAAACAGTGACTGGGATTATTGGAATATTAGACCACTAATATGTGCATGTAGAGGATTAGAAAAAATAATCCCCGATAAAAAAAATAAAAGATGATCTTAATTTGTCATAATAATCGTAAGAAAATATTAAAATAGTAGAAGAAACTCATTAACTAATTATACATTGGAGGGGGAAAGTTCAATATATATAGCACCACCATTAATTTGTTGGAAATCTTTATTCCTTGATTTCTCTCTGAACGAACTTCCACCAAAGCAAAAGTGAACAAAGAAGGCTAATTGAATACGTACCAATTTTGAAAAACAATGTAGATGTAAAGATAGGTATGTCTAGAGAAGAAACACCGAAATTAACCTTGAAACTTGAAAGACAATGTTATGGAAGAAGGGTTGATCGATCAAGAAGAGTTCAAGTTATATTACAAAAGTAATGAAACTTGCTTCACGGACGTTCAAATTAATGAAGTTGGAGTGAGGAAAAAGGAAAGAAGATTCAAATATATATATATATATCAAAATTGTAAACACTCAAGGGATCCATTTGATACCGGAATAATGGGAAATGGCCAGAGAGGTTTCTTCAGGAACTCTCAACTTAAGCATATTCTATAAATGTTTACTAGAAAACATTACGTGCATGAAGTATCATATAAAGGCTGCACGAGATAAAAACAAGACTGCACATTCTCTATCCCTAATGTTAGCCATTGAACTGTATTATAATAATTAGTAACAACTAAAAAAACGTACTCATCCAAATATGGGGAACTGAATTACGGCTATATTTGTCTGCGCCACCAACAACCATACAACAACGTGCGTATGTTAAATTGCTTCAAAATAATACAAAGCTATCACTGTAAAATAATTATCTATACTGATACAGTACATATGAATAAAGAAAAAACATCGGTTTTACTTTTTTAGTGTTTGTTAAAAAAGAAAACTTCCTTTTAGTGTTAACTGCACACACAACGACTGTCATATAATAATTCAAAATATGCAAAGCCTTTTTTTTTGTTGGAATATATTGGAAATGTCGATGCAATATAATTAAATAGAATTTGATTAAAATGTAATGATAATACAAATTCTTTTTTACACTTATCAAATTATAACTTGTAATATATACTTGTAAGAGGTTTTAATAGAGTGTTTGTAATATTTAGGTGTTCACATTACTTTATTACAAAAGATGTTAGTTGGCGACATTATTTTTCAAAAAATAAATGAATTAAAAATAAAATGAAATATTTTATTTTTACTATGCCGAATATACTTTAGCCATTGTGACTTGTGAGAATTTTCTTTAACGCATTGGGCTTATCTGAAACGAAGTGTATTGGGCTCTTGTTTGAACCAACCTTTGGTTTGGATGATCCGTTTGACTAAATAACTAGTTGACGTCGACCAATGGATCAGTGGTGTCGTGTGGTCTAATATTTCGTGTTCGATCATAATTAGTGCAAATTAAACACATGTTATTTCCTCACACCATTATTCGAGTATGATGAACGTTTAATTTGTTTATGTGTGGATGAATGTTTCACTCTTGCTCCTTTAATTAAAAACTAATAATTCAGTAAAAAGAAATAGTGAAAAATATATTTTTAAAGGAAATGTTTTCTTTAATGAAACATCCATCTTTTTTAATTGGCGAAACAAGAGAGAGAGAGAGAGAAAAATGGTGATTTTAATCCGTGTGGGTGAGAGACTTGCATAGTGAATACATTTGAAAGATGTATATGCCATGAGTTTTTTGTTTCTTTTAAATTTATAATTTGAGCTCCTGTCCTTAATTTTTTAATTGTTGTAATTTTTGTTTTCTATTGATTAATTTCTTTATTATATATATTTTGCTCTTTTTTCAGATCACTTGTCATTTTTAACTAGTATTTCTCTTTATATATATATATATATATAAATAATACTTATGTTTTTATTTATATATAATAATTATAAAAAAAAAAAAAACTGTTCTCATCAACTCAAGGTGCGCCACTGATCCGTGCTTGACTTTTACTTTTTTAGCAATAGGTTTTAGATTTTTCAGTTCTATCTCAGTTTGACTTGGGCCAGATATTTAACATTGGAGATATCTTATAACAATATGGATCGCCGACGTTTACGTTAAAAAGATAAAAATTATTGGTGTTGATCTTTACTTTCATGTGACACTCGTTAATTGTTTATATTTGTATTTAACAAAAATTCAAGTGGTTATTTGAAGTGGTACCCCATTAATATTTGAGATAATGTCAGCATCTAATACTCAATTTTTTTTTAAATAAATATTAGAGATAAAAAATAGTAACTTTAAATTTTGGAGAAACAAATATCAAGAATTTTTTTTTACAATGACAAAATAATGATTGCAAATTTTAGAGAAATGAAAAATTTTAACATCTTATAATTTTGTATTTTTAAAAGTTATATTAAAAGAAATGTGTTGGACAATGTTACTAGCACTCTACATTAAAAAAAATATAAATCACTATTTTAATTTGCACTAAAAGTAAATTTAAATAAGCGAATAAAAATGTATTTATTATGACATCTAGTAAAATGAATTAAGAATTCATGTTAATTTTTATTACGAAATTAATAAATATTATGATTCAAAAAACTCCAATCAAAAAGTGAATTTTAAATTAAATGTTAGATTGAAAATGGTTTTAAAATATTTGTGATAAGTTTTACTATTTCATTAAAAATAAATAAATATTCTTATATCTGTCTTAAAAAATATATTAAAAGTTAAGAATTTAAATTAAACTAATATTTTAATTTATGCAACTAACAAAATAAATTTTTATTTTATATAAATAAAATTTATAAAACTTTTAAACATATAAATTATATAATTAAAATTTGTAATAAATAATATTTTGATTATATAAATTATATTTTATATTTATGATAAGTAATTCATATTGTAATATAAGATTATTGTATTAACAGCCAAATATTGTCGACATTATAGTCAAGGAGAACTATAAAGGTTCTTACATCCTTATTCATCATATGTCAAGTAAAAGATTTATTGTACAATAACAACTATGTTTTTCTGAATTTAAGGTCATAAACATATTTATAGAGTTCATATACTCTAAATTTTCTCATGATAAAAAAAATGATATTATAATAGCAACCTCGTATTCATGAAATTGGAGTAAAGGACAACGATTAAAGGTTCTCACATCCTTTTTCCATCTTGTGTCAATTAAAAGAATCATCATATAATAACAACCAAGTTTTCATGAATTCAAAATTAGGGACAACTTTGTAAAGTTAGTATACCCTAAATTCTCTCACGATGAATGAAAACATAATATCACATTATCAATCGAGCATTTTCAATAACAAAATCACGGACAACCATATAAGGTTCTTACACTTTTATCGTATGTCAACAAAAATATTCATCATACAATATAAACCAAGTTTTTCCAAATTTAGGGTTAGTGACAAACTTATAGGGTTCAGAAACCAAATTTTTTTTCCCACGATGTATAAAAGATTCATCTCAAAATAACAACCATATATTTGCAACATGAAAATTAAAGACAACCAATGAAGGTTTTTCCACCCATGTTCATCATATGTCAATGAAATGAATCATCATATAATAACAACCAACTTTTTTTTACAAATTTTGAATTAGGAAACAACTTTCTAGGATTTATGTGCACTTGATTCTTTCATGATGAAAAAAAATTCATATTATTATATTAATAACCAAGGATTATCGACATCAAAGTCAAAGAAAATTATAAAGGTTCTTAAATCATTATTCATCATATGTCAACTAAAAGATCCACCGTAAAATAACAACCATGTTTTTTTGAATTTAAGGTCATAGACAAATTTATAGGGTCCATATACCCTAAATTTTCTCATGAAAAATAATAAAAATGATCTCATATAGCAACTCCGTATTTATGACATTAAAATCAAGGTCAACCATCAAAGGTTATTACACCCTTTTTTCATCATTTGTTAATTAAAAGAATCATCATGTAAAAACAAAGTTCTAATGAATTTAGAATTAAGGACAACTTTACAGAGCTCATATATATACCATAAATTCTCTCATGATAAATGAAAACTTAATGTCATATTATCAACCGAGTATTCTCAACAACAGAGTTAGGGACAACTATATAAGGTTCCTACACTCTTATCATATGTCAACAAAAGGATTCATCATACAATAAAAATCATGTTTTCCTTAATTTAGGGATAGGGACAAGGAGAATTATAAAGGTTCTTACATCTTTATATCATATGTCGACTAAAAGATTCATCATAAAATAACAATAATGTCTTTCCAAATTTAAGGTCATAGTCAAATTTATAGGTTCATATACCCTAAATTTTCTCGTGATAAATAAAAAAATCATCTCATAATAGCAACCTCGAATTCATGACATTAAAGTCAAGGACAACCATCAAAGGTTCTTACACCCTTTTTTCATCATTTGTGAATTAAAAAAATCATGTAACAACAAAGTTCTTATGAATTAAGGACAACTTTATAGAGTTCATATACCCAAAATTCTTTCACAAATAAATGAAAACTTAATGTTATATTATCAACCAAATATTCTCAACAACAAAGTCAGGGAACACTATATAAGGTTCTTACACTCTTATCATATGTCAACAAAAGGATTCATCATACAATAAAAATCATGTTTTCCTTAATTTAGGGATAGGGACAACTTTATAGTGTTTAATGTTATATTATCAACCAAATATTCTCAACAACAAAGTCAGGGAACACTATATAAGGTTCTTACACTCTTATCATATGTCAACAAAAGGATTCATCATACAATAAAAATCATGTTTTCCTTAATTTAGGGATAGGGACAACTTTATAGTGTTCATATACCCGAATATTTCTCATGATGAATAAAAAATTCATTTCATAGTAGCAACCATGTATTTGCGACATCAAAATCAAAGACAACCAATGGTTTGTCTTGCACCCATATTCGTGATGTCAATGAAATGAATCATCATATAATAGCAACCAATTTTTTTACAAATTTTTAATTAGGCATCAACTTTCTAGGGTTTGTGTACCCTTGATTCTTTCATGATGAATAAAAAATTTATATTATTATATTAGCAACCAAGTATTGTCAACATCAGAGTCAAGGAGAACCATAAAGGTTCTTACATCCTTGTTCATCATATGTCAACTAAAAGATTCACCAAATAATAACAACCATGTTTTTCCCACGATGTATAAAAGATTCATCTCAAAATAACAACCATATATTTGCAACATGAAAATCAAAGACAACCGATGATGTTTTTTCCATCCATGTTCGTCATATGTCAATGAAATTAATGAATCATCATATAATAACAACCATTTTTTTTATACAAATTTTCAATTAGGCAACAACTTTCTAGGGCTTATGTGCCCTTGATTCTTTCATGATGAATAAAAATTCATATTATTATATTAATGACCAAGGATTGTCGACATCAAAGTCAGGGAGAATTATAAAGGTTCTTACATCCTTATTCATCATATGTTGACTAAAAGATTCATCGTAAAATAACAACCATGTTTTTTCGAATTTAAGGTCATAAACAAATTTATAGGGTTCATATACCCAAAATTTTCTCGTGGTAAATAAAAAACTCATTTCATAATAGCAACCTCGTATTCATGAAATTAAAGTCAAGGACAACCATCAAAGGTTCTTACACCCTTTTTTCATCATGTAACAACAAAGTTCTCATCAATTAAGAATTAAAGACAACTTTAAAAAGTTCATATACCCAAAATTCTTTCACAAATAAATGAAAACTTAATGTTATATTATCAACCAAATATTCTCAACAACAAAGTCAGGGAACACTATATAAGGTTCTTACACTCTTATCATATATCAACAAAAGGATTCATCATACAATAAAAATCATGTTTTCCTTAATTTAGGGATAGGGACAACTTTATAGGGTTCATATACCCGAATATTTCTCATGATGAATAAAAAATTCATTTCATAGTAGCAACCATGTATTTGCGACATCAAAATCAAAGACAACCAATGGTTTGTCTTGCACCCATATTCGTGATGTCAATGAAATGAATCATCATATAATAGCAACCAATTTTTTTACAAATTTTTAATTAGGCAACAACTTTCTAGTGTTTGTGTACCCTTGATTCTTTCATGATGAATAAAAAATTTATATTATTATATTAGCAACCAAGTATTGTCAACATCAGAATCAAGGAGAACCATAAAGGTTCTTACATCCTTGTTCATCATATGTCAACTAAAAGATTTACCATACAATAACAACCATGTTTTTTTTTTCAAATTTAAGGTCACAAACAAATTTATAGAGTTCATGTACCCTAAATTTTCTCATGATAAATAAAAAAACATCACCTCATAATAGCAACCTCAAGTTCATGATATTAGAGTTTAGGACAAAGATCAAAGGATCTCACACCCTTTTTCCATCGTGTGTCAATTAAAAGAATCATCATATATTAATAACCAAGTTTTCATGAATTCAAAATTAGGGACAACTTTGTAAAGTTAGTATACCCTAAATATTCTCATGATGAATGAAAACTCAATGTCACATTATCAATTGAGCATTTTCAACAACAAAGTCATGGACAATCATATAAGGTTCTCACACTTTTATCATATATCAACAAAAAGATTCATCATACAATATAAACCATGTTTTTCAAATTTAGGGTTAGGGACAACTTTATAGGGTTCAGAAACCCAAATTTTTTCCCACGATGTATAAAAGATTCATCTCAAAATAGCAACCATATATTTGCAACATGAAATTGAAGACAACCGATGATGGTTTTTCCATCCATGTTCTTCATATGTCAATGAAATGAATCATCATTGTAGACCCCTAAAATTGTCCGGGTCGGAAATAAAACTCGAAGACCCTCAAAGATCGAAGGAAAGTCAGCCAGAAGGACTCCTAGAAGGCCCTAGGAGGGTTCTCTGTAGGTCTAGAGGTCTTAGGATAGCAAAAATAAGAAAAGTGGGAGGAATGAAGCTCAATACGGCCTCCCAGAGGTTCACTACGGCCGTATTGAGTATTTTGAACTGCAATACGGCCGCGGCGAACTCAGTACGCCCGTATTGAAGTCTTTGAACTTCAATACGGCCGTACTGAATTCAATACGGCCGTATTGAAGTTCAAAAACTTCAATACGCCCGTATTGACCCCAGGGGCCGTACTGCGCCTCATTTCTATAAATATGACGTCAATTTGACGTCATTGGACACTTTTCCACTGAGTTTTGACTCCCTCCTTGAGTATTCTGGGGTTTTTGAGCAGTGTTCTGCCCTAGAAATCTCTCTGGGAGTCGATCCGACGAAGTTCTGGAATTCCGAGCATTTAGCTTGGAGATTCGAACTTAGTCGAAGGGAAATCCTCCGGATTTCCATAGTTAAAATTTTCTAGGAGGGAGCGAGCGGGCTTGTAGAGCGAGGGAACGCCAAAAAGCTTCCCAGTTTTACTTGATATATAAAAGGCACGCTTCAAAGGTTTCTTCTTAAGACCTTCCTTTTACTGCTTTCTGTGTGTATATTTAACTGTCATCATGTAGATAGTTAATTTATAATTGCTTAGAATAAATAGGGGTAATTTAGTAATTTTACGCTATTATTTAATAAATAATCTGTCATAGGGAACCCGAAAGGGGCGCTGTGGGGTGCTAACACCTTCCCCACGCGTAACCGACTCCCTTACCCAACTCTGGTTGTAATGGCCGAAGTTGATTTATAAAATCAATTGCCTTATCCCTTTTTCCAATGTTTTGAGTAAAACATTGGTGGCGACTCCACGAACCCTTCCTTTTTATGAAAACCGCTAATCCATGGAGGGTCCCGCTTGGGATTAACATGGATTGGTGAGCCTTTTAATAAAATTGCTCGTTTGACGAGGTCTCAGTTTGAGAATAAGTCATTCTAGCAATCCATACTTTTCAAAACAATAAAAGAGTCCAACCATCCTTCGCGAATGCCGAAAGCCCGTTTCGGGCCGGTGGCGACAGATGGCGACTCCACTGGGGAAGCTTCGAGAGTCAGTCCCATTTAGTGACAGATTGTTTTTAACAAATAATAGTTAAAAATTACTTCGTTACCCCTTGCTTGTATGATAACATGATTTATTATATGGCTTTAAATAACTGTTGTATGTTTAAATTTACGCAATTGTTTGAAATAAAAACTGCACACAAACCTTTGCACACAACAGTTCCCTCTATACCCGGGGGCATGACTGATTAACCATAGGGAGTGGATGTTAGTACGGCTGGTTGTCGAATGGGTCTATAGGTGCCCGTAGACCGTTGTCGGAAAACATCACTCAAGGTGATAACCATGAACTTGAGTCCGACGGTGCGTTGGAGCTTTCCATCGACCTACGATGAGAGGAATTGGGTCCCTATAATGGGGGCACCTTGGGGGCCTCAGACCGGTGAGAACAGTTAGAACCACCTTGAATATGCACCATTTCTGCAGGATACCCCTACCTCGTGATTTGCTCGTGACTGTTCGTGGATGAGTGAATTGTGTGTGCATTGATTATGTGAAATTGTTTGAGCATACATTGCATTTCTTTAAACATACAACATTCCTATTCTTTTAAAAATAAAAATAAATAGGAATAAGAATCTTCCATTGCATGGTGTTAACATCTACCTTCATCACATTCATGTAGGTAGTTTCCCTTTTCACCCAAAAAAATACAAAAAAAGAAAATACCCAAAAAAAAGGAAAAAAGGGTTATTTATCCAAACCAAGCAATATCATGCATCATCTTAGGGACATCCTAAAAACATGATAATGCTTAGTTGAATAAACACAATGCATGCGTATTCAACGTCATCATCTCATATCATGCATTCTTATCAAAGATCATGGAGGGATCTAGGTTTACATTTCATACATCCCTCCTAGTAAATCATTAATAAACATTAATAAAAAGAAAGGATTAAATCGATGCGTATGTTCAAGATGGATCGCACGCCATTTGTTATTAAGTGTAAGCCAACAACCGCGCCAAGCGAACACACGTCAACTCCGTTGTTGGTAATCAAGACGAACAAAGGGGAAGGTCCAACACCGTTAAGGATCACTATTCCAAGAACTTTTCCCTACAAATCAAATAAGGCTGTGCCATGGATATACGACATCCATTCTTCTGCCGACAGCGATATCTCTAACATCGCTGGACTTGGGGGCATAACTAGGAGTGGCAGGATCTACACTCCCGAAGATCTTCATGATGAAGCTCCCAAGAATAAAAGGAAAGAAAAAGAAGAGAAAACCGAGGAAAACAAAGAATCCGAGGAGGAGACAGATAAGCTGTTAAAATATATCCGACAGAGCGAGTACTCCATCGTGGATCAACTTCATAAGACGCCAGCAAAGATCACTCTGTTGTCGTTGATCCTATGCTCCGAACCGCATCGACAAGCTCTGTTGAAAGTCTTGAACGAGGCATACGTGTCGCACACTATCTCCCAAGACAAGTTTGAGGGGATTGTTAGTCACATCACGGCTAGTGATCACCTCACCTTCACCGATGAAGAAATCCCCGCTGGGGGACCGAATCATAACAAGCCCTTGCACATCTCTGTAAAGTGCAAGGAGTATCACATCGCTAAAGTCTTGGTGGATAATGGATCTTCCTTGAATGTGATGCCAAAAAGAACGCTCAAGCAATTGGCAATCAAGGGAGTCCAAATGCGCCCGAGCAACATGATCGTTCGAGCCTTCGATGGTTCTAAAAGAGAAGTGGTGGGAGAGATCAATCTTCCAATCCAAATTGGACCCACTATCTTTAATGTCGAATTCCAAAGTGATGGACATTACTCCCGCATACAGCTGTCTCCTCGGCCGACCTTGGATTCATGATGCGAAAGCTGTACCCTCTACGCTCCACCAGAAAGTCAAGTTCATAGTGGGTGACAAACTGGTGACTGTACAAGCTGAAGATGACATACTCATCAGCAAACCATCCACCATACCTTACGTGGATGCAGCGGAGGAAGCTTTAGAAACCGCCTTCCAAGCATTGGAAATCGCCAATGTCGAAACGTTTCCCCGAGAAATGAAGAAGGTAGCCTCCATGCTCACCAAGAACGGATACTTGCCAGGACAAGGATTAGGCAAGGACTCCCAAGGAATCCCGGAGCTACCCATTATCAAGGATAATCCGGGGAAACAAGGGTTAGGATACAACCCTTATAAAGATCAAAGGACGAAGAGAAACCAAGATCCTTCTCGACGTTCTTTAAGCCAGATCTTTAGGAAGGCCGGTTCACAAATATCAAGGCCGGCTGTCGTCATCAAGTGTTCTCCTCCTTCCGATAGGGATGTGTAAACCTGATGACTATTAGAGATTACTCCTCGGGGACAGCCCGACCCCCGAGCCTCGATAGGGCACATGTTTCCACTATGATTATAATAAAATCATTCTTCATTATTCATTATTGCTTCTTTTCTTGCTTGCAATAAAATTCTAGACCACATTATTTAACCCTGTTTGAATGAACATAAGTGAGGTTAAAATCGTCTTAATAATCAATAAACCCACATCATTTTTATGTGGAAGTGTGTGTGACAACTTGGAGCACCTTCCCTTGGCCTCGACAAGTGCCATCATGGATAAAAAGAAATCCTTTAAAATAAAAGAAGCTCGGCAGGAAACCCAAAAAGGGGACTGCGCAAAAATAAGAGCAAAAGACCCGCTAGGAATCCCACAAAAGGGTGACCTAGGCAAAAATTAGGGTTGCAAAATAATGAACAAAAACAAAAGCCCGCTAAAACTCCACAAATGGGTGTTTTAGGCAAAAGTTAGGGCAATCGAAAAACAGAATAAATCCATGATGGTACCACCAACTGAATTCAACAAAGGGGCTCAAGAAAAGCTATCCAAGTTGTCAAATCACAAATGTTAATAACCAAGACGTGCTTAACTTCATAAGTGTTTAATCAAACAAGCCTAAACACTTAAGCCTACCATTGGCCAAGCCATTCTTACAAAATCCATTTTTCAAAAAATAAATAATCCCCTCTAAAACACAAACTTTCGAAAAAAAATATCCTTTCCTTCTTTTCTCTCTTGTCCCAAATGATTTTTAAATAATCTAGTGGAAACATGGAGATATAGTAGTCAATAGGAGGGTTGACACATCTTCTAAAGGAAAGGAAAATCATTTGGTTGATGACACCAAATCTCAATATAACATGCATCATTCCTCGGTTACAGAAATCGGCAGCACACAGCCCGTCTAGAGGAGTGGCAAAAATCCAAACAGAGAAACGCATCGGTTAATTCTTTTGAAAAGTAAATCAAATAGAATTAGGTGCATCATACTGCATACATGCATACAGATGATAGGTGTAATGGAAGATCACTTATTCTCTGTTTATTGAAAAAAAAAAAAACAAAAAAATATAAACTTCAGAAAAAACAATGCGCCCGTATCATGTTCAGTACACCCGTACTAAAAACAGGGTTATTAACAAATTTTCAACTCAGTACGGGCGTACTGAAATAGATATGGCCGTATTGGCCACAAAGAAATATTCAAAGACCTCATCATGAGGCAGTCGCATAAAATAGAAAAAATAGAAAAATTGCTTGTGTATGACAGCAGCAAATAAAATGCAGAAATTCAGAAAATCAATAAAATGTACAGAATAATTGAGCCTGGAGAGGCTTGCCGAAATAATACTCTCTCAGAATAACTGAGCCTGGAGAGGCTCGCCGAAATAATACTCTCTCAGAATAACTGAGCCTGGAGAGGCTTGCCAAAATAATACTCCTTCAGAATAACTGAGCCTGGAGAGGCTTGCCGAAATAATACTCCTTCAGAATAAATGAGCCTGGAGAGGCTCGTAGAAATAATACTCCCCAGAGAAACCTCAGCTCGCGCTCAGAACAAATCCCCAGCGAGAGCTATCAAAGCAAGATCGTCAAAATCCCCAATGGAAGCGCGATCATCCAAGCAGAATATCCAAGTCAAAGGACTTAAACTTCCTCAGTAAAGATAGCTCTCCAGCTCAAGCGTTGAGTGAGGCTAAGCCTGCAGAGGCTTCCTAAATAATACTCTGGGATACATAAGATCCCCCATTCCCCAGTCGCCTACTCAGAGGCATCCCTACAAAAAGAGAAAATCAAAAATATCAATAAGTATTCCCCAAGTGGAATCCGGCTCTTAGCCAAACATCGAACGTCAAGCCGATACGCCTAACAGAAGAGGCTAATCAAAATCAACGACAAAATCCCCCAGCGGATAACAGCCTACACAGAGGCAACACAATCAGAAAATCAAAGAGAGACACCCGAATAAGGACAACCGGGATACTCCACTCACGTCAAAAGGACGTCAGCCAAACATAAGGCATTGCTCAACTCAGAGAGAGAGCATCTGTGTCTACACCCCAAGGAGTCAAAAATTCCCATGGGTACCAACTAAGCAATGCAAGTTGGGACACAAGAACCTATGAATGACTGCACATCCCCTAGACGGATCCCTGCGTTATCCATCCCTCAGCGGCACAAAATCAGAAAAACAAACCGTCGAAGCAGCATTGTGGACTGTGGAGACAAACTATACTCAACTACCACATTTTGAGAGGCAAAGTCTGGAGAGACGATACTCAAACGAAGTCTGGAGAGACGGTACTCAAACGAAGTCTGGAGAGACAGTACTCAAACGAAGTCTGGAGAGACGGTACTCAAACAAGGTCTGGAGAGATGGTACTCAAACGAAGTCTGGAGAGACAGTACTCAAACGAAGTCTGGAGAGACAGTACTCAAACGAAGTCTGGAGAGACGGTACTCAAACGAAGTCTGGAGAGACGGTACTCAAACGAAGTCTGGAGAGACTGTACTCAAACGAGGTCTGGAGAGACGGTACTCAAACAAGGTCTGGAGAGACGGTACTCAAACAAAGTCTGGAGAGACGGTACTCAAACAAGGTCTGGAGAGACGGTACTCAAACAAGGTCTGGAGAGACGGTACTCAAACAAAGTCTGGAGAAACAGTACTCAAATGAAGTCTGGAGAGACGGTACTCAAACGAAGTCTGGAGAGACGGTACTCAAACGAAGTCTGGAGAGACAGTACTCAAACGAAGTCTGGAGAGACGGTACTCAAACGAAGTCTGGAGAGACGGTACTCAAACGAAGTCTGGAGAGACTGTACTCAAACGAAGTCTGGAGAGACGGTACTCAAACGAAGTCTGGAGAGACGGTACTCAAACAAAGTCTGGAGAGACGGTACTCAAACAAAGTCTGGAGAGACGGTACTCAAAGAAAGTCTGGAGAGACGGTACTCAAACAAAGTCTGGAGAGACGGTACTCAAAGAAAGTCTGGAGAGACGGTACTCAAAGAAAGTCTGGAGAGACAGTACTCAAAGTCTGGAGAGACGGTACTCAAAGAAAGTCTGGAGAGACGGTACTCAAAGAAAGTCTGGAGAGACGATACTCAAAGTCTGGAGAGACGGTACTCAAACAAGGTCTGGAGAGACGGTACTCAAAGAAAGTCTGGAGAGACGGTACTCAAGGTCTGGAGAGACGGTACTCAAGGTCTGGAGAGACAGTACTCAAGGTCTGGAGAGACAGTACTCAAAGTCTGGAGAGACGGTACTCAAGGTCTGGAGAGACAGTACTCAACCATCAGCGTCGTCAGAGACACGTCGATGTTCAACTTCCGGCTCGGGCGTCGAGTGAAGTTGACCCTGGAGAGGGTAAAACTCAGCTACCAAGGTTGTCAGAAACACCGAGGTATGCAACAACCTGGAGAGGCTACTCAACAATTTTCCACCGGAAGACGCTACAAGTCAGAAGGTTGGCATATTACCCGGACAATTGGGTCAACTCCTTTACTTGTCAATCGGTACACCAAAAGGCCGTTTGACTAAGTAAAGGGGGGGCAGCTGTAGACCCCTAAAATTGTCCGGGTCGGAAATAAAACTCGAAGACCCTCAAAGATCGAAGGAAAGTCAGCCAGAAGGACTCCTAGAAGGCCCTAGGAGGGTTCTCTGTAGGTCTAGAGGTCTTAGGATAGCAAAAATAAGAAAAGTGGGAGGAATGAAGCTCAATACGGCCTCCCAGAGGTTCACTACGGCCGTATTGAGTATTTTGAACTGCAATACGGCCGCGGCGAACTCAGTACGCCCGTATTGAAGTCTTTGAACTTCAATACGGCCGTACTGAATTCAATACGGCCGTATTGAAGTTCAAAAACTTCAATACGCCCGTATTGACCCCAGGGGCCGTACTGCGCCTCATTCCTATAAATATGACGTCAATTTGACGTCATTGGACACTTTTCCACTGAGTTTTGACTCCCTCCTTGAGTATTCTGGGGTTTTTGAGCAGTGTTCTGCCCTAGAAATCTCTCTGGGAGTCGATCCGACGAAGTTCTGGAATTCCGAGCATTTAGCTTGGAGATTCGAACTTAGTCGAAGGGAAATCCTCCGGATTTCCATAGTTAAAATTTTCTAGGAGGGAGCGAGCGGGCTTGTAGAGCGAGGGAACGCCAAAAAGCTTCCCAGTTTTACTTGATATATAAAAGGCACGCTTCAAAGGTTTCTTCTTAAGACCTTCCTTTTACTGCTTTCTGTGTGTATATTTAACTGTCATCATGTAGATAGTTAATTTATAATTGCTTAGAATAAATAGGGGTAATTTAGTAATTTTACGCTATTATTTAATAAATAATCTGTCATAGGGAACCCGAAAGGGGCGCTGTGGGGTGCTAACACCTTCCCCACGCGTAACCGACTCCCTTACCCAACTCTGGTTGTAATGGCCGAAGTTGATTTATAAAATCAATTGCCTTATCCCTTTTTCCAATGTTTTGAGTAAAACATTGGTGGCGACTCCACGAACCCTTCCTTTTTATGAAAACCGCTAATCCATGGAGGGTCCCGCTTGGGATTAACATGGATTGGTGAGCCTTTTAATAAAATTGCTCGTTTGACGAGGTCTCAGTTTGAGAATAAGTCATTCTAGCAATCCATACTTTTCAAAACAATAAAAGAGTCCAACCATCCTTCGCGAATGCCGAAAGCCCGTTTCGGGCCGGTGGCGACAATCATATAATAACAACCATTTTTTTTATACAAATTTTCAATTAGGCAACAACTTTCTAGGGTTTATGTGTCCTTGATTCTTTCATATTGAATAAAAATTCATATTATTATATTAATGACCAAGGATTTTTGACATCAAAGTCAAGCAGAATTATAAAGGTTCTTACATCCTTATTCATCATATGTCGACTAAAAGATTCATCTTAAAATAACAACCATGTTTTTCTAAATTTTCTCGTGATAAATAAAAAAACATCTCATAATAGCAATCTCGTATTCATGACATTAAAGTCAAGGACAACCATCAAAGGTTCTCACACCCTTTTTTCATCATGTAACAACAAAGTTCTCATGAATTAAGAATTAAGGACAACTTTACAGAGTTCATATACCCGAAATTCTTTCACAAATAAATGAAAACTTAATGTTATATTATCAACCAAATATTCTTAACAACAGAGTCAGGGACAACTATATAAGGTTCTTACACTTTTATCATATGTCAACAAAAGGATTCATCATACAATAAAAATCATGTTTTCCTTAATTTAGGGTTAGGGACAACTTTATTGGGTTCATATTGTAACGCCATGGAAATACTAAGCTATTTGGTAGATATACTCTATATATATATATATGTATGTATGTATGTATGTATATATATGTTGTTTATATGGATTTGGATTGGATTATGGAGATGTGGATTTGAAATGTGCTGACCTCTGTGCATGTTGTATGTTGATGTGGTTTTGATTAGTTGTTTAAGCATGGTAGTGATTTTATAGTATGAGATGAAAGGTTAATGTTTTTGAGAGGTTTATATAGGCATGTGTGTGCATGAATTTGGTGAATGATGCATTGTACACCATTATATTGAATTGGTACTAAGAGGGAAGAAGATTGATCACCTTCCTTCTCATCTTAGTTAAGTGAAATATTATGACATGCAACTCATTATTCCAAGCATATGTATCTGAAAGTGATGTTTTTTTGTGTGTTGATACATGTTGCATTTCATATAGAGTTGTGAGTATTGCATGGAAATGAATAGGATGGATAAGAGATTAAAGGATAGGAACATAAGATAAATCCGGTCTTTCTGAGTGAATTTGAGGTTGTTTTAGAGCTTAGAGAGTTGAAATACTTCAAGGAATAGAATATTTGAGGTGAATAGGTGCTAAGGGTGAAATTTGGAAATTTTGGAAAGTGGCTATATATAGGGACTTAGGACCGGAGGATCTCATTTATCAAACAGAGACAATTTTTAGAAAGAGGAAGTAGAGAGAGAGGCTCTGGTCCGGAGGAAAGCTGAGGACACATTTGGGAAGCTTATCAAGCCATGATCAATCTTCACAACTGGAGTTTTAAGAGATTTGGCGTCTAAAGCCTTGAAAAGGGGGATTAAAGTTTGAGTTGGGATTTGAGAGGTTTGTCCAAATCTTGCATTTCTGAGGTTTCTAAGGTAAGGGTAGTACTTATAAGACTTAATATGGTGTGTATGGGTTTGAAATATCACATTGATTCCATGATTTATCCATGATTAAGGATGGATTGAGGGGAAAGGGTTTTGCTTGGGGTTTCTTCATGATTTCCACGAATTAGTGGTTAAGACTTGATTTCATTGCTTAATATGTTGTTTTTGGATAGTATTTATGCTTCATAATGGTTCGAACTCATGTAATTTGGATTGGATTCATGCTTGGAAGAAATTTTTGAGGTTTTCGAAGGTTTCTGGTTGTAAATGCGCCGGGCGTGAATTCATCAAAGACCATCAGTGCCAAATCACGCCGGGCGCAATTTGAAATGAGAATCCTAGGGTGAATCACGCCTGGCATGGGGAGAACCATGTTGGGTGCACTATCAGACGTGGTCCTTGTATTTTTCTTACTGATATTGCGCCGGGCGCAATGACCTCTATAGGTATCTGTTTGAGTTTTGCGCCGGGCGGGATATTTGTGAGCCAGACGTGAGTATGTTGGTCTTGAAGTCTTCATGAAAGTTGTAGCCTTGGATGTTAGCTTTCCAATGACGTTGGAATAACCCAAAAAGGAGGTCTAGAACTCCAGATATGACTGTTTTAGTGAACAGGGGTCAAGCTGCCAACATTGGTTATAGCTGTTGCAGTTTTTAAAATTTTTTAACAAAGTAGATGATGGAATTAGGACTTGATGTCTTCATAAGAGTTGTAGTAAATCTTCTTATCTTTCATATGAGATAAAGATGAGCATGATAAGAGTAGTATAACTCTTGATATGCTATTTTATGTGAAGATTGCCATTTCACAAAGAGTGATTTGATTAAATTGATAGTTGTTTTGGGTGTTTAATTAATTATGTTGTTATATTGAGTAATTTGGCATGATTATGGAAAAGTTTGTATGTAATTATGGAATATGCTATGTGTGTTTGGTTTGGAAAGCTAATAGGACTTAGAGGAGTAAGGTTATGGTATGGATTGAGAGATCTCTTGATGAGATCAGGATATAATCTTTGGAAAAATATGGAATTTGGGAGTTCCATGGTGAGGATTCCAATATGGAACTTTTTGAAAAGATTTTATAATAAACCACTTCAGATGTTAGGTGGATTCTGAAGTACTCCTCTAAGTATTCTATTTGCTACCGGTATGGGGGCAAGACCGAGTCATACCGATGAATGAAGTGACCATGATCACCAGGGTTACGTGACGACGTAACCCAACTGTATATTTTCCATGAGAGGTGAGGTGTGTGACATGGGCAGGTGACATGTTCACAAATTCAACACTTGGTTTAGATGTGTTGAGACCAACATTTGACTTGGATGTATTGACTACTTCATGGGATTATACAGTAGTGTGACTTTGGTTTGGATGTGGAATATGTATGCATTTGGTATGGATTGTATACATTGGTTATGGATTATTTATTATCATAGAATATGTATGCATTGGCATGAATGTGTATACATTGAATTTTGGATTGGTTTATATTTGGCATGGAAATGACTTGTTATAATGTTGTCATTCCCTTGGTATGGATACATACTGTTGATGAATATCTAGTTTATTGATATTTCATTTTATTGTACTATGATTAGTTTTATACGTGCTAACCCTTATATTTCCATGATGTGGACTGTGATGATCTCACTATGTGGGGGAGCAGGTCAGGTGTGAGGCTTTGGGATGGCAAGGAGTCTTTTAGGTAGCTGCTTTGAGAAGTGGCTAGACTTAGAGCTTGACCAGCACCTAGGGTGTCTTATTTTGATACTTTCATGATGTTGTAATTATATTATCTTTTTGAATGACTGTATAACCTTGCTGAGGATGACTCTTTTATAAAATTATGTTTTATATTATGGAAACAATTTATACGTTATTATATATTTACACTCTAGTGTAGCTGGCCTTTGTTCTATTTTCTTTATTATATATTATTTTATTTTAGTTGTCATATTGGTTGTTGATGTGACGGTCTAAGGCGGGTCGTTACACTTGTTGGTATCAGAGCTGGTCAAGTCTTTTTAGGGTTTGTGGGAAATGGTCTTGTTATGTTTCTGTTGTGAGGAAATGGATTTTGAAAAGGAATTACTTATGTATTTTAGTGTAAACTCATGAGTTCCTTGATCTTTTATCTTGATTAGGATGGTTGGTAGGGGAAACCATTCTAATCCTTCTTCAGGCGTGGATGAGCAGCAAATTGCTCAAGCTATGGAGCTGATTGCTACTACTATTGGACAACAAAATACTTTGTTGGCTCAGATGGAGACCAATCGGGCTGCAGCTGAAGCAGCTAGGGTTGAGATACCTGATGAGTATAGGGGCTTGTCAGAGTTCAGAAAAGGGAATCCTCCTCAATTTACAGGTGTTGATGGACTTGAAGTTGTTGACCAGTGGATTGAGGAGATGGAGAAAATCTTCATGGTGATGTATTGTCCTGAGGAGAGGAAGCTAGTTTATGCTGTTTATATGTTAGTGGGTGAGGCTAGCTTCTGGTGGAAAGGTGCTCAAGCTATGATGGAAGCTAGAGGGGAAGTGGTGAATTGGGAGAACTTCAGAAAGGTGTTTATGGAGAAATATTTTCCAGATAGCGCCAGATATGCTAAGGAAGCTGAATTTTTGAGATTGCAGCAAGGGAATATGTCAGTACAAGAGTATGTGGTCAAGTTTGAACACTTGGCTAGGTATTATTCTCAAGCTATCACTAAAGCTTGGAGATGTAGGAAGTTCAGTGAGGGTTTAAGGTATAAGCTGAAGAAGGCTATTGTTCTTATGGGAATTATGGATTTCCTAGTTCTAGTTGAAAAGGCAAAAATAGTTGAGAGATTTGAAGGAGGAAATAGAGTGGCAAAGGGTCTAGAGGGATCATATGGATTTGGAAGGGGGAAACATCCCCAAAAGAGACCATCTTAGTTTCAGAAGGGGAATGCTAATAAGAAACCAATGGGGACTACTACTACAGGAGCTGTTCAGAGTTTTAGATGTTACAGATGTGGAAGCCCACATATGATGAGCAATTTTCCTACAAAGGACTATGTGTATTTTAAATATGGCAAGGTGGGTCACATGGCTAAGGATTGCAATGTAAGAAATACTCAAGCTAGAGGAAACCAGAAAGTGGATTGGCCTACTGCAGCAGGTCGTGTTTTTGCTTTAACAGGTGTTGAAGCTGAAACGTCATCTGAACTGGTAAAGGGAAAGGGCAAAGCTGATGGTAATGATATTTCTATTCTATTTGATTCTGGTGCTTCACATTCTTTTATTTCTTATGAATGTGTGATAATGTTAAATTTGGTTGTGAGTTCCTTGTGTGTGGATCTAGTCGTTTCTACACCAGCTTCAGGGTTTGTTTTGACTTCTGAGGTTTGTTTAAGATGTCTGGTGGAGGTGGAAGGGCGTTGTTATAAAGTGAATTTGTTTTGTTTACCTTTATTCGATTTGGATGTGATTTTAGGGATGGATTGGCTTTCTGCTAACAAGATTTTGATCGATTGTTCAGAGAAGAGATTAATCTTTCCTATTGTTAAACAGGAGAGATTTATTTCTAGTGGACGGGTGGATGGGTTGTTGAAGGGTGGAGCTCTTGGGTTTATGATCCTATTTTTATCAGTTTAGAGAATGAAAAGTTGTTGAATAGTATTGATGTTGTTAGAGATTTCCCAGAGGTTTTTTCGGATGATGTTTTCCGGGGTTACCACCAAAACGAGAGTTGGAGTTTAGTATTGATCTTATACCAGGGGCAGGACCAATGTCTATTTCTCCTTACAGAATGGCACCAGCGGAGTTTTTTGAATTGAAAAAGCAGATTGAGGAACTTTTGGAGAAGCAGATGATCAGACCTAGTGTGTCTCCGTGGGGAGCACCCGTGTTATTAGTAAAGAAGAAGGATGGTGGTGTGAGGTTATGTGTGGATTACAGGCAGTTAAATAAGTTGACAATCAAGAATAAGTATCCATTACCAAGGATAGATGATTTGATGGATCAGTTGAGGGGAGCTTCTATTTTCTCCAAGATTGATTTGAGGTCTAGGTATCACCAAATTCGGGTAAAGGAGGAGGACATACCAAAGACTGCTTTCAGGATTCGGTATGGCCATTATGAGTATGTCGTTATGCCTTTTGGAGTGACGAATGCTCTAACTATTTTCATGGATTATATGAACAGGATTTTCATACCCTTTCTGGATAAGTTTGTTGTGGTGTTCATTGATGACATTTTGGTTTATTCTAGATCTATGGAAGAACATAGAGAACATTTGAGGATAGTTTTGCAGGTATTGAAGGAGAAACAATTATTTGCAAATTTGTCGAAATGTGAGTTTTGGCTATCTGAAGTTAAGTTCTTGGGTCATGTAATTTCTGCACAAAGAATTGCAGTTGATCCTACTAAGGTGGAAGCGGTTCTGAGGTGGGAGCGTTCGAAATCAGTTACTAAAGTTAGAAGTTTTATGGGATTGGTTGGCTATTATAGGAGATTCATAGAAGGGTTTTCTAAAATAGTTATGCCTTTGACACAACTGACCAGGAAGGATCATCCTTTTGTATGGACGGAGGAGTGTGAGAAGAGTTTTCAAGAGTTAAAGGAAAAGTTGACATCATCTCCTATGTTGATTCTGCCGGATCCCAATAAATCTTTTGAGGTTTATTGTGATGCATCTTATCAAGGCTTATGATGTGTTATTATGCAAGATAGGCAGGTCGTGGCCTATGAATCTAGGCAGTTAAAGACTCATGAACGGAATTATCTCTATGGAGCAAAGTTTGATGTGTTCAGTGATCGTAAGAGTCTAAAATATTTGTTTGATCAGAAAGAGTTGAATATGAGGCAAAGGAGGTGGATTGAGTTTTTGAAAGATTATGATTTTCAACTAATGTACCATCCAGGTAAAGCGAATGTGGTAACAGATGCTTTGAGTAAAAAATCTCTTCATATGTCTTACATGATGGTTAAAGAGACGGAGTTGGTAGAGTGATAGAACTAGATGAAGACTGGTTGTTGAATCTTCATAGTTCCACCTTCATTCGACCTTTGCACCTTGAGGTTGATTCAATTAGAAGCTATAAACACCTTTGAAGAACCTTCAATGGTGGAGAAGCAACTTGGATGGTTCAGCCACTTCAAGAAGCTTGAAGAAGCTTGAGGAACCTAGTTCAAAGGTTGAAAACCTTTGAAGAAAAACCTAGAGGAGAAGCTCCACGATTTTAGAGACTTAAGAGAAGAGAGAATTCTAGTAGAATTTCTGAATTCATTCATCAAAAGTGAAGTATTAGGTCAGATTTACAAATATATAGGGAGAGGTAGCTTGTAGTGTAAGCTAACCTTAACCATGGTTCACTAGGAACCATGGTAAGGTTTAGCCTAACCGTCCATGGTTTCTAAAACTTGTAGGAGAAGCTAACCTTGACCATGGTTCACTTAAGAACCATGGTAAGGTCAACCTAACCTCCCAAGGTTTAGAAGCTTGGAAGGCAACCTTCAAAGCTTGAAGGAGAAGACTCAAATTCCGCCAAGAACAAGGTAAAGAGCTAAGCGGCCAAGACTCAAAAATGCTCACTTGATTTATTTAAAAATATTTGATTTGGTTTAGTTAGGTTCATCATATGATGATGAGAGCTAGCTAAATCAAATCTATGAAAAATTAGGAGCAAAATGAGTCTAATATGCAAAATTTTGCCTAGGCCCAGTTCTGGCCCAATTACTAGTCACACCCTTAAGCATTGCTAAATGCCACCCCTTTTTCCCTACTGAAAAAATAGAAAATGAATGTATCAACAAGGGAGGTTAAATGGAATTAAACTCTCCAAGTAACCCACCCTAAAATCAATATACAATCACTAATTAAAAGCAAGTAAAGTGCCTCACAAATGCAAAGGCAAAATTAGACCTATACAAAGGAACTATGTACAAAATATATACAATTAGAACTAGGCCTTCTCTTCATGATAGAGTAGTCCAAATGAAGAGTACCTTGGGCTTGAGAAGCCCACTAGTCTTCAAGAGGTCTAACTCTTCTTGTATTCTTCTAGCCATAGCTCTAGTGACTGGGCCCTTGGCCCATGGTCTATCATCCCCTCCCTCTTGAGAAGGATTTGTCCTGAAGTCTGTAGGTTCATCTTCCTCATCATAATCTGCAAAAGCAGTAAGATCACTAATATTAAAAGTGTTACTTACTCCATAATCACTGGGAAGATCTAATATGTAAACATTATCATTGATTCTTTGGAGGACCTGAAAAGGACCATCTCCTCTTGGATTGAGTTTAGACTTCCTTTGAGAAGGAAACCTTTCCTTCCTCAAATGAAGCCAAACCCAATATCCTTCCTCAAAGATGAGATTTTCTTTCCTTTGCTTCTTTCTAAAGCAGTTCTCTCATTTTGTTGTTGTATATGATTTTTAACCTTCTTATGTAATTTCTTCACAAATTCAGCCCTAGATACCCCTTCTTTATGAAAATAATGAGAAGAATCGGGTAGGGGTATTAGGTCTAAAGGAGTGAGAGGGTTAAAACCATAAACAACCTTAAAAGGTGAGATTTTAGTAGTCTTATGGACTACCCTATTATAAGCAAATTCAATATGGGGCTAGTACTCATCCCAAGACTTATGGTTACCCTTAAGGACTGCCTTTAACATTGTAGATAGGGATCTATTAACTACTTCTATTTGCCCATCAGTTTAGGGATGACAAGTAGTTGAGAAAAGTAGTTTAGTTCCTAGCCTACTCCATAGAGTTTTCCAAAAATGGCTAAGAAACTTAGTGTCCCTATCTGAAACAATGGTTTTGGGAAGACCATGAAGTCTAACCACTTCCATGAAGAAAAGTCTTGCTATGTTGCTTGCATCATCTATTTTGTGACAGGGTATAAAATGGGTCATTTTGCTAAATCTGTCTACTATCACAAAAATAGAATCCATGCCTCTCTGGGTCTTAGGCAAGCCCAAAATAAAATCCATACTGATATCAACCCATGGAGAGTTAGCAATTGGCAAGGGAGTATAGGAGCCATGAGGCATTACTTTAGACTTTGCTTGTAAACAAGCTATACATCTAGAGCAAAACCTCTCAACATCTCTTCTCATATGGGGCCAAAAGAATTTTTCTTTTAAAAAGCTTAGAGTCTTTTCAACTCCAAAATGCCCCATGAGACCACCCTCATGACTTTCTTTAACAAGGAGTTTTCTAATAGATCCTTGGGGTATACAAATTCTTCCTTCTTTATACAAGTACCCCTCAGAAATATAGAAACCTCCTTGAGGCTTTGCTAAGCATTGGGTATAGTATTCATTAAACTCAAGATCATTGGAATACAGTTCCTTAATGTGATCAAATCCCAAGATTTGAGACCCAAGGGAGACTAGCAAAATGTATCTCCTAGAAAGGGCATCATCCACAACATTATTTTTCCCTTTCTTGTATTTGATCACATATGGGAATTGTTCCAAGAACTCTACCCCTTTAGCATGCCTTTTATTTAACTTGCCTTGGCCCCTCAAGTACTTAAGTGACTCATGGCCACTATGAATGACAAATTCCTTGGGAATAAGATAGTGTTCCCAAGTTTGAAGGGACCTAATTGAATTCTACATTTTTCTTCACCAACTCATTCAATGGGGAGGCAAGTGTGGAGAAATTAGGAACAAATCTTCTATAGAAGCTTGCCAAACCATGGAAGCTCCTAATATCTCCAACACTTTTAGGAGTAGGCCACTCTTGGATGGCCTTGATTTTCTCGGGGTCCACATGAACCCCTTTTTTTTTATTAATAATAAAACCTAAGAATATGACACTATCTACACAAAAAGTACATTTTTCTAGGTTTCCAAAGAGTTGGTTTTTCCTAAGTATATGAAAGACTTGTCTTAAGTGTCCTAGATGATTACTTAGGCACCTACTATATATAAGAATGTCATCAAAATAAACTACAACAAACTTACCTTTACAATCCCTAACGACATGATTCATGAGACGCATGAATGTACTATGAGCATTGGTGAGCCCAAAAGGCATCACTAGCCACTCATATAATCCAAACTTGGTCTTGAAAGCGATTTTCCATTCATCTCCTTCTTTGATTCTAATTTGATTATATCCGCTTTTAAGATCAACTTTAGAAAATATAATGGCTCCATGAAGCTCATCTAGCATGTCATCAAACCTAGGGATTGGATGTCTATATTTAACAGTTATGTTGTTGATGGCCCTACTATCACAACACATTCTCCATTTCCCATCCTTTTTAGGGACCAACAACACAGGTACAACACAAGGACTTAAGCTCTTTCGAACCCAGCCCTTCTCCAACAACTCTTGGACTTGAGACTCTATTTCTTTAGTCTCTTGGGGGTTGGTCCTATAAGAAGGCCTATTGGGTAGGCTAGCCCCAGGTACCAAATCAATTTGATGCTCTATTCCTCTTAAAGGAGGAAGGCCCTTTAGACCCTTGGGAGGAAATAGATCATCAAATTCCTTTAAAAGAATTTTTACCCCCTTAAGTAAAGTCTCATGTCCACTAGATGTGGCAGTGCAAGTGAGAGTTCCTTTGCAAAGAAGGATATAAGAAGGTTGTTGAATCAAGAGGGTTTGTTTAGAAAGTTCTTTCTCTTGAGTAACAACCTCTAGGGAAGGAACCATTTTCTCCCTAGATTCCTCTTTATCCTTAGATTTCATGGACTTTTTTCTCTCTCTTTTTTCTGCTTTTTTTTAAACCTTTTTTCACTATCTCTTTTGAGTTTCATTTGTGCTTGATCCTCAGCCACTTGTTGAGGAGAAAGAGGATGAAGCACAAATTTCTTTTCTCTATGAGTAAAGGTGATCTCGTTAGTAAGGCCATTATGCATGGTTTTCTTATCAAATTGTCATGGCCTTCCTAATAAGATATGACAAGCTTCCATTGGTACTACATCACATAACACTTCATCTTCATAATTCCCAATGGAAAGCTTGACCTTTACTTGTTGGTCAACTACTAGGTCACCATCCTCATTAAGCCAATGGAGTTGATAAGGTTTAGGATGGGGACTTGTAGTTAAATCCAACTTTTCAACCAGCCTAGTGCTACAACAGTTACACCATGAGCCACTATCAACAATGAGAGAACATGAATTGTTTGAAACTTTGCATTTAGTATGAAAAATGTTCTCCCTTTGTGATAGGGTACCACTAGGTTGGTTGTTGAGGAGTCTCCTAATCATTAAGAGCTCCCTTTCATAGGGAAAAGTAGACTCCAGATTTTCCTCTTCATCACTTGCTTCTTCCTCACTATTACTAGAGGAAGTAGTAGCCTCATCTTGGCTACTATAAATGTCATGTCCCCTCATGATCATCACTTTCTTTGTGGGACATTGGGAGGCAATGTGGCCTCTCCCTAGACATTTAAAGCATTTTATATCACTAGTCCTAGAACTAGTGTGTGAAGTGACATTTCCCTTTCCTTTGTCTTTTTCTATAGCTAGACTCTTGGAGGGTTCAAAATTTTTCTTTTTCTTAAAAGGCTTTCCCTCCCTCTTGGAGTCTTTCTTTAGAGATGAAGAGTAGGAGCTATCTCTTTTATAAGAGGATTTTCTCATTCTTTGTTGTTCTAACCTTACACAAAGTTGGACCAAGTCATTTAAGTCCCTATAGGGTAGTAGCTCCACTTGGTCTCTTATCTCTAAATTAAGACCACTTAAGAATCTAGCTACAGTTGTAGCTTCCTCTTCCTTTATGCAAGCCCTCATCATGAAAAGCTCCATTTGTTGCCTGTATTGTTTTACAGACATATCCCTTTGTTGGAGCCTTTGGAGCTTATTCATAAGCTCCCTTCCATAGTAGGTGGGAATGTGCCTCCTTCTCATTGCACTTTTAAGATCATTCCAATATTGAATTGGAGGATCATTATGGAGGCGTCTCTCTCTCTCTAGAGTTGTCCACCAATACATGGCATGCCCTTGGAAGCTAAGGATAGCCAGAGGGACTTTCCTCTCTTCACTTACCTTATGACAAGCAAAAAGTTGCTCTATTTTCATCTCCCAATCTAAGTATGACTCCACATCATCTTTTTCGAAAAATTGTGGGAGGTCAACTTTGACTTCCCTAGGCCTTATGGACCTTCTAGGGGGAGGTTGGTAGTGATCCCCTTGATTCATGCTTTCATTAGGGGATGTATATTGGGAAAGTGAGCACCTACTCTTTTTCCTATGTTTCTTCATATCTTCTTTCAACTTTTCTTCTTCTTGCCTTAGAATTCTCAATTCTTCCTCAAGATAAACAAGTTGGCCTTCCCTTTCAATTTTATCTCTTTCTCTTTGAAGAGACTATTGCTTTTTCCATAGTTTAAGTGATTTGAGCTCTTTTGTAATGTATGAAAGACTTTTTGGAGAGCCATCACTTTCACTATAGGAGAAATCTTGAGACATTTTAAGACAAAAAGATTTTTCACACAAAAATAGTTTTTAAGAAAATAATATTTTTGGGAAGTTCTTAGACTTGGCACTTGAAGGTCTAAGAGTACAAATTGAACTTTGGAGGGAGGTGAGCTACTAAAGAGCCACTTAATAACCAAGTCTCTTCAAGTAAAAATCTCTAAACCCCCTTGTACGTTTGCCTTGCACAAAGAAATTTTCACAAAGAAATTTTTCAAAGAAAAATAACAAACAAGTGCCTAAAGTGTACAATTAATCAATGCTTGAAAACTTAAATTATTTAAAACATAATTTGCTTGAAAACTTAAAGACAAGAAAACATAAACTAGGCGTGGAAAGCAATTAGACCTAGGTGAGAGCTTGGAAAGCACCAAAGACTTCCAAGGACCCTCTCACAAGTACTACACGGATTTACTACTTGGAAAACTTAAGGAGAGGTGGAGATACACCAAAGGCACTCCAAGACACTCCTTAATAAAGGCCTTGTACAAAAAATGAGAATTAAAAAGTTACAAGAAAATGAAATACAAATTTACACCAAATGAAATGCAAATTCACACTCAAATGAAATGTAAATTCACACCAAATGAAATGTAAATTTACAATCAAATGAAATTAGTGGCTGCACTTAATTTCAAAGAAAACAAAATTAGCCACTAATTAGAGACAAATTTAGAGACAGATTTTGTAAGGAAAATTGGTTTTTGAGACAAAAAAATTTTGTCACTAAAATTAGTCTCTAAAGTTCACAAAATTTTCTAAAAATTTGTTGCTCCTTCTCTTCCAATTCCAGCCACCAAGGTTGCTGTCCTCTCAAGTGTATCACTCCACTTTTTAGAAGTAGCCTTGATATTGGATACTTCAAACTTTGACTTCCTTTGAACTTGGCCTTCCACACCTTCAAGAAGCACTCAACACACCTTAAGTTGCTGGAAATTTAAAGCAAAAACTGAAAAGGAACAATTAGAAATGACTACACCAATTGGTGGAAAGAAATGAGACAACTAGAAAGAGTTCCAAAAATTGACAAGCAAAAATTAAAGCACAATTTGAAAAGCTAGCACACAAAAGAGTTCCTATCAAAGGCTCTAGAATGGATTACAAAATCAAATCTAAGATTAGAAACAAAAACAAGACACAAAATATGTGGCTGGACTGAAAATTTTAAAGGCAAAAACACACCAAAATCGAGAGCTAGTTACACTAGTTTTTCACTCCTTTTGGCTTTTTCGTTTACTATTTTCTTTCTTTTCTTTTTGCAATATATTTTTCACTTCTTTTTATTTTAATAATCAGGAGTTTAAATGCCTTTTTAACAAATATAGGTCTCAGTCTTAGGCTAATAAAACTGCTGCCAAAATATTTTCACAAAACAAGAGGTGTTCACATGCATATTCCAACTAGTGCTTCTTAATTTTGTAGTATTTTTAGGTCAAATTTTAGGCACTATTTTATTTTGTTTTTCTCATGCATTAAGAACACATACACCTCTGTTTTGTCTCTGTTTTAATGCTTTAAAAATTGATATAGGTTTCAGCCACACACAAGACTCAAAGAAACCTAATAGGAAATAGTGTTTAACAATTTTTTTGACAAAACTTTTAACAAGACATAAAGGAAACATAACTCTAGGAAATTTGCTAGAACTAATAGCAAATCATGAACTCAAATATGTAAATCAAAAGTACATATAGGTAAGGTTCAGATTCAATAAGAAAAATGACGCACCACACAATGATTGAAAAATAATACAAAAATTAGGTCAAACAAGCTAGTCTAGGAATTTTCAACATACAAAGGACTACACATGACTTTCTAAGACAAAACAAGTGATTCAAAAACAAATCTAATGTAGTATGAATGTTGTCCAATCACGGACACATGTTAAGGAATGGAGAAACTCAAGCAAATAACAAAAACACACAAGCAAAGAACCTAGGCGCACCAAAACAAATTGATTCAAGAATTAGGAACAAGCAAAAATATGAATCAATTATTTTTCATGTGACAAATAGGATCCATCAAGATATGAAAAAAATTAGATCCATACAGCAAACACACATTAAGACATAGAAAAGGAAGAGTAGACAACACGGATTCAAGTAGAACAAGTTAGAGACACAAAACCTCAAGAGCACCAAAGCTCTAGATACCAAAAATGATAGAACTAGATGAAGACCGGTTGTTGAATCTTCATAGTTCCACCTTCATTCGACCTTTGCACCTTGAGGTTGATTCAATTAGAAGCTTGAAACACCTTTGAAGAACCTTCAATGGTGGAGAAACAACTTGGATGGTTCGGCCACTTCAAGAAGCTTGAAGAAGCTCGAGGAACCTAGTTCAAAGGTTGAAAACCTTTGAAGAAAAACCTAGAGGAGGAGCTCCACAGTTTTAGAGACTTAAGAGAAGAGAGAATTCTAGTAGAATTTCTAAATTCATTCATCAAAAGTGAAGTATTAGGTCAGATTTACAAATATATAACGAGAGGTAGCTTGTAGTGTAAGCTAACCTTAACCATGGTTCACTAGGAACTATGGTAAGGTTTAGCCTAACCGCCCATGATTTCTAAAACTTGTAGGAGAAGCTAACCTTGACCATGGTTCACTTAAGAACCATGGTAAGGTCAGCCTAACCTCCCAAGGTTTAGAAGCTTGGAAGGCAAGCTTCAAAGCTTGAAGGAGAAGACTCAAATTCGGCCAAGAACAAGGTAAAGAGCTAGGCGGCCAAGACTAAAAAATGCTCACTTGATTTATTTAAAAATATTTGATTTGGTTTAGTTAGGTTCATAATATGATGATGAGAGCTAGCTAAATCAAATCTATGAAAAATTAGGAGAAAAATGAGTCTAATATGCAAAATTTTGCCTAGGCCCAGTTCTGGCCCAATTACTAGTCACACCCTTAAGCATTGCTAAATGCCACCCCTTTTTCCCTACTGAAAAAATAGAAAATGAATGTATCAACAAGGGAGGTTAAATGGAATTAAACTCTCCAAGTAACCCACCCTAAAATCAATATACAATCACTAATTAAAAGCAAGTAAAGTGCCTCACAAATACAAAGGCAAAATTAGACCTATACAAAGGAACTATGTACAAAATATATACAATTAGAACTAGGCCTTCTCTTCATGATAGAGTAGTCCAAATGAAGAGTACCTTGGGCTTGAGAAGCCCACTAGTCTTCAAGAGGTCTAACTCTTCTTGTATTCTTCATTCTTCTAGCCATAGCTCTAGTGACTAGGCCCTTGGCCCTTGGTCTATCATAGAGAAATTCAGGGATATGAATCTTATTGTTTTGGATACTCCAAATTTTATTAGTTGTGGTATGACTACCATTACTAGTGATTTCTTGGAGATGGTGAAACAAAAACAAACTCAAGATGTGGGTTTGAATAAGGTTAGATAGTTGTTGGGTTTTAAGAGAGCTGAAGGATTTGAACAAGATGTGGATGGGGTTTTGTGATACAAAGGCAAAATTTGTATTCCACAAGATGAAGAGTTGAAGAAGTTGATACTTGAAGAAGGTCATAAAAGCAAGTTGAGTGTGCATCCGTGGATGACAAAGATATATCAAGATTTGAAGAGAATGTTTTGGTGGAATGGTATGAAAAGGGAGGTGGTCGAGTATGTTGCAACTTGCATTGTGTGTTAGAAACCTGAGGTAGAACATAAAAAACCAGGAGGTTTGTTACAGTTGATAGAAGTGCTAGAATGGAAATGGGATAGTATCGCCATGAATTTTGTTGTTGGTTTGCCAAGGTCGGCTAAGAATTGTGATTCTATTTGGGTGATCGTGGATAGATTAACTAAGTGTGCTCATTTTCTTCTAGTGAATATAAAATGGTCCTTGGAAAAGTTAATTCAGTTGTATGTTAAGGAGATAGTTAGATTACATGGTGTGCCCTCCAGTATCATCTCTGATAGGGATCCTCGTTTTACCTCCCGATTTTGGTAGAGTTTTCACCAGGCGTTAGGGACTAAGTTGAGACTCAGTTTTGCTTATTACCCATAGACTGATGGGCAGTCTGAGAGGACTATCCAATCTTTGGAGGACTTGTTGAGAGATTGTATTTTGGATCATCTAGGGAGTTGGGAAGAAATGTTGCCTTTGGTCGAGTTCACTTATAATAACAATTTTCATGCAAGTATAGGAATGGCACCATTTGAGGCTCTGTATGGGAGGAAGTTTCGAACATCTTTGTGTTGGTTTAAAGAGAGAGAATCAATGATGGTGGGGCCAGAGATCATCTTATAGACTACCGAAAAAGTGAAACAAATTCAGGAAAGAATGAAAGCTGCTCAGAGTAGGCAAAAGTCTTATGCAGACAAAAGGAGGAAACCTTTGGAGTTTTCAGAGGGAGAGCATGTATTTTTGAAGGTGACGCCTGCTACAAGTGTGGGAAGGGCTACTAAAGCTAAGAAGTTGAATCCTAAGTTTATTGGGCCGTATCAAATTCTCAAGAGGATTGGACCAGTGACATATTAGATTGCATTACCTCCATTCCTGTCTAATTTGCATGATGTGTTCCATGTTTCACAACTAAGGAAGTATATTCACGATGCGAGTCATGTCTTGGAATCAAAGGCAGTGCAAGTTAAGGAGAATTTAACTTTTGAGAAACAACCAGTCTCAGTGGTAGATAAGAAAGTTAAACAGTTGCGGGGTAAATCTATCAATTTGGTAAAGGTTATTTGGGATGAGGTTACTAATGAAGCCACTTGGGAGTTGGAAGATAGGATGAAGGATCAATACCCATATCTCTTTTTGAGTAAGTGAATTTTCGGGGACGTAAATTTTTGTTGTTGGAGAGAGTTGTAACGCCATGGAAATACTGAGCTATTTGGTAGATATACTCTCTATATATATGTATGTATGTATGTATGTATATATATGTTGTTTATATGGATTTGGATTGGATTATGGAGATGTGGATTTGAAATGTGCTTACCTCTGTGCATGTTGTATGTTGATGTGGTTTTGATTAGTTGTTTAAGCATGGTAGTGATTTTATAGTATGAGATGAAAGGTTAATGTTTTTGAGAGGTTTAGATAGGCATGTGTGTGCATGAATTTGGTGAATGATGCATTGTACACCATTATATTGAATTGGTACTAAGAGGGAAGAAGATTGATCACCTTCCTTCTCATCTTAGTTAAGTGAAATATTATGACATGCAACTCATTATTCCAAGCATATGTATCTGAAAGTGATGTTTTTTTGTGTGTTGATACATGTTGCATTTCATATAGAGTTGTGAGTATTGCATGGAAATGAATAAGATGGATAAGAGATTAAAGGATAGGAACATAAGATAAATCCGGTCTTTCTGAGTGAATTTGAGGTTGTTTTAGAGCTTAGAGAGTTGAAATACTTCAAGGAATAGAATATTTGAGGTGAATAGGTGCTAAGGGTGAAATTTGGAAATTTTGGAAAATGGCTATATATAGGGACTTAGGACCGGAGGATCTCATTTGTCAAACAGAGACAGTTTTTAGAAAGAGGAAGTAGAGAGAGAGGCTCTGGTCCGGAGGGAAACTGAGGACACATTTGGGAAGCTTATCAAGCCAGGATCAATCTTCACAATGATCAAAGGTTCTTACACCCTTTTTCCATCAAGTGTCGATTAAAAAATCATCCTATAAAGCAACCAAGTTCTCATGACTTTTGAATTTGGGATAACTTTAATGGATTCATATATCTTAGTTTCTCTCATGATAAATAAAATAATCATATGCTATAATTACACAATTTTCTAATGATGAATAAAACATTCATAATCTTTTAAACACTATAATCGCATCAAAACATGTCAATTTTCGAAGGATACCATTAAGATTTTGTAATATGATTTATGCTGCATTAATGTCTATCAATTCTAAAACACATAATCTTAATTTGAGGATATGATAAGGATGACACAAAAAAAAAAATACATAGATTATTGAAAAACTTACATGTCTCATATCTTTACAAGGGACTCATTATTTACCATGTGATTATATCCAAATGCCCTTAAGCCACCATTTTTTTAATATATTATCTGGGGCATAAAGAGAAATAAGGAAGATTGTTAGTAATAACATAGTAGGAAAGGAGAAATTATTTTGTTTAATAACTAGATACCTGTTGATAGGACAATACCACTAATACAAAAAAGAATGGACAATGTAGACGACCCAAGTATTAGGTCATTGTCAATTCCCTCTCAATAGCTACAATTAATTAGAATAATATCATTTCCATTCAGTTTGCTACTTCAAGAATAAGGTATCACACAATAAAACTATGTTAGGTTGACTTACAAATACATATCATTGCATATTAGAACGAATCAAATACAACATGAAACAATATGTGTAAAAACATTGTTTTATTACCTTCCAATGTATGCATCAAACTGATCTTAGGTGAGGGAATTCACTTCCCACATAAATAGGGGGACTTTTACAATCCATGCAAGAAGAGCATACATCCATTAAGTAAATAAGTGATAATCTTACCTGTTATAGAATATAAGCCAATAAAATGAAACTTTCCAAGCTTGAAGGTGTAGACAAATGCATTGCACTTCATAAGTAAATATGTATTGGATAAGCAAGAGTTTAATGACTTGCATTTTCCAACTCCGTACCTTCTAAATTTTCTAAATATCAGTAGGGCAATGCCACAACTTTCTGGCGCGACATTGCAAACCTATTAATTAGAAGAAAAAAAATACTTTCTTATTGTGATATTGCAAATCCATTAATTAAAAAAAATGACTAAAAAAAGTAAATTAATGTCATAAAAATGGTTACAAGTCTTTAATGTTGGAACAGGGGTGAAATGATTGTTTAGTTGGACCAACTAGTATCTTCTTGTATTTATAAATGTATAACTATTAAAGATTTTCAAAAAAAAATTATCAAGTTACTAAACAAGATCACACTTCAAGATTGAATTCAAGATAATTATACCTGTTGTAACAAAGTATCTTTAAACATTGTAGTTCCCACTACAATATTATAGCACAACCCATTAGTCCCAAAATCTGCAAATGTATAACAAGGAAACAAGAGACTTTTAAATGAATTCATGATAATCATAGATGGATTTTAAAATATATATTTAACCCTTAGGGCATTGTTTGTTATCAAATTTGTGTTTTGGACAATAGATGCTTTAACCTAAGGAAATGAGTCAAAAGAACAACAACCTAATTATCAACCATTTCTATTTTTGTATGAAAATGAAATAAATTATGCACTTGATTTCAACATAACTAACTACAAAAGATATATCAACAATTAGATGTAGTTGCTTTGTTTCTTCATTACAAGTTAGTTTCTTGAATCGATAAGAAATTTTGAAAGAAATGACAAGTAGAAGAATGAAATCTCTAAAATCAAACAACTATTAATGTTAAAATTGTTAAGTTGTCATACTTTTTCCTTCTTTGGTTTCAAAGGTTTGCCAAATTTTCTCCAATATAAAAGAAAGGCTAAAGGATGCATGTCAAATATGAAATACAAATCCCCAACAAAAAAATAAGCTCCAAGTATCATAAACGGTTAAAAGATAATATTTATTTAAAATGTTAATTTATGTTTTCAACATTGTACATAGTAATGAGTGTAAGCATAAAGAATTCCTGTGAACTAACCTTAACGAGGTCCAACTCCTTGATATCTTGCGGACAAGGCCAAACTTTCTCTAATTGTCATTTCTACAATATGAAGATCATTTTAAACGACATGAGCAACAACACTGTGGTATAAACTCATTCACCACAAGACAACTATAAGTTAACTTTCCAGAAAACAAATGAAGAAATTCCACTATATAAGTTAAAGCATTTATATTAGAAAATAAAGCTAAAACATGAAAACATCGTTAAAAAAAATTAAATATACCTTTCTTTAATGTTCTAACATTTAATTTTGGATCAAGATTTCCAACCAAGGCCAAAGGGTGATTTCCCAAAACTCGAAAGGCTTAAAAGTTAAAAACATCAAAACATCATTAAAAAAAATTAAATATACCTTTCTTTAATGTTCTATCATTTACCCAAAATGAACATATTCCCCTATTTGTTGGGATTTTTGGTTGGCAGCATGGTTTCTTTAAGGCAATAATGCCATTGTTGACCTGTAAAGAATCAAAATGAATTAGAATGTTGCATTAAGTGAGAAAAAATAATACTTAAAAAGAAAAGGAAGAACCTTTATGGAAGGGGATGACGTCTTCCTCTTGTTGTTCGAGAAAAAAAGATTCTTCATTATGTCTCGGTAGCACCATTGCTATAAGATGTTAGCTCCAAATAGTATGTATCTAAGCTTACAATGTTAATAACAACATAGGAACTATCTATCCAACAATCACTACGAATGAAGGTTCATTATGCTTAGATGCATCTACATTCTATAATTCAATATTAAATTTTCAATAAAGAAGGTTCAAAACTTATATTTCTTGAACATAAAAAAATATAAATGAGAAAGAAAAAAAAGCACAAATAGATAAAGTGAAAATGAGAATGAGTGAAAAAAGGGTGAAGTATTAAGGAATGAGTAAGTATATGCATTGGCACAAAGACAAACATAAACACAAAGCACACACACATTGACACAAACATAAACACTAACATACATAGTCATAAACACAAACATAAAGTTAGAGACCAAGCGCACACAATCATAAACACAAACACACATATACACACAAAGACATAGAGGCACACCATCACACAAAGACAAACCCACATGGAAAGAGTAGGAGAGATACAAACAAAAACAAACACATAAAGACACACAAAGTGACACAAACGCAGATACAAACAAAAATCCTATCACAGAGACAGATAAATCACACAAAGACAAAGATCAAGAGACACAAACACACACATGTCCCACACAAAGAAGGACACAAAGACATAAAAGGAGTGAGAGAGATAAAAACACAAACAAACACATAAAGACATACAAAGTGACACAAACACAAATCCTATCACAAAGATACTGATAAATCATACAAACAAATAAAGACAGAAACAGAGACAAAGATAAATCACACAAAGACAAGGACCAAGAGACACAAACACAAACATGTCACACACAAAGACAGAAACAAAGACACGAAAGGAATAAGAGAGATACAAACACAAACAAACACATACACACACAAAACACAAATTCAAACACAAATCCTATCACAAAGACACAAATAAATCACACATAAATAAAGACAAACATAGAGACAAATCACACAAAGACAAAGATTCTTACTTCCTTATTCATCATATGTCAACTAAAAGTCACCATCCAACAACAACCACGTTTTTCAAATTTTAAGAGTTGAAACAAGTTTATAGGATTTATATGCCCTAAATTTTCTCTTGATAAACAAAAAAACCATCTCATAATACCAATCTCATAATCATGACATCAGAGACAGGAATAACCATTAAAGGTTCTTACACCCCTTTTCCATCATCTGCCAATTAAAAGAATAATTAGGCAACAACTTTCTAGGGTTTATGTTCCCTTATCCTTTCATGGTGAATAAAACATTCATATTATATTTAGCAACTAAATATTGTCGACCTCAGAATCACGGAGAACCATGAAAGATTCTTACTCCCTTATTCATCATATGTCAACCAAAACTCACAATTCAATAACAACCACGTTTGTCAAATTTAAGGGTTTAAACAAGTTTATAGGATTTATATGCCCCGAATTTTCTCGTGATAAATAAGAAATCATCTCATAATAGCAATCTCATAATCATGACATCAGAGACAGGAATAACCATTAAAGGTTCTTACACCCCTTTTCCATCATCTGCCAAGTAAAAGAATAATTAGGCAACAACTTTCTAGGGTTTATGTTCCCTTATCCTTTCATGATGAATAAAAAATTCATATTATATTTAGAAAATAAATATCATTGACATCAGAATCACAAAGAACCATGAAAGATTCTTACTTCCTTATTCATCATATGTCAACTAAAAGTCACCATCCAATAACAACCACGTTTTTCAAATTTAAGGGTTGAAACAAGTTTATAGGATTTATATGTCCTAAATTTTCTATTGATAAATAAAAAATCATCTCATAATAGCAATCACATAATCATGACATTAGAGACAGGAATAACCATTAAAGGTTCTTACACCCCTTTTCCATCATCAGTCAATTAAAAGAATAATTAAGCAACAACTTTCTAGGGTTTATGATCCATTATCCTTTCATAATGAATAAAACAATCATATTATATTTAGCAACTAAATATTGTCGACATCAGAATCACAGAGAACCATGAAAGATTCTTACTTCCTTATTCATCATATGTCAACTAAAAGTCACCATTCAATAACAACCTCGTTTTTCAAATTTAAGGGTTGAAACAAGTTTATAAGATTTATATGCTCTAAATTTTCTCTTGATAAATAAAAAATCAACTCATAATAGCAATTTCATAATCTTGACATCAGAGAAAGGAATAACCATTAAAGGTTCTTACACCCCTTTTCCATCATCTGCCAATTAAAAAAATAATTAGGCAACAACTTACTAGGGTTTATGTTCGCTTATCCTTTCATGATGAATAAAACATTCATATTATATTTAGCAACTAAATATTGTTGACATTAGAATCACGGAGAACCATGAATGATTCTTACTTCCTTATTCATCATATATCAAGCAAAAGTCACCATTGAATAACAACCACGTTTTTCAAATTTAAGGGTTGAAACAAGTTTATAGGATTTATATGCCCTAAATTTTCTCTTGATAAATAAAAAATCATCTCATAATAGCAATCTCATAATCATGAGATCAGAGACAGGAATAACCATTAAAGGTTCTTACACCCCTTTTCCATCATCTGCCAATTAAAAAAATAATTAGGCAACAACTTTCTAGGGTTTATGCTCGCTTATCCTATAATAATGAATGAAACATTCATATTATATTTAGCAACTAAATATTGTTGACATCAGAATCACTGAGAAAAATGAAAGATTCTTACTTCCTTATTCATCATATGTCAACTAAAAGTCACCATCCAATAACAACCACGTTTTTCAAATTTAAGGGTTGAAAAAAATTTATAAGATTTATATGCCCTAAATTTTCTCTTGATAAATAAAAAATCATCTCATAATAGCAATCTCATAATCATGAGATCAGAGACAGAGACAGGAATAACCATTAATGGTTCTTACACCTTTTTTCCATCATCTACCAATTAAAAGAATAATTAGGCAACAACTTTCTAGGGTTTATGTTCCCTTATCCTTTCATGATGAATAAAACATCCATATTATATTTAGCAACTAGATATTGTTGACATCAGAATCACGGAGAACCATGAAAGATTCTTACTTCGTTATTCATCATATGTCAACTAAAAGTCACCATCCAATAACAACCACGTTTTCCAAATTTAAGGGTTGAAACAAGTTTATAGGATTTATATGTCCTAAATTTTCTCTTGATAAATAAAAAATCATCTCATAATAGCAATCTCATAATCATGACATCAGAGACAGGAATAACCACTAAAGGTTCTTACACCCCTTTTCCATTATCTTCCAATTAAAAGATAAATTAGGCAACAACTTTCTACGGTTTATGTTCCCTTATCCTTTCATAAACACAGACACATATAGACACAAAGACATAGAGGCACACCTACGCACAAAGACAAACCCACATGGAAAGAGTAAGAGAGATACAAACAAAAACAAACACATAAAGACACACAAAGTGACACAAACGCAGATACAAACAAAAACCCTATCATAGAGACAAAGATAAATCACACAAAGACAAAGATCAACAGACACAAACACACACATGTCCCACACCAAAAAGCACTTAGACATAAAAGGAGTGAGAGAGATAAAAATACAAACAAACACATAAAGACATACAAAGTGACACAAACACAAATCCTATCACAAAGATACTGATAAATCATACAAACAAATAAAGACAGACACAAAGAGACAAAGAAAAATCACACAAAGGCAAGGATCGAGAGACACAAACACAAACATGTCACACATAAAGACAGAAACAAAGACACGAAAGGAATAAGAGAGATACAAACACAAACAAACACATAGACACACAAAACACAAATTCAAACACAAATCCTATCACAAAGACACAAATAAATCACACATAAATAAAGACAAACATAGAGAAACAAAGATAAATCACACAAAGACAAAGACCAAGAGACACAAAGGCAAACATAAACATATAACACATGCATAGTAATACAGTGATCAAAGGTTCTTACACCCTTTTCCCATCATGTGACGATTAAAATATCATCTTGTAGTAGCAACCAAGTTCTTATGACTTTTGAATTTGGGATAACTTTATTGGATTCATATATCTTAGTTTCTCTCATGATATATAAAATAATCATATGCTATAATTACACAATTTTCTAATGATGAATAAAACATTCATAATCTTTTAAACACTATAATCGTATCAAAACATGTCAATTTTCGAAGGATACCATTAAGATTTTTTAATATGAATGCTGCATTAATGTCTATCAATTCTAAAACAAATCATCTTAATTTGATGATATGATAAGGATGACAGAAAAAAAAAATACATAGATTATTGAAAAACTTACATGTCTCATCTCTTTACAAGGAACTCATTATTTACCATGTGATTATATCCAAATGCCCTTAAGCCACCATTTTTTTAATATTATCTGGGGCATAATGAGAAATAAGGAAGATTGTTAGTAATAACATAGTAGGAAATGAGAAATTATTTTGTTTAATAACTAGATACCTGTTAATAGGACAATACCACTAATACCAAAAAGAATGGACAGTGTAGACGACCCAATTATTAGGTCATTGTCAATTCCCTCTCAATAGCTACAATTAATTAGAACAATGTCATTGCCATTCAGTTTACTACTTCAAGAATAAGGTATCACATAATAAAACAATGTTAGGTTGACTTACAAATACATATCATTGCATATTAGAACGAATCAAATAGAAAATGAAACAAGGGGTAAATATTAATGCACAAGTTTGTTGATTATGTGTAAAAACATTGTTCTCTTACCTTCTAATGTATGCAACAAACTGATCTTAGGTAAGGGAATTCACTTCCCACATAAATAGGGGGACTTTTACAATCCATGCAAGAAGAGCATACACCCATGATGTAAATAAGTGATAATCTTACCTGTGATAGAATATAAGCCAATAAAATGAAACTTTCCAAGCTTGAAGGTGTAGACAAATGCATTGCACTTCATAAGTAAATATGTATTGGATAAGCAAGAGTTGAATGACTTGCATTTTCCAACTCCGTACCTTCTAAATATCAGTAGGGCAATGCCACAACTTTTTGGCGCGACATTGCAAACCTATTAATTAGAAGAAAAAAATTCTTTCTTATTGTGATATTGCAAATCCATTAATTAAAAAAATGACTAAAAAGAGTAAATTAATGTCATAAAAATGGTTACAAGTCTTTAATGTTGGAGCAGGGGTGAAATGATTGTTGTTCCTTGCAAATGTGAACATATTGCTTGAGTTAATTTACAATTTGGAAAAATTGTTGTCAAGATATCCAAACCTATGGATATCTCATTCACAAAAAGAGTTTTAGTTGGACCAACTAGTATCTTCTTGTATTTATAAATGTATAACTATTAAAGATTGTCAAAAAAAATTATCAAGTCACTAAACAAGATCACACTTCAAGATTGAATTCAAGATAATTATACCTGTTGTAACAAAGTATCTTTAAACATTGTAGTTCCCACTACAATATTATAGCACAACCCATTAGTCCCAAAATCTGCAAATGTATAACAAGGAAACAAGAGACTTTTAAATGAATTCATGATAATCATAGATGGATTTTAAAATATATATATATATATATATGACCCTTAGGGCATAGTTTGTTATCAAATTTGTGTTTTGGACATTAGATTCTTTAACCTAAGGAAATGAGTCAAAAGAACAACAACCTAATTATCAACCATTTCTATTTTTGTATGAAAATGAAATAAATTATGCACTTGATTTCAACATAACTATCTACAAAAGATATATCAACAATTAGATGTAGTTGCTTTGTTCCTTCATTACAAGTTTCTTGAATCGATAAATTTTTTTGAAAGAAATGACAAGTAGAAGAACGAAATCTCTAAAATCAAACTATTAATGTTAAAATTGTTAAGTTGTCATACTTTTCCTTCTTTGGTTTCAAAGATTTGCCAAATTTTCTCCAATATAAAAGAAAGGCTAAAGGATGCATGACAAATATGAAATACAAATCCCCAACCAAAAAATAAGCTCCAAGTATCATGAACAGTTAAAAGATAATATTTATTTAAAATGTTAATTTATGTTTTCAACATTGTACATAGCAATGAGTGTAAGCATAAAGAATTCCTGTGAACTAACCTTAACGAGGTCCAACTCCTTGATGTCTTGCGGACAAGGCCAAACTTTCTCTAATTGTCATTTCTACAATATGAAGATCATTTTGAACGACATGAGCAACAACACTGTGGTATAAAATCATTCACCACAAGACAACTATAAGTTAACTTTCCAAAAAACAAATGAAGAAATTTCACTATATTAGTTAAAGCATTTATATTAGAAAATAAAGCTAAAACATGAAAACATCGTTAAAAAAATTAAATATACCTTTCTTTAATGTTCTAACATTTAATTTTGGATCAAGATTTCCAACCAAGGCCAAAGGGTGATTTCCCAAAACTCGAAAGGCTTAAAAGTTAAAAACATCAAAACATCATTAAAAAAAATTAAATATACCTTTCTTTAATGTTCTATCATTTACCCAAAATGAACATATTCCCCTATTTGTTGGGATTTTTGGTTGGCAGCATGGTTTCTTTAAGGCAATAATGCCACTGTTGACCTGTAAAGAATCAAAATGAATCAGAATGTTGCATTAAGTGAGAAAAAAAAATACTTAAAAAGAAAAGGAAGAACCTTGATGGAAGGGGATGACGTCTTCCTCTTGTTGTTCGAGCAAAAAAATTCTTCATTATGTCTCGGTAGCACCATTGCTATATGATGTTAGCTCCAAATAGTATGTATCTAAGCTTACAATGTTAATAACAACATAGGAACTATCTATCCAATAATCACTACGAATGAAGGTTCATTATGCTTAGATGCATCTACATTCTATAATTCAATATTAGATTTTCAATAAAGAAGGTTCAAAACTTATATTTCTTGAACATAAAAAAATATAAATGAGAAAAAAAAAGCACAAATAGATAAAGTGAAAATGAGAATGAGTGAAAAAAGGGTGAAGTATTAAGGAATGAGTAAGTATATGCATTGGCACAAAGACAAACATAAACACAAAGCACACACACAAACACTAACATACATAGTCATAAACACAAACATAAAGTTAGAGACCAAGCGCACACAATCATATACACAAACACACATATAGACACAAAGACATAGAGGCACGCCTACACATAAAGACAAACCCACAAGGAAAGAGTAGGTGAGATACAAACAAAAACAAACACATAAAGACACACAATGTGACACTAACGCAGATACAAACAGAAATCCTATCACAGAGACAAAGATAAATCACACAAAGGGAAAGATCAAGAGACACAAACACACACATGTCCCACACAAAGAAGGACACAAAGACATAAAAGGAGTGAGAGAGATAAAAACACAAACAAACACATAAAGACATACAAAGTGACACAAACACAAATCCTATCACAAAGATACTGATAAATCATACAAACAAATAAAGACAGACACAAAGAGACATAGATAAATCACACAAAGACAAGGACCAAGAGACACAAACACAAACATGTCACACACAAAGACAAAAACAAAGACACGAAAGGAATAAGAGAGATACAAACAAACAAATAGACACACAAAACACAAATCCTATCACAAAGAAAAATAAATCACACATAAATAAAGACAAACATAGAGAAACAAAGATAAATTACACAAACACAAAGATTCTTACTTCCTTATCCATCATATGTCAACTAAAAGTCACCATCCAATAACAACCACGTTTCTCAAATTTAAGGGTTGAAACAAGTTTATAGGATTTATATGCCCTAAATTTTCTCTTGTTAAATAAAAAATCATCTCATAATAGCAATCTCATAATCATGACATCAGAGACAAGAATAACCATTAAAGGTTCTTACACCACTTTTCCTTCATCTACCAATTAAAAGAATAATTAGGCAACAACTTTTTAGAGTTTATGTTCCCTTATCCTTTCTTGATGAATAAAACATTCATATTATATTTAGCAACTAAATATTGTCAACATCAGAATCACGGAGAACCATGAAAGATTCTTACTTCCTTATTCATCATATGTCAACCAAAAGTCACAATTCAATAACAACCACATTTTTCAAATTTAAGGGTTTAAACAAGTTTATAGGATTTATATGCCCTAAATTTCGCCTTGATAAATAAAAAATCATCACATAATAGCAATCTCATAATCATGACATCAGAGATAAGAATAACCATTAAAGGTTCTTCCACCACTTTTCCATCATCTGCCAATTAAAAGAATAATTAGACAACAACTTTCTAGGGTTTATGCTCCTTTATCCTTTTATGAAGAATAAAACATTCATATTATATTTAGCAACTAAATACTTTTGACATCAAAATCACGGAGAACCATGAAAGATTCTTACTTCCTTATTCATCATATGTCAACTGAAAGTCACCATCCAATAACAACCACATTATTCAAATTTAAAGGTTGAAACAAGTTTATAAGATTTAATGCTCTAAATTTTCTCTTGATAAATAAAAAATCATCTCATAATAGCAATCTCATAATCATGACATGAGAGACAGGAATAATCATTAAAGGTTCTTACACCCATTTTCCATCATCTGCCAATTAAAAGAATATTTAGGCAACAACTTTCTAAGATTTATGTTCCCTTATCCTTTCATGATGAATAAAACATTCATATTATATTTAGCAACTAAATATTGTTGACATCAGAATCACGCAGAACCACGAAGATTCTTACTTCCTTATTCATCATATGTCAACTAAAAGTCACTAACAACCACGTTTTTCAAATTTAAGGGTTGAAAGAAGTTTATAGAATTTATATGCCCTAAATTTTCTCTTGATGAATAAAAAATCATATCATAATAGCAATCTCATAATCATGACATCAGAGAGAGGAATAACCATTAAAGGTTCTTACACCCCTTGTCCATCATCTGCCAAGTAAAAGAATAATTAGGCAACAACTTTCTAGGGTTTATGTTCCCTTATCCTTTCATGATAAATAAAACATTCATATTATATTTAGCAACTAAATATTGTTGACATCAGAATCACGGAGAACCATGAAAGATTCTTACTTCCTTATTCATCATATGTCAACTAAAAGTCACCATTCAATAACAACCATGTTTTTCAAATTTAAGGGTTGAAAGAAGTTTATAGGATTGATATGCCCTAAATTTTCTCTTGATAAATAAAAAATCATCTCATAATAGCAATCTCATAATCATGACATCAGAGACAGGAATAACCATTAAAGGTTCTTACCCCTTTTCCATCATCTGCCAAGTAAAAGAATAATTAGCCAACAACTTTCTAGGGTTTATGTTCCCTTATCCTTTCATGATGAATAAAACATTCATATTATATTTAGCAACTAAATATTGTTGACATCAGAATCGCAAAGAACCATGAAAGATTCTTACTTCCTTGTTCATCATATGTCAACTAAAAGTCACCATCCAATAACAACCACGTTTTTCAAATTTAAGGGTTGAAACAAGTTTATAGGATTTATATGCCCCAAATTTTCTCTTGATAAATAAAAAATCATCTCATAATAGCAATCTCATAATCATGACATCAGAGACAGGAATAACCATTAAAGATTTTTACACCCCTTTTTCATCATCTGCCAATTAAAAGAATAATTAGGCAACAACTTTCTAAGGTTTATGTTCCCTTATCCTTTCATGATGAATAAAACATTCATATTATATTTAGCATCTAGATATTGTCGACATCAGAATCACGGAGAACCATGAAAGATTGTTACTTCTTTATTCATCATATATCAACTAAAAGTCACCATCCAATAACAACCACGTTTTTCAAATTTAAGGGTTGAAACAAGTTTATAGGATTTATATGCCCTAAATTTTCTCTTGATAAATAAAAAATCATCTTATAATAACAATCTCATAATCATGACATCAGAGACAGAAATAATCATTAAAAATTCTTACGCCCTTTTTCATCATCTGCCAATTAAAAGAATCATGTAAAAGCAACCAAATTTTCATGAAATTAAAATTAGGATAACTTTATAAAATTCATATACCCTAAGTTCTCTCACAATAAATGAAAACCTAATGTCATATTATCAACAACAAAATCAGGGACCGCTATACAAGAATTTTACACACTTATCATATTTCAAAATCAAGTTTAAAATCATGAACCGATTTTTTACTCTAATTTTAACAAAATAAATAATATTAAAATTTATTCTACACAAAGACTTGATTATTTTTATTAAATCTGTTTAAAATTGATTTATGGTTCAAATCATTGTGAAACAAATTTGGTTTTAAAACCAATTTATGGTTCAAAATCAATACAATTTTAATATATATTTCAAATCATAAACCAGTCGAAAACTATAATCAATTTTAAAACTAAACTTTAATTATAATTGTTTTAAAAACCAGTTTGAAACGATAATCAACTTTAAAACAGATTTAAATTATAGACATATTATCCCTCCCTTTACCTCATCAAATGCAAGTATGCTGCTATGGTGATACCGTCGGATAATGAATTCACGAAACATAATATAAAATCAATGTCATTGAATCCTTTAATTTCCAATAATCAAGCAAGACCCCTCCACCATAATATATCAGTGGTTAAAATCTTTTGATACTATACACAGACATTAAAAATAAGACTGGTTACATAGATTGGCAACAAGACATAATATCCAACGTAACAAACAAAAAGAACGGACAATTATAACTAGGTTCACCTGATGCCTTATTTTTCCAACTAACACCATAAGGTTTGGCCTCTCTCTTAGTCATCTATGTTTGGAGCCAGAATATACATCGTCATAACATGAGCAATCCAAATAATCATTACATACCTCAAAAAAATACCCCTGTCACTTCATTTTATTTCCTCTTACAGAATAAAGAAAGTAATCTTTCCACAAAATTTGAGCTCTTAAACTAAAGATCCAGGAACACCACAAAACAAAACAATTTTTTAATCAATTTATCATATTGAAACTTAACCCAAAGAAATAGACACACAAAATACACATAAAGTAGAAGGAGGTACACAAGTATGAAAACTATCCTGTGAAAATCCTAAAGTTAACATTTTGATATAAATTCACATGTAATAGTAAGACAGAATTAATCGATAGAGTAGATGATATAAATCTGAAATTGTACGACTTACATTATGGGCACCTATAGCTTGTAGTAAAACACAAGCCTCATCTTTTAGATTCAGCCGTTGTGATGGACCATTGATGCACACGTCACATCTGCATGAAAGGGGGCTTATAAGGAAAGCCACAATATGAAGGCTAACATGCAATAATAAATGACTCAAACATATTAACTCTACCAGTAAAAACAGCGACGTTTCCAAAAAATAATTCCTTAATTACAAAATGAAGCAAATATGCTAATGCAATTATCAAAGTAGGTAACTCAATACAGGCTATTATATTTTAGAATATCTTTTCACTCAAGTGGACGGTGAAACATTATAAAACTGCAAGGAATTGGGACAGAATTTCACATACAAGAGACATTTATGATGACTGAAATCCTCTCCAAAGTATTCAACAAGTGTTAGTGCTTGAAAGCATGAAGTATTCATTCCATATCTGAAAATATACATTAAGATCCGTAAGCATCTTACTAAGATCTATTATTTTCAATAAAATTCAAGTAATATCAAATATTTTGTCTAATACTCTATTAATAGCTTAAATTTATTGAAAATTACAAATCTCGATGATTCTCGCATCTCACTAAAATTTATTATTTTCAATAAATTTTAAACAATCTCAAATGGTATTTTTTGTCTAACACACTTTGTTATAAGTTGAATTTTATCAAAAACTATAAATTTTGGTGGTTCTCGCATACCACTAAGATTTATTATTTTTAGTAAATTTCAAACAAATCTCTAATATTTTTTGTTTAATACTTTTATTATTAGCTTAAATATTTTGAAAATCACAAATCTTGATGACTCTCGCATCTCACAAAGATTTATTATTTTCAATAAATTACAAACAATCTCCAAAAATTTTGTCTAATACTCTCTTTTAATAGCTAAAATTTATCTAAAATTACTAATCTAGGTGATCCCCGCATCTCACAAAGATTTGATATGTTAAAAATAAATTTCAAACAATCTAAAATATTTTTGTGACTAACACTCTTTATTATATGAAATTTATTGAAAATCACAAATCTTTGTGACTCCCGCAACTCACCAAGGTTTATTATTTTCAATAAATTTCAAGGAATCTCCAATATTTCTTGTCTAACACTATTAATAACAGAAATTTATTGAAAATCATAAATCTCGGTAACTCCCACATCTGACCAAGATTTATTATTTTCAATAAATTTCAAGCAATCTACAAGATTTTGTCTAACACTCAATTAATAGCTGAAATTTATTAAAAATCACAAATCTAGGTGACTCCTGCATCTCACTCACTCAGATTTATTATTTTCAATAAGTTTCAAACAATTTCCAATATATTTGGTATAACACTATTAATAGCTGAAAAATATTGAAAATTACAAATATCACAGACTCCCACATCTCACTAAGATTTACTATTTTCAATCAATTTCAAGCAATCTCCAATATTTTTTATCTTACATTCCATTAATAGCTAAAATTTATTAAAAATTACAAATCTCGGTAACTCTCGCAATTAACTAAGATTTATTGTTTTCAATAAATTTCAAGCAATTTCCATTAGTTTTTGTCTAACTCTATTAATAGTTGAAAAATATTGAAAATTACAAATATCAGAGACTCCCGCATCTCACTAAGATTTATTATTTTCAATAAATTTCAAACAATCTAAAATTATTTTTTACTCAAACACACTTCATTATAAGTTGAAATTTATTGAAAACCAGAAATTTTGATGACTAAAGCATCCCACTAAGATATATTATTTTCAATAAATTACAAACAATCTCCAATATTTTTTTTCTACAACTCAATTTTTGGCTCAAATATGTTGAAAAGCACAAATCTTGATGAGTCGCATTTCAATAAATTTCAGTTATGCTTAGAGTATGTATGTCACAGGTTATGTTGGTGTTTATAAAAAAAGTAGACGATAAAAAAAAACTTTCAAAAAAGAAATATCAACCCATTAATGGCCCCTATATTAATTATGGTGCTCATTTTCCTTTAAAAAAATTGATTTTAAGTTATCACAAATCTCGACGAGTGGCATTTCAATAAATTTCAGCTATGCTTAAAGTATGTATGTCACAGATTATGTTGGTGTTTATAAAAAAAGTAGACGATAAAAAAAAAGTTTCAAAAAAGAAATATCAACCCGTTAATGGCCCCTATATTAATTATGGTGCTCATTTTCCTTTAAAAAAAATTGATTTTAAGTTATCACAAATCTCGATGAGTTGCATTTCAATAAATTTAAGCTATGCTTAAAGTATTTATGTCACAGATTATGTTGGTGTTTATAAAAAAAGTAGACGATAAAAAACAAAAAGTTTCAAAAAAGAAATATCAACCGATTAATGGCCCATATATTAAATATGGTGCTCATTTTCCTTTAAAAAATTAATTTTTAAGTTATTTAAGTTGTTGTATAACGGGAGAAAACAAACCTCAATTGCATCACGACGCAGAACCAACATGCCAGCCTCAACACATACAGTTTCAGCTGTGCTCCATTGAAATCATACGTAGAATGAGCAAGTTCTTCAAAGTTGACATCATGGTGAACATTCATCTTCCTAGAATGGATCTAAAATATCAAAGTGAGAGCAGTTAGTAAATGTTCCAAAAATATGCAGATAAATTTTGAAGACACTAAACCTGTAAAATCCGAGCCCTTCTTCCATTTGGTGCAGAAACTCAATTTTACAATCCAATCACCCAGAACGCATAAGGGCGGGGTAAAGAATATCTACACATTTTGTTGCTACTATAACATGCAATTGACAAGAATAAATGAAAATGACTCCTGAAAAACATAGTCTAAATGAACAAAATCCAGTATGTTTGGTGCCAACTATTAAAACTAGTTAATCGATATTCGAGTTAACATGTTATAAAACAAATGTGTAAAAAAAACAAAAAAAAAAAAAGAAAGTAAAATTATGGAACCAGCCCCTTAACTTGGGACTTTAAGTACCACAGACAGTAAAATTATTTATATCACTTTAATTAAGAAAAAACATACAGACAATAAGAATTAAAGACAAGCTTTAGTTCTGTCATCACTACTAAAATCATCAAGCTATATGTGCAATTCCAAATTATTCATTATAATCGGGAAAATAGTTTGTTTAGATTTTCAAAATCAGGTTTAAAATTGGTTATAAAACCACTTTATGATGAGAAATCCGGTTGGGTTTCAAAGCTAGTTTAAAATCATAAATCAGTTTTTTATTCTAATTTTAACAAAATAAATAACATTAAAATTTATTCTACACATAAACTTTTTTTTTTAAATCTATTTAAAAATTGATTTATGGTTTAAATCATTGTGAAACCAATTTAGTTCTAAAACCAATTTATGGTTCAAAATCAATTTTAAAATCAATAGAGTTTTAATATATATTTCAAATCATAAACCAGTCGAAAACCATAATCAATTTTAAAACTTAACTTTAATTATAATTGTTTTAAAAACCAGTTTGAAACTATAATCAACTTTAAAACAGATTTAAATTATAGACAATTTATCTCTCTTTTTACCCACGGATAATGAATTCACAAAACATAATATAAAATAATTATCAATATATATATATATATAAGAAATGAAAGAAATTGGAATAAAAACATTAATATGAAGAAAACCTTGGGAAGTGGATAGTGATGCTGATAAAGCGACAAAATGGATTGTTGGATTCTTGCATCTCTTTGAAATAAAGGGGAGGGGGAAACACAGAAGATAAAAGCCTCAAAACACACAACATCTATAAAAAAAACAACTTCAACAATGAAAATAAAAAGAAAAATAAACAAAAAGATTCAAAATATGATGTACCAAATACATCGGAGGCTAGAAATAACGCATTTTATAAAATTATTATTATTATTATTATAATTCAAATAATATTTTAAGTAATAAAAAAATTAATATAAGACCTTAAAAATTTTGTTTTCTTAATTTTGTTTATTTACATGCAAGAAATAGAATAGTTGAATGAAATGAACACACAAAATTAGAACCCACAAAATCATAAACCAAAAAGATGTCATCTTTATCAAAAAAAGAAAGCAAGCTTTCTATTCTTGACCCTCTTTTATGCTTTCTCTTCGCGTAATAGTTGACACCATCAACACTTAGTAGAGACCAATTGAAATCAAAAAAACCCATGAAAACATAAAGACATGCAAAAAATAGAAAAATTGAATGAACCGATACAAAATTAAAGCCCACAAAATCATAAACAAAAAATATTTCATCTTTATAAAAGCTTTTTTTTTTTTCTTGACCCTGTTTTATGGTTTTGCTTCCCATAACACTTGACACCATCAACACCCATTGCAGACTGATTGAAATCAGAAAACCCATGAAAACATAAAGTCAGTTTATTTACATGCAAGAAATAGAAAATTGAATTAACAAACATAAAATTAAAATCCACAAATTTATAAACCAAAAAGATTTTATCTTTATCGGAAAAAAAGAAGAAGAAGCAATCTTTCTTTTCTTGACCCTATTTTATGCATTCTCTTTTCATAACACATGACATCATCAACACCCATAGGAGAATAATCGAGACAACAACACTCCTAAAATTTCACGTAAGGAGTGACAACAATCGGTGTGTAACTGTAAGCAAGAATGAAAAAACTAAACAAAATGAAATTTAAAAGAATGAAAAAGAGAACACATTTCGTGAGAGATGTTGAAAGAAGAAAAGATAAAAAAGCATTGTGTATTTTGGGTATCTTAAAATAAACAAGTGAAGCACGTAGGAATGAGTGAGGGTATATATATTTACACAGTGCAAGTGATTCAACAAAAACGAGGCAACTTGAGTTAAATTGGGAAAATAATGATGCTGACATTTTAACTAAGATGTCTTTTTCTAAATATTTTGTTATATTTAATTTTTATATATTATATAATTAATTATATTATTTAAGAATTCAAATATTTTATATAATATATTAATAATAATGTAAAGGTTGCTTACATTATTATTTGTTAAGCTTGTTATTTTATAATTATTAATATTTTAACTTGTTTATTATATAGATAAATATTTATTTTATGCAATTAAAATTTATTAAAATTTATAATAAATAATTATATTTATATAAATTATATTTTAAACTTATTATAAATAATTTATAGTTATATAAAACTCTTTTAATCATTGACAGTTTTTAAAATATATTAAAATTCAATTTAAAAAATAAAAATGATAAATTTTAAAAAAGTGATTAAAAAAAATATTTTAAAAAGCACGACACTTAAAAAAAACTAAAAAAACTATCATTAAAAAAAATTCCTAAACTCCTTTAATATAATTATTCTAATTTATATAAATGGTTTTAAAATATAATTATTTTTTACAGAAAAAATATCGTTATGTGGGTATTGTATTTGGCATTTACACACATTTTATCCTCTTTTTACACAACCAACAAGAGGGGAGATCAATTTTATTTCTCGTTTTTCATTTTTTCCAAAAGAAAATCTAAAATTTACCTTATTCTACTTTTTTTTTCTTTCCATTTCTTTTCATACACTCCTTTAGTGATCTCATTTTAAAATAAAATAATTTGATTTGAAAAATAAAATTAATATAAAATTATATTTGTTAAATGAATAATTAATAATTAATATTTTAATTTTTTTCTTCTCAAGTGAAAGATAAAGCAGATGTGTTAAGTATAATTGTATAAAGATTATAAATTTACTAAAATTTTAATTTTAATTGTTAATTTGTAATTAATGCTTATACTTTATTTTTTTAAAATTAACTTTTATTTTAGACCATCAATTTGTTTAAGTGTATATCTTTTTATCATGAACAAATCAGTTTGTACTCAAATTGCCTGTGCTGGGCATCTCGAAAAGTTGTTGAACATAAACAATATTCCAAATGACAGTTACGGCACTCCATGCATGGTCTTATTACAATGAATGGTGATATACAAATGTCTCACGATATAATAACTGTGATTAGATAAAATCTTAAAAAATTTATATAAATAAATATAAATAAATTAAGTTTTTCTGAGCTAAAATTAATTAATGCACTTAGCTTATAAAGAAGCTTTCTTTCTTCTTTTTTTTTTACCGGTAAAAATTACAATAACAAATCTAAAATTTAAACTTAAGATCTTATTTATGTATATAACTTTAATCTCAAATTATTAAACAAATCCTATAAGTTCAGAAGCACTTTTATTTAATTATCCTCAAAAAGGTTGAATGCTATAAGTTGATATGAGTTAAACGTTTAAAAAATAATTATAAAAATTATTTCTTAAAAGATAAAAAAATTGTTCATTTTTAAAATAATCAGTTTAGACAAACAGAGAAAAACAGAAAAATACTTATTTCATTAAAAAAATTAAATTAATAGATGAACCATTCATATATAAAGAGAAAAAAAACAATTAATTTTGGGCCAATTTAATCCTCTAAATGGTTGAATGAATGCTATAAGTTGATATGAGAACAATTTATTAAAACTTTTAAAAAATGATTATAAAAATTATTTATTTCTTTAAAGATAAAAAGTTGCTTATTTTTAAAATAATCAGTTTAGACAAGCATCTAGAAGAAAAAAACAATTCATTTTGGGCCAATTTACAATAAACACATTAAAAGAATATAATAAACTCTGTATATGTTGTCAGCTAATAATTGATTCTAGTCACAATGATCATATTGGGTCAAAAATGTCAATTTAAATCAAGATCAAAATTTAAATCTTTATCTAATTGAACAAGTTTAAGCAACCAACTAATTAGCTCAACCAATGTCGTCACATCTAAACCATCTACATGCTATACTCTATTGCAAAAAAAAAATATATATATATATATATATATATACACATATATATATATATATATATAGCACAGTAATATAAAAAAAATCATAAACTAGTTCTTTGTCTCTCACTTTTATGTAGAGGTTAAACTTTTTTGACACTGGATTGTCCCTTTATGCGATTTGAAGATAGATATTTTTATTTAGTAATGTAGTTTGATTTGATATAACTTAAAATATTTAAATTAAAATTATTTGATTAAAGATATTTTTAATAATTTTTATTTAATAATAATATAAAAAGAATAAAAGTTTAAAAGTTATAAGGAAAAGAAAAAATAGAAATTTTATTACAATCAAAAAACTTAAAATGAAAGGAAGAATTACCTCACAGATATCGTCTGTATCTGCAATGGTGCAATGGGTTTTACCTTAACACTCACAATTTTCTTCAAAGACCTCAATGGAAGCTCTCTTAACACTGCATGAGCACATCCAGAGAGTTCCTCCTCCCATAATGCAGTTTTGGGACCACCAAAGCTTTGGGATCCATTTGTAAAAATTAAAAAGGTACCAACTATTTTATAATAAAACATAAATCCTATCCATGAGTCTAGCTAAGCAAAACAAATGCAACTAAAAATAAGAACGGGAACATTATATTAGCATAAAAAAAGACCTTGGTTGTAACTAACTGTCTTAAGCTTAGCTTGTGTCTGCTCTTTAAATCAATTGCATCAACTATCACCTAGCATTAAACGATATATACACAAAAGCTTAAGATAATTATTTATATAAATACTATTAATATCACATAAGTAAAATTGATAATGGGATTTTTTACATGGAGATAAGCATGCAACTTAAGTAACCTATTTCACTACTATTTAGATTAATACCATAGCAAAAGACACAAAATCTGATACTGAAAGCAATTGAAAAACCCTTCAAAACAAAAGTACGCATATTCCAAAATTCTTTTTGGCACTTCGATCAGTGACTACATACACCTTTTATAATAATGTAAGTTCAGGTTTGAAAGAATTACTGAGTGAATTATTGGAAAGTCCAAAATTTAGAGTCAAAGAGAGTAAGAAGCGAAAGGTAGTGATATATGTAGTCAGACAAAAACATAGGGAGGTAGAATCAAACACCCCGGTTGATCGGCAAGAAGAATACCGTAAAGACACTCATAGAAATATGATTAATTTTTAGATGTATACATACATGGTATCAGAATCTGAATAAATTCCTTGTCAAGTATTTTCGGTGCAACCTTTGTGCCATTCCAATTAGCTATTTGGTATGTACCCTGTAAATAGATGGGTCATACAATAGTGAAGAACTATAGGTGACAACTTTGGTTGCAGTGAATAATTATACATTGAATTTTTTATATGAATATTTTTGGTGAGAGGAATGCATTGTGGTGATGTAAGTAGTGGAAAATCATAAAAGGTGGAAGTTTTGAGGAGGCTCTTGCGAGAGTACCATCAGACAAAATCAAATCAAATTAAATAGAAAAAGACATAATTCATCACATAAAACAAATGAGTCGTAAGTAAATGCCATCATCCACCTTTAAGCCAAAACCAGCATGAACAAAATTATTACAAAAAATGAACATATTTCTCTATTTGTTGGAATTATTGGCTGGCAGCATAGTTACTCTGAAGCAGCAACGCCGTTGTTGACCTGCGAAGAATCAGGAAGGTGAATGAAGTGAGAAAGAAGAATTTGCGACATCAGAGAGAGGAATAATCAATGATTATATAATAACATAATCTGAATCATCTGAGATGAAAGCCTTTCCATTTCCATCAATATTTTGCCTTTCTGCCACATACTTTAATCAATTCACAAAAATCTTTTCCATAAGAAGCCTTTGATGTTCGATAATCCTTTACCTGTATAGAGCCACAATGAATCTTAAGAGTAACAAGATTGTATATTTAGAGATGAATGTAAAAGTTATAGTCAACAAACTCACCATGAAGCGTAAATTAGATCGAAAAAATGATTTAAGAACAACATTTGTTTCTGTTGATCTCTCAAATTACAGGGATTTTAGCTTACTAGCAATAAAATTTTCCCTCAGCACAGACAGTCGGCTGAAACAAAAACAAACATTTTAAAACAGGTCATATTTATGACATTCACAATAGACTAAAAACATTAAATAATACGTGAAGTGTGCACCAAACAAAGAACAAATGAAATGTGCATGATCACCAATCAAATTAACCAATAACTGATCTATCTTTCTTCAATATGCAATTTAAGATGTTCTAAGTAAACTCATCAAGCCAGTTCATCTCCATAAGCCATAAACAGTAAGGATACACTGGGGTTAAAAAACAGACCTATAGTCTGGATGGAAATCATGACCCCATTTAGAAACACAATGTACTTCATCAATTGCAAATAAAGAATTACCGTGAATTTCTGCAAGCTTCTGCAATGGTTGAAAATCTACACAACATTGCATTATAGTTACAAAATATTAAAAGAGTCTAAAAGCTGACTTCTAAGACATGCTATGAACTTCAAGATCAACTTCCATTCCTTGAAGCTTAGGTCAGTCAGATCAAATATCAAGGCTCCAAACCATACCTCAACACAGTCTTTGGGCAAACATATACTATACTATACAAGCCTCTGATTGCTTTTTGTTCAACAATATCATCAGGTTGCCCCGAGCCAAGAAAGCAAGCACTGATTCCCTGCACACAAAACATAATTATGAATAAATGAACAAAAGCTAAACAACACGTAAACAATCTTTTGGATAAACTTCTCAAAATTATATTTGTAGAAAAAATATAAATAAATAAATTAAAAGAAACAAGAGAATTTTAAACAAGAGACTTTTAAATGAATTCATGATAATCATAGATGAATTTTGAAGTATATATTTTACTCTTGGGGCATAATTTGTAATCAAATTTGTCTTCTGGACTTTAGATGCTTTAGCCTAAGGAAAAGAGTAAAAAAAAAAACCTAATTATCAGCCATTTCTACTTTTGTATAAAAATGAAAGATTACGCACTTGAATTCAACATAACTAATTACCAAAAATATAACAGAGTAGACGTAGCTGCTTTGTTTCTTCATTACAAGTTTCTTGAACTGGTAAGAAATTTTTAAAGAAATAGCAAGTAGAAGAATCGAATCTCTAATATCAAACAACTATTGATATTAAAATTGTTACGTTGTCATATTTTTCTCTATTTGGTTTGAAAGGCTTGCCAACTATTCTCCAATATAAAACAAAGGCTAAGGAATGCATGTCAAATATGAAAAGCACACCCTATAAAAGATGAGCTCTAAGTATTACAAACAAAGTAAAAAGTTAAAACCTGCAAAAGAAGATGAAAATTAGAAAGAATGTAGTAGTTATGTTTGTAAGATATTGAGTACGTCAACTTTTTATTTAATATTTTCTATGTTAAGTACCAAAGAGATTATAGCAAAAATCAAAAGACATGTTTTAAAATTAGGAATTGCTTGCCTAAGCAAAAGCACGCTCTACAGAAACCACTATATGATCAGAAATCCGCTTGGGTTTCAAAGCTAATTTAAAATCATAAATCAGATTTTTAAACTAATTTATCAAAATAAATAATATTAAAATTTATTTTAAACAAAGACCTGTTTATTTTTTTAAAATTTGTTCAAAACTAATTTATGGTTTAAATCATTGTGAAACCAATTTGGTTTTAAAACAAATTTATGTTTCAAAATCGATTTTAAAATCAGTCCAGTATTAATATATATTTCAAATCATAAACCAGTTGAAAACTATAGTTAATTTTAAAACTAAATTTTAATTATAATTGTTTTATAAAACAGTTTGAAGCTACAATCAACTTTAAAACGGATTTAAATAATACACTTTATCCCTCTTTTTACCTTGTTAACATCAAATGTAAGTATGCTGCTATGGTTATATCCACAGATAATGAAAGAAATTGGAATAAAAACATTAATATGAACAAAACCTTGGGAAGTGAATAGTGATGCTGATAAAGTGACAAAGAAATTGGAATAAAAACATTAATATGAACAAAACCTTGGGAAGTGAATAGTGATGCTGATAAAGTGACAAATGGATTATCGGATTCTTGCATCTCATTGAGATAAAGGGGAGGGGGAAACACACAAGATAGAAGCCTCAATTCGCACACGGCTTCTCTTCAAGAAAACAACTTCAACAATGAAAATAACAAGCAAAATAAACAAAAGGATTCAAAATAAGATGTACCAAACACATCAGAGGCTAGAAAGTATTTCATAAATGTGGTTAAAAACAATCAACCAAAGAAAAGAATAAAATACACATTCAAGAATTTCAACTAGGGGAAAAAAATTACAACTTTAGAAACAATGAAGAGCTTTTCAATTTCAATCAAGAAGGGTGCAACATTGAATTGTTGAAGAATGTTTTCTTGACTTTCCTTTGGAAGGCTTGGCAATGGATAGAGACAATGACCAAGAGACCACCAAAATTTTTTTAACGTGGATGTAAAAACCTCAAAACAATCCTCGTATATATATTAACAATCTTTAGATGCAATGAAGATCATCCATAATGCATACATCAAACATCACATCGGCAAGCAGAGGACTAGAAAATGGCAAGACAAGTAACTACAACAATTTTCATTACTTTAGACCAATTCTAGGAGCCTATAACCAGAAAATATTGGAAAGGGGCAAATAATTCACCTCAAGGTCAACAATCGTCCTCCACAAATGAGCACTCCAGTCATTTTGTAGAAAAAGTAGTACAACATTAAGTTAAACTTGCAGAAAAACAACATGTCAACAATACTCGTATAACTAGCTTTTAATACTAACAAACTTTGCAAATTAAATGTTGAATAAAGCAGTAATAAAAAAAATCTTGAATCTTGAAAGGTTAATTTCAAATTACTCACTTACCACGTGACAGAAAACAATTCTGGAATTCACCAAAGAAAAAAGAAAACACTTCTTGTACACCTTGTCGACATGCAAGATCACACACCGGCCTAGCCTGCACCCCCAATTCTCAACACCTGAAATACCAGGGAAACATTCATTGCAATTTGCATACCGCGGATTTGTATTATCTGTCATCATTCTTCTTGTATGCAATCAAATTCAATAAAATAAATAAATAATAAAAAATAAAAAATAAAAACAACCGGTCTTGAAAACAAGATAACGCAAATTCGAGAAAGATCCAAGATCCAGACAGAGGAATCAAAAACAGCAATAAGGAAAGCGAAGGACTCCTGTCTCATTGCACTCCAAACAGAAGAAAAACAGAATCGAGTTCAGTTCAAAATCAGAGAAGCAAAAGAAAAAGAAGATAAGGAAAACAAAAGCAAAAGATTGAAGAGGTATTGTATGTGGCAAAATAAAGAAGTTCAAATAACAAAAGGGTAAAACGAGAATCAGATAAGCAAAATCAATCCATTTATGAAAGGTTCTACTTGCACCTGTGCTTGTTCTTCGGCCTCTTTGTGTTGTTCTCCTGTTGTTTCTGTGCCGCTATTTGATCATCGAAGGGAGAAGACACAGACGAAAGAGACCAACAAAAGAGAACCCAGACATAAAAACGCTTAAAATGTAATGTCGAGAAAGCACAGTTCTTTTGTCACATGTGAATCCATTATATATTATTAAAAGAGACCATGGACCAAGCCCACGGCCATAAAGCCCATTATGTCATAAGTTCAAAAAGCCCACAAAACTATATTCGTTAGGGTCAGTTTAAGCGTTAAATCTTAAAAATTTAATAATAATAAACACAACTATTAAAATATTATTTTAATTCATTTTATAAATGTATTTACTTCATCATTAATTTATTTTATTAGCTAACTTTTTATTTTTTTTATAAAAACATTTAAAATAAAATATAAAAAAATTAAAATTAAAATAAAAATTGGAAATGTATGAAAAAAACCAAAAAATCAACTAGAAACCGGGAAAAAGAATAGAAAGAAAAAACTGGGAAACCCGCAATCAGCCATAGTGATAATATATGAATAATGTAAAGGTATTTACATTAATATTTAAAAAATTTGTTAATTTACAATTATTAATATTTTAACTTGTATAATATAAAGATAAATATTTATTTTACGTAATGAAAATTTATAATTACTAAATATTTTTATACATAAATTATATTATAAATAATTTAGGTTGCTATATAAAACACTTTTCATCATTAGCAAATTTTAATATATAATATAAAGTTAAATTTAACAAATAAAAATGATAAATTAAAAAAAATAGTGACTAGAAGAAACTCTTCAAAAACACTTATATTAAAAAAACTTCCTAAACTCATTTAATATAATTATTTTAATTTAAATATAAATTATTTTTAAAATATTTAATATATAATTATCTTTCACAGAAAAAATAAACTAAATTATCTTATTATACTTTTTCTTTCCATTTCTTTTTATACACTCTTTTAGTGATCTCATTTTAAATACAATAATAAAGGTTTTGATTTGAAAAATTAAATTAATATAAAGTTATTGTTGTTAAATGAATAATCAATAATTAATATTTTAATAATCAATGTGTAGTGCCTGAACCAATGAACTGATTCTAGACGGGTTTTCTTTCTTTTTTCATTTTATATTCCATTTCATACATTATTGGTCGAGCTACTTCGTGTTTAAAGATAAAATAAAAATAAAAATAAAGTAATGTTATAATTAGTCTATAAGTTTTAAGTTCTTGAATTTGATTAAAAATATTTATTTTTCTAATTCTTTAAAATAGAAGGGTACAATAGTCAACAAAATATGGAGATCAAAGTGGTTATTAAAAAGAATATCTCTTTTATTTATTAGTATAGATAAATCTCATCTTAAATTATTTTAGATAAATTATAAAAGTTTATAAATAGATAAAAAAAAAATAATGCAAACTGTCGTGCTGACACATGACCATGGAAAAGAAATCCTACATGCAACCACGTCAAGGGTTACACCAATATCGAAACAGGAGAATATTATGTTGCATGAAAGTCGCATGGAATCTTCCACAAAATCTAGTTCATCTAATATCAAGTCACATGGAGAGTGGTTAGTGGTCAAACGTAAAAACAAGAAAAGCGGGCACAAAAATAATGGCAAATCATCCAAGGATTTGTCCCAGATTTTTACATTCCAAGCTGGCAGGAATAAAGGGAAAGACGTTGTAGCCAAGGTGGGGCTAAAGCCCTCTCCTCTAAGTATTCTATTTGCTACCAGTATGGGGGCAAGGCCGAGTCATACCGATGGATGAAGTGGCCATGATCACCAAGGTTACGTGACGACGTAACCCAACTGTATATTTTCCATGAGAGGTGAGGTGTGTGACATGGGCAAGTGACATGTTCACAAATTCAACACTTGGTTTGAAATGTGTTGAGACCAACATTTGGTTTGGATGTGTTGGCTACTTCATGGGATTATACAGTGGTGTGACTTTGGTTTGGATGTGGAGTATGTATGCATTTGGTATGGATTGTATACATTGATTATGGATTATTTATTATCATAGAATATGTATGCATTGGCATGGATGTGTATACATTGGATTTTGGATTGGTTTATATTTGGCATGGAAATGACTTGTTATAATGTTGTCATTCCCTTGGTATGGATACATACGGTTGATGAATATCTAGTTTAATGATATTTCATTTTATTGTACTATAGTTGGTTTTATACGTGCTAACCCTTATATTTTCATGATGTGGACTGTGATGATCTCACTATGTGGGGGAACAGATCAGGTGTGAGGCTTTGGGATGACAAGGAGTCTTTTGGGTAGCTGCTTTGAAAAGTGGCTAGACTTAGAGCTTGACCAACACCTAAGGTGTCTTATTTTGATACTTTCATGATGTTGTAATTATATTATCTTTTTGAATGACTGTATAACCTTGCTGAGGATGACTCTTTTATAAAATTATGTTTTATATTATGGAAACAATTTATACGTTATTGTATATTTACACTCTAGTTGTCATATTGGTTGTTGATGTGACGATCTAAGGTGGGTCGTTACACATATACCTGAATATTTCTCATGATGAATAAAAAATTCATTTCATAGTAGAAACCATGTAGTTGCGACATCAAAATCAAAGACAACCAATGGTTGTTCTTGCACCCATATTTGTGATGTTAATGAAATGAATCATCATATAATAACAACCAATTTTTTTACAAACTTTTAATTAGGCAACAACTTTCTAGGGTTTGTGTACCCTTGATTCTTTCATGATGACTAAAAAAATTATATTATTATATTAGCACCCAAGTATTGTCAACATCATAGTCAGGGATAACCATAACGGTTCTTACATCCTTGTTCATCATATGTCAACTAAAAGATTCATCATACAATAACAACCATGTTTCTTTTTTAAATTTAAGGTCACAGACAAATTTATAAAGTTCATATACCCTAAATTTTCTCATGACAAATAAAAAAATCATCTCATAATAATAACCTGATTTTCACGATTTCAAAGCCAAACACAATGATCAAAGGTTCTTACACCCTTTTTCCATCAAGTGTCGATTAAAAAATCATCCTGTAAAGCAACCAAGTTCTCATGACTTTTGAATTTGGGATAACTTTATTGGATTCATATATCTTAGATTCTCTCATGATAAATAAAATAATCATATGCTATAATTACACAATTTTCTAATGATGAATAAAACATTCATAATCTTTTAAACACTATAATCGCATCAAAACATGTCAATTTTTGAAGGATACCATTAAAATTTTGTAATATGATTTATGCTGCATTAATGTCTATCAATTCTAAAACACATCATCTTAATTTGAGGATATGATAAGGATGACACAAAAAAAATACATAGATTATTGAAAAACTTACATGTCTCATATCTTTACAAGGAACTCATTATTTACCATGTGATTATATCCAAATGCCCTTAAGCCACCATTTTTTTATATATTATCTGGGGCATAAAGAGAAATAAGGAAGATTGTTAGTAATAACATAGTAGGAAAGGAGAAATTATTTTGTTTAATAACTAGATACCTGTTGATAGGACAATACCACTAATACCAAAAAGAATGGACAGTGTAGATGACCCAAGTATTAGGTCATTGTCAATTCCCTCTCAATAGCTACAATTAATTAGAATAATATCATTGCCATTCAGTTTACTACTTCAAGAATAAGGTATCACACAATAAAACTATGTTAGGTTGACTTACAAATACATATCATTGCATATTAGAACGAATCAAATAGAACATGAAACAATATGTGTAAAAACATTGTTTTATTACCTTCCAATGTATGCATCAAACTGATCTTAGGTGAGGGAATTCACTTCCCACATAAATAGGGGGACTTTTACAATCCATGCAAGAAGAGCATACACCCATGAAGTAAATAAGTGATAATCTTACCTGTTATAGAATATAAGCCAATAAAATGAAACTTTCCAAGCTTGAAGGTGTAGACAAATGCATTGCACTTCATAAGTAAATATGTATTGGATAAGCAAGAATTGAATGACTTGCATTTTCCAACTCCGTACCTTCTAAATTTTCTAAATATCAGTAGGGCAATGCAACAACCTTCTGGCGCGACATTCCAAACCTATTAATTAGAAGAAAAAAAATAATTTCTTATTGTGATATTGCAAATCCATTAATTAAAAAATGACTAAAAAAAGTAAATTAATGTCATAAAAATGGTTACAAGTCTTTAATGTTGGAACAGGGGTGAAATGATTGTTGTTCCTTGCAAATGTGAACATATTGCTTGAGTTAATTTACAATTTGGAAAAATTGTTGTCAAGCTATCCAAACCTATGGATATCTCATTCACAAAGAGTTTTAGTTGGACCAACTAGTATCTTCTTGTATTTATAAATGTATAACTATTAAAGATTGTCAAAAAAAATTATCAAGTCACTAAACAAGATCACACTTCAAGATTGAATTCAAGATAATTATACCTGTTGTAACAAAGTATCTTTAAACATTGTAGTTCCCACTACAATATTATAGCACAACCCATTAGTCCCAAAATCTGCAAATGTATAACAAGGAAACAAGAGACTTTTAAATGAATTCATGATAATCATAGATGGATTTTAAAATATATATTTAACCCTTAGGGCATTGTTTGTTATCAAATTTGTGTTTTGGACAATAGATGCTTTAACCTAAGGAAATGAGTCAAAAGAACAACAACCTAATTATCAACCATTTCTATTTTTGTATGAAAATGAAATAAATTATGCACTTGATTTCAACATAACTAACTACAAAAGATATATCAACAATTAGATGTAGTTGCTTTGTTTCTTCATTACAAGTTAGTTTCTTGAATCGATAAGAAATTTTGAAAGAAATGACAAGTAGAAGAATGAAATCTCTAAAATCAAACAACTATTAATGTTAAAATTGTTAAGTTGTCATACTTTTTCCTTCTTTGGTTTCAAAGGTTTGCCAAATTTTCTCCAATATAAAAGAAAGGCTAAAGGATGCATGTCAAATATGAAATACAAATCCCCAACAAAAAAATAAGCTCCAAGTATCATAAATAGTTAAAAGATAATATTTATTTAAAATGTTAATTTATGTTTTCAACATTGTACATAGTAATGAGTGTACGCATAAAGAATTCCTGTGAACTAACCTTAACGAGGTCCAACTCCTTGATATCTTGCGAACAAGGCCAAACTTTCTCTAATTGTCATTTCTACAATATGAAGATCATTTTAAACGACATGAGCAACAACACTGTGGTATAAACTCATTCACCACAAGACAACTATAAGTTAACTTTCCAGAAAACAAATGAAGAAATTCCACTATATTAGTTAAAGCATTTATATTAGAAAATAAAGCTAAAACATGAAAACATCGTTAAAAAAAATTAAATATACCTTTCTTTAATGTTCTAACATTTAATTTTGGATCAAGATTTCCAACCAAGGCCAAAGGGTGATTTCCCAAAACTCGAAAGGCTTAAAAGTTAAAAACATCAAAACATCATTAAAAAAAATTAAATATACCTTTCTTTAATGTTCTATCATTTACCCAAAATGAACATATTCCCCTATTTGTTGGGATTTTTGGTTGGCAGCATGGTTTCTTTAAGGCAATAATGCCATTGTTGACCTGTAAAGAATCAAAATGAATTAGAATGTTGCATTAAGTGAGAAAAAATAATACTTAAAAAGAAAAGGAAGAACCTTTATGGAAGGGGATGACGTCTTCCTCTTGTTGTTCGAGAAAAAAAGATTCTTCATTATGTCTCGGTAGCACCATTGCTATAAGATGTTAGCTCCAAATAGTATGTATCTAAGCTTACAATGTTAATAACAACATAGGAACTATCTATCCAACAATCACTACGAATGAAGGTTCATTATGCTTAGATGCATCTACATTCTAACATTTAATTTTGGATCAAGATTTCCAACCAAGGCCAAAGGGTGATTTCCCAAAACTCGAAAGGCTTAAAAGTTAAAAACATCAAAACATCATTAAAAAAATTTAAATATACCTTTCTTTAATATTCTATCATTTACCCAAAATGAACATATTCCCCTATTTGTTGGGATTTTTGGTTGGCAGCATGAAGGTTCACTACGAATGAAGGTTCATTATGCTTAGATGCATCTACATTCTATAATTCAATATTAAATTTTCAATAAAGAAGGTTTAAAACTTATATTTCTTGAACATAAAAAAATATAAATGAGAAAAAAAAAAGCACAAATAGATAAAGTGAAAATGAGAATGAGTGAAAAAAGGGTGAAGTATTAAGGAATGAGTAAGTATATGCATTGGCACAAAGACAAACATAAACACAAAGCACACACACATTGACACAAACATAAACACTAACATACATAGTCATAAACACAAACATAAAGTTAGAGACCAAGCGCACACAATCATAAACACAAACACACATATAGACACAAAGACATAGAGGCACACCATCACACAAAGACAAACCCACATGGAAAGAGTAGGAGAGATACAAACAAAAACAAACACATAAAGACACACAAAGTGACACAAACGCAGATATAAACAAAAATCCTATCACAGAGACAGATAAATCACACAAAGACAAAGATCAAGAGACACAAACACACACATGTCCCAGACAAAGAAGGATACAAAGACATAAAAGGAGTGAGAGAGATAAAAACACAAACAAACACATAAAGACATACAAAGTGACACAAACACAAATCCTATCACAAAGATACTGATAAATCATACAAACAAATAAAGACAGACACAGAGACAAAGATAAATCACACAAAGACAAGGACCGAGAGACACAAACACAAACATGTCACACACAAAGACAGAAACAAAGACACGAAAGGAATAAGAGAGATACAAACACAAACAAACACATACACACACACACAAAACACAAATTCAAACACAAATCCTATCACAAAGACACAAATAAATCACACATAAATAAAGACAAACATAGAGACAAATCACACAAAGACAAAGATTCTTACTTCCTTATTCATCATATGTCAACTAAAAGTCACCATCCAACAACAACCACGTTTTTCAAATTTTAAGAGTTGAAACAAGTTTATAGGATTTATATGCCCTAAATTTTCTCTTGATAAACAAAAAAACCATCTCATAATACCAATCTCATAATCATGACATCAGAGACATGAATAACCATTAAAGGTTCTTACACCCCTTTTCCATCATCTGCCAATTAAAAGAATAATTAGGCAACAACTTTCTAGGGTTTATGTTCCCTTATCCTTTCATGGTGAATAAAACATTCATATTATATTTAGCAACTAAATATTGTCGACCTCAGAATCACGGAGAACCATGAAAGATTCTTACTCCCTTATTCATCATATGTCAACCAAAAGTCACAATTCAATAACAACCACGTTTTTCAAATTTAAGGGTTTAAACAAGTTTATAGGATTTATATGCCCCAAATTTTCTCTTGATAAATAAAAAATCATCTAATAATAGCGATCTCATAATCATGACATCAGAGATAGGAATAACCATTAAAGGTTCTTACACCCCTTTTCCATCATCTGCCAATCAAAAGAATAATTAGGCAACAAATTTCTAGGGTTTATGTTCCCTTTTCCTTTTATGATGAATAAAACATTCATATTATATTTAGCAACTAAATATTGTTGGCATCAGAATCACAGAGAACCATGAAAGATTTTTACTTCCTTATTCATCATATGTCAACTAAAATTTACCACCCAATAACAACCACGTTTTTCAAATTTAAGGGTTGAAACAAGTTTATAGGATTTATATTCCCTAAATTTTCCCATGATAAATAAAAAATAATCTCATAATATCAATCTAATAATCATCACATCAGAGACAGGAATAACCATTAAAGGTTCATACACCCCTTTTCCATCATCAGCTAATTAAAAGAATAATTATGCAACAACTTTCTAGGGTTTATGTACCCTTATCCTTTCATGATGAATAAAACATTCATATTATATTTAGCAACTAAATATTGTCAACATCAGAATCACGGAGAACCATGAAAGATTCTTACTTCTTTATTCATCATATGTCAACTAAAAGTTACCATTCAATAACAACCTCATTTTTCAAATTTAAGGTTTGAAACAAGTTTATAAGAATTATATGCTCTAAATTTTCTCTTGATAAATAGCAAATCATCTCATAATAGGAATCTCATAATCATGACATCAGAGACAGGAATAACCATTAAAGATTCTTACACCCCTTTTCCATCATTTGCTAATTAAAAGAATAATTAGGCAACAACTTTCTAGGGTTTATGTTCCCTTATTCTTTCATGATGAATAAAACACATTGATATTATATTTAACAACTAAATATTGTTGACATCAGAATAACGGAGAACCATGAAAGATTCTTACCTCCTTATTTATCATATGTCAACTAAAAGTCACCATTCAATAACAATCATGTTTTTCAAATTTAAGGGTTGAAAGAAGTTTATAGGATTTTTATGCCCCAAATTTTCTCGTGATAAATAAAAAATCATCTCATAATAGCAATCTCATAATCATGACATCAGAGACAGGAATAACCATTAAAGGTTCTTACACCCCTTTTCCATCATCTGCCAAGTAAAAAAATATTTAGGCAACAACTTTCTAGGGTTTATGTTCCCTTATCCTTTCATGATGAATAAAAAATTCATATTATATTTAGCAACTAAATATCGTTGACATCAGAATCACAAAGAACCATGAAAGATTCTTACTTCCTTATTCATCATATGTCAACTAAAAGTCACCATCCAATAACAACCACGTTTTTCAAATTTAAGGGTTGAAACAAGTTTATAGGATTTATATGTCCTAAATTTTCTATTGATAAATAAAAAATCATCTCATAATAGCAATCACATAATCATGACATCAGAGAGAGGAATAACCATTAAAGGTTCTTACACCCCTTTTCCATCATCTGTTAATTAAAAGAATAATTAAGCAACAACTTTCTAGGGTTTATGATCCATTATCCTTTCATAATGAATAAAACATTCATATTATATTTAGCAACTAAATATTTTCGACATCAGAATCACAGAGAACCATGAAAGATTCTTACTTCCTTATTCATCATATGTCAACTAAAAGTCACCATTCAATAACAACCTCGTTTTTCAAATTTAAGGGTTGCAACAAGTTTATAGGATTTATATGTCCTAAATTTTCTATTGATAAATAAAAAATCATGTCATAATAGCAATCTCATAATCATGACATCAGAGACAGGAATAACCATTGAAGGTTCTTACACCCCTTTTCCATCATCTGTCAATTAAAAGAATAATTAAGCAACAACTTTCTAGGGTTTATGTTCCCTTATCCTTTCATAATGAATAAAACATTCATATTATATTTAGCAACTAAATATTGTCGACATCAGAATCACAGAGAACCATGAAAGATTCTTACTTCCTTATTCATCATATGTCAACTAAAAGTCACCATTCAATAACAACCTCGTTTTTCAAATTTAAGGGTTGAAACAAGTTTATAAGATTTATATGCTCTAAATTTTCTCTTGATAAATAAAAAATCAACTCATAATAGCAATTTCATAATCTTGACATCAGAGACAGGAATAACCATTAAAGGTTCTTACACCCCTTTTCCATCATTTGCCAATTAAAAAAATAATTAGGCAACAACTTACTAGGGTTTATGTTCGCTTATCCTTTCATGATGAATAAAACATCCATATTATATTTAGCAACTAAATATTGTTGACATTAGAATCACGGAGAACCATGAATGATTCTTACTTCCTTATTCATCATATATCAAGCAAAAGTCACCATTCAATAACAACCACGTTTTTCAAATTTAAGGGTTGAAACAAGTTTATAGGATTTATATGCCCTAAATTTTCTCTTGATAAATAAAAAATCATCTCATAATAGCAATCTCATAATCATGAGATCAGAGACAGGAATAACCATTAAAGGTTCTTACACCCCTTTTCCATCATCTGCCAATTAAAAAAATAATTAGGCAACAACTTTCTAGGGTTTATGTTCGCTTATCCTATGATAATGAATGAAACATTCATATTATATTTAGCAACTAAATATTGTTGACATCAGAATCACTGAGAACAATGAAAGATTCTTACTTCCTTATTCATCATATGTCAACTAAAAGTCACCATCCAATAACAACCACGTTTTTCAAATTTAAGGGTTGAAACAAGTTTATAAGATTTATATGCTCTAAATTTTCTCTTGATAAATAAAAAATCAACTCATAATAGCAATTTCATAATCTTGAAATCAGAGACAGGAATAACCATTAAAGGTTCTTACACCCCTTTTCCATCATCTGCCAATTAAAAAAATAATTAGGCAACAACTTACTAGGGTTTATGTTCGCTTATCCTTTCATGATGAATAAAACATTCATATTATATTTAGCAACTAAATATTGTTGGCATTAGAATCACGGAGAACCATGAATGATTCTTACTTCCTTATTCATCATATATCAAGCAAAAGTCACCATTCAATAACAACCACGTTTTTCAAATTTAAGGGTTGAAACAAGTTTATAGGATTTATATGCCCTAAATTTTTTCTTGATAAATAAAAAATCATCTCATAATAGCAATCTCATAATCATGAAATCAGAGACAGGAATAACCATTAAAGGTTCTTACACCCCTTTTCCATCATCTGCCAATTAAAAAAATAATTAGGCAACAACTTTCTAGGGTTTATGTTCGCTTATCCTTTCATGATGAATAAAACATCCATATTATATTTAGCAACTAGATATTGTTGACATCAGAATCACGGAGAACCATGAAAGATTCTTACTTCGTTATTCATCATATGTCAACTAAAAGTCACCATCCAATAACAACCACGTTTTTCAAATTTAAGGGTTGAAACAAGTTTATAGGATTTATATGTCCTAAATTTTCTCTTGATAAATAAAAAATCATCTCATAATAGCAATCCCATAATCATGACATCATAGACAGGAATAACCACTAAAGGTTCTTACACCCCTTTTCCATTATCTGCCAATTAAAAGATAAATTAGGCAACAACTTTCTATCGTTTATGTTCCCTTATCCTTTCATAAACACAAAGACACATATAGACACAAAGAAATAGAGGCACACCTACACACAAAGACAAACCCACATGGAAAGAGTAAGAGAGATACAAACAAAAACAAACACATAAAGACACACAAAGTGACACAAACGCAGATACAAACAAAAACCCTATCATAGAGACAAAGATAAATCTCACAAAGACAAAGATCAAGAGACACAAACACACACATGTCCCACACAAAAAAGCACTTGGACATAAAAGGAGTGAGAGAGATAAAAATACAAACAAACACATAAAGACATACAAAGTGACACAAACACAAATCCTATCACAAAGATACTGATAAATCATACAAACAAATAAAGACAGACACAAAGAGACAAAGAAAAATCACACAAAGGCAAGGATCGAGAGACACAAACACAAACATGTCACACATAAAGACAGAAACAAAGACACGAAAGGAATAAGAGAGATACAAACACAAACAAACACATAGACACACAAAACACAAATTCAAACACAAATCCTATCACAAAGACCCAAATAAATCACACATAAATAAAGACAAACATAGAGAAACAAAGATAAATCACACAAAGACAAAGACCAAGAGACACAAAGGCAAACATAAACATATAACACATGCATAGTAATACAATGATCAAAGGTTCTTACACCCTTTTCCCATCATGTGACGATTAAAATATCATCTTGTAGTAGCAACCAAGTTCTTATGACTTTTGAATTTGGGATAACTTTATTGGATTCATATATCTTAGTTTCTCTCATGATATATAAAATAATCATATGCTATAATTACACAATTTTCTAATGATAAATAAAACATTCATAATCTTTTAAACACTATAATCGCATCAAAACATGTCAATTTTCGAAGGATACCATTAAGATTTTTTAATATGATTTATGCTGCATTAATGTCTATCAATTCTAAAACAAATCATCTTAATTTGATGATATGATAAGGATGACAGAAAAAAAAATACATAGATTATTGAAAAACTTACATGTCTCATCTCTTTACAAGGAACTCATTATTTACCATGTGATTATATCCAAATGCCCTTAAGCCACCATATTTTTAATATTATCTGGGGCATAATGAGAAATAAGGAAGATTGTTAGTAATAACATAATAGGAAATGAGAAATTATTTTGTTTAATAACTAGATACCTGTTAATAGGACAATACCACTAATACCAAAAAGAATGGACAGTGTAGACGACCCAATTATTAGGTCATTGTCAATTCCTTCTCAATAGCTACAATTAATTAGAACAATGTCATTGTCATTCAGTTTACTACTTCAAGAATAAGGTATCACATAATAAAACAATGTTAGGTTGACTTACAAATACATATCATTGCATATTAGAACGAATCAAATAGAAAATGAAACAAGGGGTAAATATTAATGCACAAGTTTGTTGATTATGTGTAAAAACATTGTTCTCTTACCTTCCAATATATGCAACAAACTGATCTTAGGTAAGGGAATTCACTTCCCACATAAATAGGGGGACTTTTACAATCCATGCAAGAAGAGCATACACCCATGAAGTAAATAAGTGATAATCTTACCTGTGATAGAATATAAGCCAATAAAATGAAATTTTCTAAGCTTGAAGGTGTAGACAAATGCATTGCACTTCATAAGTAAATATGTATTGGATAAGCAAGAGTTGAATGACTTGCATTTTCCAACTCCGTACCTTCTAAATATTAGTAGGGCAATGCCACAACTTTTTGGCGCGACATTGCAAACCTATTAATTAGAAGAAAAAAATACTTTCTTATTGTGATATTGCAAATCCATTAATTAAAAAAATGACTAAAAAGAGTAAATTAATGTCATAAAAATGGTTACAAGTCTTTAATGTTGGAGCAGGGGTGAAATGATTGTTGTTCCTTGCAAATGTGAACATATTGCTTGAGTTAATTTACAATTTGGAAAAATTGTTGTCAAGCTATCCAAACCTATGGATATCTCATTCACAAAAAGAGTTTTAGTTGGATCAACTAGTATCTTCTTGTATTTATAAATGTATAACTATTAAAGATTGTCAAAAAAAATTATCAAGTCACTAAACAAGATCACACTTCAAGATTGAATTCAAGATAATTATACCTGTTGTAACAAAGTATCTTTAAACATTGTAGTTCCCACTACAATATTATAGCACAACCCATTAGTCCCAAAATCTGCAAATGTATAACAAGGAAACAAGAGACTTTTAAATGAATTCATGATAATCATAGATGGATTTTAAAATATATGTATGACCCTTAGGGCATAGTTTGTTATCAAATTTGTGTTTTGGACATTAGATGCTTTAACCTAAGGAAATGAGTCAAAAGAACAACAACCTAATTATCAACCATTTCTATTTTTGTATGAAAATGAAATAAATTATGCACTTGATTTCAACATAACTATCTACAAAAGATATATCAACAATTAGATGTAGTTGCTTTGTTCCTTCATTACAAGTTTCTTGAATCGATAAATTTTTTTGAAAGAAATGACAAGTAGAAGAATGAAATCTCTAAAATCAAACAACTATTAATGTTAAAATTGTTAAGTTGTCATACTTTTCCTTCTTTGGTTTCAAAGGTTTGCCAAATTTTCTCCAATATAAAAGAAAGGCTAAAGGATGCATGACAAATATGAAATACAAATCCCCAACCAAAAAATAAACTCCAAGTATCATGAACAGTTAAAAGATAATATTTATTTAAAATGTTAATTTATGTTTTCAACATTGTACATAGCAATGAGTGTAAGCATAAAGAATTCCTGTGAACTAACCTTAACGAGGTCCAACTCCTTGATGTCTTGCGGACAAGGCCAAACTTTCTCTAATTGTCATTTCTACAATATGAAGATCATTTTGAATGACATGAGCAACAACACTGTGGTATAAAATCATTCACCACAAGACAACTATAAGTTAACTTTCCAAAAAACAAATGAAGAAATTTCACTATATTAGTTAAAGCATTTATATTAGAAAATAAAGCTAAAACATGAAAACATCGTTAAAAAAATTAAATATACCTTTCTTTAATGTTCTAACATTTAATTTTGGATCAAAATTTCCAACCAAGGCCAAAGGGTGATTTCCCAAAACTCGAAAGGCTTAAAAGTTAAAAACATCAAAACATCATTAAAAAAAATTAAATATACCTTTCTTTAATGTTCTATCATTTACCCAAAATGAACATATTCCCCTATTTGTTGGGATTTTTGGTTGGCAGCATGGTTTCTTTAAGGCAATAATGCCACTGTTGACCTGTAAAGAATCAAAATGAATCAGAGTGTTGCATTAAGTGAGAAAAAAAAAATACTTAAAAAGAAAAGGAAGAACCTTGATGGAAGGGGATGACGTCTTCCTCTTGTTGTTCGAGCAAAAAAATTCTTCATTATGTCTCGGTAGCACCATTGCTATATGATGTTAGCTCCAAATAGTATGTATCTAAGCTTACAATGTTAATAACAACATAGGAACTATCTATCCAACAATCACTACGAATGAAGGTTCATTATGCTTAGATGCATCTACATTCTATAATTCAATATTAGATTTTCAATAAAGAAGGTTCAAAACTTATATTTCTTGAACATAAAAAAATATAAATGAGAAAAAAAAAGCACAAATAGATAAAGTGAAAATGAGAATGAGTGAAAAAAGGGTGAAGTATTAAGGAATGAGTAAGTATATGCATTGGCACAAAGACAAACATAAACACAAAGCACACACACAAACACTAACATACATAGTCATAAACACAAACATAAAGTTAGAGACCAAGCGCACACAATCATAAACACAAACACACATATAGACACAAAGACATAGAGGCACGCCTACACACAAAGACAAACCCACAAGGAAAGAGTAGGTGAGATACAAACAAAAACAAACACATAAAGACACACAAAGTGACACAAACGCAGATACAAACAGAAATCCTATCACAGAGACAAAGATAAATCACACAAAGGGAAAGATCAAGAGACACAAACACACACATGTCCCACACAAAGAAGGACACAAAGACATAAAAGGAATGAGAGAGATAAAAACACAAACAAACACATAAAGACATACAAAGTGACACAAACACAAATCCTATCACAAAGATACTGATAAATCATACAAACAAATAAAGACAGACACAAAGAGACATAGATAAATCACACAAAGACAAGGACCAAGAGACACAAACATGTCACACACAAAGACAAAAACAAAAACACGAAAGGAATAAGAGAGATACAAATACAAACAAACAAATAGACACACAAAACACAAATCCTATCACAAAGACAAATAAATCACACATAAATAAAGACATCCATAGAGAAACAAAGATAAATTACACAAACACAAAGATTCTTACTTCCTTATCCATCATATGTCAACTAAAAGTAACCATCCAATAACAACCACATTTCTCAAATTTAAGGGTTGAAACAAGTTTATAAGATTTATATGCCCTAAATTTTCTCTTGTTAAATAAAAAATCATCTCATAATAGCAATCTCATAATCATGACATCAGAGACAAGAATAACCATTAAAGGTTCTTACACCACTTTTCCTTCATGCCAATTAAAAGAATAATTAGGCAACAACTTTTTAGGGTTTATGTTCCCTTATCCTTTCTTGATGAATAAAACATTCATATTATATTTAGCAACTAAATATTGTCAACATCAGAATCACGGAGAACCATGAAAGATTCTTACTTCCTTATTCATCATATGTCAACCAAAAGTCACAATTCAATAACAACCACATTTTTCAAATTTAAGGGTTTAAACAAGTTTATAGGATTTATATGCCCTAAATTTCGCCTTGATAAATAAAAAATCATCACATAATAGCAATCTCATAATCATGACATCAGAGATAGGAATAACCATTAAAGGTTCTTCCACCACTTTTCCATCATCTGCCAATTAAAAGAATAATTAGACAACAACTTTCTAGGATTTATGCTCCTTTATCCTTTTATGAAGAATAAAACATTCATATTATATTTAGCAACTAAATACTTTTGACATCAAAATCACGGAGAACCATGAAAGATTCTTACTTCCTTATTCATCATATGTCAACTAAAAGTCACCATCCAATAACAACCACATTATTCAAATTTAAAGGTTGAAACAAGTTTATAAGATTTAATGCTCTAAATTTTCTCTTGATAAATAAAAAATCATCTCATAATAACAATCTCATAATCATGACATCAGAGACAGGAATAACCATTAAAGGTTCTTACACCCCTTTTCCATCATCTGCTAATTAAAAGAATATTTAGGCAACAACTTTCTAGGATTTATGTTCCCTTATCCTTTCATGATGAATAAAACATTCATATTATATTTAGCAACTAAATATTGTTGACATCAGAATCACGCAGAACCACGAAAGATTCTTACTTCCTTATTCATCATATGTCAACTAAAAGTCACTATTCAATAACAACCACGTTTTTCAAATTTAAGGGGTGAAAGAAGTTTATAGGATTTATATGCCCTAAATTTTCTCTTGATGAATAAAAAATCATCTCATAATAGCAATCTCATAATCATGACATCAGAGAGAGGAATAACCATTAAAGGTTCTTACACCCCTTGTCCATCATCTGCCAAGTAAAAGAATAATTAGGAAACAACTTTCTAGGGTTTATGTTCCTTTATCCTTTCATGATAAATAAAACATTCATATTATATTTAGCAACTAAATATTGTTGACATCAGAATCACGGAGAACCATGAAAGATTCTTACTTCCTTATTCATCATATGTCAACTAAAAGTCACCATTCAATAACAACCATGTTTTTCAAATTTAAGGGTTGAAAAAAGTTTATAGGATTGATATGCCCTAAGTTTTCTCTTGATAAATAAAAAATCATCTCATAATAGCAATCTCATAATCATGACATCAGAGACAGGAATAACCATTAAAGGTTCTTACCCCTTTTCCATCATCTGCCAAGTAAAAGAATAATTAGCCAACAACTTTCTAGGGTTTATGTTCCCTTATCCTTTCATGAATAAAACATTCATATTATATTTAGCAACTAAATATTGTTGACATCAGAATCGCAAAGAACCATGAAAGATTCTTACTTCCTTATTCATCATATGTCAACTAAAAGTCACCATCCAATAACAACCACGTTTTTCAAATTTCAGGGTTGAAACAAGTTTATAGGAATATCAGAGACAGGAATAACCATTAAAGGTTCTTATACCCTTTTTTCATCATTTGCCAATTAAAAGAATAATTAAGCAACAACTTTCTAGGGTTTATGTTCGCTTATCCTATGATAATGAATGAAACATTCATATTATATTTAGCAACTAAATATTGTTGACATCAAAATCATTGAGAACAATGAAAGATTCTTACTTCCTTATTCATCATATGTCAACTAAAAGTCACCATCCAATAACAACCACGTTTTTCAAATTTAAGGGTTGAAAAAAAATTATAAGATTTATATGCCCTAAATTTTCTCTTGATAAATAAAAAATCATCTTATAATAGCAATCTCATAATCATGACATCAGAGACAGGAATAACCATTAAAGGTTTTTACACTCCTTTTCCATCATCTGCCAATTAAAAGAATAATTAGGCAACAACTTTCTAGGGTTTATGTTCCCTTATCCTTTCATGATGAATAAAACATTCATATTATATTTAGCAACTAAATTTTTTCTACATCAGAATCATGAAGAACCATGAAAGATTCTTACTTCCTTATTCAACATATGTCAAGCAAAAGTCACCATTCAATAACAATCACGTTTTTCAAATTTAAGAGTTGAAACAAGTTTATAGGATTTATATACCCTAAATTTTCTCTTGATAAATAAAAAATCATCTCATAATAGCAATCTCATAATCATGAATTCAGAGACAGGAATAACCATTAAAGGTTCTTACACCCCTTGTCCATCATCTGCCAAGTAAAAGAATAATTAGGCAACAACTTTCTAGGGTTTATGTTCCCTTATCCTTTCATGATAAATAAAACATTCATATTATATTTAGCAACTAAATATTGTTGACATCAGAATCACGGAGAACCATGAAAGATTCTTACTTCCTTA